>NC_079321.1:64480523-65119094 GCF_029931775.1 Euleptes europaea | reverse complement strand
GATCTTCCAGGTTCCCTACTAAATTGTTTTGATAATACTTCATGATCTTTAGGTTCTAATGGCACAACCAGCGCTCCTCCCACTCCTGCTCCCACTAACACAACCAACACAACCAGCGCTACTTCCCCAGGTAACAAAAATTATTTGCTTTATATTTATAGGATATAGAAACAAGTTTCTAGTTCTTGTGTGAGATAATCTATATTTAGGCAATGCTATTAACTCCCTCATCTATTAAGAGCGGTGGGTGAGATCTCTCGCTTAACTTCCCAAGAAGGTGGAATTTCAGCTTCTCAGTTGTCACCTATCCTTCCACTTTTACAGCTTTTCATGAGAGAAGTTCATACTATCCAACTGTAAACCTATGCCAGAATTGGGTGGTCCATGAGGAATTGTGTGTTTGTGGGGGGGATGAAACATCACCCCCCCAGTAAGATGTTGAATGTGACATGGCTGAGTATTAGGGCTGTACAAGCAGGAACCTGCAAAGGTTTGTGAGAGGCATCTCATTTCCCCCTTCCCCACTATTTCCTCTTTCCCTTCCCTGAAGGCCCCATAGCCTCTCTCCTTTTCCTGCCTCATTTTCTCCTTCTCAGCCATTCACCAAACTCTCTTTATCTGGCCCTCTATCTTCAGCTCCCCACCAGCAGCCTCTATCTAGGAAATCTTTCCCCTTTCCCTCCTCCTGGCAATCCCATATTTTCTTTCCCTTCCCCTGCCTCATTCTCTCCTCAGCCATTCACCAAACTACCTTTTACCTGCCTTCCATCTTCAGCTATGATTATTATTTATTTATTTCATTTATACCGTGCCTTTCTCCACAGTGGGGGCCAGAACAGCTTATCTCATTCTCTTCTTTTCTTTTTTTATCCTCACAACAACCCAGTGAGGTAAGATCAGGCAAAAAGTATGTAACTGGGATAGCTAGTGAGCTTCCATTTGCTTAAGCTACTGGGGCTCCTTTTATCATTTTGGATTTTTGTAAACTCCCCATCATCAAACCAGGTGCACCTCTGGGCCTGGCTGTGGCGGCAGCAGAGTCTGGGAGCTGCCTCCCGGTCACTGGCACAGCCGGACCCAGAGTGGGTTCTGGTCGCTGGCACCACCGACAGCTTTGAAGAGAAAGGAAAGTGCATTGTCTGTGCATTGCCAGGCAATACTTTTTTAGTTTTGGTGGGAATTTAACCCCCAATGTAGCTTTTTTAAAGGTGTCAGATTTTTCTGCAAAGCTTGGAGGTCCCCAAGTTTACAGAAAAATCTTGTTTAGTGTCAGCATGGCCCCGATCTGCGGATTTAGATATCTTAGAAACAGACATAATGAGATGATGATGAGTAGTTTTCTTCCCCCCTAGCCCTGAATCCCAACAGTCTAGTGCTATAGTGTATGTGGCCTAACTAATCCCTGGCTACAGTCTCCCCTGAAGCATAACATAAGCCGTTAAGGGCTAAGCAGACTAATTTCTCCTTATGTTTCCTTTCTCGAAGATCAAATGTCTTCTGGTTTCCAGGAGCTATGCAATGTTAAGAGGATTCTTTGTGCTTGGGCCATGTTTTTTCTTTGTAAATATCTGGTACCTGAGAAGTCTCCTTTAAGCATGGAGAAACCCTTGCCTTCTCTGTGAGTGGCTCCTTTTCTCCTTTTCTCTGCCCTGCTGATAGGCATGGGACCATCAAGGTTGCTATTGGAAGAACAGATACTGAATGCATAACTCGTTATGTTTATATTCCATAACTATATACAGAGATTTTAAAGTTAAATAAATTTTAAAGTTAAATAAATTCACTTAGTTTGTTTCAACTTAAGTGGAATTTTTTTTAAACAGGTAATACAACACAGACTGATTTACCTAGAGTAACAACTGCTAATACTACAGGATTCACTACTACTGTACCAGGTACTCTTTTATCATATTATGGCAACATCATGTTATGGTAAAGCTGTCTTGTAATATGTAGAAGTAAACTATATTGCGTGATCAGCAAGGTAGACAATTCAAATTTTGAATATTTAGTTTTAAATGCTGCTGCTGAATTAGGCTCCTTTCTGATCTTTTTTCCCCATCTATACTATGAAATAGCAGCAGGTTGCCAAATCCCAAGGAGACACTAGCTCTTTTCTGAGGTCTCTGAAAAAGAATTGCTCTTGCAGCTATGCTTGCATTAGCAGGGCTGTTCCTGGATCTGCATTGATGGAACAATGTAGCTACAGTGTGGGGCTTTGATTTTATAAAATGAAAAGAGGATTTTGAAAGCAATGTAGTTTAACAACCATCCCTAATAAATAAATGTTTTTTGACAGGCACTCCGACGCCCCGCAAATCCACATTTGATGCTTCCAGTTTTATTGGTGGGATTGTCCTTGTGTTGGGTCTTCAAGCAGTAATCTTCTTCCTATATAAATTTTGCAAGTCCAAAGATCAAAACTACCATACCCTCTAGGATGTTGCTTTTCAGTGGACTTATAGCTCAACATCTGTGGTTAGCTGAATCAAAACATCTTTATTACTTATAGAAGACTGCAATTTGAAATATTCTTATTCTACAAGAAGACTTCTTTAAAAGAATATTTTTGCAACATGCTTGGAAGAAGGCTGTGTGAATCATGTCTTAATCTGCAAGAATACTCACAATATTCTGCATGAACCCTTATTGGCTGTATTAAATTACTTTAGTGGCTGCTGCTGCTGTGGAATCTTTTCTCTCTACCTGAAATGCCAAAATGTAGATTTGTATTCAATGCCACCGTGTCTCAGTAGATAATTGCAGTGGTTAAATTAGCTAGCCGTAGTTTTAGTATCCCCTTATGATGTTAATAAAATGTGAACTACTGATGACTTGGCATAAAACACTATTTGTGAAAACTATGGCTTATATAGTGTATTGCTAGGAAATTGGGTCAGATTTGTCGAAGTAAATACTATCTCTTCTCCCTCCCCCTATTGTGTAACCCTGTATTTTTCTACATTGGATGATAAGAGAACGAAAACTGTATCCTGATTAAAGGAGCCATAGGAAGAAGTTGATTAACAAAGGATATGTTTTTCCTTTGTGTGTTGGGAGAAAGTCCAGTGCCTTCATGAATACAATGCAAACTAAAAAATGTTTGTGCTATCTTACTAGTTTGAGGTACAGTGTCATTCCACTTTTCAGCAGTTTTTTCCCCACTAGATACAAACTTGAAAATTAATCCTAACCTTAATTTTAAAGAAAGCAGAGATGGAAAGAGACATCTGTTTTCTTCATGCACGTGCTACTTCTGTTGCCATGTCTTCATAGCCCTTAAATTACTTGCCTTGAAAAATTCCATTAGCATTCTCTCTACTGAGAGTACTATTTTCTTTTGCTAGCCTTTGTGCTTACCATTGTTGGATATTTCAAAGTTATTGTAATTCTTTAGGTAATTGTTTGAAATTCTGTCCCCATATAGCAATACAGTTAAGCAGATTGAGCACTTGGAGCTACTTTAGCTCATGATCAGTGTTTATTTTGCAGGTTATGATGAACGTAGTTTTAAAATGTTATAAATTCAGTTTACAGTTTCACTGTTAAGTGCTGCTCCTGGATGAGCCCTTGTGAAACTAGAGAAGGTTACATAGGAAGCAAAGCTTGCTCCATAGCAATATCTGAATTTACAGCGTGTTGTGGGGGAAAGTATGTTATGCCTCTGACCCTTCTAGCTTGAATAGTATTTACTTCAATAATGTTGCATAAAAAGTTTGTTTATAAGAATACATAGCAAATAGTACTGTAACTTAAATGTTCAGGCAAATGCACTCATAATAAAATAAGACAATCAGCTCAGGTGTATGAAACAGTAAATTGACCAGCAAGCAACATGTCCAAATTGGTTGGTACTTATGGCCTTACAACAGTCACTTAATCCAGTTCCCTATCTCTTATAGTTCCATAAATTTAAGTTGAGGATCTGAACATAGTATAAAATATAATCGGTATAGGTATAAAGTAATGCACTTCTAAAGGGGTGGCAGTTGTTGAAAAGGACAACATGTACCCTCCATAAGCTTATCCTTAAGATGAGTAGACTCCTAAAAGCAATTTAGTGTTGATTGCTTACTGGCTGTTACTTTATTTTGTGAGTCTGCAGTGGAAGGAATTGAGACACAAACAGTGCCACATGCAATTCCACAACTGAAAATTAAGCCAATATTGTTGACGCAGGAATAATTACTGTTTAAACAACATCGAACAGCCATGCATTCTGTGCTGATCTTAAAATTATGAAACCTATTTTAAGTGCCTTAAACTCTCTTAATGATTGGCCTCATGTCTGAAGAAATGTGAGGAGGGGAATCTTAGTCACTAAACATGCCCCAGTGCCAGCAAGTGCTGTTTTCCAAGGACTTTAGGAAATTCAGGTGCCCCTCCTGCTATTCAGGAAGTTTGCATTTTCTACTTGGCTACCATATAGCCAGCCATGTGTGTAGTATTTAGGAAAACTATCTTCATGCAGTGGCATAAATACTTTGTTATCTAGATCATGTTTGATCAGCAGCTTACCAAATTCAAGCTGTGAGGGATTGCCGTTTATCCTTCTATAAATGGATGGGTGAATGTTTTATTTGCAGTTTCGGAAACTGGATAACTTGCAAATACCTAGGACAACTTTCACAGCATCTGTCTCCTGTTTGAAGTATAAGGGGTTTTAAAAATATATTAAAACCTGTCTATGTTGAACATCTAATCATATGGTCTCTCTAAAACAGCTAATTGTGACTTTCAGTCTTATCTGGATTGTTTCAAAACCCCGGGTTTGCAAGTATATTGCATCAGGAATGGAATGTTAAGACATTACTGTATTGTGTATGTGTTGTCTTCAGTAGAAGAAATGCAAACTTATAATCACAAAACCAAAAATAATAAATGATTACTAAAATATTTTTGTGCATCTGTTCATAAATTTGCATCTGGGGCATGTGCTAAAAGACTATAAAAATGTTTTATGCTAAGAATTTAGTTTCAAAAATATTTTGATTGTGTTTTTAACTACAGAGGAAGAATACAATCTTGCTGTCCTTCTGCAGGTTGAAGGACCTGCACACAGAAGGAAAGAGTATGCTAGCCTAATACATTCCTCTCTGCTGACTGGTTTCTTGTCTCGCCTCTGTTTTTGAAAGCTGTGGACATCTCAGGCCTTGATCATGGTGAGCTTGCCCTGTGTACTCGTGGACTGGGCTGCTGCAGGCCTCAGGGAGAACAGAAGATAAGCATCATGTACCTTGGCCTGGTGCAATTTTGCTCAGCCTTCATGAAAGGAGCCTCTACATACTGTGAACAGTTGTACTCTTAAGTGTACTCGAAGTTCCTAAGTTCATTACTTGGCAGATTTTTTTTTAACCCACTAAAAAATATAGTGTGTGGGTGGGAGAGGAGATAGGAAAATACTTTATTAGCAGGTTGTACAACAACAGATTCCTTTTGCAATTCCGGCTAGTACCAAGTTTCCAGCTGGAGCACTTTCTACTTACTGATGTGACTGCCCTGGTAAACAGCTTTGAGATTTCCTCTGTTCACAAAACTGCATAGGTAGGATAGAATCTGAGTTTTCTGTAAGATCTGGCAAGAGAGCATCTACTACTCTGTTTCTCCATCCACTGGGTACCTGGAAATATAAATAATTGTATTATTTACATCTGTATGTCCATGAATAAATACTAGTGGGCTGTGAGGTTTTGCCCCCTGAAAACTGTAATAATACTGTTAGATACAGGAGGTATTTCCCAGGAAGAAGGGCAAAGCAAGTCAACTCAGGCTGCTTCCATGCAGATGATTCTCTGTCTAGCTCTAGTTGCTGCTGTATTTTCAATGGCAACAGAGTATCACATGGAAAACTTTTCTCTGCATTCTACCTACCCCAGACCTCTCTATAGCTGCTATTTACCTGCTGCCAGTAGAGAGCCTTTTAGACATTAACAAAGTTAACGCTATAGCAATACAGCACTAATGTTTTCACAATATACTTGGTTCCCTGCTTTAAAAAAATCTCTAGCACTTTGGTTTGCAGAGTTACAGAAAGCAATGTTCAGCCAGTATGTTTCTTCCTTTAACTCCGTAATCAAATTCTTTCTAAAAGTGAAAGCTTGGAAAAACTACATTGTTACAATGTTGTAAAGCTATAGAGATACAGCTGTTGCTTTTTTTTTTTTTAGCCAAGCCTGAAAAAAGTCCTCTACGGGGAATAGAATGGTAGCAGTGGCAACTGAGGAAATGGAAATGGCAACAATATGGATAAGACCTGCAAAAATACCAACCTTTTCAAAGGTGCTTTGACTGTTCTCTTTAAAAAAAAATCATACCAAATCATATTTGGGAAAGATAACAGCAAAGGGGGGGGGGGACGTGGATGCTCTTGAAAACAGGGTTGCTGTAAGAAAGCCAAGGCAGAATAAAACATCCATGTGGAAACCACCCAAGTGGTGGTTTTGAAGGAGGTGTGTTTGTACAAGAGTACAGTGAGGGGGGAAAGTATTTGATCCCCTGCTGAATTTGCCCGTTTGCCATCTGACGAGGAAATGACCAGTCCATAATTTTAATGGTAGGTTTATTGTAGCTGTGAGAGACAGAATAACAACAGGAAAAACCCCAGAAACCCAGAAGACAAAAGTCAGAGATTGATGTGCATTATAATGAGTGAAATAAGTATTTGATCCCTTTGCAAAAGATGACTTAGTACTTGGTGGCAAAACCCTTGTTGGCAATTACAGAGGTCAGACGTTTCTTGTTGGTGGCCACCAGGTTTGGACACATCTCAAGAGGTATTTTGTCCCACTCCTCTTTGCAGATCCTCTCCAAGTCAGTAAGATTTCGAGGGTGATGTATAGCTACTCGAACCTTCAGCTCCCTTCACAGATTTTTGATGGGATTAAGGTCTGGAGACTGGCTAGGCCACTCCAGGACCTTAATGTGCTTCTTCTTGAGCCACTCCTTTGTTGCCTTGGCCGTGTGTTTTGGGTCATTGTCATGCTGGAGTACCCATCCTCGATCCCTTTTCAATGCCCTGGCTTAGGGAAGGAGGTGCTCACCCAAGATTTGACGATACATGGTCCCGTCCATCGTCCCTTCGATGCCGTGAAGGTGTCCTGTCCCCTTAGCAGAAAAACACCCCCAAAGCATAATATGTCCCCCTCCATGTTGGATGGTGGGGATGGTGTTCTTGGGGTCGTAGGCAGCATTCCTCCTCCTCCAAACACGGCGAGTTGAGTTGATGCCAAAGAGCTCGATTTTGGTCTCATCTGACCACAACACTTTCACCCAGTTCTCTGGGTCATTCAGATGTGCATTGGCAAACTGCAGACGGGCCTGTACATGTGCTGTCTTGAGCAAGGGGACCTTGCAGGCTCTGCAAGATCTCAGTCCTTCATGGCGTAGTGTGTTACCAACTGTTTTCATGGTGACTATGGTCCCAGCTGCCCTGAGATCATTGACAAGTTGCCCCCATGTAGTTCTGGGCTGCTTCATCACCGTTCTCATGATCATTGCAACTCCACAAGATGAGATCTTGCATGGAGCCCCAGACCGAGGGAGGTTGACAGGGTTAGGGTTAGGGTTGTCACCTTCTCACCAAGCTGCTTGGCAATAGTCTTGTAGCCCAGTCCAGCCTTGTGCAGGTCTACAATCTTGTCCCTGACATCCTTGGACAGCTCTTTGGTCTTGGTCATGGTGGCTAGTTTGGAATCTGATGGATTGATTGCTTCTGTCAACAGCAGAACCCTAACCCTAATCTGGCTGGTTGATAGGGGATCAAATACTTATTTAACTTATTATAATGCACTTCAATCTCTGACTTTTGTCTTCTGGGTTTCTGGGGGTTTTCCTGTTATTCTGTCTCTCACAGCTACAATAAACCTACCATTAAAATTATGGACTGGACATATCTTCGTCAGAGGGCAAACAGGCAAATTTAGCCGGGGATCAAATACTTTTTTCCCTCACTGTACATCTAATACTGCTATTAAAAATGCATGTGTTTATAAAAGTAGTTCACTTTGTCATCCAGTAGAGATTTACGCTGACACTTGTTCTCCAAAATCATCCGTACCGTTTTAGGTCGTTGACTCTTTTCAGTTGCACAGTTGTTGCCATGCATAGAGTCCATAGTCAAACTGTGCTGCTTGAAATCCCTGGTTAATGTGAACACCGATATTCCTGTGTTATGAACCCATGGTGCAGAACCTAAAATATAAATAACAAAGTACACAAAATACTTTGAAGGGCCATTACAATTTGGCTTAGATTTTAATGGAACCTCATTTGATTCTTCATACATTAAATACTTCTAAATAGATAGGGTTTTTTGCTCACTTTGTGATTTCTAACAAAACAGCTTACTAGATATTGTCAACTGATTGTGTTTCTATGAGGATGGGAAAACAGGCCGCTTTAGACAAGAAGTGGGAAGAAGTAAAGGTCAAACTGCAGTGACCCCTTTTTTTAGAGTAGAGGGGATGGGAAACTAGCTATCTTTCTGCACACCTGATGTGAGAACTCTGTCTCCCGTTCATATTTACTCTCTCTATGCGGCTTTTGCTTATCAGCATGGGAGCTAGGAATTTGCAGTGTGATACAGTTGTATGGGTTCCTGTTAGAAGATTTGGAGCAAAATACCTCACAGAAGAGAACTCAAAATGTGTTTTGTTAACAAACCATTCTGAAGAGTATTTTGTCTGGTAACAAAGCATAAGGTATCAATAAAAACAAGGATGGGAATGCTAAGAAGCTGCTTGGTATGTTATTGTGGTCCCCTCTGCAAGTAACAGTTCCTGAGGAAGGAAGAAGGTTCACTATGCTTTGCCTTGCTAGGCTATTACTCAAATATTGCCTGCTTACTCCTTCTCCAGCCCCCTTCCAGGGGACTGCCCTGGAATTGCTAAAAGAATCATGGCGACTCTTTCCAGAATAACCATATTCTGATGTTTGTACAGAAGAATACTAGTTACTCCAAGAACGTAAGTGGCATGTTTGCCCAAAATACCTGGACAATCAAGGTGGTTGGAATGTGAATGAAAATGGAACTAACAAAAATCTGTTTGTAGAAGCACAGCTTACCTAACTAAAGTATGGCCTGCACACTGGCAGCAGAGATAGTAAAGTGCATACAGATTTGCTTAAAAGTTTTCAAATGGGGGATCCTCAAGATGATCAGTAATAAGGAACAGGCTTCCTTTAGGAACAGTTTGCATGTCACCACTTATTTGTTGTGCAACAAGCAGCTGCAGGAAGAGCAAGGTGTAGGATCATGGCATACCCTCAGTTCACACTGGATGTAGGAAAAGCCAAAAAGCCTAGAACTCCAGGTGAACTGAGTACACTTTGATAATACCCATCACCACGTTTCTTTGCATGAACAGGCTTCTTGGCAAACAAGCTGGTATGCTTTCCTGAATATAGGAAGTTTAAAGGTATAAATCAGTTTCTTTCACATTGCCTTTTTTAGATAAATACAACTTCTAGATGGTGTTTGGAATTTCTAAGAGTTCATGCTAAAGAATAAGAGCTGATGCAGGAAGTTTAGTATGTTGTTACCTGGAATAGAAAGGTTTGTGCTGTTGGCACTGTGTGAAAGATTAGCAGACCTCATTTTTAAACCTGTGAAAGTAATACCACAGTGTTAGATAATCTGTGAGGGAAAAAAATTATACAAAACATTACAAATGCAGGGGTTAGTAAATTTTAAGTGAGCATTTTGCTCATATCTAAGCCCTCTGATTTTTTAGTTATGCGTAAGACATGCCTAGCAATTAAAATGCCCAATATTATTGAAAGCAGATGTGAACAAATAATTTATAGTTTATAAGAATTATCTGCCTTTCATCCTTAGTGAATGTGCTGGACTATGTGGGTAATACAGATTTTCTTATCATGCCACTAACTCACTAACAGTGCAATCCTATGCAGACTTGCTCCAGTCTAAACCCACTGAAAGTATTTACAGCAATAAATATTTTATGAAACTAAGAGTTGAGCTACCTTTCCATTCTGCTTAAAAAGTTAACCTTGTAGACTTTCACCAACAGATGAGATCCTGGTAGGGAGAGCACTTGTATCTCCAGTTTTTGAAGACAGGTATAAATTATGATGCCCTGACCTGGATGGCCCAGGCTAGCCTGATCTTGTCAGATCTCAGAAGCTAAGCAGGGTCAGCCCTGGTTATTATTTGGATGGGAGACCACCAAGGAATACCAGGGTTGCTGTGCAGAGGAAGGCACTGGCAAACCACCTCTGTTAGTCTCTTGCCATGAAAACCCAAAAAAGGGGTCGCCATAAGTCGGCTGCAACTTGACGGCACTTTACGCACACATAAATTATTATGAGACTTTCAGATGCCAATGTTGTAGTATTTAGAAAGTAATGAGGGGATGGCAAAATTGTATGTAGCCTAGGGTGAGAAAGCAGATTGACCCCCATTCTACTTAGATGCAACATGTGCAGTGTAATCCTGTGCAGAGTTACTCCAGTCAAAATAAAGCTATTCAAAACTGGAGTAACTTTGCATTAGATTGCACTGACAGAGACCTCTAGGATTATTATCGTGCTGCAGTATGCCTGCCGACAACGGGGAGAAGGGAAGTATAGAACCACGCAGGACCGGAAGTGAACTCCCTGGGTGCACCGATTAAAAGGTTCGCCACTGAAAACTACAAAAAGAGGACGATGGAAGGTCCACGGCTGTACTATTTCCGGCTAACTTCCTACTTCCTGATGCTTGCAGACCTAGAGCGTCTATAAGAAACTCGGTATCTTAAATTTTAAAACCTCATTTTTTACTGTTTTTTGAAGATTCTTGCGAAAATATTTTAGCGATTATGCTCAGCATTAACTTCTAGCCTACCCACACCCTGGAAAAACACTTTTCTAAGACCTGCAAAAATTGCTAAAAATAAGTCATCAACTTTAAATGTCTTCAACTCGTCAAAGATCCGGTTCATTGTATACAGTATCACCTGCAGTATCTAAATCTAAAGAACCCTCGCAAGAAGCAAATATGGAGAAAAAAATTCAGGACATGTTTACTAAGCAAAACGAGTCTTGCAAAACAGCAGGAACAGCTGTCAAAACAACAGGAACAGATGTCAAAGCAAATGGAACAAATGACTACTATGATGATCTCAACTCAGACAATGACTCAGAAAATGAATGACCTAATAGAAGATCTTAAAGAAGTAAAAACCCAAGTTAATACAATTAAAACAGATGTGAAGACATTAGATAGATAACTAAAAAAAGTGATGGAAGAACAGAAGGATCAATAATAGATCATCAGCAAATGCCCTCAATTTATATTCCTCCAAAGCATCTAAAAGTACCCTAACATTATCCTTAATTTGTCTTCCCGGAACAAAGCTTTGTTCCGGGAAGACAAATTAAGGATAATGTTAGGGTACTTTTAGATGCTTTGGAGTACTACAAAAAGAATATTCAACATAAAGCGGCCTTTGTCTTCCTAGATGCAGAGAAAGCTTTCGATATGGTCTCTTGGGATTATATGAAAAAGACTTTGGAAGTAATGAACTTTGGAGAAAAATGTAGAAGAGGTATAGATGCTATATATACTAAACAACAAGCAAAAATATTGGTTAATGAATCAATGTCAGGAGACTGTAATATACAGAAAGGGACGAGACAAGGATGTCCACTTTCTCCTTTACTTTTTATTTTGGTTTTGGAGCCCTTATGCTGTAAGATTCGTGGATCCAAAGATGTAAAGGGACTAAAAATCAATAAACAGGAATATAAATTGAGGGCATTTGCTAATGATCTATTATTGATTCTAGATGATCCTAATCAATCTGCAATTAATTTGAAAGAGATTTTGGACTCTTACAGTAAAGTCTCAGGATTTAAAATTAATCAAGAAAAAACGCAAACGATTTTTAAGAATGTTTCTAGCTCAGAACAACAATACTTTATTGCAACGACAAACTGGCAGAAAGCGACTAAAGTGAAGTACTTGGGAATATGGATTTCTACAAAAAATGTGGATATTTTTACTAACAACTATATCAAATTGTGGGAAGAAATAAAGAAAGATATGTTGGTTTGGACAAATAAGAATTTATCCCTGTTAGGCCACATCTCTACAATACAAATGAATGTACTACCAAGATTATTATTTCTGTTTCAGAATCTTCCTATTATATCCCAAGTAAAGTACTTTAACACCTGGAAAAAAGACTTAATGAATTTTATTTGGCAAGGTAAGAAACCAAGGATTGCATACAAATACTTGATCGATTCAAAAGAGAGAGGTGGACTTGCACTTCCTAATTTTAAACTATATGCTGAAGCGGCTGCTTTAGTATGGCTGAAAGACTGGATGGATTTAAAAAACATTCGTTTATTGGACTTGGAGGGTTATGAAAATAGAAGTGGATGGCATGGTTATTTGTGGTATAATAAAGCTAAAACTCATGCAACATTTCAGCAACATATGGTTAAATCATCCCTCTACAGGATATGGATTAGATATAAACATTTATTAGAAGCAAAAACCCCGTTATGGATTTCACCACAAGAAATGTTAACTTTATGCCCATTAAGACCTGCTCAATTTGTAATTTACCAGGATCTTTTGAAATGGGAAGGTACAAAATGTTCACTTAAAGAGTATGAAGAAGTTAAAAGATTTACTATCCTGGTTCCAGTATCATCAAATAAACTCAGTTTATTTACAAGATTTGAAGACAGGATTTTCTAAAACTAAATCAACTTTGCAAAAACTATTACTGGATACAAATGATCATCTCATATCTAAGATGTATAAATTTCTGTTAGAACTTTATTGTGAACAAGACCGAATAAAACCTACTATGATCAGTTGGGCGCAAATGTTGGGACATGAAATAATGTTACAAAAGTGGGAAAGGTTATGGACAAAAGATTTGAAACTTATATCCTCGCAGTTACTCAGAGAAAATGTATATAAAATGATGTATAAATGGTACTTAACACCGAAGAAATTAGCAAAACCATTTCCCTCAATGTCACCAAACTGTTGGAAATGCAACAAAGAAGTAGGATCTTTTCATCATATTTGGTGGATTTGTGAAAAAGCTAAGAAATTTTGGGAGATGATACACAATGAGATAAGGAAGATTTTACAACAAAGTATCTCTAAAACACCTGAAATGATGCTATTAAGTATGATACCAGACACTACTTTTACCCATCGAACTTTCTTGATATATGCCACCACAGCTGCACGTGTGATATATGCAGCCAAATGGAAATCTGGCGAGTTACCGACTAAAAATGACTGGATAAATAAGATGCTGGAATTGACAGAGATGGCGAAACCAGAATGATAATGTACAATTTTGGGGGGAATGGGAGGAGTGGAGAATTTACTGTGAAAATCAATTTTTAATGGGACTGTTTAAAGGATATTATTTGGTTTAATCCCTCTCATATATTTTGTATGATGTTTACATTAAGGTGCTGAATTAAATTTTAACAAGATAAGTATATATTAATTAAATAATATGGGGATTAATTTTGTTAGCAAAAGTATATACAATTTATCTTTAGATGGAAAAGAGTGAGGGGGAAGTCCTTTTAAGTTTAAATTACTATTATTTTCTGTTTTTTACTACTTTTATCAATTTTTTAGTAAATAGATGTCGATGTATATGTTGATATATTAAATGAAGAAAATAATAAAAAATTTATTTTAAAAAAAATTGCACTGACAGTTGTGTATGTGTTTTCCCCAGTATTTTAGCAGCTGTAGAAGACTGAGATTTCCCCGATCAAAATTCCCTCTCCCTTGCAGCTGATTCTCATGGGGGCCAGAGGAATTATCTGTGTGTACCTGGAGAAAACCAATGGGGTAGGATTCTTTTGAGTAGAAAAATGGCTGAAATAGAAAGGAGTAGCTGTTCTTATGGCTACCATCTGCACAAGACTGCAGCCTCCAGCTGCCACAGTTGATTCAAAGCATATCTCTGATAAATACACCTGACACTGCCTGTTGTGTAGTTCAGGTTGATATCATACAAACTTACATACATACCTGCAGATAAATTTCTCTGGGATGTTGCAGCTTCCATGTCATAAAGCTGACTATGAAGCTCATCTACCTTCTGGAAGGCATCCAGTTTTAAACTGCGCTCTTGAATCAGTCGGGTTCTTATCTAAAAAGACACAACCTTTTAATGCAAACAAAACCATTCCTATTATGAAAGTCATGCATAGAGAACAGGAAACTGCTAACCTTTCATATGAAAGGTCCAATTATCTCAGAGGCTTCTTTATAAAGCTCTGTATAGAGGAGTGAGGAGGGTTTTTTAAAACTATCCATAAATTAATGCACTCTGACACCTCAGCTTGTTACAGAGGATTATCCCATTGGGATAAACTTGTAGATGGGGTTTTGGAGACCATTGATCGGATTGCTCCCCGACATCCTCCACACCCCTGTTCTAAACTTGCCCCGTGGTACACCTCGGGGCTAAGAGATATGAAAAGGGGGCTTAGACGACTACAGCGGGCTTGGCGTACGCATGACTAAGCAGCAAGAGCATCTTATAAGACGTGTATGAAAGCCTAAAAGGCTAAAAGGATTATTATGCGGCCTCCGTTGCATCCCCAAGCTCTCTTACTTAGGGTAATTCGATCCCTTACATCCCTTTCAGGGGATTCCCAAAATAGTAGTAATTTCACTATTAGCTGTGGCATTTGCAAGCTTTTTCAGGGATAAAATCTTGTCGCTCCACCACAACCTGCCCGCCAATTGTGATACAGTAAGTGAACTGGAAGTCCCTTGGCTGTCTTCGGGTCCGGTATTAGATCATTTCAGTTGGCTCTCCCAGGCTGATGTAGACAGGGTTCTGGCAGCTGTGACGCCAACCACTTGCCTCCTTGATCTGTGCCCATCCTGACTGGTTAATGCCTGGGGGGGTGGGTACCAACTTCCCTGGAAGACATTATCAATCTGTCCCTGGTTTCAGGGGTCTTCCTGGGAATGTTGAAGGAGGCGGTGGTGAAACCACTTTTAAAGAAACCATCTTTGGATCCTCTTGATACTGCCAACTACCACCTGGTATCGAACTTATCATTCCTGGGCAAGGTAGTTGAGAGAGTGGCAACAGAATAGCTACAGGGTTTCCTGGAGGACAAATCAGCCTTGGACCCACTTCAGTCTGGCTTCCAGCCTGGTCATGAAATAGAGACCGTGCTGGGCACCCTCACAGACGGCTTCCGTAGAGAGCTGGTCGGCGCTGCGCCTGTTGCTTGATTTTTCAGCAGCGTTCAACATGGTCAACCATACGTTGTTGACCCACTGCCTCACCAGTGCTCGAATACATGGAACAGTCTTACAGTGGCTGATCGCATTTCTCCAAGACCAGGGACAGAGGGCGGCAGTTGGGGAGAAGGTTTTGCTGCGGTACCCCTTGGTATGTGGGGTTCCTCAGGGGGCGATCCTCTCCCCTATGCTCTTTAACATCTATATGTGCCCCCTTGCCCAGCTAGTCAGGAAATTTGGGCTGGGCTTTCATCAGTATGTAGATGACACCCAGCTGTATCTGTTGATGGACGGCCGGACACTGTACTGGAAAATCTGACTACATGCTTGGAAGCTGTGGTGAAGCAGTTGAAGCAGAGCCGACTGAAATTGAACCCATCGAAGACGGAGGTCCTGTGGCTGGGCCAGCATGCCCCAGATGGGCGTCTTCAGCTTCCCACTCTTGACAGGGTTCAGATAGTACCAGCTCCCTCTGTCAAGAGTCTGGGAGTGAGTGACCTTGGATGTCTCCCTATCATTGGAGGCTCTGGTCATGCATACAGCCAAAATGGCTTTTTTCCATCTCTGTTGGGCTAAGCAATTGACCCCTCAACCTGTCCTGCACTGATCTAGCTACAGTGATCCATTTAACGGTCACCTCCAGACTAGACTACTGTAACTCGCTTTATGCAGGGCTGCTTTTGAGACTGATCCGGAAGCTCCATCTGGTCCACAATGCAGCAGTAAGAGCCCATTTAGAGCCCACATCCAACAGGTGTTTCATCAGATGTACTGGCTCCAGGTGAGTTCCTAGCTGGGACCATCATATATACGGGACTGCCTATCCCAGTATATCTCTCAGAGAGCACTACAATGTGCTGGTACAAACTTATTGGAGATCCCTGGCCCAAAAAACTGCTCAGCTGTCCTCAACCAGAGCCAGGGCTTTTTCAGCCTTGGCCCCAGCCTGGTGGAACTTTCTGTCAAATGAGACCTGGCCCCTGCGGGATGTAACCCAGTTCTGCAGGGCCTGTAAGACAGAGTTGTTCTGCCAGGCTTATGGTTGAGGACAGTGATGGGAATACACAAAAAGCTGGCCTCTCTTCCCTTCCCTTTCCCGAGTCCTTTCTCTCAAACATTTTTCTTATTGTTCCTTCCTTCTCTCTCTCCCTTCCCTTCCTTGCTGTTATGGTTTCCATCTCCATCCTCCCCACAGCCTCCCCATTCCTGCCAGGATTGAGAAATATCAGTGAAGGACATGGAGGCACAACTACCTTATATAAAATTTTTCTTAAATGTGGAGATTCTAGATGCCATTGGGATGAGATTGAATTTAATGGATTTTGGTTATGTTGTATTTATATTTTATAAATTTGTGATTGTATTGTATTTTTATGATGTTAGTACCCTGAGCCCAGTATGCCAGGGGAGGGCAAGCTGCTGCACCACCACCACCAGCAGTAGCACCACCAGCAGCAGCAACAGCAACAACAACAGCATAAAACTAGTAAGTTAAGAAGCAGTATTGAAGTAGAGAGAGAATAAATTAATGCTGGTACATATTTTGATGAACATTGTTTGTTCTGATATTATTCACTGAAAAGATGTATTTACTTGGTGAATTTCTTTTTTCACTTTTTTTTCTTGAAGCTGCCTTATCTTTGAGGATTTATCAGCTTCTGCTGAAAGGCACCGCAGTTTCAGTTCTCTCTCTCCAAGATCCTCCAGCATCCTTTCCAAGTTCTCTGTCTTAATCTGATCAAGCTTCTGCCTTCTGTGGACCGCTTGATTCATCCTGTGCTCTGCTTCTTGCAGCAAGTGTTCCTATGCAGGTCAAGCGACAAGTTGTATAAAAGTCACTTATAATGTGATAGAAGATGTTCTTATTGGTATTAATTTATTTCCAAAATTCATATCACATTTATTCCCTCAAATCTGTGATTCCAAGGCACAAAGTAAGTATATCAGAGATCAACAACATAGTTTTAAAATACCAGGAGATAAACTAAAATTCAGAATATATACAATGAGAACAGAAAATTAAAAAACTGAATACCCCTGACTTCAAAAACAGTAAAGGTAGTGCAACAGGTTAAAAGGGGTATATTTAATTCTATATTTTGATGTCACATTTTTCAGTAGCACTCTAACCTGTTGTTATCACATACCTAAACTGGTGAAGTCTGAAAAGTATGCAAAACTGAAGCATACTTTATTTTAATGAATTTACTCATTTCCCCTCTTTTGTACAATATTAAATGCAAGTTTTTAAAAATTCTGTTGGTTACTTCTTCATGTCATCCTGCTAAGACTGGAGAAGCTGGTCAGAGCTGCAGTGGAGATTTCCTGGAGTGGGAAACTGAGAAGATTAATCTCTTCTCTGGGTGGGAGAGGGGAGAGAGGAATTGAAAGAGTGAGCATGCAGTTAAATATGGACACAACTTTGAAATAATGTCGTTGTTCTGCACATGTGCATGTATGCAGGAAGGGCCCAGTAATGTGCTTTGCCCCAGGCCCAAATATCCTAGCTATACCAATGATATGGACACAAATTATGTAGCAGTACTTAGTCTGGAGAGTTGGCCTAAAATAAGAAAGATATAGCATTGGTGAGAAATGTTAGAAAATGACAGAAGATAGATTGCTGAATGAAAAGGAACAGATCGTGTAAGTTCTCTTTTTGTGTTCTCTTTTTGAAGGCCACGGATATGAAGTCAATTAATCGAGAATCAGTGGTACTGTAACCAGTGTGGGAGTTACACCATTTTTCTGTGAGCCCTGCTTCTTGCCAAGGAGTGATTCCAAATTATAAAATTATCTGTCCAAGGACTGGGGGGGACTCTAGCTGCTCAGTGGAGAGGAAAAAGCATGGCATCTGCTGAAATGCAATAGTTGTGATTCTTGGTTAAAAACTCTGTGCCATGGAAACACTGGCTGACGTCTGACTAATCACTTTTTGCTGGGCCTCCGTTTCTTAGCTATAAAATGAGACCAATATCCTAGAAGAGCTTTGCGCTCTTCCTCTGACAATCACCTGGTTATCCCTGTGTAGGGTACGTGGCCTATGGGTACGTGGCCCATAGGTGGCCTATAGGTGGGCTGGCACACCACCACCTAGCCACAAGGCCTTGCTCCTGGCGGGCTGGCAGACCACAGTCAGGGCATTGCCATAGGCTGCCCCTCTGCAGAGGGGTTTAGAACAATAGACAAAGGCTTCTAGTTCCTACACCATATATGGAAGGTGTTATCTGGTCGGCTGCCCTAGTTTGCTATCTCTGCCGCTACCATGGTTACTCACAACAGTTGCAAGTTACAAGTTACTTATTTCCAGCTTCCTATAAATAAAGCGCAGCTCTGTGACCAGAGGTCTGTTTTCCTTGACACCGAGTCTTTGTCTTCACTCTCCCAATTCCCACATCCCTGGCCTAAAGACTATCTGGCTACCCTCAACCAGGGTCACGCCTTTTTCATCAGTGGCCTCTGTCTGGTGGAACTCGGACCAAGGAGACCCGGACCCAGACGGCTCTCAGTTCCAGAGGGCCTGTGAGACAGAGATGTTCCGCCAGCCTATGGTTGAGGGCAGCGATGGTTTACATCTATTCACCAGCCTGGATTCTTGTGCTCCCCTCCTGCTGGTCACTTCCTTCTAGCTCTCCTCGTCCCCCCTCCTCTAGCCTCCCTTCTTCCTTTACCCAGTCTGGATTCTTGACAATTCCCCCACGCTGTTGGACTTTGATTTAATGTCTTAACAGCTGAGGGGTTGACTGACAAGTGAGTGCCATTTTTGAATGTTGTAAAATTTTATTTTACTGTATTAATTTATTGTGTTTTATGTTTTATATTATTATTGCATTGTTGATGTTTTTATCTTGTTGTAAACTTTCCTGAGCCCTGCTTTGGCAAGGGGAGGGCAGCATATAAATAATCATTATTATTAGTAGTAGTATAATAAATGGTATCAATGCAATATAGTGTGTTTGTACTTTACTTGCCTCATTGTTTTTGTCATTTGGAATCACTCTTGGTAAGCAGTTCCTGCTTTCTGCTTATGGCAGGTAAGCCTGGATTTTGTTGGCCCAGCTAACCATCTACCAGACCCACCCTCATTTCTAACTGCTTAAGCACAAAAGTAACCCTATTTTCATTTGTGAAATATTGGAAAGTATGTAAATAGCTTGTTTGTAAAAATCTGCAAAGTAAGTTTGGTATAGATAACTAATGTCATCTTTCCTAGTGTTGCCTTTTAGGTGGTTTGAATTTTTTAAAGACGGCCACACAAATTAATTCCTTCACTAAAAAGTAATAAGTCCTAGCAAAGCTAACACAGAGAAATAGCTGCTTACATTTTTATGGTAATATATATCTGAAGGAGTGTCTCCTCCTTGTTAATTAAGATTTCAAAAATCTTTAAAAAGTGCCCTCGCAGTGGGCTAACATGGTCTGTATTGATCTGATTTCTAATGTAATCATAACAGCTTCCCCTTTTATTAAAGCCAAAGCCTAAGGTCTGTAAGAACTAACCACAGTTGGTCATATACGTATTTGCAATTGATGTGTTGCATATTGTATTTCCTTGTGTGCTCCTGATTGCTCAAATAGTAGGACTGCCACACCTTAATTTATATTTATTTTACTTCATTTATACCCTACCTTTCTCTCCTTCGGGACTCAAAAGCAGCTTATATTGTTCTCCTCTCCTCCATTTAATTTTAATTTTAATTTTTATTTATTTCAATTAATATCCCACCCTCTCACAGCAAAGTGGGGCTCATAGTGGCTAACAACAATTAATAAAATACCTTTCGGTTTACAATAAAAGTACAATAAGAACATTTTTTTAAAAAAACCTGTAAAGAAATACAAAAAAAATACAGCTAAAACCTCTATAAAGCCAGGAACACATCCATCATACTCAGGAGAAGGGGAGGGGGAGGGAAGAAGGTGAGAGAGGCAGGACCTGCCATGAGAGTGCCAGTGGCCAGCCAATCCCAGATTATAAATAGAGACGGACCATAAGCACACCTGCCCTCAACAGTAAGCCTGGCAGAACGACTCCACCTTACAGGCCCTGTGAAGTCTAGTTTTATTTCAGAGAGCATTTACTGATTGCACTGTTTTCGCTGCAGTAAATTCCAGGTTTTAATGTTGTCTAGGTGACAGTATCAGCGTTTAAAATAATAAAACATTGTACATTTTACAAGGCTATGATTTTATTATTTCGTCTGTTGTAAACAACACGGAGAAGTTTGCTATTGAGAATGTAATAAGGAAATTGTCTTTGGTGTAGTGGTTGGCACGCTCTCAGCATTATGTATTTGCTTTGCAAGTCCTAGGCAGAGGCTGTTTGACCTTCATTTCTTTAAAATTTACATTGACTGGGAGTCACACTGTGGTAGAGCCCTGTAATATTATTTTTTAAAGCTTGAATGATATTCTTGATCAGTTTTGCTTAATTAATGCCAATCTTTACTTCTTCTCTTTGTGATTTCACTGGTCACTGGTATCCCCCAGAGGATATAGTTGAGGGTTAGACTTCTCTTTGTGATTTCACTGGTCACTGGTATCCCCCAGAGGATATAGTTGAGGGTTAGACTAACTTGCTTAGTAACTTTGCAAAGTATACTTCTTACAGACATGAATGTGGTTTAGATTAAAAATGAAAATGCAGAATATGTTCAGTCATACCTTGATAATATAAAAGGAGCAAATTTATTTTAGTGGAGCATAAGAACATAAGAAAGGCCCTGCTGGATCATACCAAGGCCCATCAAGTCCAGCAGTCTGTTCACACAGTGGCCAACCAGGTGCCTCTAGGAAGCCACAAACAAGACGACTGCAGCAGCACCATCCTGCCTGTGTTCCACCGCACCCAAAATAATAGGCATGCTCCTCTGATACTAGAGAGAATAGGTATGCAGCATGACTAATATCCATTCTAACTAACAGCCATGAATACCCCTCTCCTCCATGAATATGTCCACTCCCCTCTTAAAGCCCTCCAAGCTGGCAGCCATCACCACATCCTGGGGCAGGGAGTTCCACAATTTAACTATGTGTTGTGTGAAAAAATACTTCCTTTTATCTGTTTTGAATCTCTCACCCTCCAGCTTTAGCAACGGTATCAATAAAATAAGAGAATTCCCTTTTTCTAGCTAGAATGGGTTGCGTCAGAGCTCGGTAGCAAACCTGTTTGTCAAGCTGTTGCCTCAACCTTTTATTCTCCGCCTGAGACTGTGCCAGAGCTTTCCTGGCAGCCTTCAATTGTTGACGAAATAAAACGACCTCTTGTTCCGCCATCATCTTGTATTTCAGACACTCTTTTTTGTTTTCAGTGGCCTCCTACAAGTGCAAAAACAGGATGCAAAATAGAGAATTCATGGCCACAAGCATTTCTACAAAGATAACTCTGTGTGCCCTGTAATTAACCCCTTTGTGGGTTTTTTGTACTTACTGTAAAAAGAACAAGGGGGCCGCCTCTCCTGGTATGTCCCCCAGAGAGCATTTCACTCCACTAATAACAACTTCCTGGTGGTCCCCAGCCCAAGGAGTGTCCTCCTGTCCTCACTGGTGAAACTCCCTTTCTGGGACCAGGGCACTGCAGGACCTCAAAGAGTTATCCCACCAGGCCTACAGTTGAGGGCAGCTACAGTTTTCCATCAGAGCTGGCCTCCCCCCCACCCCCGTTTGCTGTCAACGGTTTCAACTAAAATGTAGGGGTCCTGGCTGTTTTTCAGGTGCATCAGCGGTCCCCATGCCTAAAAATGAGCGCCATCTGTTTATTATTCTGTTCATTATTTACTATGATGATTTTATGGGGCAGTTAAATTGTTTTATATTTATATCGTTATTTTAGTGTATTTTACTGCATTTTTATGTATTAAGTATTATGTTGTTAGCCACCCTGATTCCGGCCTTGGCCGGGGATTGAGGGCGGGATAAAGATATAAATAAATAAATAAATAAATAAATAAGGACCCTAAAGTTTTAGGTTTATTTTAGTTTCTGTGCTATTTCTACATTTGTCTGAAAATTTATATTCTCTCCTCTGGAAAATGAAAGTTAATTATATATAGTGTTACCTTAGATAATTGTTTTCATGTTCTTTGAGTACATGTTCTATGAATGGATCCTCATTATGCAATCATTATATGTAAGAGTATGAAAAAGAAAGAAACATATTACTTCCCCCCCCCCCAGTTTGAACATGGATTTGGGATTCCTCGTTCATTAACATGCTAACTATCTTAGTTGGGAATTCCCCACCCCCCACTACAGGAGTGAGTTAGCTTCGCTTAACTAGTGGATGGTCTCTGTATTTTTCTTAATTTGAATTTTACATAATGACATTTCACACTGTAGTTCCTGCATTTCAAAGCTCCTGGCCTTGCTGCTATGTTTTTGTCCACATTTTCCTAACTAAATGACTGCATAGTGAGGATCCACTTAGTATATCTGTGGAAATGGGCTTTAATCAACAAAAGTTTATGCTGGAATAAAGTTGTGTTGGTCTTTAAGGTGCCACAAGACTTCCATTTTTTAAGGGGCAAAATGTCCCTAAAGCTTGATTTAAACATGATGGTGGCAAGGCAAAAGCAGTTACCCATGAAAGTTTGTGTTTGCACAATGTCTTATTTATAGGGACCTCCAGGGAACAGCAGAAGATTTCCCACTATTACAACTGATCTCCAGCCAACAGAGATCAGTTCGCCTGGAGAAAATGGCCACTTTGGCAATTGGACTCTATGGCATTGAAGTCACTCCCCAAACCCCACCCTCCTCAGGCTCTGCCTCCAAAATATCCCCCCAGTGGCAAAGGGGGACCAGGCAACCCTACTTATTTAAACTGAGCTGCTACCCAAGCAAAGTGTGCTTAGTTAGCACGCCAGAGCTCTGTAGGCTAGGAAGATGTTGCACTGGTGGGTTAATTAAGCATGTGTAGATAATTAAGCACATGCAGAAGATCTGGACACTTGCTGGAATTTAACTATTTCAAGGATGGAAAAAAACACTCCAATGTGTAAATCGCAGAGAGGGAGTGATGTAATAATCATGCAGATTTTAGATAAATGGATGGAGTATTGCTTGGTTCACTGTTATGGGTATTTTAGTTATATTAGCAGCAGGGTTTTAGTTTCTTTTCAAGAATTTGTATTATGAGTATTTTAGTAATGTTATATTTCCATTTTCTTTTATTGTTATATTCTCATTTTCTCTTAATAAATTCTCTAAAAAATGTATACATGGTAGGGAGAGAGTGGACAGGGAGAAGCTTTTCTCTCTCATAATACTAGAACGTGGGGTTATCTGCTGAAGCTGAAGGGTGAGAGATTCAAAACAGACAAAAGGACGTATTTCTTCACACAGCACATAGTTAAATTGTGGAATTCCCTGCCCCAGGTTGTGGTGACAGCTGCCAACTTGAAAGGCTTTAAGAGGGGAGTGGACATGCTCATGGAGGAGAGGGCTATCCATGGCTACTATTGAAAATGGCTACCAGTCATGATGCATACTTATTCTCTCCAATATCAGAGGAGCATGCCTACTATAGTAGGTGCCTTGGAACACAAGCAGGATAATGCTGCTGCAGTTGTCTTGTTTGTGGGCTTCCTAGAGGCACCTGGTTGTCCCCTGTGTGAACATACTGCTGGACTTGATGGGCCTTGATGGGATCCAGCAGGGCTTTTCTTATGTTCAGCTCACCAAGAATCATGTTTAAATTAACCCTATCAGACATGGTGTGGTCACTTCACAACCACAGCACCTGCCCACCAGCTGATTTTGTATAAGGTGGCTACAGTTAGTCATGCCATCTGTTGCTCAGCCTAAACTTGGCAGTGGCATGACAAATCAGGATTTGTGTATTGAAACACTCATATGACATTGGTTCTTGTAGGTTATCCGGGCTGTGTGACCGTGGTCTTGGTATTTTCTTTCCTGACGTTTCGCCAGCAGCTGTGGCAGGCATCTTCAGAGGAGTAACACTGAAGGACAGTGTCTCCTTCAGTGTTACTCCTCTGTAAGAGACACTGTCCTTCAGTGTTACTCCTCTGAAGATGCCTGCCACAGCTGCTGGCGAAACCTCAGGAAAGAAAATACCAAGACCACGGTCACACAGCCCGGATAACCTACAAGAACCAATGAACTCTGACCGTGAAAGCCTTCGACAACTCATGTGACAATTTGCCCAGCCTAGAAAATACAGGTAAGCCATGTTCACTCATTCCATAGTCCCCCTTATCAAAGTAACACTGGCAGAGAAAGAAAGACTTTCTGAGGTCTTGTTCACAAATTCATCAAACCAACAATCCTCTACAAAAAGTGAGGCAGCTAACTTGTCTGCAGTCCACTGTGCTTACATGGTCATATGTGACCCACGATGTAGATGCATGTTTCTACCCTCACATATAAGCATATCCAAAATCCTTTTTCATAGTCATATAGTCCCTTCTCAATCAAGGTAAACTTGAAATCGTAAAATGAGAAATGGAATCTTTAAATATTGCAATCCACAATTATCCTCTAATTTATGAGTAACTAGAATGCTTTATCATCATCATAATCAAGAATGACTTTATTTCAGCAAGCTTACTAAAGAAAGAGGGTTTGGGGTCTCACCTTCTCCATCTCTCTCAAGGAGGCAGACAATTGTGCTTTTTGGACTGTTTCTTTCCAGCAATGCATGGTCTTCAGTTTGCACACCAACTTGCCCAAACGGCTATTTTCATCCCTTAGCTCCTGCAGTTGCCCCTGCTAATAAAGGCAGATAATCCCCATCAATTCCCCATCTGACAAATCCACTGTTTCCCCCACAGCTGTTTGGCTGTGCAAGTTTAAGCATTAGACTTTGTACTGTGGAAGGAAAAAAAGATGCAAGCAGAATCTAAAAAATGGGAAACAGTGTATAAATAATGTCCCCTTAAATGAAATCCAAGTATTCTGCCTGCAACTACTCAAAGTTATCCAAAACTGGCTTTGACATCACATGGAGACTGAAAAATGAATTTTTGCATTATAACACTACCACAATGAAACATACATTTCATCTAGGATGGTTTTTATTCCTCTAGTTCTGAGATAAGTCTGAGTTAAGTTCCCTCCGTTTGTGCTATACTTATATTTTTAGAATATCTGCTTTCTGATGAAGTCAATAATCTGAAGACCTATTGTACTTTGGTCACATTATGAGAAGACTTGAGTCACTGGAAAAGACAATAATGTTAGCAAAAATGGCAGGCAGCAGGAAAAGAGGAAGATGCAACATGAGATGGATTGACCACGGGCCTGGAGTTTGCAAGGCCTTGAACAACGCTGTTAACAATAGGATGTTTTGGAGGACATTAATTCATAGCATTGCCATCAATTAGAAGTGACTTGACAGCCCTTAACACACACAATCAATATTGCACTCAAACAGCATCTCATGTAAACTGGCTGCCATCTGTGCAAAGCAACCATGCATGCCTCTCAGCTGCTTTACATGGGTGGCAGCCCAGTTTAAACAAGATGCTTTGTGAGTGTGAAGTCCCTCAGGAAAGTGCTTTAGCCTTGGTCGAATCAGGCCTGTGTTAACACAAGTGATACAGTGGTATCTCTCAGCCTTTTCTTGTGCCTCAGCATATCAAGCCAAGCTTTTTATTTTTCTTCTTAACATATTTCTGTTCCCCCTCTCTGTTTGAATTGAGCACCACTAAATATAAATCAGCCTTAGTTTGTGGCATTGCATGCCTCACACCTGCTTGATGGTAGTTTCCTAACACTGATAAGTGTTTGCACATTAGTGTTCCTCAAAATCTGCCATGAGGCATACACACAGCCAAGACACCAAAGTATATTTTTCCTGCTGGAATACGTCTGTACATGCCTCTATCAGTGACCTTTGCAGATTTGGAAGACGAACTTAGAAATTTCTCACAAGAAAGACACTCCAACAATCTTAGGGATAAGCTATATTCTCCCATGTGTTGGTGGGTTAGCAACATCATTGAGTCCTAGGAAATTACCGTAATGAGGGGTTGGTTCCTGATTAGATATGTTTTTCAGTATCACCGTCCTATACCTTTTCATTTGAGTCACTTCCATTCATTATTTAGAAAGTGCCTTAAAAACAGGTAATTGTATGAGCCCTGTGGTGCAGAGTAGTAATCTGCAGTACTACAGTCCAAGCTCTGCTCACGATCTGAGTTCGATCCCAACAGAAGTTGGTTTCAGGTAGCCGGCTCAAGGTTGACTCAGCCGTCCATCCTTCTGAGGTCGGTAAAATGAGTACCCAGCTTGCTGGGGGTAAAGGGAAGATGACTGGGGAAGGCACTGGCAAACCACCCCATAAACAAAGTCTGCCTAGGAAACGTAAGGATGTGACGTCACCCCATGGGTCAGGAATGACCCAGTACTTGCACAGGGGACCTTTTAATTGTATCAACACTATACTGAATGCACTGTCCTAATTCCTCTCAGTGTTGAATATTGAAATTTGTCTGTTTCCTTTTCTATAACAAATTCAAAAAATCTCACACACATCCGCTTACTTGAGCCAAATGTTCTCTGAGGCCACTGTTGTCTTTAATGGAGCCAAACTTCTTCTTCAAGTCAATCATTTTGTCCACCCCATCTCTTCTCACCTCACTGATGATCTCAAACATGCATCGATTGATGCTTAAGCGATACTCATCTAGTTTTCCCTGAAACCACAGTCAGAGGTCAGAATTATTTATACAACTGTATAGGAGTTGAAAAGAACTTAAGGTGCAGAAAATGGCATGGGCACAAAGGCATACTTGTTTGATGTCACAAGCACTACCTAATATATGCTCCTGACCTTCCTGCAGCAGTTATATATACTGCACTCACAATTGTGTAGAAGCACCAACTGATATTCCTAGCTATAAAAATCTGTGCTTTATTTCTGAAACAAAGTGTCCAGTTGAAGACAAACACAAGGCTCCCCATGATAAATGAATAACAATTTGGGTTTGTTTTTTTTTTCCACGTGGAAGAAAGATTGGAAAGGCTACTATTTGCAGGCATCACATAAACTCCTAGGGAACAGTTCCCAGCAGCTATACACCTGTTGCACTCTGAAGGGATCAGGAATCCAGGCTTTGCAAATTTTAAATAGTCACAAAAGAAGAAGGCAAGACATTTGAATGGCAACATAAATGTTGATTCCCTCAGTCTCTCATTCTTTTAGCAAATACTGTAAGTTTTATTTTTTTACAGTCATGGGAGCTAAAAAGTGTTATGGATTTTGGGGTGGGTGAAAGATGAATTTACAATTGTTTTCTCAGTAGCTCAAATGAAAGATATTCTAGTGAGGAAGCCATCTGTTACAGCAAAAGCAAAGTCTTGTGGTACCTTAAAGATTAACACATTTATTTGGCTTTCGCCTACCAGAGTTATGTTATAATAAGTGTGCTAAGGACTTTTCTTTTGTTCTTGCCGAAGAAAATGGCTTTGTAGTTTTAATATGCTACATATGCAGATTAAAAAATAGTATTTACCTATTGAATTGAAAAATTCAAATGGTTTCCCCATTTAAAACACACGTGTCACCATTGTTTCCTTACTACTGACATCTGAACTGTGTAAACAGAGAATATCTGTTTCCACTTTTTCTAACAGAGCTAGAGTTATGATGAAACTATTCCATTCATGCACGACACCAGAGTAGAGGCCGGCATCCAATTAGCCAGCTGCTGTTTTCACTGGTGGCACACGTCGTAGGTGAAGATGGAAGAGAAGTGAGAGGAGGGCAGAAGTGGCGAGAAGGTGGAAAGAACTGTGAAAGGTTATATTTCAAAGGCAAGGGAGTTGTAGTGGAACAGTAGCTGAAGCGTTGGACTGTTCTGTGCAGAGTACCTATTAGCCAGGTCTGGTCCGGGCTTCAGGAGATTGTTAACAAAATCTAACAAATGTTTTTTAACCTCCCCCATCCTATTCACCAAGTTGTCTGTGAATAAGCAGACTAAATTGGCTTGCATTTTGCACACACATGTATCTTTTATACCTACTTTCAGTTGCAAACACATCAGAAATAAGTTTTGTATTAATGTGCTATAATCCTCTTGCACTTCTTTTCTTATTTGTTCTTTGAGGCTGAAATCTTCTCTTTGTAGATTAGCAAATTTAGCTCTCAGGGCTGTTATTTCCATGATCATCTCGTGGCTCAGTTCAGCTACCTAAACAAGCAAGAGAAAATGCAATTAAAACTATGTATGTATGTATGTATGTATGTATGTATGTATGTATGTATGTATGTATGTATGTATCTCTCTCTAAATTCATAATGGATAGAATATATTGTCGAAGGCTTTCACGGTCAGAGTTCATTGGTTCTAGTAGGTTATCGGGGTTGTGTGACCGTGGTCTTGGTATTTTCTTTCCTGAATTTTGCCCACAGCTGTGGCAGGCATCTTCAGAGGAGTAGTGTGTCCTTCAGTGTTACTCCTCTGAAGATGCCTGCCACAGCTGTGGGCGAAACGTCAGGAAAGAAAATACCAAGACCACGGTCACACAACCCGGATAACCTACTAGAACCATAATGGATAGGTTTAAAACACTCCTATACACAACTAGCAACAAGAGACATACCTAGCTGAATAAAAATAACACAGTTACTGCCACCCACCTGGCTAAGCCCCAACTCAGCATTTCTGTCTTTGTCTTCTGTTGCATGCATTTCCTGAAAGAGAATTAAAAAGCATCTTCCATCTCCACCAAAAATCACCATCTTTCTCCTTGATTAGTACAGCAACCATGCAAACCCCTTCCAAGTGAAGAGGAAACAGAGCAACACATGAAACCAATGGTGTGAAAATACTTGTTCTTTTTGATAGAGTAGCTGCTGCTGCTGCTGCAGGATATTTTCGTAGAACATGGAATAGGTCTCAAAGTTGCTGCGCTCTCTGGCCATGATGTCACAACCTAGAGCTGTGAGGCATCTTCGTAGGTGGTCTTTTCCAATGGTGATCTGGAAAAAAAAATCATCCCAGAACAATCCAAATGTTAGTTTTCCTAGAAGTGCATTGCTTTGCAAATTTGTTTCTAGTGCTTCTTTGCCAATGTTACATCACATACTTTGAATGTTTGATGTAGGGTTGCCAACCTCCAGTTAGGGCTGGAGATCTCCTGGAATTACAACTGATCTCCATGCAACAGAGATCAGTCTCCTTGCAAAATGGAAGCTTTGGAGGGTGGGACTCTAAGGCAATAGACCCTGCTGCAGTCCCTCCTCTTCCCTCACCCCCTCAGATCCACCCCCAGTCTCCAGGAATTTCCCAACCCAGAGTTGGCAATGCTAGCTTGAAGCCATATTCTCCACTTAAAGGTCAGAAGACTGATACCAAATGATGACCACTTTGTCAGCTATGGGCTAGATGTATAATCCCCCCACCACCACCAATGCTTCAACACTAGGACACTCTTACATGGTTCACTCATTTCCCGTCTGCAATCAGTTGCAAACAGGGCTAAAACTGGGGTTCCACATGGCATTCAATGTAATGCTATATTACTCACAGTTCAACAAGGGCAAGATCCTGCTATATACATTTATTCAGACATGAACCCTGTTCAGCAAAGATTCCACTTCTCCTTTTGTATCTTTCATGTACAACATAATTTATTACTTCCTCTTCTTTATTCATGAATCAATTCTGAAGTATCAGTTCTTGTTTTTAGGGGGAAGGCGGAATTAAGTACTTTTACTATTTGCAGATAAACCACTGCTTTTCTTTTCTTTTGTTTCTTATATCCCCAACAAGTCACTGATGCAATTACAAAATAATGCTTGTAAAAATAAAAAATTAAAAACATTGATCACTGTATTAGACCCAGTGGAAGAATTCATAGAAGAAGTTGATGGGGTGGATCTTTCCCTTCCTTTCCCACATAACTTCCCACTGGTCCCAAAACTCCTCTCTGATGACTGGGAGAGTCTTGCAAGCAAAACGTTCCACAGGATGAGGCATTAATACTTAATACGAATTGTTACAGTAGAGACGGCTCTAGTGTGGTAGTTATGTAATAACTACAAATAGTTATGATATAGAGGTAATCTGTGATACTTTATTATTTCATTATAACATGTACAGTAATATCATTCATTGTTAGTATTGAGCATAAGATCAAGACATGGCTTTTTGATTTATAATTAGAAATTGCAGTCAAAAGCTCTGCTCACGACCTGAGTTTGATCCCGACAGAAGTCGGGTTCAGGTAGCCGGCTCAAGGTTGACTCAGCTTTCCATCCTTCCGAGGTCGGTTAAATGAGTACCCAGCTTGCTGGGGGTAAAGGGAAGATGACTGGGGAAGGCACTGGCAAACCACCCCGTAAACAAAGTCTGCCTAGAAAACTTCGGGATGTGACGTCATGACCCGGTGCTTGCACAGGGGACCTTTACCTTTAGGTTATTTTAGTGTTTAGAATTAAGTTCATATACTTTCAATTATATTTTTTAAAAATATGATAGATCTTTAAAGAATAATAGAAATTAGGCTGATTGTAGACCCACTTCAGATATTCATATCTTAGATATATATATGTCTAAGAAGTGCAAAATTATGCTACTAAATATGTATGTTGTCTTGTATGTTGTGTTTTATGTTGTTGAAAACTTAATAAAAATTTATTTTTAAAAAAGGATGAGGCATTGCAATGATCAGTTGAATCATCTCCCTCTCCCTCCTCTGCTGATGCAAACCAGGGGAAAAGATGCAATTTTACGGGATTCCCCACAGTTGCCACAACACCCCATCCTATAGTACTGTTGCCCAGAAGGCACCCCCCGGGGGATAAGCCACCCAGGAGGCCCCCACCCTTGGACCCTCATATTAGATGAAGGGAAACGGCCACTAGGGTTCCTGCCCCTTTTTGGAAAGCATATTCTCTGTCATTAAAGCTAGCCATACATACAGGGGAAATAAAATGCCAACCAACCCCAATAGAGCTCCAAGACACCTATTGTCAGGATGCCTGGAAATTAATTTAATTCCCCTCGGCCAATACCTGTGAAGGATGCACTCTCCTCCTAGAGCAGTAAACTGATCAATTGGACCCAGAATGAAAGCAGGTATCCTGTCTTGCCCAGAGAAGCAGGACATTAATTAGGTCATTGTCTACCCCCATTGAAGCTAGTCCTTTGATTTTTCATTTTAATTCAGTCAAGTTCCCAACACACCATGCCAGCCTTTCAGGAGCCCCTCATAGCTCTAGCAAAAACTGCATTTTTCCTTCCTAAATTCAAACCCCAACAAAAAAAAGTATAAAAGGGCTCTTTTGCCCAGAAATCTGGATTCGGTCTGTCCCCTTTGCAGGAGGCCTCCCCTTCCAGCAAGCTCATTGTTTATGTCCGCCCCCAACTCCACCCAGCAGATTACCTCATGTGGGCACGGCCCCAGCGCAAAAAACAAGCACCAGTCCCTCTGGTCTCCTACATTTTTCTTCCACCCTCGCTCTGTTCTGCTTTTGGAACAGTCAGATTCCAATGGGTGAGGGGGCAAGGCAGCACTTTCCTCAAAGCTTCCCTCTATTTTCTATAAGTGTAAAACCCATTGCCCTTTAATGACAGGCAGGATTGGGGGGGGGGGCAGGAATTGCATCCATGTGCCCAGAGAAGTATTTAGCTGAAAGTGGGAATGGAGCAGCTCCAACCTGTGCCAATTCAAGAGGAGTGCTTTGGATTTCCCGCTCTCTAGATGCACATTTTCCCCATCCGAATTCTCAAAACTCTGCCTGGGGGCTGATTGTTGAGTTTTGAGAATATGGATGGGGAAAAGGTGCATCTATAGAGCGGCAAATCCAAGGGAAAACCTCCCATGCATAAATGGCCACTGTAAACCTCTTGCATTAAAGCGATTTCCCAGAGTATGTCCCCCCACAACATTCCAAAAAAAAAAAAAAAAAAAAAAAAAGCACCAGTCCCTCTGGTTTCCTTATATAATTTTTCTATTTACCATGCTCCTATGCATAAATGGCCAAACACTCTCCCTTGCCTTCCATTCGCAGCATGCTGATCTGCACACATTGCTGTCCTCCTTTCCCAAGATTTCAATAGTTCCTTTGTTTGATTCTTTTACCAGGTTGGGGATGCACAGGATGCATGGGGGGGGGAGAGGAAAGAAGGCCCCTGGCTTGCGGGCCGGCCCCAATCCGGCCCCAGTGCATCGTGAGAGAGAGCAGAGAGGGCCCCTGGTTTGCGCGCCGGCCCCAATCCGGCCCCAGTGCATTGAGAGAGAGAGGAGGCAGACCCAGAGCAGACTGGCCGCCCCTCTTCAGAAGGGTGATAGAAGGGAGTTTTTGCCTTGGGTTTTCCACTCTTAGGATGCACATTTTTCCCATCCGAAGTCTCAAAAATCCTCCCTCCCCTCCCTGCTGGGGTAAGGGGGCCCAACAGCCCCTTCCCTTGAACAACCCCCCCTGCAAGTCCTGCTGCCCTAGACCGAGCTGCCCACACCCCCCGGTGCGCGAGGCACATCCCCCTGGGCTTGGAGGTGTGGGCCTGGCTCCAAGGCCCATCCGGGCGAGGGGCGGGGAAGGCGTGCTGCCTGCTCGCCCGCCTGCCTCCGGGATGGAGGGAGGGAGAGAAGTGCCAGGACTCCACGCAGGCAAGCAGGCAACAAAAGGGGCGGTATTCTTGTCTGAGCGCGAAATTCCCCCAGCCAATCGCTGTTCACAGGGAAGGAGAAATTAGCCGGCATGGGCGGGGAATTTTTTTCATGGAGCCCTGCGCGCGGCAAAATCAAAGATCGCACCCACACAGGTTTGAGAAGACGCGGGGATGACGCGATTTTTTTGGCCAAATCCGAAGCTGTCACGAAAAATAAAAAATTAGCAGCGTGGTAAAACAGACATGAAACCACCCCAAACCTCCGTGAAAAAACCTCTGAGCCAAACTAGATGTGATGGCATCATCATGGCTGCCACAGGGACACCACTCCCATTTCAATAGGGTTGCCAGCTCTGGGTTGGGAAATTTCTGGAGATTTTGGAATTGGAGCCTGGGTAGGGTGGGGTTTCGGGAGGGAGGGACTTCAGCAGGATATAATGCCATAGAGACCAACGTCCAAAGCAACCGTGTTCTCCAGGGGAACTGATCCCTGTCAGCTGTAGATCATTAATTCTGAGAGATCTCCAGCCACCACCTCCCTGAGTATTCTTTTTTAGAGTTCGTTGTTTTTTTCTGAAAACCTGGGGCTTTTCCAGGTCTGTAGAAAGAGCTGTGCCATCTGTTCAAGTCTCTAGATTTACGTATATGCAGATTTGGCTGTGCTTTTTTTTAATGAATATTTTTATTGGTTTTTAATAGCAAATGGGATACAGAAGGAGAGAGGGGCAAGGGGAAAATAAAGAAAGGGAAAATATATATAAAGATAAATACGTGTATTAGTATTATACAACGTTAGTATATCTAATACCGCCCCCTTATAGGTTGTCATAATACAGATTTGGCTGTGTTGAGAATAAGGTATATTGCTGATGGAAGGAAAGTGTATTTTGTTTTGGGCTGATTTACATACTCCATTCATTTATCCTGATGTATTTTTTATGGAATTTTATTTAACTTTATGCACATTAACATGGAAAGTAGTTGGCAAAATGAAGCAAATATACTGTCCACATTCAGACCAGTTATGGGGTGACCTGAAATATACAGCAACTGGGATAAACTAATCCAGTTTTTTGCTAGCACCTAATTTTATGAAAGCTGATGTCACTTTACCAATTATGTAACACTGGGCTACAAGTATTGCATTCTCAGGGAGTTCCCAGGTACTCCCTGCTAATACAAACAGTATGTAGATTTGGCAAGAAGGCTTTATACCATGCCATGCTTCACACAAGCTTCTCCATCCAGTCCCCAAGACCATAATCTAAGGGACCAAGATACAAAAGCAGAACTAGATTTTGGCCATGAGCATTAAACTCGCAATACAACATACCAATGGTACATTCATAAAACAATGAAATTGTTTATTTCATACTTCCAACATGGGGAAAAGTCTTCTTGAAATTGAGAAACAGTGTTGTTGTTTTTTTAAAAAAAGTTTATTTCAGCAATAACGGTGCATCAGCTATTAAAACAAAATAGAATTGATTACCTGGTTTCAGTTTTAACCAAAGAGCATTAAAATTCAAATGGGTTTTCCACCAGGAGCTAAACTATGGCTTATCATTGGGTCAAGAAGAAATGCAAGAAAAATGCAAGTATCCAGAAGTTAGCTTCAACATTGCACTAGATATTGTTAATCAGTCCCCACATTTTTCTGCAAACCTGGGGCCCTGTTCAGGTTTGTAGAACGATCTGTTTTGCCTTTTCACAGCTCCACTCACTGGATTTAAGTATGCTCAGATTTGGCTGACTTGACTATTAGTATATAGGCAAGAGGGAATCTGCAAGGACTTGCAGGAGGCATCTCATTTTCCCCTCCCCACTATTTCCTCTATCCCTTTTGTAAAAAACCCCATAGCCTCTCCCCTTTTCAGCTTCCTTTTTAGGGTTACCAGCTCCAAGTCGGGAAATTCCTGGAGATTTGGGAGTGGAGGCTTGGGTGGGTGAGGTTTGGGGTGGTGGGGAAAGCGACCTCAGAAGGTTATCATGCCATAGAGTCCACTCTCCAAAGCAGCCATTTTCTCCAGGGGAACTGATCACTGTCATCTGGAGATCAGTGGTAATAATGAGTGATCTCCAGCCCCCACCTGGAGGTTGGAAACCTTAGTTCCCATGGAGGAAATGGATGCTTAGGAGGGCTGAGTCTGTAGCATTATACCTGTTGGGCATTAAGTAGCGAGCTTTGTTACATGTCAGACAGTCAGGGGTTAATATTGAATGTATAGATGCTGACCAGTTCAAGGAAATGATGTAATGTGTTAATTAGCCAAGTGGTCAGAGAGTATCCATTGCAAACTGTTTGTTAGTCACTTACACAAGCAATCTGCATGTTTACTGCCTTTCCACATCCTTTGTTTGAAAGAGAAAGCAGTATAGAGTCGGAGTTTTGATACCAACCTGAAAGGATGGAGAGGCAATCTTGTCTTCCAAGAATGACTACTCGTGTGTAAGCTTAGTACTTGCCAGCTTCTGGCAAGGTTAGGAAACTTAGCAATGTAGAAAGGATTATTTGTTTTACCTCCTAGTGAACCATCCCTTGAGTTAATCTAGTAAAGATTAGTTTTTACTAAGACAAATGACTTTGCTTTTGTGTGTGTGCATGACTCATCCTTACTTTCAATAAGCCATAACCAACGATCCTATCCCTCTGAATGGTAGCAGATGAATAAGTCAGTTCCAGAACTTCAACAATACCCTTCTGAGGTCCCTCCCTCCTCAAACCCCACTTTTCCCAGCCCCCCCCCCCAAATATGCCCCTTTATCTGCTGCTCTGTTTTAAACTTTCCCTCTCCCCCACACACCCGACAGCCTCTGCCTAGGAAGCTAATGCCCAGTTTTGTGGTGCCAGCCACTGGGCCAGGCCCACTTGCATGGCAGGGAATCCTCAAGGACTTGTGGGGTGGCACCTCACTTTCCCCTAGATCTCCCTCCCCACACTGTTTTCTCTTTCCCTTCCCCTGCCTCATTCTCTCGTCAGTAGGGTTGCCAACCTACAGGTACTATAGGTTTGTCAGATCCCTCTTTGCTATCGGCGGGAGGTTTTTGGGGCGGAGCCTGAGGAGGGGTTTGGGAGGGGAGGGACTTCAATGCCATAGAGTCCAGTTGCCAGAGCGGCCATTTTCTCCAGGGGAACTGATCTCTATCGGCTGGAGATTGTAATGCCAGTAATCATTATTATTATTTGATTGCATGCTTTTGTGTTCAGTCTGCATACTTGCTTTTATGGAAATGCTAGGCCTAGAGTATAAGAGCTGGTTTGAAACACTATGTATTCATGTGCACACACATGAAGGCTTTGGGAAGGTGGCACCCTGGAGCCATGAGTCAGTAAATCAGGCTCTCTGTGTCTGGTACAGCCTTCCACCAATACACGGCCCAGAATTACCTACTGCTTAAGGAATGTTAAGTTTCGGTTCCCCATCCCAGATCATGTAGCTACCTAAATCCCCGCCTCAACCCCCACTGATAGGCCTATGCTAATCCAAAGGTGACCATCATTGGGTCTTTGTGTGTCTATGCTCTGTATTACGTATATTGTAACACTTCAACCAGAGGTTATAAAAGTTCTGGTGTGTGAATTGCCCTGCTTGCTTTGGGGCAATCACACCCGACTGCATTATTTTGGCCACAATAAACAGATTGTTAATCTTCCAACCTCCGACTATTATTTATCATTGAAGTGCCTATAAACTTCATTTATGGGAAAACATATATTCTTTCATATGTATAAACATTCATAGGTTGATGAGGTGCTATGCTCAAGAATAGAGGATAGCATCAGGCAGATGTATTCTGCCCACACATGGAAACTTTGGGAACGTTGGCATCCATAACTATAAGAGGCCAACAGAACACATTGCCTGGTACAGGCTTTCCCCAGTAGAGAAAAACAGTGTCTTACCTTCACTGTTAGGAATGTGAATCACAAGACCAAGTGCTTGCTTAGAGACAGCTTCTACCAATCCCTATATACTATGTTAATTAAAGTAAGGTAGACAACCAATATCTAGTGAATCAACGTAATTGGAACATCCCTAACCAGAAGTTATAATTGGGGTTGCAATCCTTTGTTCTGTGTGAAAAACTGTCCTGCGCATTTGTGCAGCTTTATCCGGTATGTATATTGGGCTCAATAAACAACTGCTTTGAACTATCAACCTCCCACTGTGTTATATTGATTCGAAATTAATATTATAACACAGGCATTTCATCATTGGCTACTAAATGATACAGGAGCACTTCAAGATCAGTTGTAATAGCAGGAGATCTTCTGCTATTACCGGGAGGTTGGCAACCCTAAGGTACTAGCTGGAGATCTCCTGCTATCACAACTGATCTCCAGCCAACAGAGATCAGTTCACCTGGAGAAAATGGCGGCTCTGGCAATTGGACTCTATGGCACTGAAGCCCCTCCCCAAACACTGCTCTCCTCAGACTCTGCCCGAAAAACCTCCAGCCGGTGGCGAAGAGGGACCTGGCAACCCTAATCAGCCATTTACCAACCTACCTTTTATTCTCCTTTCTTCTTTTTTATCCTCACATTAGCCCCGTGAGAGGCTGAAAGTATGTGACGGGCCCAGAATCACCCAGCGAGCTTCCACAGCAAGATGGGAACTGAAGCCTGGGTCTCCCAGACCCTACTCTGAAGCTCTAACCACTACACCATACTGGCTTCCCTGAGGTGGCTGCTGTTGAATTGTAGCAGGCCTAGTTGAGTCAGGCAAGTCAGGTGGTATCATCATCTGGAAGCAGCTGCCAGGCCTAAGGTTGCCAACATCCAGGTGGAGATCTCCCAGCATTGCAACTGAACTCCAGACGACAGAGATCTGTCTTCCTGGAGAAAATGGCTGCTTTGGAGGATAGACTCTACAGCATTATATCCGGCTGAGGCCTCTCCTCCCCCAACCCTGCCACCTCAGACTCCACCACAAAATCCCCAGGAATTTCCCCACCTGGGACTGGCAACCCTAGCCAGGCTTATCTCCAAGTCCTTCCTGAAAGGGTGAATTAAGCCTAGACAGAGCCCTGACCCCTCCCCCTGCCTTTTACTGACCCAACCAAGCCTGGAATCTGTGGTTGCCAAGCAACAGTCACTGACAGAAGCCATTGCTTAAAGCTATAGGCACTCCATTTATCATTTTGGGGTTTTTAACTCCCCAAAGTTCTTGTTTGTTTGTTTGTTTTAGATTTCACATTTATCTACAAACCTGGGGCCCTTTTCATGTTTGTAGAAAGATCTGTCTTGCCCGTTCACGGTTCCAGTCACTGGATTTAAGTATCCAAAAATTTGGCCATCTTTGCTATTAGATTATAAAATGAGGATAAAATCTCCCTCCGTGCCATCCCTCCTTGCTTTTCTATCCATTATTGTAGTCAATTAATATCAATTTAATTAATTAGAAGTCTCTGTTTCTCTCTCTCATCAACTCTATAACTTCTTAAATGGTTTTGCCATATGAGAGCCAAATCTCTAGTAAAGAAATATAACCTGAATACCTCTGCATCCGTTTCTTGGTGATCTTCCATTAGCCTCTGTATAAATGATTCAACTATTTCTGGCCTAGTAACTGAGAAGTTTTCTTGCATGCTGCGATGTTTCCAGAGCTCTGAAAGAAGAAGAGTTGGTTTTTATACGCCGACTTTCTCTACCACTTAAGGAAGAATCAAATCAGCTTACAATGTCCTTCCCTTCTTCTCCCCACAACAGACATCCTGTGAGGTAGGTGGGGCTGAGAGAGCTCTAAGAGAGCTGTGACTAGCCCAAGGTCACCCAGGTGGCTTCATGTGTAGGAGTGGGGAATCAAACCCGGTTCTCCAGATTAGAGTCCACATAACAGAGAAAAGAAGTTCATCAGCAATTTTCAGAATAATGGAACAACAGACGTTGCAATCTTCAACACCAATTACTTGAAGAAAGTTTCGTTGAAATCATCAGCATTGTTGCATATAAAATAGCCTATTATGGAGGCTTCTTTCAGTGTTCCCAATGGCAATTGCCTCCAGAGAACAGGATTTTCATGTATAGAAAAACGCCATATTGATTGGGAGATTCCCCCCGCCCCACTATAGAAAACAAAATGTTTGGAAAAGTCTAGTTCCCAGCCTTAGGATGGAGCATTGTTTGTGTTGGCCAGGGGAGGGGGGAACAAGGATGATTCTGGACAGTTGGGCCCAGGATTATTGTTGGGGATACAATGCGAGTTCCATTTCTGTCAAGACAGTTAAAGAGTTAATTTGTTTGTGTCAACAGTTAAGTTAGTCTCAAGAAGATGATGTAATAACAAATGTCAGTATTCTATTGGTTGGCAAATCGCCATTGCAAATGAGCCTTAAGTCACGTAGCGGCAATTGTGTTTTATTGCCCTGTTCCTTTGTTAAGACAGGAAAAGTTTTCTCACTGATGCTTTTGAATCTCAAACCAGAAAGATGCTTGTCACAGCTCTCCTGAGCTGGGATACAAACAATGGATTTTAAGCCTGTAGATAACAGTTAGTGCAAACTAACAAGTTTTGTAGGGAACTAGTCATGTAGAAAGGATTTATTGTGTTTGAACCCCAGTACCCCATCCTGTTAGATAAGTAAAGGAATTTTGTTTAATTAAGACAAAAATCTTTGTCTCTGTTTTGTTGTGTGCTCTGATCTGACTCTTCTGTAACCACAATCATGATTCTTCGACTCTGATTTACAACAATTATCTTTCAGCCAGGTAGCTGTCAAGCAGCTTCCTGCAGCCTGATCCCAGGGGCCAGCCCATCGCTGGGAAGGGTGGGGCAGTGGACCTGGGGGCTACAGGCTTCTTTCTGATCTGCAGCTCAGATTGAAAAGGAACGGGCTAAAGGTGCATTGAGCATTCAGGAACTGTCTCCTGACAAAGACGCAACCCCTCCCACACCATGATTTCAGAGTTTATTTTCTGTGTGGCTACCCATCCTTTGCAAAGTCTGCAGGGGCTCGCTAGATAACAGGAAGAGGAAGGAATTTTACCCAGGGCTCTGGTGGGTGAATAGCCTCTGGGGCTTTCACCTTCCCCTTAGCAAAGAGTAATACACAGTGTTTGTATGATTGTACGGTTAAAAAGATCATAACCGTCAACAACCATCTGTGTCAACCATTAACAACTGTCTGTGTTGTCCGTCTCCCTCCCCACCCCCCGCTGGTCTCTAAAGCAGTCTGGTGTACCTCTCTAACAACTGGAGGTGGGGCTGCTACTCCAAACTGACAAGCTCTGTGTTCATTATGTGGAGCTGTCCATTATCTTTTGATTTGGCTAGCACAAGATAACAGAGACCTTATTAAAATGAGCAAGATATTGAACATTTGCCATCATTACCAGTAGGAAGGTTTCTCTCTTCTCTTGCTTTTTCAGATATAACCAGTGTCACCTCTTTGTTTATTTTCTTTTGCACATCATGAATCATATGTATTTCTAGACTTTCCAAGAGCTTTTTAAGCTAGAATCAGAAGATGTTTTATGTATATTAGTAAGACAAGAAGATACAAAGGGAACTGACATTTAGTATCCACATTGGCAGAGTACAGGGCTACTTTTGATGGAAAACATTTGTCCTAGTTGGATGTTTAATACAGTCCATACACTCAGTTGACTCGCAAGTAACTACTTCATCATTATGAAAGAGTATTGATGTGCCGTTAAGAGTACATTGCACTTCATAATCAACCAATAATCAGTTTCAGACCTTTAGATAGACATTCAAATACTATAGATATGACAAAGGTTGGATTTCTCCTTAATATTTTTAAAGAACATATTTTATGCTTCACAGAATATAAAGTTAACAACCTCCTCTAGTCTTCTATTTTGCTTTACCTGCTGTGTTTTGAGTTCAACTTCTGAAACTTCTTTAAGGGGACATATACACTGAGATGTAGTAACAAATCCTTCAAATTCATCTTCTATACCCAGATGTATGGCTACAGATCTTATAGCTGGATAAAGAATTTCAGCGCTAGAAAAATGCAGAGTTACAGATATTGTACACATTTGCATGTATAAATAAATTCACTATTTCCTAATTATTTTGTAATTACCTTCCCTCATGCCCTCAATATTATATATTTCTATGTATTGTCTTACCGTTTCCCCCCTAAATTTTGCTATTCATTGTGGGAAATTTCACAGAAGAATAAGAAGTTGTTTTTATACCCTGTTTTTCTCTACTGTAAGGAATCTGCGGCTTACAATCACCTCCCACCCCCCAACAGGCACCTTGTGAGGTGGAGAGGGGGGGCTGAGAGAGTTCTGAGAAAACTGTGAATAGCCCAAGGTCACCCAGCAGGTTTCATGTGGAGGAGTGGGGAATCAAACCTGGTTCACCAGCTTAGAGTCCGCTTCTCTTAACCACTACACCACACTGGCTCTCATTAATAGCCAATATAATTTTAGTTTTGTTTCCATTGGGTGTTTACAGTAAAAAGTTCAATTAATAAAGCTGTGAGAATGATATCCAGATTCAAAAAACTAAGCCAAACAGATACTGAGCCTAAATGTTGACAAATAATAGACACAGAGGAAAACCTATGTCTGGCCTGTACCTCTTTGAGTCTTCAAGTAGGAATTTGCATGATTGAATGTTTCCCCCATACAAAAAAAATCCACATACATAGAAGATTCTGTTTATTAGGCTTTATTAGGCTGGAGTGGGAATAATTTGGTGTTTTACTGATGTTTAATGTTTTAATTGCCCTGACCCAGATGGCCCAGGCTAGCCTGATCTCGTCAGATCTCAGAAGCGAAGCAGGGTCAGCCCTGGTTAGTATTTGGATGGGAGACCACCAAGGAATACCAGGGTTGCTGTGCAGAGGAAGGCACTGGCAAACCACCTCTGTTAGTCTCTTGCCATGAAAACCCAAAAGGGGTCGCCATAAGTCAGCTGCGACTTGACACACACACAATGTTTTAATTATGCATTGAGCAAGGGAAAAGTTAGGATATAAATGTTCTAATAAAAGTATAAAACTAGAACGCCAGGGAGAAAATCTGGCTTCTTCATGATGTTAATTTCCAACAGGCAGGGAGTTTTGTTTTGTTTTTGGAAGGAGCAGCTTTCTGTCATGAGACCCCACACCTTATAGACAGAATTGATGGTAAAGAGATTATCTGTCAACAATCAGAAATAGCACATGCTATAGTTGCCCCCATCCATTCTATTTGTTAAGCAGAGATTAAGAGCCCATACCTGAAGGGGGCCAAAGCTCCTTAGGAGCCAGCGTGACCCCGCACCAGCATAGGTGCCACCTTATCACAGCACCTATGCCGTCACGGGAGCAAATACGCCTGCGTCCCGGCACTGCCGGCCCCGCTGCCAGCGCAGCCACCCTGGCAGGGCTTTCCCAGAAGGGAAATGAGTGGCATGAGTGGGGTGTTCCCGAGGCACTCCTGGGGGAGGAGTTGCCATTAGGCAGCTTTCTCTCCACTTTCGCCCCGGGAACACCCCCCTTGCGCTGCGGTGGTGTAACTGTTTTGAATTGCACTTTATGTCTAATCACTTTTCAAACAAGAAACTTACTTGTATACTTCAGAAAATTGCTTGTATAGAGGAACTGTGTTGATATCATCAGCCTTCAATTTGAGTCTTCCCCATTCTGTCTTGGACACTTCCAATTGTTTCCATAATAGGAGGTAGGATTTCAACAAGGAACATGAGGCCACTGAATCAGGCAGCTCCAGCCGCACTCCAGAAGGCTTTCCGCTTACTTCAGCAAGTCTTCCTGAACCCTGCTGAAATAGTTATGGGTAAATGTATCATCAAGAAGCATTTTTAGGAAGAGAATATTAAGCCCCTGTACATTAATCAGAGCTGTAGGTTTTAAAAATTTGCCAAAGTCATCAGAATGGAAAATGTAGAAGACCTTATGTTTAAAAGCTAAAAGAGCCGATGGAAAACAAAAGGCTGAGTTTTTGACCCATGAGCAAAGGTTCGAAAATGTGCCGAGTTCCCCCCCCCCCCCCAGAAGTTAGTAATATGCTTTGCACAGACATCGCTCACGTTTGTATCTAGCTCTTCTGGGAATTTATATAAATTGTCCCAGTGTATTATCTCACAAAGAACTAATTCAATTTTTGGCTGTAAGACAAATAATTTCACAATTCTGGAAAACTGTACTCATCTTCAACCTACAACCTTTGGTATTTTAAAATATGGTATTTAACTGTGATTGAAAAATTACTTTTCTAATTAAATTAGCGAGCAATAAAACTGAACCAGACAACTTCTATAAAATGTGGTGCCTTTCCCTTGTGATCACCCTGACCCTGGTATTTTCTTTCCATCAAGACAAAGCTGCTCTTTTTAGTCAGGTGTATTCTATTTTTGTCACTACATTACCTACCAACTAGAAGAAACCCTCTTTTGTGGGTTATTTATATTGACTATCGGAATTCTATTTTTTTCTGTTTCACCATAATGTACTCAAACTATTTTTTGTGAGTTGGATGTCAGCGTATTTTCTATCTTGCAATAAAAATAATTATATTTTATAAAAGATAGAAGAGCTCCAGGATGTCATTATTATCCACAAACAGCTATGCCAAATGGCTAAAAGCTGCATACTTAAACCCTTCTCTTCATTGGCGCTCTCATTGAATCAGTAATCTGCGGAGTTGTTTTTCTATGGTGGAACACTCAAAAGTACAATCCCATCCACAATCATCTGAGGTGGTACAAGTCCACTAACAGCTCTGCAGTTCTGCTGGTCCCTTGGCTTTTGTTAACAGTACAGGAGTAAAAAAAAAAAAAATTCAGTAATTTATCTGCAGAAGTGAGCTGTGAGTCACAAAAGCGCATACCCTGCCAAAAATTTTGTTGATCTTTAAGGAGCTACTGGACTCTTGCTAGTTTCTACTATCAGTAATTTAAGTACAGTTGTCAACATGAACATAGTTCCAGGCACCAATGTTGTTGTCTTATAGCACTAGAAATAAACAGAGTTTGAGAGAGAGAGAGAGAGAGAGAGAGAGAGAGAGAGAGAGAGAGAGAGAGAGAGAGAGAGAGAGAGAGAGAATTAACTTAAGTAAATAAATGAGTGGACTGTTATCTATATTCTTGCCTTTGCAAAAGATGTTCTGCATTCTCCGTGATCATCCAGAACTTCATAATTATTCCGGAGTATGTCCTCCATTTCAAACTGCATCCCAACCAGCTCCCCATGAGCAGCTCTTCGATCTTCATCATTCAGACCACACAGGCATAACTAGAAAGAATGGGAGACCCTGGGAATCTCAAGACATGTATAGTAAATTCAACTAGAAAATATTTATTTAAGAGGCTGATAATAAATAGTATAGGGAAATTAAGATGGTTAAAATCCTTTTGGCACTGATAGTAATATTAAGGAATTTATTTCATTCAAGTCCAGTGGCAGCACAACTGGAAACTGGAAGATGTGCAAAAACAAACTTGGAATAAAAGTACATTACCTGCATGTTATTATTTATGGGATTTAGATTGCTAATGATGACAGGGAATGGACCTCCATTTGCTAGGAATGTTCTCCAGGGAAACAGCATCAGGGTCTGCAGCAAGGAATTGCAGGTTCAGAAATATAAACCACAATAATTTGCAATCCACTCTGGCATTCTTAAACCAATCTCCACTGACACCAAAGCTTGTGCAAGTCTCGGCTAAGCAGAAAATGGCAGTAAAGAATTTGTTGCAATTAAATAGATGAGTTATTATGTGGATGTTCCCACAGGACTTTGAGAATTGGTTTGCAGGTAGACGGAGAGACTTTAGGGGCAGTCAGCTGGTACCCAGCTATTGAGTACTGTTAATTTCATTATCCTATGTCTCTGGCATAGCTTTTATTTTTTTAAATTCTACCCAGTTTTAAAAATTGTATTCTTGTCGGTCATTATTGCTATTTTAGGGAAGACGTACACATCCAGCAAAATCCAGCAAAATAGCTAAGAATCCTTCCTGGATTGTACCACTTCAGACCACAAGTAAGCATATGGCATATTATAATGTCTCCTCACATAAAATGCAAGTAGAAAACAAGCACAAGAGAGAGAAAGCTTGTCTAGAACCTTTCTCCCTGGCGTGCTAACTTTTTTTAGCAAGATGTTTATGACACATAGGAGCATTCAAAAATGAAATCTGTAGCAGTACACACTAATAAGGATTACCATGTGATTTTGCTGAAGCTTAGCTCTTAGACTCTTACCAATATCTAAGGGCCAGTACGCAAATCTCCCTGCCTTGTACCCAATATTGTTCTCTGCCCATGAAATTTCCCATCCTATAATGAATGGTTTATTAGATTTAACACAATGCACAGAAGATTCAGTTTTATACGCCGCTACTCAACCCATACCAATGTGGTTTGGAAAGACAGACAGCTTCTGCTCATGGCAAAATAACTGGGACACCTGCTCATTATGAGGAAGGAGCTGCCATAGGAGAGGAGAGCATTGGTTACCATAAGGAGGGCAACCAAATGGCCAAAAGAATTGAAAGGTTCAGCCTGTATCTTCCTTACATCAGAACTTTAATTATGGCTACTGCAGGTGGAGTTTTATCACTGCTGGTTAAAAACAGGATGTGAAGAAAAACAGAGATTCCATTTAAACTGAGATAACTCTTCTGGGGTAGTGTATATTTAAACATCCTTTTGAGAAATTGTCCATCGGTGAAACCCCGAGGAAACTTAGAATATGCATTGCAGAACACAAAAGCAACATCCATCTTGAAAAACAAGTGACCCCCTTGGTTCAGCATTTCCTAGAACATAACCAGGGTCCAACAGAATTTACATTCTGAGCTATCTTCAAATGTGAATGCCTTAGGGATAAAGTGCTACTGAAAAAAGAGGCAGAGTGAATCCTAAGATTGAAAACTCTGGTCATTCATGGGTTCAACGAGAGCCTCAAACTGTTATTGCTCATATGAGAAAAGAACCAAACCAGACTAGAGCGCTTCCCTCCCTAAAATTCTGTTGCTATGGGAACTGCTTGAGATTATTATACAGGTCATTTTTAACGTATATATTGTTCTAACCTGTGAAAGTTCAGGAGTGTTGTGCACAAACTTTGCTTTAGGAACGGTGTATCCAACCATGTATTTTACCTGTATGACATCTGTCTGGTTCTGTATCCATTTATGCACTTTTTCACATGCTCAGTATGCGGTATCTTTTCCTAGCCATTTTAAAATGGCAATATATTTTATTCTTGCTTTTATTTGTATTCTTATAGATCTCCTTGAAGAATCATAGGTGAAACACATAGGGGCAGCATAATGGAAATGTCCCCCACTACACTCTTTTTTAATATATTTTTTTGCTTTGGCATTTTTCAGGGCATAGAGAGACCCATACTAGTTTGTCACTACACAGTGAACAGTGACACAAATGAGAAGAAAAAGGCTATGGGGGAAAGTGGGGGAAATCTTTAGAACTCCTCTGTACTCACCCTGTGACCATAGGGATCCAGTGGCTGTGGAAGCAGGAGCTGGGAAGCAAAGGCACTCCTGACCACGCAGCTACTTAGGGGAGGTAACCCATGGTAGATGTGGTCTGTAACACTCTGATAGGCAGAGACTTTTCCAGATGATAAAAATGCTTTTCTGAAGGATCACAGAAAATAACGATCACATTTTAGAAACTAATGATGTAATTTATTTTCTTTGCTTTTCAAAACGCCTCCATGAATCCATCTTTTAAAAGCAACTCAATGGAGCTGCAGGCTTGAAAGATGCATCTGTGCTGATACTGGGCCATGCTGTTTTAACAAGTGATTTTTAAAGTTTTATTGTAGTGTATTTTGATGCTTTTTGAAAGTCTACGGTTGTCAGGCGGGATAGGTTTGTTTAACAAGACCTTCTTGGAAATGACACCAATTTTGGGTCTTAATGAGAGAGAATATTTTCCCCGTGAACATAGCAATCAATCTGTCATTTCCTGAAGCAGAATCTTCTCCTTGTCAAATGTAGTCCACTAGAATACTAATCAGCTCAATGTTGGTGATAAAAAGTAGGTCTTTATAATGCCTTATTGGACTAGGAGGCATGTCTGTACCATAATGCTTTATACAAGTTATGAAGCAGTTATAAAAGTTTTATGCTTTTATAACTCCTTGGGTTCTTCTCCCCAGATCTGAGAATTGTGGTTTGGTGAGCATGCTGAGAATTCTGCTAGATCATCAAATAACTTTATGTCCTATTAGTCCCTGGGGAAAGGGAATGACTTTAATTCTATAGTGTAGCTATACCCTAGGACTCCGGCAGTGATTATCTATCTGGAATTTCTAACCGTTTAGGGATAGGATGACTGGTCAAGGTAGCAGTGCACTTAAAAACTTTCTGCTGCAATGTGGCTCAAAAAAAATGTGCAGTTCCTTAGGAGGAAGTGATGTTATCTATGCTTACTGATGTCTCCACCAATGAGTGGCAGCTTTGCATTTCAGGATGCAGTTGGATGCAAAGTGTGGGAATGAGCTTAGATAGCGAAATATATAATTCAAAGAATTACTACGTGTTTTCAAGCTCTGTTTTATTCAGTTCAGGGACACCTGATTATACACTACTGTAATTTAACAGAAGTATATCCCATCTTATCAAGTGGCTTCAGTACAAAGTATCGAAGTTGCTTTTTATAGTGTTTTAGAAGTTCCCAATAAAAGGAAAGCATAAATAGCCAGGTGCTTCAACAATGATCTCTTAAGCCTGAAAGTAGATAGAAAATGCCACCCCCACCAATATCTCTTTAAAACTAAATATAGCCTTGGGAAGCTAGAGATGTAAGTGGTAGAACAGCATAGGTGAGGAGCTACTTATCCCTTTCCTCTCAGGCCTTTTATATGCCTAAAATTTCCTCTTTCTCCACTGCTTTTCCACTGAAAAGGGAAAAAAGATACTGGTGTACTTTCTCTTTCAGGTATTAAAAAAAGTCATAGTATGATTTTAAGCACACAGATAGCAGGAGGTGAAAAGATAAAAGTTATCCCCTGCCCCTCATTGTTCTTCTACCCAGATATTCAGCCTTCTAAAGATAAAAGTTGCATGCAGTTGTGTGTTGCATCTAGTATTAACACAGTTTTTCCTTTTCACTTCCCCCCCAACTTGAATCAACATCCTAATTCTTGATCTATGCTAAACCCCAACCAGCCTTTGATACACTTATCCGTCAACTAGGATTTGAAGAAGTGAGCAACCGTGGTCTCTTACCGCATAGAGTGTCGTAGGGCTGCATCAAATCGCAGAAAAATAATTTCTCTGTGCAAGCTCAGCATCTGGGCAACTTTGTTTGGATCTGAGGGATTATGAAGGTTGTCGATCATTTTCTGTAGCTCTTGGAACTCCATTCCTAAAAGGCCAAACAGAGCAATATGTACACTGCCATTTATTGGTCTTATCTCCAAATTGAAGCCTTTTACCTAATTCAATTCAGGGCTAAGACTTGAAGGCTTAATAGAAGGAAGCAAGTCTGAGATGGTTTTGGTGGCTTCTAACTTATTGCCATCCTTCAAAGACTGCAACAAATCAGCTCTGTTCCGGGGTCAATTTGAGGCATCCTATTACCTACCCCCAATTGATGGCACCAACATGAGCCTGAAAGACAACACACTTCTTCCTGAGCCATGTAAGCACCAACAGAGCTAACAAGCACCTCATGGGCCTCAGACCCAGCTAGTGGCTGCATATGCCTACATCCAATGTGTCTCTTCCAGTGAACTGCTATTACTGCAAGCCAGGCTGTTACCCTGAGTAGGCAGTCTCCAGTTAAGTTGGGCAAATTAGCTGGTGACCGAGACCGAGAGGGGGTAAATGGGATCTACAACCTATGTATGCCAGGATAGTCCTGAGCAAAAAATCTCAAATGAACAGGTGCTTGTAAAGTTGACAGAGTTTTTTAAATTAAAGAATTAAATAATAAAACCAAGAAATATATAACAATGAGCATACACACATGAAGCATACAAGAGCTGACTAAGAGAACCGGGAGGAAGCTGGATATGGTTTCAAGGATGGGCGATAGTTACCAGTCTTGAAGGGACGTCCAGGGAAAGCAATGCTGAAGAGAAAAAGGACCAGCATTTCCAGGAGGAAAGGAAAGAGCCCGCTCGCAAGTGGGGGTGCACGCATGGATCCAGAACACACACACTATGAATGGCCAAAAGATCTAGATTTATACCCCCAAATGGTAAGCTGGCAGGGAAGCCAGAGACAAAGAATTTATTACTTTACAGGGGTTCCTCCAAAAAGGGCTGGGAACAGGAAACAAATGGAGTGAAGCCTTGTCCAGCCTCTATTTTTACAGTTCCTGCGGGCTTACATCCATTCCAAGGAAGGGAATGCTAAGGTAATACTAGTGACTATGTAACCTAGTTAGCCTCATATGTTTTATGTTTTTCTGAATTTGTAATACACTGTAGTGTTTTGATATAGTTTTTCAGTGCCTTGCGCCCTAGTGTCTTGAAAGCGTATTTTAGTGATCAAAGATCTTTTCCTTTTTAGAGATCTCAGACTGTGATGAAAAATCTCACCTATGCACCTGACTGCTCATTCCATGAGCAGACCAGAAACTCCTGGCTAAGCTAAGTGTGATGCTGTAACTAAAAAGGCAAATGCAGTCTTGGGCTGCATCAACAGAAGTATAGAGTCCAGATCACACGAAGTGATGGTATCGCTTTACTCTGCTCTGGTTAGACCTCAACTAGAGTACTGTGTTCAGTTTCGGGCACCACAATTTAAGAAAGATGTAGACAAGAGAAGGGCAACAAAGATGGTGAGGGGTCTGGAGACGGAGTCCTATGAGGAAAGTTTGAAGGAGCTGGGTATGTTTAGCCTGAAGAGAAGACTGAGAGGGGATATGATAACCATATTCAAGTACTTGAAGGGCTGTCATATAGAGGAGGGTGCCGAGTTGTTTTCTATTGCTCAAGAAGGTCGGACCAGAACCAACAGGTTGAAATTAAATCAAAAGAGTTTCCGTCTAGACATTAGGAAGAATTTTCTAACAGTTAGAGCGGTTCCTCAGTGGAACAGGCTTCCTCGGGAGGTGGTAAGCTCTCCTTCCCTGGAGATTTTTAAGAAGAGGTTAGATGGCCATCTGTTAGCAATGCTGATTCTGTGACCTTAGGCAGATGATGAGAGGGAGGGCATCTTGGCCATCTTCTGGTCACAAGGGGGGTGGAGGGGGGAGGTAGTTGTGAATTTCCTGCATTGTGCAGGGGGTTGGACTTGATGGCCCTGGTGGTCCCTTCCAACTCTATGATTTTATTCTATTCTATTCTATTCTATTCTATTCTATTCTATTCTATTCTATTCTATAGACAGCTAGCCAGGGGGCAGGAGGTATAGGAGACAGAACAGCACACATCTGAACACACGTTGCCCCTATCTGTGACTCAAGCTGTGGGTAGAAAAAGGAAGGGCAAGCTTGAGTGGGGTCACACCACCTTGTACAACAGACAGTACAGGGCAAGTGGGGCAAGCCCCCTCACATGGATTCCCCTCTGCCTCTCAGGTAAGAACAGTGGGAAGGAAAGGGAGGAGGGGAATGACTCTTTTATACTACTTTATTCATTTCTACGAAAGTGATTTGTATAAATAATTAATTGTGTTTTGATAGAAGTCTATGCTGACTGGTGAATGAGGATAAAGTGTCTTTCTAGAACTCCATCTATTCACTTTTACCATTGACAACAAAACACTGCCAGTCTTTTGCTCTACTGATCCAAGGAAGAAAGTCACAAGAAGGCATCCAAGCAACATTGTATTTGAACTTGGTTTTGATGTTTATTTTATATTGTAAGTTGCTTCAAGAGCCACTGGATGAGAGGCGACGCATAATTTTAAAAAAATCAATAAAGCAGCACTTTGCAGACCACAGCGAAATGTGTTGCTAATCCTGCTGCATTCTGACTTACCCTTACTACTGGTCACAAACTGATCTATCTGGACGGCACTGTGTAAACAGGCATTATGTTTGATTCTGGTCTTATATTTTTTTAAAAATAATTTGGATGTTTTTATCTCTTTAAATCAACACAGACAACATAAAAATATACTCTGTCGAAATGCACATCTAAAACTGGACACTCTCATTTCTAAAAGCAGAGCAACTGCCACTAACCAATCTGTTCAGTCCCTCCCCAGTCTGCAGTCAGATGCTCAAGACAGAGGTAGTCAAAGCAGCCTGGAGCACTTCCTAGTTGGGCAAAGCTGAAAATGTACGAGACTATGTCATGAAAAGCAGCTACAATTTGCAGCGTCAGTCTCAGGGCTTTGTAGCCAGCCTACAGAAAAGACAAAAAAGGGAGGAAAATGTTTTAAAATCTTCACAGATCATATTGTTGGTGTTTAGCAATGGCTGCTCCATCTACCCTAGAACTGATTCCCACCATTAAGTGCTCAAAATCCATTTCACAAAGATGCATGTGAGGAGGGGAAACTGGGAATGAAATTTCAGTCACTTCTGGTTGGACTCAACAAGTCCTTCAGTTTTTGCTGAACCTTGCACCAGGTTTAGGAGATGGGCCGAACCCCATGCACTGTGAGTAGAGCTGTACTCACTGAATAGAGCTTTTCCACGCCACTTTGACCTGCAGTGCACCCTGAAATGCAGTTCCCAAGGACATGGACTCTTGCAAATAGAGTGAGTGGGTGGGTGGGGGGCGGTCGGCAATCGCAGGAGGAACTTGGTGGAAATCTTGCACAAGTGAAAGTACCTCTTGCCCAAGTAGAATAAAACTTACGGTTAAAAACAGAGATAGGCATGGCCACAATCCAAAGAACCATGAAAATAGTTCTGATGGTGATCCCAAGGAGCCTTTAAACGTTTTAATGGCAAGGGAAGGGAGTTTTACAAATAATCTCTGACATAACATGGGAGTGTATTGTACAAACAGATTTAGACCGTGAGCCTCTTAGGGACAGAAATGTTTGCACTAGGGGAAAAACTGAGCAAGGCCCTCTGAGTTCCTGAAACAGGGCAGGACATATGTCTGATAAATAAAACACAACCACAAAGCCTTCATTGGACTAGTGTAAGCACCCTGTCCACGGAACAAATCTTTGTTTTTTTTCTGCTTCTGAGGTCTCATTCTTTTATTCTGTAAATTTTCTTATATATTTTTTATTCCACACACAACCTCTTTCTTCCTGTCTGACATGATTTCACCCTCCTGTTTGGTGGGGAGAGCTCCTGTTCCTTTATCAAAATATAAAAACAGGAATCTTATCAGGTTTAGAGCTTTAAAAAGAAGTTCAATAATATTCTCACTGCCACTCTGCAATGAGATAATGAGAGCCAGCGTGGTGTAGTGGTTAAGAGCAGTGGTTGGAGCGGTGGAGTGTGTTCTGGTGAACCGGGTTTGATTCCCCTCTCCTCCACATGAGCGGCGGAGGCTAATCTGGTGAACTGATTTTGTTTCTCTGCTCCTACACATGAAGCCAGCTGGGTGACCTTGAAAGTTTTTATGCAAGTGTCCAGGAAGAAATTGATCATACACATAAACAAGATGTGCTGATAATCATAGGTGACTGGAAGGCAAAAGTAGGAAACAAAGAAGAATCAAATATTGTTGGAAAATTTGGACTAGGAGTACGAAATAAAGCAGGAGAGCGACTCACACAATTCTGTGAAGATAGCAAGTTGTTCATTGGGAACACAGGTTTCAGGCAACCTTACAGACGATTGTATATGGGGACATCACTACATAATTGGAAGCAGAAGATGGAGAAGCTCTATTCTGTCTGCTAAAACAAGACCAGGAGCTGATTGTGGTACAGACCACGAACTGTTAATATAAAAAATTAGAATAAGCTGAAGAAAAACACTAAAACATTCATAATGCCATAATACAATCTAAACAACATTTCTGATGAATTTAAAGACCATGTTAAGAACAGACTGGCATTACCAAGTTCAAGTGAATGGGAACCAGAAGAACTATGGGTTGAAACCAAAGATATTATCAAGGAAGAATGCATAAAGATTATTCCTATAGCCAAAGAAATGAAAAGCCTCAATGGATGACTGATGAAACTCTTAAAATTGCTGGAGGTAGACGAGAAGCAAAAGTAAAGATGACAGGAACAGAATTAGAAGTCTAAATGCAGCATTCAAGCAACTGGCACATAGAGCCAAAGAAAGCCATTATAATAACTAGTGTGAAGAAATAGAAGAGAACAACAAAAAAGGAAGGATGAAAGATCTTTTCCATAAGATCCAAGAAAACAAAGGGAAATTTACAGTGTGGCTAGGGGTGCTGAAAGATCAATACAGAAATGTAATAACTAAACAGGACAAAATAAAGGAAATATGGGAACAATACACTGAAGAACTATACAGGAGAGATGAAAGGATGACAGATTCCTTCCAAGAAGAATATTTTGAAGAAGAACTTGCAATTTTAGAAAGTGAAGTGAAAGCTGTACTCAAAGCAGTTGGGAGAAACAAATCACTAGGAGAAGATAGGATATCAAAAGAGTTAGTTCAAGCCACAGAAACAGAGTCCATCAAAATCTTGACAAGAATATTCCAACACATATGAAAAACAAAACAATGGCCTACAGACTGGAAATGCTCAATCCACATTCCAATTCAGAAAAAGGAGACATCAAAGACTGCAGCAACTGTTGGACCACTGCATTAATTTCTCAGGCGAGTAAAGTGATGCTCAAAATCTTACAACAAAGACTGTTACCAAATATGGAACAAGTGATAGCAGATGTTCAAGCTGGCTTCAGAAAAGAAAGAGGCACTAGAGATCATATTGCAAATTTATGATGGTTAATGCCCTGACCTGGAATGCCCAGGCTAGCCTGATCTCATCAGATCTCAGAAGTTAAGCAGGGTCATCCCTGGCAAGTATTTGCATGGGAGACCTCCAAGGAATACCAGGGTAGTGACACAGAGGCATGCAATGGAAAGCCACCTCTGAATGTCTCTTGCCTTGAAAACTCCACCAGGGGTTGCCATAAATCAGATGTGACTTGGCGGCAAAAAACTGGAGAATAAACAAGGTTGCGGTTTCCCACCCAAACAATCACATGACGGAGGGGGAGGGAGCGCTCCTCCCCTCAGTTCTCCCTTCGCCGCCATGGCAGAGGACCTGTAGGCAACGACAACTATAAAAAAGATTAAAAGCCCACAGCGGGGAAAGGAGGTAGGGATGCGTGCCTGCACAGAAGAGCACTCGATGAACAACAGTTACAGGTAAGTGCAACCTTGTTTTCATTTTCGTGGCTTCTGTGCAATCCCGCATGGGAGAGTAGCAAGCTCACTTAATACGAGAGAATTCAGAAGAAAAAAAATGCTTATGTTTCATAGATTATGTTCACTGGATCGTGGAAAGCTATGGTTGGTTTTAAAAGAAATGAGTGCGCCACAACACCTGATTGTTTTGATGCACAACCTATACACTGGACAAAAGGCTACTGTTACAACAGAATATGAAGAAACAGAGTGCTTTCCAATTGGCAAAGGTGTCAAACAAGGATGTATTTTATCTCCCCATCTCTTCAATCTATATACAGAACATATAAGAAAAGTTAGATTAGATTTAGGTGAAGGTAGAATGAAAATTGATGAAAGGAACATTAAGAATTTGAGATACTCAGATGATACCACATTACTGGCAGAAAATAAGGAAGACCTGAAACAACTACTGATGAAAGTTGAAGCAGAACATTCCAAAGCAGCTGAACATCAAGAAGGCAAAAGTAAAGACTACTGAGGAATTATACAACTTTAAGGTTGATGGCGAAGAAATTGAAATTGTTCAAGATTTTCTATTCCTTGGCTCAATCTTTAACTAAAAGGCAATTGAGACTGGGAAGGGCAGCCATGAAGGAGTCAGAAAACATTCTTAAGTGTAAGGATGTTGCTAGTGACCAAGATCAAGTCAATTCATGCTATAGTAATTAATAAAAAATAACAGAATGTAAGAATTTAAGTAAAAAAAATCTATTGTAAAATATAAAAACATAATAATCCAAAGAATGTATAATCGAATTGAAATGATAGAGTAAGGTCCAATATAATGTAAGAATCTGATGTGTATGTTCGTATGTTTTGTTTATCTGTTTGAAAAATAAAAAATATATTTAAAAAATCATGCTATAGTATTCCCATTACTATGTATAGATGTGAAAATCGGACAGTGAAGAAAGCTGACAAGAAGAAAGTTGATTCATTTGAAATGTGGTGTTGGCGGAGAGTGTTATGGATACTGTGAAATACTCCTAGAAGCTAAAATGACTAAATTAAGGCTATCATGCTTTGGTCACATAATAAGAAAAGACTCACTGGAAAAGACAATAATGCTAGGAAAAGTTGAAGGCAGCAGGAAAAGAGGAAGACCCAACATAAGATGGATGGACTCAATCAAGGAAGCCACCAGCCCTCAGTTTGCCAGACCTGAGCAAGGCTGTTAACAAAAGATGTCGCTTTCTTAGGACAGCTACACACATATATAATTGTATGTATAATTGTAGAAATTTGGGAACACATTTGGCATAGTTGTGGGAGACACAGCCTTCTCAAGATTCCATGTGGGGGGCTTTTTTTTTAAACTCCTTGAGGAGAAACAAGATTTGCACAATTATAATTTGCGGGTCTTTGTGTCAGTTGTGGAAAGCTATTCTTTCTCAGAATAGAGTTATGCATAGCATAGCTAAACCTTATGTCAGTCATGAAAGCAAATTTGCTTCTACAGTTACAGTGAAATGTTATCAATTACTTAAATAATTATGTTTCCACATGGGCACCAGAATACCTGTGCACCAGAATATCTCTGAATCTTTATACACTATGATATCTCAACTATAGAACACTATGGCTAGAATCCCAATGCCAATGTTGAACTTTCAACCTTTCTTGTGCCAAGCCATACTAATTTTCATTATATGCATGAAACAGACTGGTTAAATCTCTATAATTTGACTGTTTCGAGGCCTGTAAACATACTAACCTTCTCTGGTAGCATTTTAAACATAAATAGCGTTTCTGAGGGGTGGGGAATGAACCACAGATTCAAAAAGGATCGTCCATCAGCAGACAGCAAACATCGGGGGCGTGGATGGAATGATCTGAATTGTTACAAAAGGAATCTGAGTTACTTAGACAATCAGGGAGCTGCATCAACAACATGAATAGGCCAAAATTGCCCCCTCATTGTTGTGCAGGCAAAGCAAGCTCTGTTAATGGAGCAAACATTTCTTCATGCAAGACTGAAGAATGGCTAATTTGACCAGTTTTTCTTGTTTACCCTTGCAGCCTCCTATATTGTAGAACAGGGGTGGGGAACGTCAGGCCCAGGGGCCGTTTAAGGCCTGCGAAATCATTGGGTCTGGCCCTTTGTGGGTCCTGGCAACTCTCTAGCTCAGAAGGCTCTAAGACTGGTGATCCGCCCCCTCCCGCGGACAGGAATAGCCTCTATCTCAAGGCGGATGTGAGTTTGTTTTGCCGAGAAAAGGAACCTTTTTTCCCCACTTGCAGAAGAGTCATTAGCTATGGAGCTGCTAGGACCACCCAAGAAACTGTGTTAACCCTTTCCCACCCGGGCCATGGAGAAACATATTCCCTCTGTACTACAAGAGGCCTGGGGGTGGAGGTGGAGACAATAAAGGGGTTAAAGGGTGCAGGGCCGGAATGCGCGGCGGGGGGAGTTCTTAGCCAGCGTGTCCTCATTTCATCCCTGCAGGCGAAGGTAGCAGGAGCCGGCTGTAGAATCTGGCCCTGACCATGCGGAGCAGGAGCAACTCCAGCGTGTGGCTGGATGGCTACGCCCGGCTGGTGCAACAGACCATCCTGTTCCACCAGGCGGGCAAGTGCACCACTGGTTAGATGCCTGCCTGCTTGCCTGTGGGGGGGGGCAGCTGGGGCAGCTGCCTGCTTGGGGTTTGGTCGGCTAATTTTTAAGTTGATAATTTTGTATGGCCCGCGAATGATGTTATAAATATCCAAATGGCCCTTGGCAGAAAAAAGGTTCCCCACCCCTGTTGTAGAATATGGTCATGAAAGGTCCCCTGAGCCTCAGCAACAGCTCTTCAGAAGGCTGCTGGGGAAAGGGAAAGGCACCAAAATTTTGCTTCTGTGAAGCTGCTCAGTTTGCCAAAGTCCTGGATTTTTCTCCTAATCCTTTTAGAGGACTGTTTAAAGTAGCGGACCAAGCAAATGTACTGTGGACACTGATTCAGTAAACATTATGGAATTGATCAGTGCCTAAATGGGAGACTTCTGTTAGCTTTATAATTTACTTTGAGCTTCTGCAAGAAAGAGCTGGTTACAAAAAGGCAAATGAACAAACATAACAGCCCCTCTCCATGGTCCACCTCTTCCTCTGCTATTCTATGGCCTTTTATGCATGGCTGTTTCCCTCACTATCACCCCTCCGACGACTTTGGGTCTTTGTTTTGATTATGCATGCCATTTCCGACCGTCAGGGGTTGCCTCACTCTCCCCCTGCGTTTCCCCGCGTTTTGCCCACATTTTCAAATTTGTGATAAAACAGGTCCCTGAAAACCCGGACAAAACGCGCAGAAATGCCGGGGGAGAGTGAGGCAACCCCTGACGGCAGGCATAATCAAAGCAAAGACCCAAAGTCATCAGAGGGGTGACAGTGAGGGAAACAGCCATGCATAAAAGGCCGAAAACAAGTGTGCTAGTTAACCATTTAGAAACTGAAGTGTTCAACCTGTTTTAGGAATAGAACTTCCAAGGTCTATTCATCTTTATTTTCCCACGAAATCCTCCATTTTCAAAAAAACTCATCAGCATTCAGCTATCTTCCAATCTAGCAGCAGTAAATACATTCAATCCTGTAAGATTTTTTTATATGTCTGTAGAAACCAGAAACAACCACTCAAGCAGTTACAAACCTGGGATCGTTCTCAAGTTTTTCCTTTCCCCCTTTCTTCTCTTGTGGTAACCCCATAATGAAGTATTTGTCTCTCACACTGGGGAAATCTTCTAGCAAAGCTTTTATACTGTTGTAATATGCAATGATCTGGCTTCGAAGAGAGTATTGTGACATACGACGGGTAACCCTAAATTGTATCAAAAACTAGCATTAACAAAACATTATATAGCTTGTAACAGTACCCAAAGCCCTTCTCTGGCCACAGCTTTCTCATGTGCCCTTGGGCATTGTTCTTCGGGCTTCTGTAACACCAAGACCACAAGTCATTGCCAGTGACATTACAAGATCCAGAATCAATGTCTCAAATGAAAACATTTCACCTTGTAAGAACTGAAGTTTATACCCCTTGGATTGTCACAATTAAGTTTGCTTTTCCCGGATCACTCTCACTGGCATCTACACTTTTAATTGCCCCCAAGTAATTTATTATTACAGATTTTTGTGTATCAGATGTGTAAACAGCTTATGAACTGATGGTACTCTAAACATTTTGTGGCATTTTGTTACATTTTGGCAATATGTTTTGTCTTTGACTTATGCATCTGGACTTATTCTATTATTAACTAGCTGGATAAGTTGCCAGTTATACCCTGTGACATATTTCCTGGGGGCCAGATACAACCCCACACACATTTTCCCCCTGTCACACACTTTCCCACCTATCCCACTGCAAATATAAAAATAAACTAAAAATTAAAAAAAATAGTTTGAGGGGATAAAATCTGGGCCTGAATAGATATGCACCAAAACCAGGATTGATAACTGAAGCCATTTATGCAGGGCTGTTTCCCTCACGGTCACCCCACTGACTGCTTTTGATTATGCATGCCTTTCCCAACCGTAAGAGGTCGCCTCGCTCTCCCTGCATGTTTTTACGCATTTTGCCCAAGTTTTCTGGATGCTGTTTTAGCCAGAATCCAGAAAACACGGGCAAAACGAGGGGAAATGCATGAGGAATGCAAGGTGACTGCCGATGGCTGGGAAAGGCATGCATGATCAAAAGGAAGCCCCGAAGCAGTCCATGGAGGTGACCATGGGGAAACAGTCCTGCATAAATGGCCCCAGGTAAACAGGCAGGCATGAGATGATTTGCTTTTTTAAAGGCAAATAAGAACAAAGTTAATTCAGAAAGAAACACACAAACGAGATAAATAAATTTATTAACAATTAACAGGAGTTATGGAATGATAGGCTTTAAACTGTGCAAATCCCTAGCAGTTTTAATACATTTAATTATTACATTCTGCTGCAACTAAGTTACATACCCCACCTAGCAGCCCTGCTGGCATAGGTTTGTACACTCAGTTCCCAGGACAAGGAAACTTAACCAAAGATCAAATATCTCCTCAGATCTTTAATTCACACTACTGATAAACTAACCCTTCCCTCTCACTTATCACATCTAACCCCTGACACCTAAAACCTAACTTCCAACTTACAATCTCCCACTGTCAGATCTTTTCTCCAGGACACAGCTCCTACTGGCTGCCAGTTGTGTCTCTGGGCACATTTCTGTGCTCTACCCATTGTACACCCTGATCCAGAATTGCTAGCATAGTGCTATGGGTTTGTTGTCTGGTTACTGGTGAATAATGGGTTTGTGTTTGACTATAAGTTTGAACAAAAGTGACAATTTGTGGGTGGTGGCAGAACAATGTTAATGTTTCTCGGTGGGCACTAATGTTACATGATGACCTGCAGGAGTAGATCTTTTCCTTCATATGTGCTCTACTGGCATAGAATCTGGCAGTGGAACAAACAGTTGACTACACCGGCCCATGGCTATTTTTTCTAGCATAAGCATACTGGGTAGAAAGGAGGGAACGCTGAAGCTCCTCCAGCAGCTGAGCCATGTGTGGGAGCTGATCCCCCCCAAACAAATTTATTTTTAAGGTGATTCCCAAGTCACATGTTAAATGCAAGTTAGGACACCTCACACTTCAAGTATTTCCTTACAGTCAGGGTCCTGATGGGAAACTAGTACATCCTCATAATTACTAGGGTTGTCAGGTCCCTCTTCGCAACCGGTGGGAGGTTTTGGGGGTGGAGCCTGAGGAGTGCGAGGTTTGGGGAGGGACTTCAATTCCATAGAGTCCAATTGCCAAAACGGCCATTTTCTCCAGGGAAACTGATCTCTATTGGCTGGAGATCAGTTGTAACAGCAGGAGATCTTCTGCTATTACCTGGAGGTTGGCAACCCTAATAATTACACATGGAACACACAGCTGGGAAAACAGTAGCTCCCTGGAGCCATTTCAGATCATAGGGATAATGGTGTGTGTGTGGGGGGGGAACTTAAGCCCTTTCTCTCCTTGCACTGTGGTTGCAATCTAAACCAGGCCCCCACGCACTTGGGAGCTGAGCTCCCAGTGGGTAACTCACAGCTGATATCCAGTAGAAAATCTTCATAGAGGATCCAGGGAGGAGACATGTAAAATGAAAATTAGGCCATCAGAGAAGTGGAGAACATATAACTTCCTGGTTGCTGAAGGAAGGCCGATTCTTACCTTGGCACCAAGGTATCATTTTTGGATGACAACCCTGTTCTGGTAACACTGCAAACTGTTTTTCCTATCGCAGCAAAACAAAACTTTACACTGATGACTACTGGAGACATATTCTGTATATATTCCATGTACTTACTTATGACAGTATTCAGCAATCACTTCCCTTTTGACTTTGTTAACTTCATCCTGTAATTAGTTATATCGTTTATTCTTTGCATAAGAGTCCTACAATTTTACATAATTATGCATATAAAAGAAAAACTATCCCAAAGAGAAAGTTTCACCAGAAAATGTATTAATCTCTCATGCACTAATCAAAATTATGTTTTAATCATAGACATTTTTATTCATGCCCCTCCACTGATCAGCTGTGGGTACAGCACCTGTCTGCAAAAGAATACTTACGGGGCACCACACAGTCATTCAGAATGCCAGGCTGTTTCAGGGGATATGAGGTCTACACACACATCACATATTTCAAGGAATATTATCTCAGTGTAGTGAACTGGATCAAACCCAGTATATTCAGACTGAATAGACTGTTCCTGTCAATGCCCCGGTGGACTTCTGGAATGAATGACCTGAGTGATTGACATGATGGCTCCCACAAGCACTCTCTCAAGTGTCAGGTAGCTCCTTGGTTTACTGAGGGGCCTGCTGCTGATGAGAAGGCAAAGGAAGTGGCTAGAGAGTCAGTGGAGAAAGACTCAAAATGAGTCTGATAAGACATGGGCAAAAGCTCATTGTAGGTATAGGGTTGCCAACCTCCAGGTACTAGCTGGAGATCTCCCGCTATTACCACTGATCTCCAGCCGATAAGAGATCAGTTCACCTGGAGAAAATGGCCGCTTTGGCAATGGGACTCTATGGCATTGAAGTCCCTCCCCAAACCCCGCCCTCCTCAGGCTCTGCCCCCAAAATCTCCCACCGGTGGAAAAGAGGGACCCGCAACCCTATGATGGCAGCAAAGAAATAACATTTTCCTCCACCATTATGTGTGTGCAGTGTAGGCCAGCAGAAATGTTCTGGGAAGTTAGAGGCCTGTTGGGATCTGGCATACAAGAGGAGTTGGCCCGCTGAGATAATCTAGCTCTCTCATAACTGTCCCAACTTGAACTCTACATTAGCAGTGACAGGATCAGATGGTGCCAGGGTGCCAACCAGACCAGTTGTTTGGGATACTTTTCAGTTTTTTCAGTCTGAGGATGTGGACAGTAGCCTTGGAGGTTCAAGGCCTACCACCTATTCGCATTGACCTTTCTGGCTAATTAAATCTGCCTGGGGTGAGGGTTGACTGGGTCTAAGAGATGGTTAATGCCTTCTTGATGGAGGGGGTGGTCACCTCATCCTTGAAACAGGCTGTCGTGCACCCACTTCTAAAGAAGCCTACCCTGAACCCAGGAGATCTCAATAACTACTGATCAGTCTCAGATGTTCCATTCTTGAACAAGGTGATGGAACACGTGGTGGTTTGACAACTTCAAGTTTTCTTGGATGAGGCAAATTGTTTGGATCCTTTCCAGCTGGTTATGGGACTGAACAGCCTTGGTCACCTGGGCAGATGACCAGCACCCAAAGATGGACACAGGGAGCAGATATTAAAGAGATCAGTCGGCAAGCATCTGAAAGACAACTTGGTGATCCAGGGAAGTCAGCATGGATTTGTCCCCACAAGTTCTGCCAGACCAACCTCATTTCCTTCTTTGATTGAGTGATGAGCTTACTGGATTGAGAGAATGTGGTCGATGTTGTTTACCTGGATTTCAGTAAGGCTTTTGGCAGGGTTCCCCATGATGTTCTGATGGGTAAACTAGAGGACTGTGGACTGGACCCTAGGATAGTTAGGTCGATAGGGAACTAGTTGGAGAACCACACTCAAAGACTAGTTGTCAATGGCATTTCATCTGAATGGAGAGAGATGTCTAGTGAGGTTCCACAGGGTTCGGTTCTGGGCCCTGTACTTTTCAATATTTTTATAAATGATCTGGATGAGGGTGTGGAGGGACTACTCATTAAATTCGCAGGTGGCACCAAATTGGGAGGAGCGGCGAACACACCAGAAGATAAGAGATAGAATTCAACGAGATCTGAACACATTGGAAAAGTGGGTGGATGTGAACAAGAGTCAATTCAACAAGGATAAGGGCCAATTTCTACATCTGGGTAACAAAAATGAGGGACATGCATATTGGATGGGGGATACACTTCTGGGTAGCAGTGTGTGTGAACAAGATCTTGGGATACAGGTGAACATTAAGTAAAATATGAGCAGCCAGTGTGATGCAGTGACAAAAAATGCTAATAAGATCTTGGGGTGCATCAACAAAGGCATAACATCCAAATTGCAAGATGTTATAGTTCCGCTGTACACTGCATTGGTCAGGCCGCACCTGGAGTATTATGTGCAGTTCTGGAGGCCTCACTTCAAAAAGGATGTGGACAGAATCAAGTGGGTACAGAGGAGAGCGATGAGGATGATCAGGGGCTGGAGAACAAGCCCTATGAGGAAAGGCTGAGGGACTTGGGAATGTTTAGTTCGGATAAGAGGAGTTTGAGAGGGGAACATGATTGCTCTCTTTAAGTATTTGAAGGGCTGTCGCTTAGAGGAGGGCAGGGAGCTGTTCCTATTGACAGCAGAGGATAGGACTCGCAATAACGGGTTTAAATTGCAGGTGAAAAGGTACTGGCTGGATATTAAGGAAACTTTTTTTACAGTAAGAGTTGTTCGACAGTGGAATCAGCTAGCTACGAAGGTGGTGAGCTCCCCCTCACTGGCAGTCTTTAAGTAGAGGCTGGACAAACACTTGTTAGGGATGCTCAATGCTGATCCTGAATTAAGCAGGGGGTTGGACTAGATGGCCTTTATGGCCCCTTCCAACTCTATGATTCTATGATTCATTGAACTCTGTTGATTCTCCTGGACCTCTCAAAGGCTTTTGATACCATCAGTCATGGTATTCTTCTGGATCGTTTTTTCAGACTGGGGTTGAGAGGCACCATTCTGCAGTGGTTCTATTCCTACCTGGCAGGTAGGTTTCAGAAGGTGGTGCTGGGGGACTGCTGTTTGGCCCCTTGGCCTCCATGCTGTGGGGTCCCACAAGGTTCCATCTTGCCCCGTATGCTTTTTAACATCTACATGAAAATGCTTGCTGATGTCATCATGAGATTTGGGATGGGTTGTCACCAATATACGGATGACACTCAGATCTATTTCACACTTCTGGCTGATCCCTTGGAGACTGTAGAAACCCTAAACCAATGCCTAAAGGCAGTTTTCAAGTAGATGCGGAGTAAATGGGAGGCTTAATTCTGACAAGATGGAAGTGCTACTGGTGAGCGGAAGGTCTGATGCAAGATTTATGGTGTCACCTGGTCTGGATGGGGTTGCACTCCCCTTGAAGGAACAAGTCCATAGTCTGGGGGTGCTCTTGGACCCAGTGCTACTGCTGGATAAGCAGGTGGCAGATGTGGCCAAGAGTGCCTTTTACCATTTTCGACTGGTTAGTCAGCCATGGCCTTTCCTGGGCAGAAATGATCTGGCCATTGTGGCATACGCCCTCGTTACACCTAGATTAGATTACTGCAGTGTTCTCTATGTGGGGTGATGACATCTGTCTTGCTACCATAAAGCCAAAACTCACTACGCAACTTTAGTCCAAAGAGACAATACTGGAAACAGGGTGATATCTGATTAGTAAATCTTCAAGGTGCAGCTTTTTCAGTGGGGGCCAACAACCTTTCACTGTCTGGTACCCCGCCTTCCTTAAAAGATGCACTAATTATCCCCAGCTGTTAGGATAAAGACAAATGGATAAAGACAACATGGATATCAGATTTACTATAGTAACAGTGAAGGTGTCTTTCTAATAGTAGCAGAAAGTGGCTGACGTGTATAAAGCAGCTAGTTTTAAGCTGATCTAAATATTCTTCCTGTGGGTGCCAACTAAAGAATTATAAAATTTTATCCTATACGAATGATAAATACTGTATAATTGATCTAGCTCTATTTTTTAAAAAGAAGTTTGTGGTTGTTTACTGTAAATGAGACGACAGAATTGACTTGATATGATTCTTTAAACATTCAAAATTCTGAACATACTTGTCAATTCTATTTAGGGTATTTTAAAGATCTCTTAAAATGCCTAAAAAATCTCTTGACTTACTGGATTTTGCATTCTGCTTCCCAGTATTTGTTTCTTTTGAATGAATGCGTTCAGCATAATGTCCCGGGGACCTTGTTTCTCCAACTGAATTGAAATAAAAGCTTCTGGAGATCTGGAAAATAAATGGAAGCGCTGTCTTTGAGATAAGTACTGGAAATATAGACTTTGTTTGCAGGCAAGGTGGATGTTTGAAAGCTGGGAATATTTATCGGATAGCTATAGATTTTAAATACCTATGCTGTTAAACAGACTGAACATATATGTATGTGCCTCATTCAAACCATGTAAAAGTCACTTTCTCATACTGCAACACATAATCAGTACAAAGAATCTTTCAGCCCCAGCTAACCCGTGATGCCCTATCTGGTTTCTCTAATAATTCCTTATCTGTCTAAATAAATCTATTAAGATCCTTAACATCTTCCTCTCCTCCCATCCCAATTGCTGTTTTCTAACTCTGTACTCCCCCATATACTCTATTCCAGTGGTTCCCAAACGGAAACATCTCCTAGTGCTCTGTGATGAGATAAGAAAGAAAAATACGACTGTCATTCAGTTTAGTATATAGGTGCTAGGTGAAAATTAGTGCTCCGTGACTAATTTCTCTCCTGAAAAATGCTCCATGACTCAAAAAGTTTGGGAACCGCTGGTCTATTCTATGCAGCTATGAATAAATTATGCTAACACTTCCATCACATATGCAGTTCCAGTTATATTCATGTTGGTATGCAATTAAATGATATTAATCGTGGTTCACATAGCCTTAGGACAATGATCAGCTGGCAAAGACCCAGGCAACGGGCTCCATCCACTCAGCCCCAGCAGTCCTTCATAGATCCTAAGATCGCATCATGGGGATGCAACTCCCACATGCTGTTGAGTTAAGTGTAAATGGAATGGGGCCTATGCAAGTGCTGATTAACTTTTTGGAAGAGATGATACTCCCTTCCTGGTAAGCACACTAAGAATTACAGCCTCACAATGAAATCTTAATGAGCAGTTATGTACATAGAAACAAGCTTGGAAGGGTCTCTGTACTCCATTATTGCATCAAACTACCTCTTTACGCTCAAGTGTCCAGCTGCAAAACGCACAAGGGAATAAGAGATCAGTGCTGCTGTTGCCAGGAATTGGTTTTCTGTTTCTGTCCCGACAGTTGAACTTCTTTCACTTGCTGAGCTGCTCTGACTCCTCATGCTCTGGCTCCCTTCCTGAAATTTGAGGGACATGTATCCCATCTTTACACAGAACACCAACACCGCCTATTACATAAGACAGATAAGCGATCCTATGTGATATTTGTGGCCACGAAGGGAGATGGGATTTCTGCCAATTCCTCTCCAGCTACCTGGGCCGCATTTCAAGCTGTTTAAGGGCCCTCCATGCCTCAGGACCTGCCTTTCAGGGGATGCAGGAGGCTTCGGCAGGAAGGAGAGGCGCATTCTGCAAACACAACTTACCTTCACGTCTACAGTTTGTGTGGGCTGCATCATATGGCACAATGCAGCCTGCTGAACAGCAACAAGGAGCGTATTTTTCTGAGTGACTTGACAGGCAAGAGTGATCTGCAAGTTTTCTATTCCAGAGTGCAATAAGAGCTGAAAGGTAGAGGCAAAGAAAGATGGATAGTTATATATCTATAATGCAAAGTTACAAAATGCATCCATGGCATTGCTACATAAACTTTCAGTTTCGCAAAAAGTGCTATAAACATGTTTAAGGAGTATATGTCTTTTTCATGTTCCAGATTCTGGGAATATGGAATTTAGAATGTAACACAAAATTATAAAGTGGGAAAAGGACATGGAATAAATCAGAAGTATAAGTAAGAAAATTTCTAATGGCAATTTAGAGCAGGGGGTAATTCAGGCATTATTTTTTTCTTCAGGGAATAATGAATGTTTCCTCCCCAAGATCACAACTTTTCTGGTGTAGTTTCCAGAAGGAAGGCCCACAAGAGACATGATCTATTCCATATTGTTCGCAATATTTATTATGTGTTAATTGTATATAATTAGTTACTTCAACTCATAAGTGCTACATTTGAAATTTAAAGTTAGTTTCTGTGGAAAACACTCACAACTCATTTTCTTTCTAACTGAGGATTAAAAAAATTGCAACCAAATTAAACAGTGAATTTTCCCATGAAAAGAAGTGTTTTCAGTTTGGGCTGGATTGTAGTTTTTGAATTTATACTGCAGGATCCAGAAGGACTGCGTAGTTCTATAGCATGGCTTTGAAAATGATCTGTTCTTTTCCTCTGAGGAAAGGCTAAAAAGTATGGGACTTTTCAATTTAGAAAAAAGATGGCCAGGGGAAGGAGGACATGATAAAATTGTGCATGGGGTAGAGAAAGTAGATAGAGATAACTTTTTCTCTCCCTCCCCTAATACAAGCACTTGAGGCCACCCAACGTAGTTGATGGACAATAGATTCAGGACAGACAAAAAACACTTGTCGAAGGATACAGATGCTCCACATTGCAGTCTTTCTCCTTGTACCAACCTTGTTTACAAAAGCTGACTGAAATTATCAAGTAGCAGTTATAAAAGATAATACAAATTACAGTGCTGCATGCAAAACAGACCCTCATGGGAAGAAATAAAATACACTTATTGTGCAGTGTTGTGATTAATAGAAAAACATTGTCACCTGAAGAACGCTCTCTCTTGTATGAAAGCTAAATTTTCCAATTTGACTGTCAATATCCTGGATGCTTAACACTAAGCTGGATGGAATATACCTGCAAGAGAGAAATATTTCCTAAACAACTTGAGAATAGGCAGCCCATTCCTGAAAGGGCGGGGGGGGGGGGGCAAAGCCATAACCTGATGCATTGGCATGCAGATAGAATGGCCATAGTGAAGGGCCCTTTGTTGCAACTGAGCATTGGCTGGGTGGCCAGGTTAGGTACTGGCAGCTGTGCATATTTGACTTCCAGTGTACTTATATTTGCATGGACTTTCCATTCAGAGTACAACCAGCCAAGGTTCAACAACTGTTCCAGACTCTCTTTTATACTCTACCTAAGTTGGAACGAGCATTCAGCTTGTTTGTGCTAATAAATATTGCTGGGCAAGGAATCCTGAAGTAGACTAAAACTCTTGAGTCTGGTGTAAAAAACTCGTAGCTTACCTATCCACACCACTGTCATCCTCAAGAAGAGAAGTAATGAATATTGGTGGGAGATGATCTGCTTTCTCTTTGTGAGTTGCAAACTCAAAGAACACAGGCCTTAAGTACAAATGGAATTCATCAAAACCCATTTCTCCTGCAAATTCTTTGTAGAGTCTACAGGAAAGGAAACATGCACATATTCCAAAACCCATTGTAATATTTTTCATACAAAACAGGATTCACTTTGTAATTTTTTGTACTTACTAACAGTGTCATCAAGAATATAGCAAGTATTGCTTCTTCTGACAATGTCCACCTTGTTAAAATGTATTTAAAGAAGAAGAGTTGGTTTTCATATCCCAATTTTCTCTACCTTTAAGGAGTCTCAAACCAGCTTACAATCACCTTCTCTTCCTCTCCCCACAACAAACACCTTGGCCATTTATGCAGGGTCAATTTTGATGCTCGCTCAAAGCTCTTTTTAAAAATGTGACCTTTAAAATGCCTTTTAATGGTTCCGACGAAAAATGAGAAATCCCCCCCACTCGCCTGCTCCTTCGTTCCTTCCATTAGCAACTGCCGTTTGCATAGCTAACTCGTGGCTGTGATTTTGCATGCTTTTTTGAGGGGATTCTTCGAGGTGGGGGCGGAGCAAACACAAAAGGTTGCATTAAAGGGGCTCTTAAGAAATGCAAAGCAGGTATGCGCTGGCTTCGCAGTCACTTCCTGAATGACGGTTCAGTGTGAAAAACTCAAAAAAATATGCAAGGCACTTCAGTCTGGAACGCACTACTAATTATCCAGCATAAATGACCCATGTGAGGTAGGTAAGGCTGAGAGAGTTTGGAGAGAACTGTGACTAGACCAAGGTCATCAAGCAGGTGTGGCTTTATGTGTAGGAGTGGGGAAACCAACCCAGTTCACCAGATTAGAGTCCACCGCTCCTAACCACTACACCATGATGGCTGTCCATTAATATTGATAAGATTACTAACAAGGGTGTAAAATAGTGATGGATGAATCCAACTCCACTTGAATCATATGTGGGCTGCAAATTACAAGCTTACTAAGTGAACAATTTGAAAATGGTTGCTTAAAAAAAGAGATCTAAATGCACTTATAACTTTGGGTGCTTGTTCTTCCAGTGCTGCTTGGGAACCATAATTATTAATTACAAGAGTTTGAGGGTAAAAGTACCCAACTTGCAATCAAAAGAAAGCACTACAAGCAGTGAACATTTGTATTACAAGCACTAGAGCCAAAGGAGGATTTTTAAAAATCATAGTGGGTGTGAATTACAAGCACTAGAGCCAAAGGAGGATTTTTAAAAATCATAGTGGGTGTGAATCAATGTGTAGGGCTGTGACTCAGTGGTAGAGCATCTGCTTGGAATGCAGAAGGCCCCAGGTTCAGTCCCCGGCATCTCCAGTTAAACGTACTAGGCAAGTAGGTGATGTGAAAGACCTCTGCCTGAGACCCTGGAGAGCCACTGCCAGACTGAGTAGACAATACTGACTTTGATGGGCCAAGAGTCTGATTCAATATAAGGCAACTTCATGTGTTCATTTGGGGAGGGGCTGTGGCTCAGTGGTAGAGCATTTGCTTGGCATGCAGAAGCCCCCAGGTTCAATCTCTGGCATCTCCTGTTAAAGGGACTAGGCAAGTAGGTGATGTGAAAGACCCCTGCCCAGACCCTGGAGAGCCGCTGCCTGTCTGAGCAGATGATACGGACTTTGATGGACCAAGGGTCTGATATAGTATAAGGCAGCTTCATGTGTCTATGGGGCATTTTAGTTAAGGGTATAAGAAAGGAGAGAAATAAATATCAACAAGAATGCTAGTATAATAATTGGTCAAAACCAGAATGCACATTTTTATAAAAAGATGCAAAAAGATGGAAGTAAAAGCTGAAAAATGCTTATCAATATTTATTCACAGAAAATTTGGTAGAACTTCCATAATTGTCAACTTCAGAGGCCACTGCTAACCTGCCCAGCTGTGCACTCTCTACTGCTGCTTCTATCAGTCGATGACGAAGAGTTAGAAGTTCCAGGAGCCTTGAAAAAATATTCACAACAAATGTGTGTTTTTCTTTGCCCTGTTTCTGTTCTTCTTCTGTTGTGGATGTCAGCGCTGACATAGCAATCTCTCTTACAAGAGAAGGATCTTCAACCAGAACATCCATGAACAACTATCAGGAAAGCATACTAGTTATAAACAATCAAGAAAAATGAATATTTAATACACTTTTGTCACTAACTTTTTAAAATCCTGCCCACATTGTTGGAAAAAGATGAACTAGGTTGGTGAACATAAAAACAAATCAAGCATCTTAATGCCATCACAGTTTCCCGCTAAACAGTTAATGCTGGTGAGGTTTTAATAAACAAATAGTAGTATCTCTCCTAGTAGAGAAAGCTCTGGTTTATTTTAATGGCAATGCCACCCTAAAAAAGAGCTCACAGACATATAGATTTATTCTGAAGACCTTGCTTGATGCCAAAGTAACTAAAGAAACAGAAAGATTCATATGCTATTTCATTAAAAGATCAGTTCTTCATTTAGGGTTGCCAACCTCCAGGTAGTAGCTGGAGATCTCCTGCTGTTACAACTGATCTCCAGCCGATAGGGATCAGTTCACCTGGAGAAAATGGCCGCTTTAGCAATTGGACTCTATGGCATTGAAGTATCTCCCCTCCCCAAACCCCACCCTCCTCAGGCTCTGCCCCAAAAACCTCCCACCGGTGGCAAAGAGGGACCTGACAATCCTATCTTCATTAGAAGTAATGTGGTTGCGGGTGGCAAGTAACAGGGGCCATGAGAATTTTAAAGCATCACAAGCAAAGGAAAGCCCTGAATTCGCCCAGTCCACTGACTGAGAAACCTTTTCCCTATCAGAAGAAGACTAACTCAGTGGAAGGTAGTGACTGGATCTCACCTCATATTTGTTCGTTTGCTGTAACCCAATCCAAGTTGGATCCCTCCTACATAGAGGGATCCTGTCCAATTTCAATTTATTTCAGTTTATTTCTAATGTTTATATCCCACCTTGTTTCCTCAGACTCAAAGTGGCTCAGTGTAGTACTATTCTGAAGTCCTTGATGAAATAGCTGCAATTACTGCACGAAGTGGAAGTTTTCCTTATGGTAAACATCATAATCTGTGAACTGGGCTGCAAATTATCAAGTTGCTTAAATATAATATGAGCCTTCCTCAGCTTTAGGAGATACAAGGAAAACTTACATCTTTTTGGATCTGAGGGCCATAAAAAGACGCTGGACTTTCCATGGTCATCCACTCATCCAATGCAAGTTGCAGTACACGTTTCTCCAGATTAATTACATCACTGGCAGTTTTTGGCCTACAGATTTGGTTGAATTCCTGGAGGACGTGATCCAAAGCTTTAGAGATTAAAGATACCAGGCCAAGGGAGGGGTGGAACTCCAGCAAATAAATATTCTTCAAAGCTGGACTTTAAAAACAATAAAAAAAGAAAGGGCCCTTTTAAAATATAATGGAGGGACAAACATTTGGGATGGTGTATCATCTTCCTAGTCAAGCTCAGGATAAAGGAACTGAATAAAGTAACCCAAAAGGAGAACAATAAGGCATTATATAATGAGTTTATCTTAAATGGAGTGATACAAGCATGATAATTTTAATTGGATCACCTTGAAATGCAAGATTTTCATGCAAGAAGATTAATTAGATTATGAAGTTATAAAATAAGATGCGTATGTATGTATCTATGTATGTATGTATATGCATCAATTCATAATTGTATATGTACATACATGGCAAACAAGTAACACCACTCCACCTACCAGTGGTGAATTGTTCTTAAAAATTCAAGCATGAGAAATAGCACTGCTTAAACTGAGAGATCCATTTATCAGTTGATCAGTTTGAGCAGCTTATTTTATCCAGAGATGCTTAAATTAAGTAGTAAATAACAAGACTTTTTGGGGAGTTTGCAAGATTTTAATTAAGCAAGGATAGCAAAACCAGATTGTGTTATAATACACATGACTCATTTAGCCAAACAGACTGACTTTACTCACGGACTGTTATTCACAGCAATTAATTGTTTTGCAATAATATATGGGGGGAAACCATATTCACTGATGCCATCTTTGGGACCATCACGCCAAATCTTATGATTATATTTACGCTGGTTATCTATCTGCAAGTCAAACCAAACAAAAATATTTCATAAGATTAAATGAAGGGATTTCTTGAAATGTTAAAAAACATAATATTTTGCTAGTATTTCAGAGATGTTGCAAGAATGTATTTATTTATTTATTTGATTTTTACCCCACCTCTCTCCTCAGTGGGGACCCAAAGCGGCTGACATCATTCTCCTCTCCTCCATTTTATCCTCACAACCACCCTGTGAGGTAAGTTAGGCTGAGAGAGAGTGACTGGCCCAAGGTCACCCAGAGAGCTTCCATGGCTCGAGTGAGGATTCAAACCCAGTTCACCCAGATACTAGTCTGACACTGTTAACCACTACACCACAGTGGCTCTCTAGGTATGTCAGCACAAGTATTTAAAATCAAGTTGCAGCAATTAACTAGTGAAAACACCTTCCATACTCTTTATCACTAAATATTTTGAGAAACAATAAATATAAATGGGGGCCCTGCAAGGACTTGGCAGGGAGCATCTAATTTTTCCTTCCCCTGCTAGTTCCTTCTTCCATTCCCCGAAAGCCCCCATGGCCCCTTCCCTTTTCCTGCTTCCTTCCTTCTTTCCTTCCCACCCACCCACCAACCAATTTTTTATCTGCTCCCCTCCTTCAGCTATATTTATTTACTTAATTTATATCCCACTTTTCTCCTCACGGGGACTCAAACAGTTTACATCTCCTCTCCTCTATTCTATTCTCCCAACCACCCTGTGAGGTAGGTTGAGCTGAGAATGTACGACTGGCCCAAGGTCACCCAGCAAGATTCCAGGGCAGAGTAGGAATTTGATCCTGGGTCTCCCACATCCCACTATGAAACTGTAACCATCACACCACACTGGCTTTTGGGGATGGCTGCTGTTGAAAACTGGCGAGCTGCCAAGCCTGGGTGAGTCATACATGGGTAGCAAGTTACCCAGTGGTTGCTGTTGGGTTTGGCCCTTATAAACCATTCTTCAAAGACCAAAACAGTCCTGGAAAGAGCCCTACCCCTGCCTTTTACTGATGGAAACCAAGGCTTGAGGGCTGGCAATACAGTGGTCCCTATAATGGCCACTGGGATAGTGTTTCTTAAAGCTACAGGTGCTGCTTCTTATTATTTTTGGGGATCTTAAATCACACCAAGTGTAATTTTTTTATAGATTTCAAATTTTTCTGCAAGCCCAGGGCTCTTTTCAGGTTTGTAGAAAACTCTGTGTTTGTGGCCCAGTCTTCGGATCCACAGATTTGTCCATGTTGAGAATTAGATTTATTGATTGATACATATTTAACATTTACATTGCTAATAGAAAGTTTCAGAAATTCAAACATGCACTATGATAATCATTTATTGTAAGGGGAAATTCTAATATCAGAACCATTCCTGGAACTCAGAACAAGTTGCAAAGCTTACGTCCAGTCTTGGATTAATCATGAATACTGTTTTTTAAAAGTCAGATTATACTTACCTGTTTGTTCAATATATCCTTTATGAGCTGTAGGTGAAGCCTTAGGCAAATGCACTCATCTTTATAGATGTTTATGAAATATCCAAGGCGGAAATCAAATCGAGGGCGTTTGTACATAATGTCAGTTATTACTTGGGCCAAAGCAAATCTTTCTTCTGAATCTAAGGCATGATTATAAGCTTCAAAGTAACTATCCAGAAGCTGAAGAGATATGCAAAACAAAATAATTTTTAAAGCATTCTTTTGGTCTATATAGAAAAATGGAAAAAAAACCCACCAAAATAATTTGGATAAAATTACTATATTCCACAAATGCTCTTTATTGACATCCATTGCTCAGAGTTAACACTTTTTTGCATTTCACACAGTTGTGTGTTTGTTTCTACCCAGCTCCTCCCATACAACGTGGAAATAATCACCAAAAGCAGTCACAGAAAGATGGGATCTTGAGTGGAATATTTGCAGGGAGAGGGAAGAGAAAGTGCTGACTAACCCCTTTCCTCCAACCATTTTTCTGAGCACCCATCCTTAGCTCACAACAAAAGATAGTCAGTGTAGCTTTTTTGTATGTGCTTTATAACACACAGGTAAATCTATCAAATGAACTGTAATGTGGATTCTCAGATTTCTCATTTTAAAATCAAAATAGGGTTGCATATGTGTTGTGTGTGTGTGTTAAGTGCCGTCAAGTCGCTTCTGACTCATGGCGACCCTATGAATCAATGCATATGTGTTACCTGCCATTTATTTTCTAAGAAAGTTTTTTCACAAGTCCATAGGTCAAGCAGTATTGCAGATCGATCCACAGACGCATGTGCCCACCCAGAATAGGCACCATTACTAGAATCGCTGCATGTTGTGTTGTCTTTGAAAGAAAAAGAATAGCACAACAATAACTTCCACAGAAACAATCACACCCAGTTGTAGGTAATAATGTCTATTTCAAATATGAACAAGCTTTTTTCTTCACATCCACATTTCTTGGCAAAAGGCTTCCTTGCTTTACACAATTCATCATAAATCAGCAGTCTATATATACATCCTAATCACATTTTATACTCCTCATCTCACCCACATGTCTCAGCGGGGTAAATAGTTACTCCCTGGGGCGTATCTCCACAAAATACTTGTATTTTTCATGAAAGCTATGAATTCAGAGAACCTGACAGACAGAGTCATAATGTTATAACAATATTCAGTTATTGATTTTAGGGGGGAAAAAACCAGCCCTCCACTTGGGTAAAGGAAACGGCCATAGTGGTGGTGATGGGGAACGAAGGCACGGAAACTGGTGCCAATGTGGGTGGGACCAGGAAGATCTGGACTTTCACTTCCACAATGTATGATATTCCACAAAGTGTTGGAACAAAGCATCTTTGGGAAAGATCACAAGAAAGAGAGGGAAAACCTGAGAGGTGCACTGAAGTGCAACAATGGTGGGAAGATGGGAGCAAACCTGCTTCCCAAGTACCATCCAAGATGGGGTAAACAACCATGTGTAAGTTACCCAAGGTCTTGTGTCCCCCACTTGTTCACCTGGGTCCTGTCCAGACTGGAAACAAGCATATCTGAGGTATGGTTGCATGCAGAACTGGTAGGTACAGAAAGGGTTAAGCAACCTTCATTGCCAGTTCCCTCCTACAACATGCCATCAATGCCTGCTTAGTCACATTGCCATGGCAAATATAGGTTTGGGAACCTTGCTAGGGTTGCCAACCTCCAAGTACTAGCTGGAGTTCTCCTGCTATTACAACGGGTAGAGATCAGTTCACCTAGAGAAAATGGCAACCCTAAACTTTGCCAAATTAACCTATAGTTCACCCTCTGGAGGAAGCTGCTGTCTGGAAATGCAGACTAGATAAAGGTACCCCTTAATGGACTTGATTGCTACAGGAAGGTGGAGGCAAGTTTTTCTGATAGAGCTCTCAAAATCTTACACATACAAAAGATGGTTTAATAAAGGCATTGCCTTGCCTGTTTCATACATCTTATCCTGAAGAACCTCAGCAGCTTTATCTGTATGCATGCAGAACCTGTCACATTCATTTTCACAAAATGATATGCAGATGTTTATACACACATACAAACTCAAACTAAAGAAACCTAAAGAGTTAGTGCAGTAAAGGAAACAATCAGGCAGAATGTGGCTCTGTACAATCAGTATCCCCACCCAAACTCTGTCCCCTTCTGAATGTCTGTACTGAAGATATTGCAGAACTGGGGGATCATGCGGCCATCTTACCCTTCTCCGTTTCGATGCACTGTGTTGCCAAGAGTAAAAGCTCCTTTTCTAGATCTTTCAGATCCTGGAGAGCAACATCATACATCACATAAACCCCTCGCTGATCCTGTGTGTGAATGTATGCGTCTTCTGTGGTATAAAAATCATCGTGATTTTCTACTTCTGCAAATTCCATAAATTGCAAACTGTGAACCTGCACAGTGACCAAGAACAAGAAATTATTGAACAAATTACAAAGAGCGTTGCGGTGCATTGTGACCCTTTGACCATACAGAATCAACACGGTGCTCGCAAAAGTGGGGCCACGTTTGAAAAATGTTCAGAAAATGCAACTGATGCAGAGTACAGAGGCAGAGATTCTGACAGCTGTCCATCATGGACACAGTATATAACTCCATTATTGTTTCACCTTCATTGACTGCCAATTTGTTCTCCAGTGAAATTCAAAGGGCAGGTGATCACATTTAGAGCCTTAAACAGTCCAGGGAACCTGAAGGAGCAGCTTTACCTAGATGAATCTACATGTTATTTCATATCTTCTGGAGGAACCTACTTCTGAATGTCCACATAAACGGTGGGGAAATTGGAGAGCAAACAAACTAGGATTTTTCCAGCTATTGTACACATACTGTGGAAACCTCCCCCCCTCAAATTGGAGAATCCACCCCTCTTCCCCAAAATTGGCAAAAGTTGTTCTCTCTGCACTGCTGGAAGCACCCTTACACCAGCGGGAAATAACCCACCAACCCAATACGCTTGTATGATGTGCAGAGATAGTGGATGTCTTTGCAAGTGAACATAACATTTGTTGAAATTGTTCTTCTATCTGAACTTCTAAAATACTGTAGTCACAATATGCTGTATCTCTTCCCAGGACCAAACTTCATGTGATGCTGGACTTCTGCAATGGGAACTCTAGATAGGTAATGTGACCCTAAAAACAGCCTGCAGAACAGCCAAAAAAATGACCAGGGAAGGGCTGCTGGGAAGGGCTGCAGTGCTGGGAAGAGTTACCTTCTCCCTCTTCCCTCCCCCCAAGTGCTCTGCAATTGAACAAGGATCCCCAGGCATGTTGCAGCCACAATCCAAATTTTAGAGACATACAACATGTTTGGAATTCCAGTCACTGCACAGCAGCCCTGCATTCATCGTATCCTTGTAACACGCAGCTGGAGACATGATGACCCAACTAATGTTGGTTGCTTTTCAAAACAGATGGAAGAACAAATTTAATTTGCATCTTGACACTAAATGGACAGGTGCCAGGGAATCAATGTGATTTATTTTAAATTTCTTAGAAAACTAATATGAGGAAACAGAGCAGGAAAGAAAGAATTCAGGAGGAACAGGAAAACACGGGGGCCATATAAGAAGCAGAAAGAGGCATAGGTCATTTATGCATGGGTACTTTCATTCACGTTTGCCTCCGGTCTGTCTCAGTTGTTCCTTGGAAATATGCATGAGTTTTCCATCCATTAGAGATGACCTCACTGCCAGCCCTCATAAATCCTGGACCTTACCGTTCCTCTGTTAACCTGATTCTTCCCTCTCCCCTGATATCAGCCCGGGTAAAATCTCCGTGCATAAGGCAAAGTGCAGGACACACAAGCTTGGTCTCTCTCACAGCCAATTACAAAACAGCATGTGAAGAGGCAGAGAGTCAAATGCTTCCTGCTTCCTCGGAGTTCTTTCTGAGCAGAAGAAAAGCTTTTTAAAACTGAGGCTTGGATTTCTCTCCTCCTCCTTTCAGATTGCTCTGTTTTTTGTTTTTTCTTCTTAAAATGCTTTTTTATTTGGCAATTGGGTTTGGGGGGGGATTTTCTCTCACAGTAAGCACTACAAAGTAAACCAATTACAAAGCAGCATTTAAAGGGGTATGGATTTGATTTGAGCTTGGAGACTGTTGGTGCCTAGATTCCCTACAGGAAGGTGTGGGTCTAGCGAGCGACGAACCTCAGGTAAAAATCCCATGCATAAATGACCATAGTTCCCAGCAGATAAAGAGTTAATGTCACCTAGGCAGCAGCAGCAGCATTTTGTACTTATAGGATTAATCATACATTTTATAGTAGGTGCCTGCCAAATTTGAGCCTGCCATTATTTGGGCTACGATCCAAAAGGCCATGTTTAGTTTTCTGGGGCTTGTTAGCCACCCTCTTTCTATTGCACCCTACAAAAGGTAACTCCCAAGCATAAAGATGGGCATTCATTTACACCTGATGAGGAGCTTGTCGTGAGAATTTTTAAACATATTAGCTTATATTAAATGAGTTTGGGTTAACAAAATAATAACCACATGCATACCTTAATATTATAATCTATAGTCACACAAGACCTGACTTTTAGCTGACATCAGCTCTAATTAGGCTCTTGACTCTAAAGGGCACAGGAGCTAGTCACCCAAAGCACATTGCGTGCTCCAAATCAAGGCCGTTCAAGCAGGCGGCAAATTGTCTGCCCACTCTAGGAGGAGATTGTTTTGGGAACATTGATGGATGGACAAGACAATCAGATATCAAAACTGACGCTGAAAGAATTATTATGGAACAAGATATTTCTAAACAATTAAGTCATGATTTGCAGAAAACTCATTTCCTAAGAATGTGACAGGGAGGGGTCATATGGGACCCCCTCTCCTCTCTATAAAGGAACAACCCTAAACCCCAGTTCTTTGTCCTTCCACTGAGAGACCACAGACCCTTTGAATGGTTGCCATCTCTGTCTCTCTCTCTGGAAGTGACCCAGGGGCCTCTGTATCTGTTGTCTGTCAATATGTTTACGTTTGTTAAGTACTGTCATATATGTTAAATATTGCTTTCTCCTTTGCTTCATATTCTTCTTGTAAGTTCAATAAAACTGAATGGTTTACTGCTCATATGGCTTGAATGATGTTTAAGAATGACTGTGGACGAATGCTTCTCTGTCTGTAAAGGTCCTTTTCTAGCCAGATCTCTCTAGGCCGCTTTTTGGTAAGTGAAGCAGGCAGAGAGGGCCATGCACAACAAACTAGAAGGGGGGGGGCACCAAAGATTCCCCCCACAGAGCTGTAGTCAGAAGATTAGGTTTGCACATTGCTCTTTGACCATTATCACCCTTGGAGCTTTCCATCTTTTTTCTCTTTGAGCATTCATTAAATTGCCATTGTGATTTAAATTGCCCTGCAGTTTAGAACATGAAGGCCTCTATTTTGTCACAACAGGCCTGAAGCAAACGTGTTTCTACTAGAATGGTGGAAGGCTGGTTACTCTATAGAATCAAACACTTCTAGTATTTCAGAAAAACTGGGATCAAGGAGGTTGGTTGGAGTTTGTTTTTGTCTTTGCCACACAGGTCAGTTCTCATCTTGGGAGAGGCATGCTGGCAGGTGAGAAAACATGGCTTTGCAGAGTGCAGTAACCCCAAAAAATACTTCCAGAAGAAACATGGTCTTTCATCTCCCCACCAGACTCTATTAAGGAACATCCTGTAAAATATGGGATTTTCTTTGTAAAACGTGGCATGCTTATTTGCGCTGTGGTATTACATGATTTCATGTGTCTGTGCATAGAGGAAGACATTTCACAACATTACTGAATGTCTCACCTTACAGTCAGCTGGCGTATAATGCATGTAGCAATGGCAGCCAAGACCACCAAAGGCACCTATACCTCCTTTGGCTGCGTTTACCCAACAAGGATCTTCAGCAGTGGAGACCAGATTACCAGCGCTCAAGGTCAGACCTGAGGTGCTGATAGTGAGCGTTCTTTCAATAGATCTGAAGTAGTTGAGGATTCCTAAGCAAATGCGCTGGCAAAAAACAAGAGAATTATGCATAACTGTATCTTACGCTGCCTTGGCCTCCCTAAACAATATAATTTGAACATAGTTATGAGGACTTGGTTTACCTGCAGTTCTCTAATTCTTAAATGGCGCAAATAAAGGAGCGACAAGTAGGCCCCTTTCGTGGTGGTTAGGTCCTTGCTGCTGGCCTCCTCCATGTCCTCATCTAACCCCAGCAGCTGTAAGGTGGTTGTGTAATTATATCTGTTTCCCAAGAAGGAAAAAACTTAAATTAATGTTCCTCAAAGAGATTTCTAAGCTAAATATGAATTAAATCATCTCTTTATATTTGCTTTCTAGAACTGAAGTGCTCAATGAAGACCCTCACTTGGAATACTCCACACTAGTTATGCTAGTGTACACAGAGCACATATACATGTGCACGTACACGCACATGCACACATATACAAGTATAATAATAATAATAATAACGAGTTTAATACGGTCCAAGACCAGCATAAAAACATAACAGAGATACATATGTAACATAACATATATAAAAGAGTATCAAGTGCGTGCCCCTATAACTTCTTACAATCTCTCACTCATAAAAGCTGTTAAACGCATAATTTTAAAAATATTACATAATTGAAATTAGCATAAATATAAATCTAAAATCGCTCAACCATTAAGTTCGACCCATGAATGCCTGATCCTCATAGCTTGCCACCCAAATTTGGCCACTTTAAAAGTTATCTCCATATCCTTGTCTGAGAACATGTTAGAAAGACTAAAAGCTCTGGATTGCCCTGGGAGGCCCGATAATACAGAAAGAACAGCTTCTCGTATTGTTATAGATTTTGCATTCAAACTCAACGTGCTCAAGGGTCTCAGTACTCCCATCAGAGCAGGGGCATAATCGTCCTGCATATGGTATCTTTTTGTATTTCCCTTCCAAAACGGCTGAAGGGAGTGCGTTACAACGCATCAGGGTGAAGGCTCTCCTATAGTCTGGACTATCTAAATGGGAAAGGTAAGACATCAGGACCACGTTGGTAAGAGTGCTGCAATTGTACTACTTAGGTCATGCTGTCTTTCCACGTCCAGAACTCTTTGCCTGATCAGGGCTCTGGCCTGTGGATAGTCCATTGATAGGAGCAGATGTTGTGAGAGACCATAGTAGCCTAGTTTATTCATCAGATTTCTCAACCAGGGGGAAACAAAAGTGTCATACAAAATTAAGTTAACAAGGCCTTTGGGATGTGAAGCTATTTTGAGCCAATAGGAGATCGAGACAATCCATATCCTTGCTTCAATCGTTACTTCCCCTGGTATATATACCAGTGAAAATGTATCCACTGCTGCGCCTCCAGCCCCATCACTAATCTTCTTCCCAAGCTGATGGAGCAAATGAGACTTCATTTTTGTTTGACAGATAATGCAGCACAAGGACGAACAATATGACCCAGGAAAGAATGTCCAGGAGGCTCAGTAGTGGCAGTTTCTCCCATTGCATAAGTGTTGAAGGAGGTTATGAAACCATCTTTGGACTGAAGGAGGCAAAGGAACCATCTCTGGCAACCCTAGTTTGCAGTGCAAGTGGAAAGACAAAACTCAGGGAGGCCAAACTTTCCCAAATCTTAGTGCAAGTTGAGTGGCACAGAAGGAGCCAATTCAGAAAGTGCAGACAACTGGGTTGACACACACATGAGACAGGAATAAGTGGGACTGCGCTTGAATACAGCCCTGGAATCAGGGGGGAGGCACCAATGATTGGGGCCAAGTGTGGGCCCCAGTGTGAATGCCCAATGCAGCTCCTGAAAACCACCTGAGGATCAGTCAATGTATCTAATTCTCATACTTACATTTGGAGAGTGGAGCCATGAACAGACAAGACAGATTTTTCTACAAACTTGAGAAGAGTCCCAGGTTTGCAGAAAAATCTGAAAAAACAAACCCTCAAAATAATAGAAGCAGTGCCAATACTTTCTAAATGAATGCCCTCTGTGGCCATTATGGAGGTTTGCTAGGCAACAATAGCCCTGCCAGAAGAAAAGCCTCATTTTCTGTCAGTACAAGACAAGGGAGAACCATTTACAGGGCAATTTTGGCCTCCCCAGTCCACTCTTGCTCCCCTCCTTTCTCCACTGGGTGGAGGACTCACCAGAGCCAGGGAAACTTGCTACCTGGTGTGATGATGGCTACCAAACAACATAAGGCCACACAATTCGTCTGGGCCCCGTGGCAGCCTCTGCACAAGTTGTGTGACTTGGTGGTCCTGGCAGTATCGCCTGTGCAGCTTACTAGACTTACTAGAACACAGCTTTTGCAAGCTGGCCAGACTTTTCGCAGGGAGAAGCTACCAGTGGGAAGGAAGGAGGGAAAAATGAGAGCCTGTGTGGTGTAGGATTTAGAGTGTTGGATCAGGGCACTCTGAGAGATCAAGGTTCAAATCCCAATTCTGCCATGAAGCCTGGGTGACCTTGGGACAGTCAATCTCTCTCCGCCAAATCTACCTCACAGAATTATTGTGAGGATAAAATGGAGGACAGAAGAATGATGTAAGCTGCTTTGGGTCCCCATTGGGAAGAAAGGTGGGGTATAAAGTAAATGAATAATAAAGCTGAAGACTGTGGGGTCAGATAAAAGAAAGGTTGGTTAGTGAGGGGGAAGGAGAGAAGGAAGCTGGGAAAGGGAAGAGTATGTGAGGCTGCCAGGAGGAGGGAAAAAGGAAAAACTGTGGAGAGGGGGATACAGGGGGAAGTAAGGTGCAACCCTGCAAGTCTTTGCACATTTCCCACTGTGCAGCTGGGCCTGACAGCTGGCACCACAGACCTGGTCCAGAGGTTTCCCAGGCACAGGGAGGAAAGGAAGGAAAGCTAAAGACGGGGTTCAGATAAAGGTAGGTTGACAAGTAGGTAGGGATGCTAAGCTCTGGCTTGGGAAATTCCTGGAGATTTGGGGGTGGAGTTTTCAGGAGATGGAGATTTTGGAGGAGAGGACACTCAGCAGGGATTTGTTGTCCATGGTATACCATAGAATCTGTTCTCTGATGCTGCTGTTGCCTCCAGTGGAAGTGATCTCTGTAGTCTAGAGATCAGTTGTAATTCCAGAAGAACTTCAGGCCCCACCTGGAGATTGGCAACTCTATGTGGTGGGTGGGAAGGAGCGAAGGAAACAGGAGAAGGATAGATGCTATGAGGGCTTTCAGGGAAGAGAATGAGGAAATATTGGGGGAGGGGAAAATGAGACGCCCCCACAAGTCCTTGTGAGTCCTCTGCTTGTATTATTATAACATACATCTCTAAAATTTGTGTTAAGTGAGGGAACTGGGGTTTCTGCTGTACTTGCAGCTAGTAAGTGGTATCTATTATACACATATATAAGACACTGCAAGCTCTGAGCTCTATCTAAGTGGACAAGGTTGTGAACTCAGAACATAAGTTCCTTCTTTGAGATGTATTAAATCTTCCCTTGAAGGTAACATCATTGCTGGAGAGACCAGAGAACCATACATGTTTTCCTTTTTGGACTGTAGCAACCTCAGGGTTTTTTTCCCTTACCTCTATAGTCCATTCTTTTAATTTTCTTTAAGACTCAATCTTAACCAATTATTTGTGGACTACCATCATTTTGAGGAATCCCTCTTGAAGCACTTCTATTTCTACTACCTCTTATATGTGTTTATTGACACAGACATGCTATATGTATGTGTGTTTAGTGTCATTTAACTTTTATTCACATTTTAAATTACTCTGTGTATTGAGATTTTCTTAACCTGTGTTTTATTCTGTAAGAAGTAATGAGATCTTTCATGTAATTATTTTATATAAGATCTTCTCTGAAGTGTGCAGATGAATGAGCTCTCCCTTAAGAACTTCAAACTGCAGAGTTCATGCTACACAAATTACACAACCCAGTCAATTTCTTGCTTTTTCATATACTTATTGTTATTAAATACAACATCTGGGTTACACATATATCCTACCATGTATATCTTAATATACAAGTTAATAAAATAAATATAAATAAATAAATAACCTGAAAAGTAAATGTTAATCCACAGAGAGGCAGATATATTAATTACCTTGCGTCTTTCTTCTTGTATGACAATGTGGAACACATACTATGGTTAGCATTTCCTAAATTCTTCTCACTGATTGCCACACTAGGATTATCATCACCACTTGTTTGGTCCTGTCCAAGTTCAAGAACTGGTGATTAGGGTTAGACACACACACAGCTTTTCATTCTCTGTTATTATGTCAAGGAGTTTGTTTACCTTGACCTTCTGTTTTCCCATAACCTAAATTGGAATTCCCATCAAAAAGCAGTGTCCAACAAAATTAAACCTGGGGTTGGTGCTATTGTCAATTTTTTTCACACCAAAGGTGGCAAATATATTCCAGGGGCTATTCAGGTTTTTAACCTGAAAATTACCCCAATTATCCTCTTTGGTGTTGCCATCTGGATTACAGTCATCAATTAATCTATAGATAGTCCACTGCTTCAGTTCTTACGAAAACTCCTAAATGCCCCTTGATGTGTTGCTGGTGTTACTTTTCGTTCAGAGTTTGGCCAAATGTCACTTGAAGCTAGGGCGTGGTTGGCCGCCTTTAAACTGCACCTTAAACTGTGCTTTAGCACTCAGGGGTTCCTAGCTTCTCTGAAGCATGACCCTTTTAAATCCTCATGGCAAAAAATCTTAGATGAGAAACTGTCGTTGTTGGGCTTCTCGCAGGATATGTTATCAGATCTTGGGAAAACTGAAGCTTTTGCCAAAATTAAAAAGCGCATTACAGAGCTCGATTATAACAGCACTACTTTTCGTGCTCGTCGTGTCTGTTCATCCCAGTTCTTCGGAATACCCCCTCCACATGGTCTGCCTGCCTATACATATTATCTAACAACTCCTCGTCTCTTTAGAGCTTTTTGCTTGGCTAGATTGAATGCTATCCCTTCTATGGTAATGCAGGGCAGAATTCTGAATATACCATACTCAGACAGGATCTGCCCTTGCTCTTCTGGCTCTATTGACTCATTAGCCCATGCCCTTTTGGAATGCCGCTTTTACGAGGAACTTCGATCGCACTATATTCTCCCCTTTTAGCATGCAAATCCAATGCCTCTGTGACTGACATAATGCCTTTTTTACTAAGTGATAGGGACCCCAAGGCTACATTGTCAGTGGCAAGATTTGTTTCAGTCCTTATATCCCTCCAACACTAGATATATGCTGCTCAAGATCAATTGATCAAGGAGCTTCTAAGGGATAAAAGGTAAAAGGTTATTATGTGATTATAGAGTTATGAGTATTTTCCCTAGTCTACAGCAACTTGTGAACCACTCAGGTGAGTATAGCCCATGTATTGCAGATAGGGCTGCCAGCTCCAGGTTGGGAAATACCTGGAGATTTTAGGAGTGGAACTTGAGGAGGGCAGGGTTTGGGGAGGGGAAGGACTCCAATGTCATAGAGTCCAATTGCCAAAGCGACCATTTTCTCCAGGGGAACTGATCTCTGACGCCTGGAGATCAGTTGTAATAACAGGAGATCTCCAGCTACCACCTGGAGGTTCAATAAGTGAAAACACCTGTGCCAGAGTTAAATAATTTCAGGAAATTGGCAGCACGGGGGCTCAGTAATACAAACCAATGGATAAAGTGAAAGCATGTGATTTATCCAGGCATTAACATCATGCCATACACACAAGTAATACAAAAAATAATCAACGTCATAAGCCAAATCAAAATCAAGCAAAACTATAAAATAAAATATCCACTTATAAGGGCAACCGCCTTTGAAACATAAAACACTTAACAGAATGCAGAACTCGTTTCCAAAATGTCCCGCCCTGGAGTGTCGGGAGAAATCCCTCCCAGGAGTATCGGGTAAACTTAAACTGGAGTGCGTCCACATTTCGGAGGGCTTCTTCAGCTCAGAAAACAATATTGAAGCAACTGCAGCAAATGAGCACGTATTGTGTAAATTGTCACCAAGTTGTCAAAAAGACCGTCGCGCTGTCAAATTGACAAGAACATACATTGCATCCAATAAAGTGAACAAAATATACAAAATATAATACATATAGACATTCATATCATATTAACCAGTCGGGCATTCGCTTACCAAGAATTCATGCGTCTAGTACAAATTGTGTGTGCATAATCTCTTCTCAAAAGCAGTACGCTAACAGTATTCGGTAATGGCTATATATTGCTGTCTACCAATGAGAAAAAGGGGGCGTGGGATCGGCTCATTTGCTGCAGTTGCTTCGATATTGTTTTCTGAGCTGAAGAAGCCCTCCGAAACGTGGACACAAGACTAGCCACACATTCTCTTCATCACCTCTCTACCTCTGACCCGACTTGGGTCTCCCAGAACATCGTCTTGGACTTTAAGTTTACCCGATACTCCCGGGCGGGATTTCTCCTGACACTCCCGGGCGGGACATTTTGGAACCCAGTTCTGCATTCTGTTAAGTGTTTTATGTTTCAAAGGCGGTTGCCCTTATAAGTGGATATTTTATTTTATAGTTTTGCTTGATTTTTGATTTGGCTTATGACGTTGATTATTTTTTGTATTACTTGTGTGTATGGCATGATGTTAATGCCTGCTTTCACTTTATCCATTGGTTTGTATTATTGAGCCCCCATCTGCCAACCGCCTGGAGGTTGGCAACCCTGATTGCAGATGAAATAAACTTATTTTTGTTGCTTGCTTAGGACAGCTGTCAATTCAGCTTATTCTTCTTCATCCCTTCTACTACTGCTGCCAGGCACTGTTTCAAGACAGAGAGGGCTGCTCCTGGGTGCTTAGTTAATGAAACATAGAGCTAACACACTGATGACACCCTATTCTGAAACTAGAGACAATCTCATTCAGTGGTTTCATATATTAAACAATACTAGTGTCAGTACTGACCCCCTGCTGAATCTCATATAACAAATCCTAAGAGGATAACTTGGCATCTCCAATAACAACTCTGTTAGTCTTAAAAATAAAACAACTGGAGAGCCATCCTCAAGATTCTAACTAGGTATTTTAAATGATCCTGAAGAATGAAATGGTCAGACATATTTTTAAAATCCAGCTGTCTAGAATCAACAGCATACAGAGAACTGATCTATAGCTGCAGATCATCCACCAGCATTACTAGACCCAGTAACTGGGTCTGAAAACAGAATGAAAAGAAGTCAGTGAAGACCTCTTTTCAGTCTGCTAAATTCCTCTGTAAAAATTAGGAATTGAAATGTGCTAGTGATTTGGATCTGAATTATGTGCAGTGTCTGGTACATGCACTGGGTTTTTTCTGACCTCCCTGCACTCCCCAAACATCAGGTATACCCTCTGGAATCACGTGCAATGCAAGTGGAGGAGGGGAACCGGAAAAAGTCAGGGACCCCCTGGGCATGCCTGCAGAGGTGCCCTCCAACTATTGCACACGACATTTTGGATCCAGAACTCTGTACCTAGCGTGTAATCTAGAACTAACTTACAGTTTTCCCTACTATAAAACTACCCTATTTTTATTTATTCCTGCTGCTACATTTTCAAAGGGACAGTGGCTATGGCTTCTTTATCCCAGTGTATGTTGGTGCAAGCTGTGTTCTTTGGAACTGGAAAGAATTTAATTAATCTGCAAAGTCCAGAGGGGTAGCTGTGTCAGGGTCCTGCAGCCAAAGAAGTAGGCAAAGGGATTCCCGGCTCTCCATTTTAGACTGTAATATAATGCAGACTGACCTTCCAACACATTGATTCATCAACATCATTTCTCTCCCCGATCCTTCCCCCCTTTTTGTTTAACATTCAGCCTGAGGAAGAAGTCAGCAAAAGTCAAAAGCTAGCTCATTGCTTTGTGATTTTTAGCTGGATTCCAATAAAAGATACGCTGTTTCTGTTTCAGTCTGCACATTCATAATCACTTTTAAACCAGCCAGTATGAGAATCTCTCACAGAAGCCAAAGTGCTGGGGGGGAGAGAGAAACAGACGGTGTTCTGGAACACTGAACAGTTCAGAGGTGCACAGTAGACACAAATGAATAGTTACAAAATTGGCATCAGTTGTACATGCATTGCAAATTATACCAGTCTGTCAAAAGATATCACCATAGGATACTACCAGAGAGAGTTCTGGGCAGCAATAAATCTTCTTCCAGATTTCATTATATTGTTCTAAGTTAAAAGAAGTCATCAAAGCTGATGTCATTGGCTTCGACTCTATTACTGCAGCTCCATGCTTCTGGAGGGCCTCCATTGCCTGCTCCACATTGGAAACCTAATTTCAAATAATAGCAACATATTTAGAGATTTATCAATGAAAACAAAAGTTAAAATAGAATATACATCTGGATGGGGGACACATTTTGTTTTAAGAGCATGGCAACCTCCATAACTCAACAAACTCTTCCTTTTCTCTTAGCAGAAAACATGGCTGCAAGTTAAATTCTATATAAGAAAAATAAAAGAGTGTTCGTTTATTCATGATATTGATCTATGTTCACAAAAAGACTTCTTTGTGCATCTCTCTCAGGTACTAGATTATGTGTGTGTGTGTGTGTAAGCTAGAGTTCCAAAAGGATATTGATAAGGAAAAACACAAAATTAGCATCTCCAAGACTTAAATGTCTATAAAGCATTTCAACTTGGTGAGGAGTAGGGAGAACATTAATGTTACAAGAACATCAAACATGATTAAATGCTAAGGAGAATGATATATATATATAAGCAGTATTAAACGTAAACAGTATTTCAGGTATAGGATGGCTAAGAAGAATGTTCAAAGGAAACATCATTATATTCTGAGTAAATGAGTTGACTGGGGTGAGTGTCCACAGATCTCTCCATATTCTATTATCTTTTCTATTTCTGAACTTCATCTTAATATGCTTTCGGTTGTTTTATTCACTAAAAGTGAAAAATAGCATCTTGGCATATATTTTTGTGTATACCATTTAGTATTAATCATAAATCTGACACAAAGTTTGATCAAGAAGTATTTTGAAGCCACAAAGAGGCGGCAATGAAAAAAGAGTTCTCTACCATTTACCTCTAAAAACTTTGACTGCAGCTGAAGCAGTTCATCAACTTTTTTCCATTGTTTCAGTTTCATGACCAGTTTTTCTTGCCATGGATCTTTTTTAGGTTTAATCTGCTTGATCAAAACAAGAAACCAAAAACAGCTACATGTTTTTGAGTGAAAGGGCAATACAGAAACACTACTTTTTTCTCATCGTGACGATCCAGTGGTCAGTGCAGAGGAGCCTTTCTCGTTGCGCAGATTGCCCATTTAGATCAGCTCCAATGCGTTCAAAAGGATACTGGGCAGATTGGGGTGGTGTGAGTACACAGGAGGTCTGGTTGTGATCTAGGTTTTCAGAGTGTTATATGCAAATACAAAAAACCTTTAATGGCATAAATACAGTGTTTCTACTTAAAATTCCTAAAACAGTAGGTAGCAAAAGCTAAAATATATCTACATCCAGTGCTGCATGTAAAGTGCAGGGTACCATTTAGTGCGGCATGCTTAGCGAGGTTACAAGGAATCTAGCTACCTCTCAAGTTACATGCGGGTTGCCATTGTTTAGTAGATATCGTACAAGCCCTACGTCAGTTTGAGCTCGGCTGTTGATTAAGAGGGGTACTATATATTTCTCTCTGGCCGAGGTATGAAGTTCACAGTGAGGCGAATGTGGACAACCGATTCTGGTTGTTTTTTATTCTGGCACATGAACAAAGTCTCTCCTCATAGGGGATGTTTGTGTATCTGCCTCTTGTAACTGCAGACAGTAAGAGGTTTAGAGGTGGGGAGATAAGGGAGGGAAAGTAATTTGGCAAGCTGCCTCTTTCCGGGTTAATCCCAAAGTGTAGTGGGGAGCATGTTCTCCGGGCCATAGACCGTAACTTCTGTCCTTCAATATCAAGGATCCTTTGCTCAAGCAATCTATAAGCTTGCTGTTCATTTAGAAGGAGCACAGATTCAAAGGGTACTCCCATGGACTTAATTTTTGTTAGGATTCCTTCTCTCCAAGTAGAATGGTAACTGTCAGAGAGGAGCCACCAAATCAGCCCTAATTCTGAGGCTCGGAAATGTAATCGCAACCAGAACTTGAATGTGCATAGCCATAAGAGTGTTATATGCAAATCACTGATGGATCTCTCCCCACCACCCTTACCTGACTGGTGCTTGTTCTCCCTGACAGCATAAATGATCAGTTTTGGGACTTAATCCAGGCACTACCATGCTCCTCTGTCCAAATGTTTGATTTGATCACCAGACTTAACAGAGTCCATCATAGGACTTTGCATGAAATAGTATGGAAACAACCAGTTCCTGCAAATGAGATCTTCTGGTCTGAGACCATGACATTTACTTGCATTTAATACAAGTATACAATGATTCATTGTTGAGTACTGTTTAGGGTGCATTTTGGAACGCCAGAGACACAAACACAGCTTGCTAGGGTCTTATTAAACAATTTATCAATTCCAATACATTTTTATTTACCTTTATAAAGGGGATCCAGTTGGCTCTCTTTTTCAGCACCCTTTTGGGGTCTGTTTTACCCCACATTTCTAATCCAGGGGTTCCGGAATCATAAATAGGAAAGGTTCTCATTGTCTGCTGCTTATTGAAGATGCTGTGAAACTTCTGCGTGACCTAGTCATCATATGCAGAGGAAGATGCCCACCAGGTTACAGAAGAAGCACAATTTCCTTTAAACATCGCATTATGAACAATGTAGAGAAATCCATTTCCACTTAATTACTATACTTGGCAGACACAGCTATGTAAAAAAATGTGGCTGTCAGTTAACCAAAAGAAAAAACTAAAAAGCCTTCATGAGGAGTGAGCAGGCTTTCAGGGACACAGAAAGCTGAGAGCAGTTGTGAGTCAGTCAAATAAAAAAAAGAGGGAGATGAGAAAATTGGCCTGATCAAATCTGAAAGTTTATGTAATCCTGGTAGAAAAGGCTTTGGACTGGGGGGGTTGCTAAATGTTTTATTCAGGAAGCAAACATATAGCCTCCATGTCAATCAGTAGGGAAGTGAAACACAACAACGTAGAGGCTGTACAAAAACTCTCTCTTAGGAACAGAACATTAGAAACAATTAAAAGTTCTGAAAGTGGGAGGGGAAAATCGGTCCTGGAGGTGCCATTGCCTCATACATACATCCTATTCAACAAAGATAGCCAACGAGAGTGAATAAGAAAAGGAATTCAACCAGACAGCATAGGAATTTTCACCCTTCCTCCTCTGGAGCACAATTTATGTTGGAGGTTGGCTGCACAGCTTGCTGTGCATCCAGCTCCAAATTCTATAATTCCCCCCTTTGTGTTGTACAGCTATAGTGCTCATGTTCAGAGCCAGCATTATAGTCTTTAGAAAACACAGTTCAGGTTGAGAGCTCTCCACCATCATTTCTCTTCCACACACAATTATTCTCTGGGGGTGGGGGGAAAATGAAGATTCATGAGACCTTGATGCTCTCCAGCTTATTGACTCAAGTAGAACTGAATTATAAACTTTCTTTAGATTGCACTCAAAGATCCCTATAGTCTCTTTGAGGACTACAGAAATTAGATATTGTAATGTCTGTGTTATAATATTAATTTCGAATTAATATAACACAGTGGGAGGTTGATAGTTCAAAGCAGCAGTTTATTGAGCTCAATATACATACTGGATGAAACTGCCCTAATGCGCAGGACAGTCTTCACACAGAACAAAGGATTGCTACCCCAGTTATAACTTCTGGTTAGGGATGTTCCAATTACGTTGACTTACTAAACATTGGTTGTCTGCCACTCTTTAATTAACATAGTATATAGATTGGTAGAAGATGTCTCTAAGCAAGCACTTGGTCTTGTGATTCACATTCCTAACAGTGAAGGTAAGACATTGTTTTTCTCTACAGGGGAAAGCCTGTACCAGGCAACGTGTTCTGTTGGCCTCTTATAGTTATGGATGCCAACGTTCCCAAAGTTTCCATGTGTGGGTAGAATATATCTGCCTGATGCTATGCTCTATTCTTGAGCATAGCACCTCATGAACCTATGAATGTTTATACATATGAAAGAATATATGTTTTCCTATAAATGAAGTTTATAGGCACTTCAATATTCCAGAGGAAGACTGTTATGGAATTAATTATGTCCATACTGAAATAAATTGTTTTTTATTGTTAGGTTTTTAGTTATGGATTTTCCATTGCAATAGAGGGAAAAACTATGAAAAGTAATCCATTGTACAAGATATACACTGGCCCAGTAGTCGCATAAGAGAAGATAACATGCTATAAACAGATATCCTTGTCTGGTGGCATTCATTGTGTCAATACATGTTTAAATTAGAATTCCAAGGATGCTGTTGATGTTCTGAGCTGGCGCTTAGAGTCAGTAATGGGCTAGATAAGGGTAAACAAATTGAAACAGAAATCAGATATGAAAGAAGGGCTACACAACCATTTATGGGTTTAAAAAGAACATTGGGGATGAAAACACAACAAAACGTGGGTCATGTAGCGTTCCTGGGGAATTCCGGGGGCAGAGCTGCCTTTGAGTTGCAATGCACTCTACTTGGGGCTACCCTTGAAGAGTGTTTGGAGGCTGTAGCTAGTGCAGAATGCTGCAGCTAGACTGTAGGTCGGGACCAGCTATTGAGAGCATGTGGCCCTGATATTACAGCAATTACACTAACTACCAATCCACTCCTGAGCCAATTCAAGTTGTTGGTTTTGTCCTTTAAAGCTCTACATGGCTTGGGACTGGGCTAGCTGAAGGACCATCTTCTCACATAAGTTCTTGCCTGGGAATTGAGATTTCAGTTAGAGGCGGTTAGAGGGCCTCCTGGCCATCCCTTAAATCGAAGAAGCTTGTTAGGTGGGTACATATGTGTGTAAAGTGCCATCAAGTTGCAGCCGACTTATGGCAAACCATTATGGTTTTCAAGGCAAGAGACTAACAGAGGTGGTTTGCTATTGCCATCATTTGCTCAGCAACCCTGGTATTCCTTGGTGGTCTCGCATCTAAGTACTAACCAGGGTTACATGAGAGAAGGCCTTTTCAGTGGCAGCCCCACAATTATGGAACAACCTTCCCAGGGAGGTGTGCCTGGCCCCCTCACTTTGGGTCTTTAGGAGGCAGTTGAAATAGTTTTGTTTAGGCTTTCATTTGGTTAAGTTTGTTTGCAGTCCTGAATTGTGATTTTAAATCTTGGGTTTTATGTTTTTATTTGATATTATATGTTTTATCTATGCTGAAAGCTGCTTTGAGCCCTGTAAGTCAGCTAATAATTGTTTTAAATAAAAAAAAATAAAACTCACTACAGTGTCTTGCAGTAAACTATATTAAAACAAAACCAAAAACAGGAAAATAGTAAGACAATAAGAATGGAAAAACAGTAAAGCAACACCCTGTAGAGAAAAGCACCATAAAATCAGCAACAGAAAATAAAACCGAAACATCAGGAGGAACAGCCATAAAAACCACAGCTTATCCTAATAGCTAAAGATGTCTAAAAGATGTCTAAAAATATTAATAACTAAAAGCCTAGGCAAATGTAATTGTTTTCACCTGGCACCTCAAAAATAACAGAACTGAAGCCCCGCTACTGAAAAAAACCCTGTATCTAGTCTGACTTCGGATGGTGGGGCACACAGAGTGGAGCTTGAAAAGCCAACACATATTTAAATGCACTTAGGGTAAATAATAAAACAGCTGTTTAATTACCATAGAAAAAAGTTCCATTTCATCAGCAGAATGCCTCAGGGCTTCCACATCGTAGCTGATACCAAACTGAGAAAGCAAAAGTCTGAGCTGGGGCTTGAGTTCATCCGTTTCTGTTCTGTGCCGGGGCAGGGCAGAGGTGGCTTCCCGGGATGGAAATCCTAGAAGTTACGCAGGACAGGAAAAGTGATGCAGTGCGAAACCTTGAGAGGCAGCAGTGTCTGAAACAATTTCCAAAACGTTACATACGTCTTGGACGTTTGGGGCCTGTTTAGGGCATTTGAAATATCTCCCCGGTGCAAATCATTAGCAAGATCTCATTCACAAGCTCTCTAGCTCAGAATCTACGGGCCCTAAAAATGCTGAGCTGAAGCATAAATTGGAAGAACTTTCCTTTCCACTCTTTCTTCTTGCTATACAGCCTTGATCTCTGCAGAGTAGGCAGAATTAGTGATTTTTTAGCCGGTGGACTGATTAACTGTGTGTGGCTCTTTTAATAGACTTGTAGGGCCGTAAGAAACCACAAGTCCAGTCCTGTGCTTCAAGTAGGGTTGCCAACTGCGGGGTAGTAGCAGATCTCCTACTAATTCTACTGATCTCCAGCCGATAGAGATCAGATCACCTGGAGAAAAATGGCCGCTTTGGCAACTGGACTCTATGGCATTGAAGTCCCTCCCCTCCCCAAACCCCGCCCTCCTCAGGCTCCGCCCCAAAAATCTCCTGCCGGTGGCGAAGAGGGACCTGGCAACCCTAGCTTCAAGGAAGGATCATCCAGTATCTGATTCATCCAGGAGACACTGCCTTTGCATCTGTAAGGAGTGCACATGAAAATGTTGCCTCTGTTGTAGGAGGATGCCTGGCTTAGAAACTCAGAAACTTGCTTCTGTGGCAAACATTTTGCCACTCCTTCTTTTATCTTTCTGTTCTCATACCCACATCCCTTTGTTCCTCTAGAGCTACCAACCATCTGAAAGTTTCTTGCTCCCTTAAATAACTCTGCCCTTTCCCCCCCTTGCTGCTCCCATTGCCTGGAACTGCTTCCCAGATAGGGTTGCCAACTGCCAAGTAGTAGCAGGAGATCTCCTGCTAATACAACTGATCTCCAGCCGATAGAGATCAGATCACCTGGAGAAAAATGGCCACTTTGGCAATTGGACTCTATGGCATTGAAGTCCCTCCCCAAACCCCGCCCTCCTCAGGCTCCGCCCCAAAAATCTCCCACCGGTGGCAAAGAGGGACCTGGCAACACTATGCCCAGAGCACCCGCCTGATGCCACATCTCACTTCCTTCCAATCTCATTTTTTCAACATAGCACTTGGCATAAACCTTTCCTACTGGAACTGAACACTTGCAACTGGAATGAATGCATTTTCTTCTTTGCCTCTCCCTACTCTATTACCTCAAGTTACTTTTTTTCGTTGTAAGCACTATATGATGTCACTATATAAATAATAATACTATGTATCTCCTGGTTAGTTTATCCTTATATAGATAGCATTCCTGCCCCAAACATTTTGGACGCTTGCCCAAGAACATCACTTCTTTTCTTCTGTTCCCGAAGAAACTTCTTTTGAGGGACTTTTTCCCGTTACACTTAAAAGCCTAAATAAAATCATACCACACAGATGTCCTTTGCCTACCAGTTTTATCGACACACGGAGAGTTTTAATTGCTATGCAACAACTTGCTAAAGTTCAACAAGGCTCATGAGGATTTGTAGAGCTATATGTAATCAAATTTATTATGTCACTGCTTGGCAGTAATGGGCCATCTGTGCCCCTATTCCACACTTCCCTCTGTCTTTGCTTTCAATGTTTTGTTTAATCATTTTCTATTTAATCTACACAGTTCAGATCTCTACAGCAGATGAAGGTGGAAACTTTATTTAATTTTACCCTGTAAAACAAATGAAACCTTGAGTAACTTGTTATGAAAAATAAACAGCAAAAAAGCAAGTCATCTCTATAAACGCCCTTTCTCCCTTTCAAAACAGATACCCAGATCTCCACTGCATGGTCTGCTAATCCCTCCTGGCTGAAATCCCAAATTGACCTTCTCTTTCTCAGAACTTCTGTTTGCTCAAGGTCTGTTGCGTTTTATAGAGTATCTGCAGCTGTCATAAAGGCCATTGTGGTCTTTTCATAGGATTTCTATTAAACTCCATTTCCGCATAGGATTTCCAGATTCTTAATCTTGCCACCATTTAATTCCATGGTTGGTGCTATGGAAGTTATCAGCAGGTTGATGGCACCATATTTCTTGCTGTTGTGCAATAACAATAATTAGTTCCAAAAATAAAGCTGCAGTCAGTACTTTAAAATATGGAACTGTCTTCACTGGGTTTCAAAAGATTTTTGAGTGGCTGTCAGTCGTAATGAGCAATATAACCAACAAGTAGGGACCCGCAAGAAACGTGCGGAGAGAGTGCAACTCTTCCTCCCATTTGCTTCCTTCCCTCTTCCTACTCAAATTTCCCCCTCTTCTCCTCTTCCCCTTATTTGTCAACCTACCCATGTCTCTTTCCCCCCCTTTCTTCCCTACTTCGTGACTCTACTCCCTTTCTATTTCTTATCCTGAAGACTCCTCCCCACTCCAGCACTGCTTCTCTTTACAGTCTGGCAGATTGGAAGCCAACAGCTGGCAACTTCAGAGATTGCGGAGAGAAGAAGCCTTCTCTCCTCCTTGCAAAGTTCCTGTTATTGCCATCCCAGGTGTCCTTTTAAACCTTTCTCCTGGTTTCTAACCGGTCCAGGCAGAGGAGAAAAGCAGAGATGGAGATGGGCAAGTGGGAGCGAAGAATCCTCCCCACCTCCACCTCGGCCTCTCTCCACAGTTTGGCCTGTTAGAAGCCGATGGGAAAGTTTTAAAAGGGACAGCTAAACTGGTGACAACAGGGCCTGGCAAGTGGGAGAGGGGACACTGAGTAGACAATACTAACTTTGATGGACCAAGGGTCTGATTTAGTATAAGGCCGCTTCATGTGTTCAGGGGGTATAAAAAAGTAGCACCATTCAACTTAGTGCAATTCTGGACTACACATGAGACTGAATAATATAGTTACGGGGAAGGGCCATAGCTTAGTGATAGAACATCTGCTTGGCATGCAGAAGGTCCCAGGTTCAATTCTCGGCACCTCCAGTTAAAGGGACTAGGGAAGGGGGTGATGCGAAAGGCCTCCGCCTGAGACCCTGGAGAGACGCTGCCAGTCTGAGTAGACAATACTGACTTTGATGGGCCCAGGGTCTGATTCGGTGTAAGGCAGCTTCATGTGTTTAGAGCTGAGATGGTTAGGATGCTGAATTAGGTCCCGGGATCCATGCTTGTATAGCAGTCTCACCACATGCAAAGAGGGCTCTGTAAACTGTAGGGGGGTGCTTTTTTTGGAGGGGGGGTGCAATAGTGAATGTGGGGTTACTTCAGGCCACTGTGTCGCACTTTGTCACCCAGGGGCTCTGTAGCTGTTGCCTCTGCTGGGCACATGTTGTGTGTGGCTGTTCCCGTAGCCCGCGTGAGTAAGCAGGTTTCTGCTGATGTCGAGCTTTAAATGTCTAGTGGGACGGCTGTGGTCTCAAGGCTTGGACAGAACTGTTGAGACATCTGCAGAGGGCTGAATCTTTCCCTCCCCCTTTATTAAAAAGCAACTATAATAATTCTGGACGTTTAAGTAATGCTTTTGAGCGCTCAAAGCACTTCACGCGTGTTATCTTGGTGCAGCAGTCCTGCGAGGTAGGCCTGCGTAATGATCATCATCAGCAAGCTGGTGATGGCTGCCAACTTGGAAGGCTTTAAGAGAGATGTTCATGGAGGAGAGGGCTATCCATGGCTACTAGTCAAAATGACTACTAGTCATGATGCACACCTATTCTCTCCATGATCAGAGGAGCATGTCTAATATGTTGGGTTCCTTTTGGCGACTTCACCACATTTTGGAGCTTGGGTGGCTTTCATGGTCCAACCTCTGACATTATATCCTCATAACGACCCTGTGAGGTAGGCTAGGCGGCGAGCTTGAGTGACCGGCCCCAGGTCTCCCAGCATGCTTTGTGGTTGAACGAGATTATGAACCTCAGTCTGCCCACTTCTAGTCCAGTGCTCTAAGAGCTACACCCCAGCCTGTAGCCGACAACTTGGCTGCCCTTTAAAACTTCCCTGCCAGCTTCTAACTGGCCAGACTGTAGATAGAAGCAGAGCTGAGGGTGGAATTATCTCAGTAGCGGCGTCTTCAGTGCTGCTTTCCCCGTCTTCTTTCCCTCCCACTCTGCAGCAGCACGGTGTTTGAGGATTTATCAAACCCCCCGCACCTTTTTATTAGGGGGTTAAGATTTTTCAGCAACCTGGGGCGGGGGGTCCCCTATGTTTACCGAAGAATCTCACTTCTCCCCATGTGGGCTCAATCAGCAGATGGAGCCACCATATGGCTATTAGATATATAGATATCATAATATGAGCTAGCATTAAATGTAAATTCTGCAAAATATCATCCCAAGTATCCAGAAACTACTGGACAATACTCTGAAATTTCTGGACTTCTCCAAATGACCTGTAGAAAGGGGAATGGAGTAAACAGCAGCTCACAGTCCCTGTTCAAATTATCATAACTAACACATTCAGGATTAAATGTTGGCCAATGAGAGCACTGGATTTAGTGTCAGGAAGCATGAGTTCAACTCCTCATTTTGCGGGTATTTCAAATTTCAGCTGTGTGAAAGTACCTAAACACTTTTTAGAAGAATATATAGTAAACAGCAAAGATTGCAAAAGGGTTCCAACCAATCAAAACAAACTAGATTCAGAGTGCTCAGATCATATGCGGTGGTAACTACCGATCCTTTTAATGCAGAAGACATTTACTGTTTGAACTTGAACTGCTTGCCTGTCTCAGTTTATACAAGAAGAGGAAGGCCAGAAGCTTTCTCCCTGATAAGTCAGCTTTGTGCGTTCATGGAGATTTTGATGTGAAGGCATTTGGCCAGCACTAATAGATGGCATACTGAAGCCGAGAGGCCAAAAAAAGTGCATCAAAGTGGGAATGAGTATGGAAGCGCAATATGAGAGAAATTTCTCAGGCCCCTGGCTTGAAAGGAAGCATCAGATCCCTCTGGGGGGATCCGGGTTTGTGGACCCGCGGGGGTGGGAATGGGGGGTGGGCAGGAGGCTGAGTCCCGGCTTATCAGCTGCCACAGCTGTTCTGGGTCAGTGGGGCGATGGCGCCCCCACCTTTTGGGGGTGGGGGGTGAGCCCGCCCCCTGGGTGGACTTGGCGGGCCCTTTCAGGGCTGTCACGGGGCCGGGTTGGCTCCAATGAGATTGGGGCCGGCCGGCGCACCAGGGGGAGGATAAAACTCAGCCCTGCCCCTGGCCTCGGCCGTTCTTCCCCACCATGCCGGACCCAAGGGCCTGGGCGGAGGAGCTAGCTGACACCGGGGTCGGCATGCGCTGGGAGTCCTTGGTGCCGCAGGTGTGGCACAGCGGGTGGCAACATGGGGCACCAGATATCTTGTTAATCCAGATGGGTGAGAACGACCTGGCGAGACGGAGGGGCCGCGATCTGCGGGAGGTGGCAGCAGCAGACCTGGGGATCCTGGCCGCGCAGCTGCCCAGGACGACCCTGGTGGTCAGACATGCTGGAGTGGAGGTACTGGTCGGGTGCGCAGTACCCTAAAAAGGTGGACCGGGCCAGGCTGAAGGTCACGGTGGTTGTGGGTGATGGCCACGGGAGGAGCCGTGAGCCATCACTCAGACCTGTCTTATCGGAGGGGGGCCTTGTTCCGCCCGGACGGGGTGCACCTGTCGTCATGGGGCATGGACATTGGCTGCAGGACATACGTCATTGGCTCTGCCGGTGGTTGCAGCATTAGGTGTTGATGAGAGATGCCCGGAGAGGCGGGGGTAGGCATCTCTGGTCGCCTCTTGTGGTGGTTTGGGCATGGGGCCGGATCCAGTTTGGGGGAAAGACGGCCTGCGTGCCCCACTTCCCACTCTGGGGACCCTAATAAGGGGTTTTGGGGGGAGGCCAGGATTGGTGAAGCCTGGCTCGGGGGCTGCAGTTTGGCCTCCTCCCAAGTGGCAGTGGACCACACAGTTGGCTTCCGCCCGCGTGGGGCCCGGCATACTGCCATCTCAGGCTGCGCCCAGCAGACGGGTCAGCTGATCCCTGGATCCTGCCCTTCATGCTTGCTAATGCCTAACGCTGTAATCAATAAAGTTGTGGCCTTTTTCACTCCAGCAACGGTGTACGAGTCATTATTGGATAGGACCATGAGGGTCAGTCACCAGGGTATGGGTTTTCCCTTGGGGGTAACAAGCGCCCCCACCACTCCCCCGCCCCGTAGGGCTGGGGCCGCAATCCTCTGCACTCTGATCAGCAGGTCAGATCGGTCCAAGTTCCCGATCTGAGAATCTGCGTAGAGAATCCCCTCCTTCCCTTTTCATTTCACATACATTACCCTCCTTCTAGTCTTGTCCATTTAAAGGGGCCAGCAGAATCCTGACCAATGAGCAATCCCAACAATCACAACATCCTGTGAGAAATGTACCATGCGCGTCTGCTAAATGGTCAAACCATTCCAGTCAAGTAATTAGACAATTATGCACTCACATTTTCTTTAACGGGGGGGAGGGTAAATGTACTATCCTAAGCCTAAATTAGTTCAGTTTGAATGCTGGGGTAATGTGCTCTCTTTGCAACAGAAGCAGAGCCCATAGAGTGGTTAGAACCGTTAGAGGCTGTGTGGCAAACTCACCTTTTTGAAGCTAAGCTGGACAAGGTGAGGTCAGTGTCTGACACGGGACCTCCCAAGAGTCGCATGTAAGTCTCCTTGAGTTCCATGAAGGAAGATAGGCAGAATACAAATTGAACAGGATGTTTACCCCCAAACATCTGCACAATTAGTGTTAAAACAACCACACTGTGTAGAAAGACTCCAAGGCACATGAATATATATATTATTTCTTACCATCTGTTGCTGAGGCATTAGGTGAGATAAAGAACTGAATATTAGAAGACAAGGATTCCAGCTTTCTGAAAGCTCTGTCTTCATCCTGATCATCATGGCCTTGATGCCTACCAATGGCCTCCTCCATCCGGTGAGAGACAGGCAAGTACTGGAGTACCTACAGGTGTGAACACACATCTTGTTTTTATGAGAAATGGGATAAAGAACAAATACAATCAATGAGATTTTAAATAAATGCAGCTCTTGGGCCTCTGCCCAAAGAACCATGGGAACAGTTTTGACTTTACTAATCCCTTGTAGGGAATCCACCATGTGGAGCTGCCAGCCCCATCACAGAAATACAGTCCATACAGTTTATTGGAAGAAAATCACAGCAGGCTGCTCTCCTGAGCAGGCTTCACATTCTTGACATCTTGACATCTTTAAAAGGTAAAGGTCCCCTGTGCAAGCACCAGGTCATTCCTGACCCATGGGGTGACATCACATCCCGACATTTACTAGGCAGACTTCTCTTTACTGGGTGGTTTGCCAGTGCCTTCCCCAGTCATCTTCCCTTTACCCCTAGCAAGCTGGGTACTCATTTCACCGACCTTGGAGGGATGGAAGGCTGAGTCAACCTTGAACTGGCTACCTAAAACCAACTTCCGTTGGGATCGAACTCAGGTCATGAGCAGAGCTTTTGACTGCAGTACTGAAGCTTACCACTCTGCGTCATGGGGCTCTTATTGACATCTTTAGGAGGACCTAAAGTAGCTATGGGGCCACTGAATGTGTTATATATTCGCACCCCATAAAGGAGAAGTGGTGAATAATGCACACTGACATTATCTCTAGGGGGATGGGTTAGAGGCACCAACGTATCTGGAATAGAAGAGTTGCAACTGATGTGACTTTTCTGATCAGTCTAGCTGCACTGGCCGCCGGGGACCCCATTCTCTGGATCCCACAAAACACTGCTGTATATTCTTGCCATTGGATTATAGGAAAGCAACTGTAGATCCCTTCCACCTACTGAAAATTGGGAAACAGGAATTTGAAACTTTGGATGGGGCATTAATAAAATTTTATCATTTTATATAGCGAACACTGCTATGCGTTACATGCTTTTAAGAATGTGGTCTGGTCAGAAGGCTGTCCCATCCTCACCTTCAAGGAAGTGAAAGGAGGGGCGTGGTTTGGCCACTGGTGGTGGGAACAGAAATCCAGTCTTGCATTCACACCTGGGGCCTGATGCAGAAAGAGAGGCTGGTCCAAGGAAGGGGCATACATGGGCCTGCATCAGGCTGACCCTCCCTCATTGGCAAGGTGAACAGGAGGAGGTACCGACCTTCCCTCCCTCCCTCTGTTTCAGAGCAGGTGCAAGCTGGGTGCCCATTTGGGGGCCAGGTAGGAGATTTCCCGGTGCTTCACCTCCTTTTCCAGTACTCCCCTGCTCTAGATCAGGATCAGCCTTTTCTGATTATCCTGTGTTTGAAGAATTGTGTTCCGGGGTATCCAGTTAGCATTCTCATTTCCTAAAGTTCTGAATAGGGTCTTGTTCCAAAGATGAAAAGGTCCCAGTCTTTACTTCTCCCACCACTATTGGCAAAAGTCTTGCACTAGGACAGTGGTCGGAAAACCGCGGCTCACAAGCCGCATGCGGCTCTCTGGCCCCTTGAGTGCGGCTCTGGAAAGTGCCCTCCTCCTCCTCCCCCCTTTCCCTCCCCCACAGCGGGTTTTGCACGCGGCGCTCGAGGGCCGGCGGTGCCAAGGCAGGTTGCGGCAGCCAATTCAGCAGGCGGGATTTTTCACACTGGTTTTGGCTGGCGGAGGAGGCCGAGGCGCTGAGGACGGGCGGACGGCATGCCGGCTGGGAAGGAAAGGAAGGAAAGAGCCCAGGCGGCGGCGAGGAGGAGGAGAAGGACGTCGGGGCCCGGGGGGCGAAGCCATGTTTGATTCATTTGTACTCTCTTTTTGGGATTTGTACTCTCTACATGCACATTTTCCCCATCCAGATTCTCAAAACTCTGCATGGGGGGGGGGGTTATTGGCCCTTTATGAATGGGAGGTTTTGCCTTGGATTTGCCACTCAGATGCACATTTTCCCCATCCAGATTCTCAAAACTCAACAATAAGCCCCCCTGCAGAGTTTTGAGAATGCAGATGGGGAAAATGTGCATCTAGAGAGCGGCAAATTCAAGGCAAAACCTCCCGTGCATGAATGGTTGTTAAAAGGCATTTTGGCTCTCAAAAGAAATCTCAATCGTTGTACTGTTGATATTTGGCTCTGTTGACTAATGAGTTTGCTGAACACTGCACTAGGATACATATTTCTCCTGCCCTTTGCAGCTGTGGTTACAGATTGCAGAAGTTAATGATGTGAAATGTGGCTCAAAGGTTCTGCAATTATTTTTCACAGTCAACTTCCTTACCTGAAGGTAGTTGTGCACGGCCTTAAGTGAGTGCAGGTGACATATTAGCCATTGTGTGTAAATAACTAGGTCTTCCTGGGTCACTAAAGTCGTGGGATTTTCCTGGCCTGAAAGGAAGTTCTCTCGTGCCTTTGACAGCCTTGTAGCCCTCTGAACTGCATCGTTGTACTCCTGCATAATATGAGCCACCTGTTTCTACGGAGAAGGTGGGTGAGACAGAGAAGAGGTGTTATTTTCTTAGAGGCTTATCGCACCCAGTCCAGGAAACGTGTTGAAAACACCTTAAAAGCATTTGTCCTGGATGCGAGTTCCAATTCCCCCCCCCCCGCACTCCTGCCCGTTCTAACGTCTCTGAAACGTCTGCTTTCAGAGCACACCTCCAATAAAATAGCACTCACACAAGAGAGAGGGGGGCGTGGAAGGAGCAACACGTAATCGTGACGTTGCTTGGGTTCCCCTCTACCTCCCCCCTCGGCATTTTGGTGCGCCTGCGTGGGATCGTCGTTGCAACGGGACGATAGGAAGATGGGCTCACATTTTCCCCTGACACCTCTAGTTCTTGCACACACACAAACCCTTGTGCACACACAGAACTCTCTAATCAGATTGCATTGTAACTGACTAGTGAAACTAATGTGGGGGGGAAGGTGCCCTAGAAGATGGGTGGTTGGGAAAACAGAGGGGTCTTGCAATCAGTCGGGACCCAGAAGCAGAATAGGGGAAGTCCTTCTGCCTAGAGATTGGGGGGGGGTGTGCACTAGAAGTTATCATGGTTTAAATAAAGGGGGGGCTTGCAAGGATACACTTTTATTTCTCCAATTACCAGAGGCTGCCAGGAATGCTCGCTGTGGTGGCTTGGAGGTTAAGAAGGGGTTTTTTTTCCTCCAAAAACTTGAAATTCCCGTTGAGGCTAGGTAGAGAGCAGACAATTCCCCAATGTGATGGGGGGGAATGCTTGGCAATACAATCCCCCGCTCATGTTTAAGTGATGGTACAGTCCAAGCACAAACCAATCAAAAGGAGCGTGCACAGCTATTGCAGCCTGCTCTCTTCCACCCGCTCCCCTCCGTCTCAACGAACAAGCCTCCCTTTGACCCAACGATAGCAAAAGCAGATGGCCATAAAAAAATAGAGGATGCAAGCAAATAAAAGAGGAGTGACCACAAGACTGACCAGGAGGGGAGGAGTCAGAGGAGCTGGGAAAAGTGGGCGTGGGCAGAGGGAAGGGTCCTCAAAGCCTCTGAGAGTTATCGCACCCAAGGCTAGAACATTATGGGAACGGGGTAAGTTTTTAAATCGTCATAAAACTGTCGAAGGCTTTCACGGTCAGAGTTCATTGGTTCTGGTAGGTTATCCGGGCTGTGTAACCGTGGTCTTGGAATTTTCTTTCCTGACGTTTCGCCAGCAACTGTGGCAGGCATCTTCAGAGGAGTAACACTGAAGGACAGTGTCTCTCAGTATCCAGGGTGTAGGAAGAGTAATATATAGTCATAAAGGGGTTGGGTTTGAGCTGAGTATTGTCCTGCAAAAGTAATGTGCTAATCATTGTCCTGTAAGTATCAAGATAATGTGCTAATGAGGGTATGGTATGTTAATATGGAACCATTGTATCCTGAAGTGATCTGTTAATGTGTGTAATCCAAAACTAATCTGCATGGCTATTGTTGAATGTTATCTTTGTTAGTCTGGAGTAACTCTCTTTAGGAATGCACTGTAAGAAAAGCTGTACCAGATTATTCTGCTGCATGTGTCAATTGGTTCTCAGGGCACTGACAACAGGATATGGACCATGACAGCATTTTTCCAGACTAACAAAGACACTTGACACTGAGAGACACTGTCCTTCAGTGTTACTACTCTGAAGATGCCTGCCACAGTTGCTGGCGAAACGTCAGGAAAGAAAATTCCAAGACCACGTCATAATACTGTTTTGGGATATTGCAGGCTTTATATGCTTCCAAAACGGTTTCATGACCAAAACAGGAAAATGTTGTGCGGGGGGGGGGGGGAGGAATGTTTCGTGTTATAAAGGGTTCAGAAACATTCCCTGGACTGTGTGCGATAAGCCTTTTATTCATTAGTTAGAAATGCAAAAGGGTAGCCTTTCCCTTGAGGTGAGAAATCTTTGCTCAGAAGTAGGAGCGTGACATTTACAGAGGCCACTGTTGTCCTCAAGATAAAATCTAAGCATTAAAAACTCACTGGGAAAGGCCTTTTGTTTTGAAAGCCTTCTGAGCGAACCTCATAGGCTAAAGTTAGCATGCATCAATGTGTTGTCTAAAATCCTCCAAGACTTCCATCTGCTGCTGACTTTTCAATGGCTGACATGGCCGACTGCTGTCATGGTCCATATCCTGTTGTCAGTGCCCTGAGAACCAATTGACACACGCAGCAGAATAATCTGGTACAGCTTTTCTTACAGTGCATTCCTAAGGAGAGTTACTCCAGTCTAAGCCCATTGGGCTTAGACTGGAGTAACTCTCTTTAGAAATGCACTGTTAGATTTTTAAATTGAGAACTCTGCAATCTGAAGTGTTTAGGGTTGCCAGCCTCCAGGTACTAGCTGGAGATCTCCTGCAATTACAACTGATCTCCAGCTGATAGAGTCAGTTCACCTGGACAAAATGGCCACTTTGGCAACTGGACTCTATGGCACTGAAGCCCCCTCCCCTCCCCAAGCCCCACCCTCCTCAGGCTCTGCCCCAAAAACCTCCCGCCGGTAGCGAAGAGAGACCTGGCAACCTTGACCTCTTGTAAAGGCCATATTTACAGCTTTACCACTCAATTTAAATCAAACCAGAAAATTGCACAGTTGACTCCTATTATTTATTGTGGAAGAAAACATACCTGCTTCTATTTAACATTTATAACACTCTGAGGCCGAATTATTTAAGCTGGGTTTTGGAGTGTAATCTACATGTTTGGGTTGTTTTGTTACTGGTATGATGCTAGTCACATAATTTAATAGTTTAACATTTTAATGCTAATATTTTATATTTGTGATCTAGTTTTATATATTTTTTTAACTAATTTATACTGTTTTAATGTTTTGGATCAGTCACTGCTACTGGTCCAAATCGCCGTGAAACCCTTTGGGTAAGTAGTGATTGAAAATCGAATAAATAAATTACATACCTGGTAGAGAGGATATAGTTGTTCAATAACACTACTGTGATGACAAAATCTCTTCCATCTAAGCATGTATAAATATTTGCTTTGGACCAACTGAGCGATTCTGTCTGTGAAAAACTTTATAGAAAGCCACACATTAACACTGCAGAATTGCTTCCACACTGGGTATTAACAAAGTAACATACCACATGTAACTGAGAAAAACAAGTCACTCATTCATACCTTACTCTCAATAAAAATTATTTGTACCATGCAACCAACTGAAGTTTTGCCCAGACTATAATAGCATAGTTTGACTTATCATTATTAGTTCATCAGAAACACAGGAAGATTATTTCAGATTTCCCCATCTTGGTTGGTACCTTGATACTGATGGCTTTTATATGGAACCTTTCTGTTGGCACACCATTGCTATTTTCAATGGGGCTTCCCCCCCTTTTCCTATTTTTTAAGCCCTTTCCCCAACTGCAGTGGCAAAACCTCTTTGGAGGTGATGCGGCACCATCACAACCGCGCCGTCCCTGGCCGCTGCAGCTCTCATGAATGGGCTGACAGTCCACACCGCTTTCCCAAAGGTTGCAGGACCACTGCGTTTTTCCAAGTGCAAAATATTCCACTTAGTGCTCAAAAAATGGAAACCAGATGATGTAATCAATAAGAACAATGGTTTCACTCAGGGGGCAACCAGATGCTCCCAGAAGTCCCACAAGCAGGGCACGAAGGCCAAATCTACTCCAAATGGTGGAGCTGGAAACCATTGAGCTTATATATTTTTAGATGTCCCCTCTACAAGTCAGCCCGCTTCAATATTATTGACCCTTTGATTAGGGAAATGGGCTCTGGTGATGAGGGTGAATGGACCAAAAGGTGTCTGCTGGGAGACAGCTCACCAATCACCACCCAGGTTGCAAAATATTGTGCAGTAGCAATGAAGCTGTGTCGCCTTAATGTACTTCCTTAATCTGTGGAAATGTAAAATTGGGTGATTCCTATTTTTTTTTTGTCCTTGGTTATAAACATCTACTCTGTATGGTCAGTTTCCGTTTTACCTGTTTTATCTGGCATACTAGCCGCAAATAAAATTTATTTATTTATTATTTACACCAAAGGGTGCCTCAGCACTGGCACTAGGAAGCTTACAGCCTCTGAACACTTCATTTACTGCTGCTAATAGCCATTGATCGACCTAGCCTCCATGAATTTGTTGTGACCAAAAGGGTTGTAAAGCTTAGAGATAATCCTAAATAGGTTTATCAGAAATAAGTCCTATTTTATTCAATGGGGCTTATGCCCAGGAAAGTTCTCTTGGGATTTCAGCCTCAGGCTGCAATCTTAAGCACACGTACTATGGAGTACGTGGAATCTGATTTTTTTTCCATTAATTTTTTTTAAAGAACCTATGGTTGGAATCCAAGCAACCATGACACTTCTTTTGTAAGCATCAAGAGATTTTAGATTTATTTTTCCCAGACAGCTTCTCCCACTTTCTTAATGCATGATGGCATATTGCTTTTCAAAATCAGAAAGTCATTAATTCCACTGGAGTTGTACAAGCCTTAACATACGTTATTTAGGAGTTATTTAGAACAGTTTTGCTGTACTACTCTGGTGCCAAACAGCATCTGCATCCACCATTTTTTTAGGTTATTAGGCAAAAAGGTTCCAATACAAAAACATGCATCATTTTCTTTATCTGCAGTCAGGGCCATGATGGTTTGACTATGAAGCCTCCTTTAATGCATAAGCAGCTGTAATGTTCACCCATGCTAGAAAATTCATGCTGAAAAATTCTAAATGGGTATTCAAGTCACATAAAGATGACAACAAAATTACCTGATGCAGCAATAAAGGTAAACTTTCAGAAGTATATTCTCTTTTCAGACAGCTCTCTAGCTCCCTCTGCAGGACATCAGCCTGAATTACAAGTGGTTTTGCCCCTGCTACCTATAAAGCACAGACATCAAGACAAAATTGGGAGCTTTGAAGTGAAACTGTATATTTCGGACACCTTTGATCTAGCATTTGGATTCTGCTGATGTCACAGGCTCTGTCTGAACATTCCATTTGTTTTTGTTTTTTTAAATCATGGACTGAGAGTCCAGCAAGTGGGATTCATCATGCTCTTTTCTTTTCTGGTACTTGCTGAACCATTAGACAGGATTAATACTGTTAATGTTCTCCATCCTCAGTTCTTATGACAGAGAGGATTTAATTAACAAGTTATAAGGGACTAGAAAATACTAATAATGAAAGAATGGATAATTTGGCTCAAAAATCCAAAACAGTTTACATAAGTATAAAGTGCACGATTGCTTCTGTAATCACCATTTATTAATTATTCATGGCCCACATTTCTCTCTGACATTCAACCAAGATTACCCAGTGTAAAACACAGTGGCACAGGGATCTTGTGTGTATGTGCATCCAAGGCCATTAAGGGCTTTATAGGTAATAATCACAGCCTTGAATTGAACCTAGTAGCTGATAGGTAGCCAATGGACTGACTGCAGAATGGGCATGACATGTATGTTCCACCTAGCGCCTGATGGTAACTGAGCTGCACCATTCTGTACCAACTGGAATTTCCAAGCTGACTTAAAGGGCAAACCCATGTAGAGTGTGTTACAGTAGTCTAGACCTGAGGTCACCATTTATTTATTTTTATTTATATTATTTATAGTCCCCCTTTCTCATTGTGACTCAAGGTGGATTACGTTACCATGGCATGGATCCACGTGGCCAGATTGGCTGAGTCAAGATAGGAAGCCATCTTCTGGGCTAAAGGAACTTGCTTCTGCAGGAATAATGCTAGATCCAGTATAATACTTCGGCTCAACCACATCAGCAAGCATCAAGTGAACCCCATCAGATGTGTGAAACACAATGTCCTTCAAGACCTCATCCTTCCCAACCACCATGAACTCTGTCTTGTCAGGATTCAGGTTGATTCAATGGTAGTCAAGAAGTAAAATTTCTTTGCCGTTGTCAGTGGTGCCTCATAAGTCTTCCAATAAGCTCTATAGCACACTCTGCTGCCAACACCATTCTAGACATCTCCTGGCCCTATGGTTGCCAATCTCCAGGTACTAGCGGGAGATCTCCTGCTGTTACAACTGATCTCCAGCCAACAGAGATCAGTTCACCTGGAGAAAATGGCTGCTTTGGCAACTGGACTCTATGGCATTGAAGTCCCTCCCCTCCCCAAACCCCACCCTCCTCAGGCTCTACCCCAAAAACCTCTCACGAGAGGCAAGGAGGGACCTGGCTACCATACCTGGCCCTCTTCAGGTAGCCCAGCTCCCAGGTAAACCAAGGAGCTGGGTTCTACCTCGAGGATGGGAGAGGAAAAGAAGGGGCCTCGTTTGTAACTTCCTGGAGCTTCACATGCCAAGTGTGCTCAGCACCCAAAGACCTTCATAATGGGATCCTAAAATCAACCAGAGTATTCTGGTATCCAGTAGGATCCATAAGTCTCTGAGTGGACAATTTTAACTGGTCCCCTAACCCTGCAGAGTGTCAGTGCCACATTCAGCCTTGCCTTGAGTAGACAGTGGCCAGACCACAGCACAGCCTGAACCTCCAGCTCCCAAACCAGACCTTCCCCCTAAGGCTCACTGCAAAATACTCAGTCCAAGACTTGTCCTTTTTCATGTGTTGGGGCTATCACAATCTGAGAGAGGCTCATGGCAGCCAAAGGAGGCCACAGGATCTTGAGCTGGCCCTTGAAATGTGCCTTCAGCATAAATGTTGATAGTCCCAGAACAATCAGCCTATGTATCTCCTGCCCCAAGCCCAAGAGCACTTCTGCCAACTCACACAGGGTGCCCACCAGAGAACTAAGCAGCCAGTAAACAAGCAGAATGTCCAGCCTATCTCTGGAACCAACATAAGGAACAAAAAGCCAACGCTGGCAACAGTTTGAACTAGGTGTCTGAGAAAGGGGAAAGACTCATGGAGGATGATAACCATCACCACCCCATGTGGGGTTGAAGAAGGACAGCATAACCAGATAGAGTTGACAGAGACAGATGAACCACACCATTTTCTTTCAACCAAGGCTTGGTCATGGAAGCCAGATCAATGTTCTCCTCCTTCAACAACCCAAACAGGAGTGCATTTTTGTTCCTCGCTGATCAATTATTGTAAAGAGGTGGAGAAAATAGGGCCCCTTACACCAGCATCTCTTGGGATGGGACAGATAAGCAGTGACACTCTTGCCTGCTGACCATCTTTGAAAACTCCCACCCCCATATCTACCAGCTCCCATATGCACAGCAATAGAACATTTAGACATCTACCCCATAGATCCTTTGTGGAAATTTAACATGGTCTCAGTGGGTGTTCATCACTCAATTTGTGTGCCCTTAAACCTATAGAAACCTCATAGATGATCCCCCCTTCTCAAATCTAATGTCAGGCATATTCAACACATGTTTATTTAGAAACCTCAGCAAATTCAGGCCAAGTAAGGGTGTTTAGGATAGCACTCATTATCTGAAAATTGTTTCTGTTATCCTTTGCAATATGTTCTGATGAAGTATTTCGCAAGGATGTTTCCATCACTTACCTGTAAACATTTCTTCAATGCCAACTCTCTTTCTCTTCTGAAAAAATAAATATCTTTTGGGAGGGGAACGGAGCTATGAAAAATGATCAAAATTTGTTTTAGACAAGTGTAAAATTGGCAACACATTATTTAAGTAGTGCATCTAGAATTTAAAATATTAGTCATTGGAAAAGCTCCACTGTTTATGACCTTCAAACAAACAGTTCAACTCAGGGTTGGTGCACGTGGTCACTCCGCTGTCTATGACTTTCTTTGATTTTTTGCCCATTGATACGTTAAGCCATCCAGATATTTATCACAAATGGAAAATTCAAACTTCCTCAATATGGCTTAAGTGATGATTCCAGGTTATCCTTGTGACGAACAAGTCACACAACTACAAGGAACCATCAGAGCAGAAATAAGTGTCCATCAGAAGCAGGGTCATTGCATGGATCACCCTCACTCAACACAGTCCCATCTCTTTATTCGAATGGTTGTTTTAGTTAAGCTTATAGAAAACATCTGGAACCTTTTAAAATCCCTATTGTATGATTCTCATTCAATGTTCAGTCCAGTTTGCTGTACCCACAACCATTGACATTGGCTTTGGGGAGAAGTTCACAGAGTGCAGCTGGGAGAATGAGAAGGTGGGAACAGATCAGTTTCAGACAGTGGAAGCTGGCAGGATTGACCCCAGTCTTTGGTATTACTACAAACAAAACAAACCAATACAGGTAAATCAACTTATGTGAGATTTTCATCTAATATCTAACAATGCAAAACTTGCTCTCACAATTAACTGTAATAAACACTAAGGTCATTTATGGGATTGGGGGTATACTGGAACAGAGAAATTAACTTAGACTCATAGAATCATAGAGTTGGAAGGGACCTCCAGGGTCATCTAGTCCAACCCTTATGGATTGAGAGCTGGCTGAAAATTAGGAAGCAGAGAGTAGGAATCAATGGTCAGTTCTCCCAATGGCGGGATGTGACCAGTGGGGTGCCTCAGGGATCTGTGTTGGGACTGGTGCTTTTCAACCTGTTCATCAATGACCTGGAGTTGGGGTTAAACAGTGAAGCAGCCAAGTTTGCAGATGACACCAAATTATTTAGGGTGGTTAAAACAAAATCAGACTGTGAAGAGCTCCAGAAGGATCTCTGCACACTGGAAGAATGGGCATTAAACTGGCAAATGAGATTCAATGTGAGTAAGTGTAAAGTGATGCATATTGGGGCAAAAAAATCCCAACTTCACATATACACTGATGGGATCTGTGCTGGCAGCGACAGATCAAGAAAGGGATCTTGGGGTGGATAGCTCAATGAAGATGTCAACCCAGTATGTGGCTGCTGTAAAAAAGGCAAATTCCATGCTGGCCATAATTAGACAAGGAATAGAGAATAAAACTGCTGATATCATACTGCCCTTGTACAAATCTGTGGTGAGACCACACTTGGAATTCTGTGTACAGTTCTGGTCACTGCACCTAAAAAAGGATATTACAGAGCTTGAGAAGGTGCAGAAAAGAGCAACCAAAATTATTAGGGGACTAGAGCAACTGTCCTATGGGGAGCGGTTAAGACGCTTAGGGCTGTTTAGCTTGGAAAGAAGGCGGCTGAGGGGAGACATGATAGAGGTCTATAAAATTATGCATGGTTTGGAGAGAGTGGACAGGGAGACGTTTTTCTCCCTCTCCCATAATACTAGAACACGGGGTCATCTGCTAAAGCTGGAGGGTGAGAGATTCAAAACAGATAAAAGGAAGTATTTTTTCACACAACGCACAGTTAAAAATTGTGGAACTCCCTGCCCCAGGATGTGGTGATGGCTGCCAGCTTGCAGGGCTTCAAGAGGGGAGTGGACATATTCATGGAGGAGAGGGGTATTCGTGGCTATTAGTTAGAATGGATACTAGTCAGGCTGCATACCTATTCTCTCTAGTATCAGAGGAGCATGCCTATTATTTTGGGTGTGGTGGAACACAGGCAGGATGGTGCTGCTGCACTCGTCTTGTTTGTGGCTTCCTGGAGGCACTGTGAACAGACTACTGGACTTGATGGGTCTTGGTCTGATCCAGCAGGGCCTTTATGTTCTTATGTAACCCCCTGCCCAATGCAGGAAATTAACAACTACCTCCCCCCCCCCACATCCCCAGTGACCCCAGCCCTCCCCCCACCATGCAGGATCCCACAATCAAACCACTTTTGACAGATGGCCATCCAGCCTCTGCTTAAAGACCTCCAAAGACGGGGACTCCACCATCCTCCGAGGCAGTGCATTCCACCATCGAACAGCCCTCACAGTCAGGAAGTTCTTCCTAATGTTTAGGTGGAATCGCTTTTCTATTAGTTTAAATCCATTACTCCGTGTCCTAGTCTCTGGAGCAACAGAGAACAAGCTAGTTCCCTCATCAACATGACATCCCTTCAAATATTTAAACATGGCTATCATGTCTCCCCTCAACCTTCTCTTCTCCAAACTAAACAAACCCAACTCCCTAAGTCTCTCCTCATAGGGCATGGATTCCAGACCTTTGACCATTCTGGTCGCCTACAGACTTACACTTACACTACAGCCTTTTGCTCTCTTGATTAATATGATCATCTTTACCTATAAGCCTTGTGTGGTGTTCCTTGTAGAACCCTGTTCTCCTCTATTTCTGTCTTCAATTCAGCCAGCTGTGCTGCTAGCTCTTTTTCCACCTGCTGGACTCTTTCAGTTGAAGAGATCTTGTAAATTCCATCCATTTTTGCCTTGCATCATAAAAGGGAAATGTAATGTGAGGTCCTAGTTCATATTCACTCTCAACTGTAAGTATAGGTGTATAATCACATTTTTATTAATGTACATATAAACATAAGTAATGGTGTAGGCTCCTGTGCATGAGGAAGTTAGAAATTGGTCATAATTTATGCTGGATATACTTTTGGTATGAAAACTAAAAATCTCATGCATTACTATGTAACCTGCATAGGTATTCAAAGGTTACTTCAAATTATCTGTACAATTGTATTTATGAAAAGGACTTCAACTTTGAAAACAATGCTCAAATTCATCATCATCATTAATCAAAACTTGGGAGCCCGCAAGAAGTTAACACCATTACTGCCTTGATGTCTTAATTTTGAATGGTGTTAGGATTTAATGTTAATAGGAAAGATTTGGTGATGGGAATCCTGTGATAAATCAGGAAGGTTTCCAGATCACCTTGTAGTGAAAACAGTGACTTGTTAAGTCTGGATTATGAGTTCTGGCCTGTGTTTGTAAATGCTTAGTCTTTTTTGGGGGGGATCTTCAAAACAAAATAAGAACCCACAGTCATTTTATTGTGGAATGAACGTTCATGTACTTGAGCCTCCTTTGGTGTTTTCCACAGGAGACAGCCTTGTGTGGTTTCCCTGTTGCTGCTGCAGCTGCCAATAAGGTTCTCTGATTTCCATAGCCCTTTTGTTGCAGAGATATGCCTTTCCTCTTAAATCTCTACAATGAAAGGGGCTATCCTTTTTTTTTTTAAAAAAAGATGTTAATTCAGAGAACCTTTCATGCAGATTATTATAGTGATATTCAATTATCAATTAATTATCAATTAAAAACCCCAAAGCCCCCGGGTGGTGTGGGAAGGAAACACTTGCTGTGTGGGTAAGCACTGGGAAAATCCAGAGTTGCCCACCTACATGGCAGCTATCCTGGCTTTGCTGCAATCTTTCCCAAGGAGCAGTTCCACTTTTGAAAAATCACGATTTTGTAACTGTGTCTACAGGAAAAAGAGAAGGTCAGAAATCCAGGTTTGTCTCTTGTACAAACCAAGTAGGCATAGCCCTACTTTTAAATACGTTTTCAAGGGATTACATTGCAGAAGGTTCATTGAGTACAGGATAAAGCTTCTACTCGGCAAAACTGTCTTATTCCTGAAATATTAAATTACTGCGCTGTGGATAACTCTCATTTTTTTAAACATCTGTGGTCAATTCAATTAGTAAGCATCCGAGTTCCAAGTAGATCCAATTCCAAAACATTCCCAGCAGTGTTGCTTTACTTCTTAGCCAGTTTTTCTTCCCGTAAAATACTGAGTTTGCGACCTATAGCCATTAGTCTTTCTGCATAAATTACTGTAATTCCATATATGCTTCCATGCTAATTCATTTCATATGAGAGCATTGGATAGCAGGCCAGAGTGAAGGACAACCATTATTAATCCAATGCTTTTGAACTTGAAGAATAGCACGATGGAAAATCGTGGCTGGCTGTCTTTTGCTGTTCTGTGTTTTCAATTAGAGTGTTTTACTTGCAATGCCCTTGCCCTGCTTCCCTTAGCCACAATTGACCCTCCCTACCACTGGCTTGGAATGTCTGTCTCTGGGCCAAACAGCATTTCTGTGCTTAGCCAAGCATTTTACCCTTGGACAAAGGGATTATATTACAGCCACAGACAAGGGCAAGTACCTAATAGGGAAAATTGAGATTAAGCTACACACACCCATTTTCACAGAAATATTGTCTTTGTTTATAAATCATTAATTCTTCTCCTCTAACCTTTTATTCTCCATAAGAAATCTGGCACTGCATTCCTGCTTTCTTAAGACTTCCAGTTTTATAAGATCAACACCTTCCTACTGATCCAAGGAGAGCTGGTGTGGAGCAAAATGATACCAGAGCAGAAGATACTAAATTGGGAGGGGTAGCAAATACAGTAGAAGACAGAGCCAGGATACAGGATGATCTTGACAGACTGGAGAATTGGGCTAAAACTAATAAAATGCATTTCAACAGAGATAAATGTAAAGTTCTGCATTTAGGTATAAAAAATCAAATGCATAATTATAGGATGGGGGAGACTTGCCTTAGCAGTAGTGTGTGTGAAAAGGATCTTGGGGTCTTAGTAGACCAAACACTGAACATGTGTCAGCAGTGTGATGTGGTAGCTAAGAAGGCAAATGAAATCTTGGGCTGAAACTACAGAAGTATAATGTCCAGATCGTACAAAGTGATGGTATCACTTTGCTCTGGTTAGACCTCACCTAGAGTATTGTGTTCAGTTTGGGGCACAATTTAAGAAGGCTGTAGACAAGCTGGAACGTGTCCAGAGGAGGGCAACAAAAATGGTGAGGGGTCTGGAGACCAAGTCCTATGAGGAAAAGTGGAAGGAGTTGTGTATGTTTAGCCTGAAGAGAAGACTGAGAGGGGATATGATAACCATCTTCAAGTACTTGAAGGGCTGTCATATAGAGGATGGTGCAGAGTTCTTTTCTATTGTCCCAGAAGGTCAGACCAGAACCAACATGTTGAAATTAAATCAAAAGAGTTTCCATCTAGACATTAGGAAGAGTTTTCAAACAGTTAGAGTGGTTCCTCAGTGGAACAGGCTTCCTCAGGAGGTGATAAGCTCCCTGGAAGAAGGCTAGATGACCATCTATCTGCAATGCTGATTCTATGATCTTGGGCAAATCATGAGGGAGGGCATCTTGGCCATCTTCTGGGCAGCAGGCATGGAGTAGGGGTCATTGTGGGTGTGAGGGGGAGGTAGTTGTGAATTTCCTGCATTGTGCAGGGGGTTGAACTAGATGACCCTGGTGGTCCCTTCCAACTCTATGATTCTATGGGGGGGAAGTTTTTCATTTAGAATTTATATATAACTTTAAGCTAAAGATTGCTCTCCTAATATCTGCACTGAATGTTATGAAATTAAAATGGTTGAAATTTTTCACAATGGGCATTAGCAGAGAGAGACAGACCTTCACCAGTCTAGAAGATCTCATATCAGTTACACCTAAACCCTTTTGCTATGGAGACAGCAAAAGGCTGACAGGCTCTCCAACTCTGCTCAGCAAATTGGTGCGTGGGCAGCAGAGCCTTTAGACACAGGTCATTTCTCGGGCAACAGGGATACAAATGAAAGAAGAGCTGAACCCCTTCCCCTTCCACACATGCAGCTTCTCCCTATAAACCCAAACTCGCTTCAGATACTGGAGCTCTGAGGAGGAGAAATGCATCCAGAAACGATATTTTGGCTTTAGTTAGCTCTGTCAGTCATAGCAGCACACTGCCTTGTGTGAGCCATAATACCAAGATGATAAAGACAAGCCTCTTTACCCCTTTGGAAAAGAGAATTTGTGGCTGTGGCTTGAATCAGATAGACTCCATTTATCATATTTTATTGGAATGTGAAATGCTAGTGGACCTACGTACTAAATTTTTAATGCCATCAATTTTGGATAGGAACTCTTCCCCCCACTCTTTGTTTAGACTTTTACTGAACGGGTATGATCCAGAAACTACAGAAACAGTAGCCATGTTTTTGAAGCAAGCACTAATGATAAAAATCAAACAAAAAATATAATAGCTGCTATTCCGGTTACTTGTAGACACTCATTTTCTATATATACCTTATATTCACTGTACTCCGGCATACCTCATTTTATTCATGTCTATTGCTACAGATTTAGATATTGATGTTTTTATCATTTGTCAAATTCTGGAATACCTTGTACGATTTGTTATGCCAATAAAGGTTTTTGAATTTGAATTTAGACAAGCTTCTTTTTCAAAGATCTTCTCACAGCTGCTATTTTGCCAGGAATTTAAAACAGCGACAAAACAGATCTCAAAGCAATTGCACTTACCTCAGTATTGGTGATAAGACTAGCAACCGATTTGTTAAAACTCTTAAAAGTTTTTTTTTTTTTAATCCTAGTTTAGATCAGTTACTTGAGACCAATTCAACACCTGGCACGATGGCAAGGTCACACAGCCTCCCAAGCCCAGAAGTTAAACGGCCTTCAAAAGAGAAAAGGCCCTGGTAGATTACTGGAACCACTATAGGTTACTATAGTTGATGCGATCAAACACTAAAGTAGCAATGAAGCAGCAACAGTGACCACAGGGCATTCACAGGCCTGGCTGTAACCATAACAACCTCAGTACACACAACTGTCTACAGTAATTGAGTATGCTTCTAATGAGACACACGACGTCATTTCAATCTGCGAAACGTGGCCATGGATAGAAGAAACAAATACTTTATCAGATCTGGAGACCAGGACAAGTCAGAACAATACATTTTTACTGGGCAAGATATTAAGCAAATGTGGACGTCAAAATATTTGTGCAACAGGCCCCCAAGTATGGGGGAGGGGAAACAGGAAACTCTGTTACCTGACTGATAAGCATTTTAGTAAGAGCTGGGTAAAGAGATGCGTTTCAAACCTTTAGACTCATTTTGCAGCAGTTACATTTTTCATCCTCTAGTGAGGCTAATCTTCAAGCACAGTTGTTTATTTTTTGTTCGGTTTCAACTAGCTAGACGGTTTTGAGATGACACCTCATGCAGAGAATAGAACTGGATTTAGATTGAGTCTAAATCAAAGTGTGGCTCCTATACTCAGTCCATATAAGATTTATATCCTGTTATAACTACAGAAGCAACTCAAGTGCTCATTTGTTATCACAGATTTTCAAAATCTGTCCCCTAACACCGCAAAAAAACCCCAAACATATTACTCCATATAGATTGGCAGGGCCTTTAATTAAAAAAGGAATGTACACTTTATTAAAACCAAATTACAAATATATTTTTAAAAAATACAGAAATACAGAAGTTCATTTCCCCAGATTTAAATCTCAGAATTTTAGATGTGTGCACAATTTAAGCATCAGGTACCAAAGTTCTATTCAGTCCAGCTCCTGATGGATAGTGATCTATGAAACTAGTTTTGAGAGCTATGGTTCCCATAAGATGTCGTCTTGCTTCAATACTGACTGAATTTTCTGAGCTTTTTTTAACAGCTGAAGAGAATTTGTAGTCTTATTCACAGAGCAAGTGCCATGCACAATGCCTCTTGGAGGGACTGCGGCCTCTTTAGTTCCTTTAAAGTCATCGGGCTTTGAGGTAAAATTAGCAGCTTTCCTTTTCAGCTTTCGGGCCTTTTGCTTCAGTTTATAAACCTACAAAGAAAAAAACATCCATTACAGTTCTAATAAGAAAGTGTACTTGTGCCTTACAGTGTTACATGCACAAAGCAATAGATAAACAAATTAAACTGGTATTACGTATTTGCCATGAGAACATTTTTATTGCATGCAAAAATATCATTGTAAATCATATGGGACAGATACGTCATATGTCAAATTGTTCTAATTTATGGCTTCATTGTTCTAGACTGTGAGTTTTCTCACTGGGTTTGAGAGATTTTCCATTTTATTCACTTATGCATAAGTACTCACTGTAATTGGTGTGTACTTTATTTCATTTATTACAGATTTGTATTTCATACAGGACAATTTCTTCAGTTTGGATGATAGCTACAATAAGTTCTATGTAACCTGGTTGGAAATTAGTACTATGTTTACATTATGTGATGGCTATACTTATTATACTCTTGTTTGTTGTAGAATCATAAGGTCACAGTTTGAAGAAGAGCTATTGAAACAGGACATTAGTCGGCATACCATCACTGTAGTGGTTTTGGGGACTATAACCAATGCTTATGTTTCTGTTCATAATAATTGTACTGCAATACATGATTTGGCTAGCCATTTGGGAATTTTTGATGTTAACATTACCTGTTTTACTTTGAACCTTTGTAACATCTATATTGTATGTTTTTGAATTAGCTATAACCTGTTATATAAGCAAGCCAATTTTATTGTATAAGACCATAGGCCATTACAATGTAAAAACAATATCACAACAATTTTAAAATATACAAGCCAACATCATTAAAAGGAATATATTAAAATATACCTATTCCATTCTATCCAGCTTTCCACAATTTATATTTGCTTATCTCTGATTTTCTTTGCCGCCAGGCCACAGAGTGCCATTTTTTGGGAAATATAGGGATCCCTATCTGATAGCAGATAAATTCATCTATCAGCACCTGTGATATAAACGCAACCTCTGGTGCTGTGCACCTTTTTTTCTTCACATGTCAAATTGTGCCTATGTTGCTTTCTAATGTGTATTTTTTAGTATTCCAGCCACATGATTGAATTCCAGCCACACGGTTGTTTCTCAGTGGGACCTATGCTGTCCCCTGCGCATTAAAGGTGGGTCCCAGGAGGGTGAAGACCACTGCTCTAAGTTACTTCTCTCACTGTGGAGAATCGTATACAGATGACCCCGTATCTTTACCTAACAAGGGTGGGAAAGTAGGTGTTGCAGGAACGGACAGCTAGTTACAGCTTTCAAGGTTTTTTCTGTAACAACTGCTCCCCGCCCCACAAAACCATCAGGGACCTATTCACATTCCTTGCCTGTAAAGTCTAACTTGGTCCTGATAATCAAAATAAAACATCCAGTATGTATCAGCACACTAATTTAATGTAATAAGAAATGTCGGACTTCCAGGTGAAGATGGCCATCGATCAGTCTAGACCAAGCTAGCTGCTCGCAACCGCATCAGCAAGGAGAGATTTCCAACATTCTCTTGGAACAAATCTCTTACACTGTCCTGATGCCTTTTCAGCTTGGTGATCTGCTCTGCTTTAATTTCCATCTGCTTCACCAGACACTCTAGTTCACGTTCTAGGTCTTCCCGAACTTCTTGGCTTTTAGTTTCTTGTATCTGCTTCAGCAGTTCCTGATGTTCACTGTTGAAGACAAACTCTAGTCAGCCATTGTTTACACTAACTGTCCACCATCCTTCCTATTATTTCTTCCCATCTATTCACCTTCCACGATTTTTCACTTATGCACTACCATAAAAAATGTTAGTCTCTGGTCTGTTTAGTCATACACAACAGCAAATGACAACCCTAGCACTGCTAGGCAATATTGCTCATTCCAGAAGTTAATGCATCTTTGTTCCTTTATAACAGTGTTATGCCTTCTGTTAATACAGCATGAGAACCATTCTACAGTCCTCTCCAGAAAAAAATACCACTTCTTGTAATATAAAAATGCACACATTAGTAGAGCCCCACTATTGTTATGTGGATGTTAGTCTGTTTGGAAACTTCTTTGCTATAGAATCTACGTAGATGTGGCTGTGTGCCAGTGTTCTAATTTAGGCATAGCTGTTTTTCTTCTTTAAATGGCACCCCTCCTTCCAATGTTAGATCCCAAATTGCATTGGGAAGTCTTTTCAGTCTCAAAAGCAGATTTTCACACTGCAGGAGGAGCTGCTGTTTCTAGAAATACAAACTCAGTGTTCCCTTGGACTTGCAGGATCTAGTCAGTCGTGGTTTTTTGGATCTCAGCTTAAGTGAATCTATTACAAATATGAACGGCAACATTGATCAGAAAATAAATCCAATTTTAACAGGGTTTCTTCTGATTTCTATATTATATTCATTTTCAAAAGGAATGTACAAATAAAAGCATTCCTGGCACTACTTGTGCAATGCCCTTTGTTCTCTGCCATTTCCCAGACTGAATTCAAAACTCTTTGCTCCAAACTCAAATAATCTCAGCCTTTCATATACAAATGAAAAAAGAAGTGCTTACAAGCTCATTTGTCCCAGTTCATCCTGCATGACCAAGAGAAGGTCAGAAAGATTGTCAGTAGCAGAAGAAGATGTAGAATAAGAAGATCCAGATCTGCACACACCGGTCCATCTAGATGTCCTCTTTTCAGCTCCTTCTGAACCTTGTGGAATTACATCTGCACCACGACTTTTCACCAAATGCAAGATACTTTGAACATTTGCAACAACAGAATGACTTGAGCTGGCAGACTTGAAGGAAAACAGCATATTATAACATTATTAAAAATAGGCAGTAATCTCAATAAAACCTAATTTAAGAAAAAAATAATAGCTACCTTCCCAGCAACAAAAGGCAGCCCTCCAGCTGGTAGGTATGGTTGAGAGCTGCATTCTTTCCTCAAACTGTGATTTTTCTGAAAATTAAAAACTGGATTTGTTCCAGCACATAAGAATGTCCTACCCTTTTAAAAACCATAAACATAAGCTATGTTTATGTTACATCTATTTGTTCTTTATTTAGGCACGACTACCAGGCTTTTCTTCTACTAGAACCTTCATCTCTTGGGATCAGCTTGAACTCTACTCTCCCACTGTCACATCGTTCCCATTATTTAGGTTTTAAAGTGTTCTTTTAACATTTTCCCCATGAAGTCTCAACAGGCCAATTTCTCATTCACTCATTCTCACCCTAAGGTTTCCTAACTAAGCTTCCCTGAACAGGAAGCAAATTGGAGAACTATTCCATGAACACGTCAGTGCTGGAGATGTTTGTCCTTCTGCGTTCCCAGTCAGCTGAGACCTCTCCACATTTGGAAGTATACAGCAGAGTCACAATTGACAGAACATGTTTTCCAAGCAATTGTCCATCCAGAGTGTCATATTTTACGCTTGCAGAATCACCAACCCCTTTCCTGTTGATGATTTAACTTGTTAACCTGAGCTCCTAATCCTCTGTTGCAATCGACTCTGAAGTTAACCAAATGAAATGCAAAAGACCCGGGAAACTGGAAATTCTTGCTGCTTTGGAGGAACAGCAGGGGAGCTAGAGCTGTGAATACAACCTTACTCTGCACATTACTTAGAAGTTCCCATTTGAACTGCCTGACATATGAGCAAGCGAACAGATGCCTAAAGCCAACACTCTTACTATACGGAATTGGAGAATTCTATCTAATTTTTTTAAAGACTAGGAAAACATAGCCAGACATGGCAATAATTATGACTCACTTTATTTTAATCTCTTTGCCAAGATAAGAGGCATTTTCCTAGGCAGCCATGGGAGGCAATGCTCAAACCATGGGTTGCAGAAGAGAAACCACCTGTCTAATTTCTCAGTAGCATCCAAGATACAGCTATGAACTCAAACACTTTTTACCTTTACTGCTTTCTTCTTCCCACTTTTCTTTTTTGCTTCGTTTTGAGGTGAAAGAGAAGACATCAAAATTCTATTCATCTCCAGTCCTGTTTGGAGCTGCAGTTTTGTTTTGTTTTTAAGGGAATAAAAGGAAGACCTTTTTCTTAATCCATAGGTGAGAGAGAAAAATATGCAAGTTTATGGCTAACTAATCTCCGTGGTGCAGAGTGTTAAGATGCAGTACTGCAGTCAAAAGCTCTGCTCACGACCTGAGTTCGATCCCAACGGAAGTTGGTTTCAGGTAGCCGGCTCAAGGTTGACTCAGCCTTCCATCCTTCCGAGGTCGGTGAAATGAGTACCCAGCTTGCTGGGGGTAAAGGGAAGATGACTGGGGAAGGCACTGGCAAACCACCCCGCAAACAAAGTCTGCCTTGGAAACGTCGGGATGTGACGTCACCCCATGGGTCAGGAATGACCTGGTGCTTGCACAGGGGACCTTTACCTTTATAATCTCTTACAAAACAGGTATCAATGGAGTCCACTATGACAGGGACCTCATCTCTTTAGAGTAGTACAGGAAATCATTAAAATAAATAGCTTTTATAGACTGAACCATCTGAGTCATTTAAGATCACTCCAGTGAATCTGGATTGCTCTCAAGGAGCTCATATTCTTAATGGGTTAAACTGCACTTTTTGCCATGTTAACACAGTACAAAACGTTTGTCAACAGATCACTGCATGTTTAAACTCATTAGCAACATCTGCTCTGTGCACCACCTATCATTATCAGCTTATACTTGTAAACATATGGTAGCCAGCTGACACCAGAATCAACAGTGTCTCTTCACACAGTACTTTCCATGTACAAAGAATCTTACTGACTTCATTCCTTCTTCAACCATTCTGAGGGAGACCTTCTTACAGAGAAGAGACTGGGGCTAATCAGTCTTGCAATTAAAGATATCCCATACGCATAAATACTTTGCTTGGCCAGGAAACACTGTGCAAGCAGGCCTGCTGAGAGCCACCAAGGGCTCCCGGACAAAGATTCCACCGGGCCCCTAGTTATGACCCTGATCCAAATAAAATACTGTAAAACAAATCACTTGACTGGTTGTTACCATGAATCTATAATAACAGAACAGTCCACATGTCCATCTGGGGTAGGCATAACTCATCAGAAAATAAAACTAGGAATCTCAATATTGGCCACCAGCTTCAGGATGATCGTGGGAGTTGCAGGGACAAAAATGTAAGGCATTGGAATACCCTGGCCCGGTAATCTCGAGACACCACCACCACCCTGTGCTATTTGCAATGGAAGCTAAGCTAAGTTCTAATTTCCGTTCTTCATTTATAGCCACTCAGGCAAATTAATATTCCATTATCATGCATGAATAGGCCAGGAGGAAGGAAGCATCCTTTTACTACTTTGATAGATATTATATTAACTCTCCCCATCTGTTCATAATATTAACTAAGGCTTGCTGATATACCCATTTTACCCAAATAACTGGTGCTCAAATCCCTCCTCACAAGGGGAGGGGCGAGTGTCTTCCCAGGCAGCTTCTTGTGGCTGCCATAAGCACCTCTGCATATGTCAAGAGACAACACAGCCAGCAACAGGGAAAGAGGGCAGGTTGTGTGACTGAGCAGCCGACTACCTGAAGAACTTCACTTACAGATGAGCAACCTGTTTTTCTTCTTCAGTCTCTGTGCAGTTGTACCTACAGGTGGACTAAGTAACCTGATCTATTCACAGGCAGAACACAGAACAAACAAGCTAAATTAATTGTAAGTTCTGGGTTAAGCGTATTGTGTGAGGCTATGGTAAATGATGCTACCTATGACAGATTGTACAGTGGCACACTATTCAGGAAAGTAGATACTACTTTGTTAGGAAAGAGTAATGACTTTCATTACCCATTTAGGCCGTTGCTGTGCTGAAACGTTTTGCCCCAAGAATGGGCCACCGTAGGAATACTAATTTATTTGTTCGGTACATTTCTAAGCCGCCTTTGCTATAGTTCAAAGGATGGTTTACAAATACAAATGCTTCTGCACAGGCACAGATCCCACCAATAAATTTAGCATTTACAACAACAACAACAACAAAAGAACTGGCTGGGAAGATGGGTGGGCGGGAGGCAAGCTGGGGGATTTAAGGCACAGAGGCAATCAAATGGAAGACCGACCTTCATTACTGATGAGCAGCAGAAACAAAGATTCCACGCAGAAAAGAAAAACAGTTTAGCACAAGCCAATGAATAGCTTCTTTTCAGAAAGAGAGGATATCAAGAGCACTCTCTTTTCACTAAAATAAAATACTGAATCACTTAAAGTTTAAAGATTAACTCTCCAATATATATCTGGCCAATTTAGTTTTCAAGATACTGCCATTTTTCAAAAGCAAAGCAGTGCAGGGTTCAGAACCATTACATATGCTTTATTCACAAGTGGCTTAAGTCGCATGGTCAGTGCAACATAATAATGAAGTCCAAATTATGAAGTCCATAACTATGAAGTCCAAAGACACAGGAAATAAAGCACAGTTGTGTCATGTTAAGGGGTTATTTTCAGCACCCCAGGCAGTTACAGCAGAAATATATCACAGGTTTGCCGGCAGATCCTGCTATCATGTTGGATCCAGCACAAGCGCAAGGTTTCCTGATCATCTCCGCTCTCCCCTCCCCCAGCAGTCATTTCCAACCCCAGGTAAATTTATTCCCAGAATCGCAGGGCCCACATGGAGCTATGCAGGCTGGGAGACTGCAGTGGAAAACTGTTCTCTTCTACCTGTTCTCTTGGCAAAGTTCTGCTCACACAAGAAGAAGCAGAAAGAGCTGTTTGCCCTGCTCCCCACCCTCATAGCTATTATTCCAGATCTGTCATGCAACCCTTTTGCAAGGTTGGACATGCATGTCAGGGGGAGGGGAAAGCCTAGACCACTCATGACCATCAGTGCTTCCTGCTGCCCAATTGCAAGATCCAGCTCACTGCATTATTGTGGAAATGCTACAGCTTGACTTTCCCACCTGGGCTGCCTTGTCTTGTATTAGCTTGCGATGGTGTTGTTCTTCCTGAAGCTTTGCCTCCAGGTGTTTGATCTTTCCCTTAAAAATAAAGGGAAAAATTAAAATCAGAGAAACGACTCACAAGAACAAAGATGATCCAAATTTTTAAAATGCTTAACGTGACCAAGTTTATGCAGCTTTGAAGACTAGGACTGAAGTTTTCAACTGCAAGAAGTTGAGATTAAGGAGTAGGAAACAGACACACCATTGTCTTCGTGGTACCAAAGGAACACATAAATCCCTAAGAAAAAGTCTCAGCTAACAGACTGGCAAATGTTAGGCTTACGGTGTAATCCTAAACTCCACCGTTGAACAGTTTAGGATGGCAACTAAACCCTACACTGGTGTAGCTGGAATACGTGCTGAGCCAGTGAGACCCTGGAGTCAGTGCACAAATGGAGACATGTCAGAGGGGGAGTAGGACTTCAGCAGCAGCAGCAGCTGCTTCAGCCCCCGTCATGCCCCTGACGCCAGTGCAACACTCTCAGCATGAACCCTGGCACAGCTTTAAAAATCCCTATTGACATGCTGGATGAGATCCAATTGTCTGTCAGTGGAAGGAGCTGACATTCGTGAATCTTTACCAGTTCAAGACATGGCTGAGATTTTGTCCTATTGTGGACTTCCTAGCCAGATGCCGAATTTGAACCAGCAACTTTGGATACGCCATGCTATTCTCCACTGTCCTCCCTGTCTTGGTATATATGGCTGGTACAGACACCAGGGCAGCTGGGGGAATCCTAATGTAAAGTCTTTTTCTTGTGCAGCTGGTTAGAAGACCACTTCCCAACAAGTTGACTCGTCCTTCTGTTTGTCTGCTGCTGGCCAAAGGCAAGGTTTTTTCTTCTTGCTAGATCCCTTAGTCTTCTTCATAGGATCTGAACTCATGGCCCCGGGTTTCCACCTGATGCCATTGAACGTTCCTTTGGTGCTGCCCCAGTGTCTGCAGCCCCCTTACCCCTAACCAATGGTGCTCCTTAAGCCTGGGCACTCCAAGACCTGAATTTGTTAATGAGCTACATGAGCATGTGGATGCTGTGGCTAAAACAGCCAAGCTTCTTTCGCTGCATCTGCACCTAGCAAAAGGGAACTTGGTCGCAGGAGGTTAACTCAAACCCCTGTCTGCAGAGCAGCAAGGCATATATTTAGCTTTGGACTCCTCCTGGCCACACCGCGGTGCTCCTTCCAGTGTAGAATGCGGTGCTCCCTTTGTTCCCTCCCTTCATGTGGTCTGAAGGTGGGGTGGAGTGGGGTGGCCTGACCTCACAGGAGTGGGGCCATGTCAGCAAGTGCTATGTGGTTCAATGTGTCTGCGCATCATGGGGACATCATAGACACACCACTCCATGACTGGTGGGATGTATTGAGGTTGTTATACTCATTGTCCCTTGGTGAGGAGTTTTTCTTTCACATATATCCCTCTTCTGGACAAGCACCGGATCCAGACTAGCAGCACTGGCGCCACTCCAGCAATGCGCTAGGGTCTTAGGATGGTGCTCCTTGAAAGCTGACTAATAATGGTCTCAGATTTACTTACTTCTGCAGCTTTCTGAGTGCCAGTAAGTCGCCAACACTCCTGTTCCAGAATTTCAAGCTTGTCAAGTTTCGCACATATCTCTACTTGATTCTGATCTTTTTCCTTCTGGAGCTGGATCTGAAAATGTACACGAGATAACAATTGTGCAACCAACTGCAAGCCTTGCTTAAATGACTCACAGCAAATTCAGTGCCACAAAATAGGTAGAACCCTGATCCAGCAAATGCCTTAGACGCATGGTAGGAGGCTTACACATGCATGTAATTTACACAAAACAGCTGGCACCAACTAACACTGTAAACTAACTCATGTGTGTGGAAAGCGGTGCTGATGGACAGGGATTGGATGTACCCATGTACTACAATGTGTATATATAGTTGCCTCGGTTAATGTATTCCCCATGACCACTGCACAACCCATGTGAGAATGCATCTTTCCATCAGTCATAGGATACGACTAGGAATATGTATTTTTAGGGGGTAAATTGCACATGGCTCTCATGTTCACACCTGAAAAAAGCTCTTTTGTAATATTTACATTTGACATTTCTAGATTTGGGCAGAAGTAACAGCCTCCCATATTTCCAGTTTGTTCAGGTTTTCAGATAGCTAGAAAAAACTCTGCTCACGACCTGAGTTCGATCCTGACAGAAGTCGGTTTCAGGTAGCCAGCTCAAGGTTGATTCAGCCTTCCTTCCTTCCGAGGTCGATAAAATGAGTACCCAGCTTGCTGGGGGTAAAGTGAGGATGACTGGGGAAGGCAATGGCAAATCACCCCGTAAACACAGTCTGCCTAGTAAACATCAGGATGTGACGACACCCCATGGGTCAGTAATGACCTGGTGCTTGCACAGAGGACTACCTTTACCTTTTTAATATCTTTCATCCCAAAACCATCCTCAGCTATTTACACAATGTAAAGAGCTGTTTCTTGGACACCAGAACACCTCTTATGTATAATTATGAGAAGCTTCCCATCCTCATATCCTAAAACGTTTACTTCAAATCTCAGTTGATAATCCTGTAAAAGTCTTCTATTAAAAAATACAGGACTAATATTTGAGTGAGTGCCTATTTTCGTTTATTCTGGGCTCTATCCAACAACACAGGTAGGGAAAACAAAAGAGGAAATAAATTATAAATATATATGTGCCCTTATTCCCAAAGGGGTCTTTGCTAGTTTGGTTATCTGTGGGATGGAACAGGTTAATTTTGCCAGTAAGTTACACGTACTTGTCAATGCAGGAAATACAAAATGAAAAATGTCTTTATGCCTGCTCATTGTAGCTACTCTATGAAGACTAAGCATGAATCTTGCACAACTTGAACTTAGCAGGGTGTCTCTGTTTTAAAAGACAACCAAGATAAGGGAAGAAAGACACACAAGTCATGGTATAGCCTTTTTGACTCAGGGCAACAAAGGAAGAGGAAACAAGGAATATGAAGAATTAAAGCTGTGTACCTGCTGTTCCAGAACCAATTTCTTTTCCAGCTCTGCACTGACCACCATTTTCCTCATGTAATCTAGTTGTTTCTCCAACAAGGAGCAGCAAGACTGAGCTGCGCTTAACTGAACGCTCACATCTAAGGTGGGGGAAAAGGAAGGGTGGATCTTTGCTTTACTTAAAACTTCATTCACAACTCCAGATTAAAACAATGTTGCGATAAAGGAAGAGTTTCATGACAGCGAGGCCCTGATCGACAGCCACAGAATCAATGCCATTATTCTACCTTACCTAAATTTGTGCGTCTGCTGAAGAGAGGCATTAATTGCTGCGGCCACTTCTGGAGCTCACTTGGGTGCTTTTAAATTGTTTTCACCCCACAAGAAAATCTAGAAATCTGTTATGACTCACATAAAACCAGTACAATTTTTACAGGAATACTACTAGTAATCGGTTTCATAGGGAATTTAAAAAGTATTGAAGATGGTTTTTCCTTCATACAATAAGCACCAAGCATTGGCCAGAAAAAGTACCAAACCGTTGATTGAGCAAAGTTTCCTAAAAGGTAAGTTATCCCATGCTTGTTTCAGTATCTCAAATCGACATTAAGGTTTGGCCAACATGCAAATTCCATCAATGGATTAAAGAATCGGAAGGCAGACAATCAGCTAAAAATTACTGAATCTTTTTTACTAAGTGATAGGGACCCCAAGGCTACATTGTCAGTGGCAAGATTTGTTTCAGTCCTTATATTCCTCCAACACTAGATATATGCTGCTCAAGATCAATTGATCAAGGAGCTTCGAAGGGATAAAAGGAAAGGAAAATTACTGAATCACTAGACAGCCCTATTTATTACAGATCCCAATTACACATTAGGAGAGGGAATAAATAGCGCATGTCAAACCAGCAACATAAGCACTCCTCTGAGATTAAGGTGTAACAGATGTGGCTGGTAAGGCTGTTACCAGCAATACCAGGAAATACCTTTCCTCTCTTGCATCAGTTCCTGATGAGCCGTATCCTTCTCATTTGATTCACACTGCAAAGTTTTTTTATACTGGGCAGCTTCTCTGGACAGGCAGTTCAGGTCATGTTCAGCGTGTGACCTCTCCAGCTCAAGGCGATGGATCTTTTCTTGAAGACTTTTCAGAGCTGACACTAGAGCTAGTGAACAGGCAACTTAATTCTTAATTAATTCTATACTCCATACATAAATCAGTCATGTCTATCAAAGAAAGGATCGGGGGTTTGGAGAAGCGGGCTCGAGTAGCCTAAAGCCCGGCTATATCAACAGAGCCCAAGCTAAGCTACTTGAATTAGAATACCTTGCATCAACCTGCAACAGTTGAGACATTACATACCTAGTCATTTTATTTCTGCATGCCTCATTACCTGCCTGAAACATACAATTGTTTAAACAACCACACACCCTTCATTTGAATGGAAAGCTGAAGAGGCAGAGATAAATGGTCTCTTTCATTTTCTATTACGACATCCAATTCTACATAACTACCACTCAAACTGAAGAAGATGAGCAGATAGAATGAGAAACTAGACTCTGTTCCTAGCTGCAGAATTAGCTAATCACACGAACAGAAATTAGATTGACTTGGTAGTTCTACTAATATCTCCATTGGTTCCCCTAGCATTGTGTATATAGAGAGGAGTTGGAGGAAAGAAAGTCAAGACTGTGGCAGTAAGCAGCATCCTCTGAGAGTTTGGAGGTAAAGAGTAAAAGGGAATTTCTTAGTCGAGGATGGAATTTGCCAATTTGTCAGTGGATCTTTGTGACTCAGTCATGTGCAGCCAGCATTTGGGAATTAACAAACATCTAGCATAAGGTCCTAATATAGGTGACCGGAGACTTTGCCGTTAGAATATGCATGATCAAAGTTCTTCAGATTTTTAAAAAACCCGGCAGCTTCAAGAGCCTAGTGCAGTGATGGCGAACCTTTTAGAGACCGAGTGCCCAAACTGCAACCCAAAGCCCACTTATTTATCGCAAAGTGCCAACACGGCAATTTAACCTGAATACTGAGGTTTTAGTTTAAAAAACAACACATACATTATTAACATCTTTTGCCTTAAAAGAAAAACACAATAACAGAGCTTTCAATGATACAAACAACTTTTTATTGAAAGGTAAAAGTTTGCATTTGGCATGCTTTTGAACAATTAACGTTTGTTCAAAGCCCCTAAGCTGGGCGGTGGGGAGTCCAGGGAAGGCAGACGCGACGGCTGCTCAACTTACCCACGCGTGCCCACAGAGAGGGCTCGGCGTGCCAAGTCCAGCACGCGTGCCATAGGTTCGCCAACACGGGCCTAGTGCTTCCTCTCTCAAATGGCCTGGCCGCACATATAGAGAAATCTAAGTTTCATTTTAATAGCCCTTACAAAAAAAAGTGCAGTCTAGCATTACTGTAATCATATACTGATTACGTCAGAATGGCTGGTAGTTTACCATAGATAAGGTAACCTGAACAGTATGGTACCCTTCAGATGAGCAACTACTAGATTGTTTCCAAGATGGTTTACCTACAATGCCAGGAAAAAGAGAGGCAGACCTCTACTATGTAAGAGAAAGAGTATCAAGTACTAGAGCTCAAAATATAAAAGATATTGAGCACACACATTTGACAATAACAAGTGCGGAGAAAATAAAAGGGCTGCCCCAGTCACTGAGAGCGAAAAAGCATATCACCGCTGCACTGAAATAGTTGCAAGGACCTACTTGCTTCTGGGTTCAAGATGTTGGTTCCTACCTGGAGCCTGAACTCTCCTGATGTAAGTCCATGCTCCAGCTTAAAGATTTCCAGTAGGCTCTTCTATCTGTATCCTCAGCTAGGATAGCGAGCTTGGCATCTATAGGGAGTATTTTTTTTCTGGTGCCACTCCCCTTCCTTGGAATGCCTGCAAAGCTCCTAGGGCAAAAACACATGGAAAGTTTTGCCTTGGATTCGCCGCTCTCTAGATGCACACTTTCCCCATCTGAATTCTCAAAACCCTGCATGTGGGCTTATTTTTGAGTTTTCAGAATTTGGCTGGGGAAAATGTGCATTTAGAGAGAGGCGAATCCAAGGCAAAACCTTCCATGCATTTTCACCTCTAAATTCAGCTAAAGAAGGCAGGCTCCTTATTTCAAAAGGCTTTCGCCATCTGTTGATTTTTTTAATTCACTGCATGGACATCTGTTTGATTTGATGTTTGGAAGAGACAATGGGTTTTTGTAATATAAAGCAATTTTTTCCTTCCTTGTGGTAGACTTATGATTTTAGGTTGCGTAGTGTTTTTAAAGATATATGGTTGGCTGATTTGAGCAGAAATTGGAAAAGTGGAGCATACATTTTAGCAATCTCGGAAAGCTAGCGAACAAGCTTTGTTCCAACTGACCTTATACAAGGGCTATTAGAAAACAATAAAGACTTTATCTGCATTTTTGGAAGCTTAAGCCACCATTTGGGTTCTAAAGTATGGTTTACTTAAGAGATTTGTACCCCCATTTTTTGATCGTATTATTAATGTAAGCCATGATTTGGCATTTTCTCTCTCAACAGAGCCACTGTATCTTGCCAGGAAAGGCCACCTACCAACTTGAAGCAAGCTAAAACAGGAATATGGTTTCCTCTCAGGCAATTTCCCTTTATTCTGTATGTTAAACTTACAAAGCACCACCCCTGCCTAGCTGCACCTGGAAGAGATGCCAGCTTTGATAAATGCCACAGATAACCTCTTCACTATTTAAGATTTGAAACTCAACCAAACATTGTTCTTCAGATATTTTCCTTGGATCTTGACAAAGCTCAAAGCTCAAACCTGGGGTCCAAAATTCATCCAACAGAAGCCAAGGATTTGCTACCTAGGTTTCACATTAGTAATAATTCACATTGCACTGATTTACCTTGGCTGTTTGGTGCAGGAGTGTCTGCTGCAAAAGCTGCTGTCGTCTTCGGCCACAAGTCAGCAAATGGAACGGGTATCTTATGTGGAGGCTGAATAAAGCTTCCTATGTAACTGTGCTTTGACTCAGTATCTACAGACTGCAAAAAGATACACAATGTCACTTATAGAATTAATTAAGCATAACTTCAGCCACATTCCTTTGAAATGCGGTGTTGGAGGAGAGTGTTACGGATACCCTGGACCGCCAAAAAAACTAATCAGTGGGGTTTAGATCAAATCAAGCCTGAACTGACCCTAGAAGCTAAAATGACTAAACTGAGGCTGTCGTACTTTGGACATATTATGAGAAGACAAGAGTCACTGGAAAAAACAATCATGCTAGGAAAAGTTGAAGGTAGCAGGAAAAGAGGAAGACCCAACAAGAGATGGATTGACTCTATAAAGGAAGCCACGGCCCTCAATTTGCAAGACCTGAGCAAGGCTGTTAAGGACACTTTGGAGGACACAGATTCATAGGGTCGCCATGAGTCGGAAACGACTTGACAGCACTTAACACACACACAACTTCAGCCACATTCCCTCTGATGCCTGACTAACACAAAGCTAGTTTCAAATCCAAAAAGAGAAGATTAGGAAACAGTATTGGCTCAGAGATCAATTAGGTTACTGAAGCTTGAACTTCCATAGGCACGTTCCCTGAAGAGGCAATTGTGTCTAAGGCACCACAGCACATTTCTTTAGTTATGCTGTCCTTCCTGTTACATATTTAAAAAGAACAACTATGGTAGCTTGTAATGGGCATGAATGAGAAAAGGAATCACTTTTCCCCTCCAAGAGGATTTCCTGAGCAATGTTAGCTCATTCTCCCCTCCCGGTGCATCCCACCCTTTTTCTGCTCCTGCATGATAGAAGCTGCTGGATTTCTGGCAGTGCTGTAGCTCTGTCCACACAGGCACACAGAGAGCAGACAGAGATGCTCACTGATTCACCTCAAAAATCCTTAACCGCCAGACTAAGGTGTATAAATTATGCAAACATTCTCAGCTCTGGGGGGAAATGCTTTACTCAGAAAATAAAAAGGGGGAAAGGGATGTTAAAAGCTGTTTTAGCAATACAGGAAGACCTGAGAGACAAGCATCGCCACATTAAAAGAATCACCTGAACAGAGAAAACAAAAACAAGTGAGGGGAGGGTTTAGGAGGGGGAAAACACATGGCTGGAAACCCAAAGCAGTTCAAAGAAACAAAAAGAACTGCAATTCAAGCTAGCTGTACTTTCCCCAAGCAAGCTGATGTCCCATTAATCAACTGCTCTGGAGTTCCACAGATCACAGCACCTGCCTCCCAGCCTGGACACATCCCACAACACCAACACGCCACGTCCTTTGTACGGAAATGGGCACTGGAGCTTCTTTGGGATGGTAAGAGAGCTGGCAAAGCTGTCACCTTTCATCTGAGATGGAGGCAGTCAATATTGGCAGTTGGCATTTCTCCCTTCGAAGGAAGAATAGCCAATTGATGGTGATCCGTTTTGAAGAAGAAGCAAGGTGTGCCTTCGCTCCTTCCAAACAGAAAGACTCATTCTCTATTGCTCAAATGGCTCTTTCTGAGGCGAAGATGCCGCCCGAATGTGATAAAGCAATTCTGGGGAGCTTACTCAGTGAAGGAAAATATACACAAATATGTAAAAAAATTGAAACAATTACAAGTATAAGGGTTAATACTTAGCTAATTACAAACAAGAACGTGCAATCTCTCATTGGCCCAGCAAAGAGCCAAATTACTCAATTTCTGTGCCCCGTTTACATGGTTCTTTCAAGAGGGCACACCTGTTGTGGTGCTACACTTTTCTGAGCAATGGAAGCTATATTTTTTGTGGATAATAAAAGAAAGGGATGTTTCCTCACAATAGCAATGGAAGCAGGACCATGCTCTACAAGTGTCAAAAACGAGGAGAGTGACTGATACAAGGACACCCAATGAGATTTATGGCTGAGAAGAATTTGAATCCAAGTCTCCCAGATCAAGTCTGATCCTCTAACCACTACACTAAAAATAGTATGATGGCATCTAATATAACTCTGTTACTGAAGCAAAGAAAGTCTGTGCCTGGTAAGTACGTGATACATAGAAATCCATGAGCATACATATATCCCCCAGTGCGTTATGTTTACTTACACTGAGCTGCCTGGATGCATCTGATGCATCCCAACTGACATGGAAGCCTGTATGTTTACTTACCACAATTGATTTCACAATTAAGATAAAGCCCTCTGGCACCATTGTAGAAAACTGAACACAGAAACTACATCAGCTCTAGACTTCTTGCTTCTTTCAAGGTCAAAGATCTGAGTTATTTTTTCTTCATGAACAACATTAGTCACACTTCCCTTAAACTGTGAAAATTATATGTACTAGTATATACATACCAGACGGTGGTTCTTTTACATGTCACCACTGAATTATTTAAATGAGTTCTCATCCCAGTAGAGAATATAAAGCATCACCTTTTAAGGCTCAGATCATATGCACACTTGGTGATGGTAGAAAGTGCCATCAAGTCACAGCTGACTTATGGCGACCCTGTAGAGTTTTCAAGGCAAGAGACATTCAGAGATGGTTTGCCACTGCCTGCCTCTGTGTAGTGACCCTGGATTTCCCATCCAAATACTAGCCCTGCTTAGCTCCTGAGATCTGGTGAGATCAGGCTAGCCTGGTCTATATGCACACTTATGTGGGAGTAAGTCCATGGAAGCCCTGACCTGGATGGCCCAGGCTAGCCTGATCTCGTCAATCTCAAAAGCTAAGCAGGGTCAGCCCTGGTTAGTATTTGGATGGGAGACCACCAAGGAATATCAGGGTTGCTGTGCAGAGGAAGGCACCGGCAAACCACCTCTGTTAGTCTCTTGCCATGAAAACCCCAAAAGGGGTCGCCATAAGTTGGCTGCGACTTGAAGGCGCTTTACACACACACACAAGTCTATGGAAAGCAGATACACAGGCTCAAGTTGCCCATCTTCTAGCAATGATTATAAAGCATATGTATTAAAAAAAGCATGGAGGGAAGGCAGCATGGTACAGCCTGATCTCATCATATCTTGGAAGCTAAGCAGGGTCAGCCCTTGGAAGGGAGACCCCCAAGGAAGGCTCTGCAAATGAAGGCAACAGCAAACCACCTCTGCTTCTGCCCCTTGCTTGGGTCACCATAAGTCGGCTGTTACTTGACAGTACTTTACACACACACATAAACAGTATCTGCAGAAAAACCACAAGTTGGGGTTACCTTCTACTTTCTACAATTACATTAAAGGAGTTTTGCTCCTTTGGAACTGAGAATTGACCTAAGACCTGCTAAAGATACATGATATTGGGTACGGTGGAACACAGGCAGGATGGTGCTGTTGCAGTCGTCTTGTTTGGGGGCTTCCTAGAGGCACCTGGTTGGCCACTGTGTGACCAGACTGCTGGACTTGATGGGCCTTGGTCTGATCCAGCAGGGCCTTTCTTATGTTCTTATGACAGATTACTCACCTCCATTACAGAGGATCCAATGTTCTATCACCTGAAAAGAAAAAGGAAGCAAGCCACACTTAATTCCACACGTAGTTTTCTAACTTTAGAAAGAAAAAATATGCAAGTGAAAAGTGAAGAGTATATGCTTACACACAAGAGGGTAGATTCAGTCTGGCAGTTTCCCCACAAAGCTGAAACAGAAAAATCACTATGAGATAATGCAGCCTGTTGTTATATTTTATGATCCATTACTGTCCAAGGTCTGTTTCAGGATCTTTTGTGCAAGTTTATACCTAATTTAAAGAAATTAAAACTTTTGCCCAGTTTGTCGTGAAAGACAACTTAGGGTATCCTGTGCCTCTTAGTGGTTCTTGTCCTCTATTCCTTCATTATTATTTTCTTTCAAATGATTCCTCCCCGCCCCGCACATAACCCAGCCATTATCATACACCAGCAAACTATTTTGCACATTTTACTTTTCTGGCAGAAGTTACTTTTGGATGCTTCACAATGTCTGAGTGCCACCAACAAAACAGTCTGCAATCCTGACTTCTTAAATGTTCTGCACAATGGTTAGCATTTAGGTGCTCAACCAAATAATGAGTTAATTATGGTATGCACGGGGATAAAGGTCCATTTGCAAAGACAGAAGGCCACACACAAAATTAAATGCAACAAGGAGAATGATCTGGGCTTCTCTTGATGAACCATGACCTTGGGGCATCAGGTGTACCCCAGTGCACAGCTTCTCTGACCTACGCTGCTACCGTACAAACAACGTTTATTTATTTATGTTGACATAGGAATGGAAAAGATACTGCTGGACTCCTCCGGCCCTCTGTGGATCCATATTAATGAAGGAGCTGGTAGGAAGGAGACAGCACTTCAATATACGTAGTAAATGTGTTTTGTGAGTAAAAACAGGGCTGAAGGATGCCAGTTTATCACTCCCGAATACGAAAACTAAGCCAAAGATGAGAGTCTGCTTAAAGAGAACAGATAAAATTACTCTCTTCCTCTGCCCAGGGAAAGAAGGGAAAATACATTTGATCATGCTTTAGAAACTCATTTTGCAGGGCAGAAAAAGTGGCAGGCCTTTTTGCAAACTGCTGGAGGCCAACTCTGACCCTAGGGTCTGCCACTTTGACACAGAAGACAGAGGTGGTAAAATCCAGAATCTTGTGTGTACGCGTGTAAATGCTGGAACATGCAAGTAAGAAAGCAGCATCACTGGGTGGATGCAAAGTGCTTTTCCTGCTATCCTGGCTAACAACTACCAAACACAGGCATCCTTCACCTTAGAGATCAAATACTGCAACATTAACACTGAAAATGAAAGAAGAGCATTCGTGAGGACAGAAAACCTGCTTTGTGCCCGTGTCCCGTTCTCAAACAGTTAAGAAAAAAAGCAATACCCGCCTGGAGCATTCCCTCCAAAATAGTATAATTCAGCCTGTAGCAGCAACAGCTACTTATTGCCCCCCTTTTCCCCTGAAGGGCATGGGGCCCACCTACAGCCCCCTCAGTGCCAGCTGTTGCGAGCCGCGTCTGAAGGGCCAGCGATATTTTAATGGCTTCGCCGTATTCATAAATCTCATTAGCAGTCACATACAAAGTCTGCTGCTTAAAGTTGGGTCATGGCAACTAGATTATTTTGTAAAAAATTCTTTAATATTTAGTGAATTTTAGTTTCTTAAATATTATTCAAGAATTTTAACCAGGTATTGTCTTTTTAAAATCGATGTAATCTTTCATCTCATGTATAGATGACACAAATGTTTTACTGGCACATGCTGTACTAATAAATCTGATTCTGCTGATTCGAAGGGGCCCTGAAGGAGAGAAAGGCTGGCACAGGCAAACATCTTGCTGCCTGTGCAGGTGATGGCGGAACCCACCCCAAACAGGGTTGCCAGGTCCCTCTTCGCCACTGGCGGGTGGGGTGGGGGGGTTGGGGCGGAGCCTGAGGAGGGCGGAGTTTGGGGAGGAACTTCAATGCCATAGAGCACCATTGCCAAACGGCCATTTTCTCCAGGTGAACTGGTCTCAGTCGGCTGGAGGTCAGTTGTAATAGCAGATCTCCAGCCAGTACCTGGAGGTTGGGGGAGAAATAGACACCACTGTACTAGTATCGGGGAGATTAGGAAATCAGTACAGGAGCGAAATCAAATTTAAAGTGCAAAAATATCTTTATATGCTACTGTGTATAACCTTATACATCAATATTCTAAGTCACCTATAAAATGTATACAACACACAAATACAACAGTAAAACAAACATACAATCAACCACCTCAAAGGTGAAGGAAGGAAGGGAACAGTTCATATATGACGCGTCTCAGAGAGTACAAACATCTTTCTTCTGCGCTCTTCTCAATGCAGGTAGGCAGGAGAATATCAATATTCAATGAGGAAAAAATTCACGGAGGATACGGCCGTTTCAAATTCGTTGAATAGGAATTCTTCATCCGTCCTTCAATAAAGTTCCTCTTATATGGCATGCCTTAATAGTATTTCAAAGTGCTGGACACATATCGCTTCCCACAAGGGGTACACTTTTGAATCTCACCCCTTGTGGGAAGCAATACGCGTCCACCACTTTGAAACACTATGAAGAGGTGCCATACAAGAGGAACTTTCAAAGAATCTGAAACGGCCGTATCCTCCATGAATTCCCCCCCCCTCATTGAATATTGCTAATTCTCCTCCCTACCTGCATTGAGAAGTACCTGGAGGTTGGCAACCCTCACCCCAAAGGCCGTTGCCAGCAGGAGGAGGGAGAAGCGAGCGGCCTGCAAACCACCACCAAGGCCCTTTAGAACCGATAGCTCGATCCCTCCTCTGCCAAAACTGTACTCACTCCCCACCCTTGAGCCATGGATGCCCTTACGGAGGGCCCCAGAGGGGGGACAGGCCCGTTAACGGCCAGGGGTTCAGACAAGCCGGACAGGGGGGAGAAGCTCCCATTTCCAACTATCCGATCGCCGGAAGTGTGTGTGTGTGCGGGGGGGAGGGGGAACAGGAAGTCACAAGGGGGGAGGCGCCTTCCGGGTTCCCGCCTTCCGCTCCCACTCACAGCCGCGTCCGCCTTCGAGCCCCTCCAGCCTCGGTTTGAAACAGCCCGCCTCTCCGCCCGCTCTCGGAGCCTCTAGGCCCCGCCTCCCTCTAACCCCATTGGCTGCGCCTTCCTCCTCCCCCTCCCCCTCCCGCCAATAGCTTCCCGCCCCGGGCTCCCTGCGCGGCGCCTTGGGGAGGGAGGCGCGTGCTGGGCGGCTGCGCTCCGGGGCTTGAAATCCGGGCGGCCTGCAGTGGCCGCTCCCCCAGCGAGGGCTCTCGTGCTTTTGGGAACTGCGCGATATGCAGAGACGGAGCATGCAGTTGTTTCCGGTTTTTGCATTTTTCTGGCTTGGAAATGTGTCGTTGTTGAATCTCTGCCTGTTGGGCAGATGTCCATAGCACAAAAATGCTGGAAGGGGGGAAAAAAAGGGGGGAAAAGCGCCTACCCTTCACTCATGCCAAATATAAAGCTTGATCCAAAATTAAAAAGCGCATTAAAGAGCTCGATTATAACAGCACTACTTTTCCTGCTCGTCGCGTCTCTTCATCCCAATACCCCCTCCATGTGGTCTGCCTGCCTATACACATTATCTAAGTGTGAAGTGGTGCAAAAGCGCAAAATATATACAACGATAACGAAGATACACATACAAAATAAATAATAGAAGTCCAATATGATGTCAAATTTGTGAGTGCTGTCTGGATTTTTCCCATCCATACAGCACTGAGCCTCTTATTTTCTCCAGGTTTATACATATTATCTGACAACTCGTCTCTGTAGAGCTTTTTTCTTGGCTAGATTGAATGCTAACCCTTCTACGGTAATGCAGGGCAGAATTCTGAATATACCCTACTCAGACAGGACCTGCCCTTGCTCTTCTGGCTCTATTGACTCATTAGCTCATGCCCTTTTGGAATGCCGCTTTTACGAGGAACTTCGATTGCACTATATTTCCCCCTTTTAATATACAAATCCAATGCCTCTGTGACTGACATAATGCTTTTTTTACTAAGCAATAGGGACCCCAAGGCTACATTGTCAGTGGCAAGATTTGTTTCAGTCCTTATATCCCTCCAGCACTAGATATATGCTGCTCAAGATCAATTGGTCAAGGAGCTTCTAAGGGATAAAAGGAAAGGAAAGCTTGATCTGCACGTTTCTTTCTCTCTCTCTCAGTTGGTTCTGGGAGTGTGTGTAAGAGATACTGGGACTAACAAGGAAGGACTATAACATCCCTGCATTATTTATTCTGGAAAAATTAATTTGCAGTCACTGCCATGCGCCAATCAGTGCGCACAGATACTGATAGAATTGTAGTCCTGTACAGTACATGCAAAATGAAGCAAGACTGGCACTTTTTACGACTTTCAGCAGCAGCCTTCAATACAGAAATCCATTTTAAGCTTTCTTAGCATGGAGATGCGATGATGGAAGAAATCTCCCTCATTCTCATACTACTTTTGTAGACTCCTGTACAGAGAAAAATCCCGGCCTGGATAGCCCAGGGAAGCCTGATCTCATCAGATCTTGGAAGCTAAGCAGGGTTGGCCTTGGTTAGTACTTTAAGGGAAGACCACTAATTGGTTGCTTTACAGAGACAGGCAATAACAAATCACCTCTGAACATCTCTTGCCTTGAAAACACTACTGGTTCACCATAAGTCAACTGTAACTTGATGGCACTTTACAAACACATACACACAAAAGGCACGCATTAAATGATAACTAATGTGACTCAAATGATAATCATTTTAAATTTTGTTTTAAGGTTGGTTGATTTTCATTACTATCAGGGCCATGGTGCATAAGGATGCAGGCACATTAATATTTTAATATCTTCCATTTATAGATGCCTACTGCTCATAATAACTAACAGCCAGTGGTGAGTAGGCTTCCACAATGTTGATGGCATTTATGTATATTCTCATAGGATTAAAAGCACACTGACAGCATGTATTAATGCTTGAGCGTGGTGTACCGATCTATCACTATTATGTGATCTATCAACAACCTTGGAAAGGCATCAAATTTTTAGTCTGTTGCAACAAAAAGGGGGTCTTCTGGAATCTTAATAACAGATCTATTATGGCAAAATCTTTTGTGGAATCAGAGCATTAGCGGATACATGAAATGTGTCTAGGGTTGCCAACTCTGGGCTGGGAAATTCCTGGAGATTTGGGGGTGGATCCTGGGGAGGATGGAGTTTAGGGAGGGTAGGGACCTCAGTGGAGTATAATGCCATATAGTTGACCCTTCAAAGCAACCATTTTCTCCATGGGAACTGATCGCTGTTGTCTGGAGATCAGTTATCATTCTGGGAGCAATCTAAGCCCCAAGAGCCCCATGGTGCAGAGTGGTAAACTGCAGTACTGCAGTCAAAAGCTCTGCTCACGACCTGAGTTCAGTCCCTATGGAAGTCAGTTTTAGGTAGCTGGCTCAAGGTTGACTCAGCCTTCCATCCTTCCGAGGTCGGTGAAATGAGTACCCAGCTTGCTGGGGGTAAAGGGAAGACGACTGGGGAAGGCACTGGCAAACCACCCCGTAAACAAAGTCTGCCTAGTAAACGTCGGGATGTGACGTCACCCCATGGGTCAGGAATGACCCGGTGCTTGCAGGAACGACCCGGTGCTTGCACCTTTACCTCTAAGCCCCACCAGGGGGTTGGCAACCTTAAGTGTATCCTCAGCATTTCTCTCTCTCTCTCTCTCACTCACACTCAGATAGACAGGCATCGACAAAAAAATTGGGATCAAAAGTTAATGAAATGTAAGAGACATGGTGTGTGTGTGACATGTTCATGTAAAGCTCAAATATATACTATTCATATCAACAGTAATGTGAATATAATCTTGCCTGCCTTTCCAAACTAATTTAACACCCATAGTGTGAGAGTAACTCATACCCTTAATTGAGACCTTATTGAACAGTATAACATGACCTGAAACATTACAATTCAGAATTTCTTTTGCTGAAGTACTGTGACTATCCGGTCAACAGCAGACCAGGGAACTAAAATAGACACCTCTATTTTTTGAAACTTTTTTTGAAGTTATCCTTTCATAATAGTGTTTGGTATGTGCTGCGGTCTAAAAAATGAATTAAAACTACTTCCCTTAATTTAGCTTTAGCTTGAAGCTATATTTGTAATTTTAACAATTAAAATGTATCTCAAAGGGAAAGAAAATAGGTCTGATATATTCTCACACACTCATTGTTGAGCTGGGAAAATTACTGAACAGTTGTGCCAGAAAGGCTAACAAACATTTTCAGATTCAAATCTAAAATTAAAATGTTATTCACAGTCTTCACATCTTTGGTTTCAGAATCATTTACTTCAATAAGATTAAGTGAAAGTGGTCTGAGCATGGCAATTGTGGCCTATATTTCAGCAAAACAATTCTGTTAGTCCTCTAATGTGGTTTGCATACTTCAGACGATGTTTGTTCTCATTTCAGCCTTCAGTGATATGAATCATTCAAAAGTTCTGACCCCATTCCAAAAGAAATTGAAGCTAATAGCTACAATATGAGCAGCAATATTGGGAAACTCCCTGCTTTTCTGGCTGTTGTTGTGGAACCAATTTGACTGGCAAGAGACTATTTAAAAAGGCCAGCTTGGAATGTAAAACTCCTCCTCCCCCCTCCTGTTTTCCATCCAGAAACAGTTGGCTGAACATCTGCACAGGCTATTTTGACAGTTTCTTTAAAAATTCTTCCTCCTTCAGTGATTATTTGTTAGTGGAAACATAATGTGTTCTAGCACTGTTCTCTTGTCTTCCTGCTCCCAACTTTGCCAAAATGTCATAGGAAAACCTCCACTGTGTCACAGTAAAATTGCAATTGAAATACATGTCAAGTTGCTAAAATAATGCCAATTTTGTAGAAACTACAAGAGTCTTGTTGACAGTTCATCTGTTTGGAGTATGGGTTATATAGGGACATAAGAGAACATATGGAACATATACATCACTGGTGGTGTGATATTGGGGTGGGGTTGGGGTTCAGTGGAAGAGTGTGGCATGCAGAAGGTTCAATTCAAGTGTCTGGTTAAAATCAGGTAGTAATTGATATGAAAGACCTCTGACTAAAACCCTGGAGACCTTCTGCCACTGAGAACATGATACTGACCTCAGTGGACCAACGGTCTGACTCAGTGTAAGGCAAAATTATGGGTTCATCATATGAACATTTTCTTGTATAATATATATTGGAATATACTGGTGCAAACATTTCAGACACGTTATTCAAGTTTCTGAACCAAGACTGAAGCATTTGTCTGTGTCTGTAGGTTGAAAAGGTCTGGTTTAGCTGTGATATATCTGTTGTCAACACATTTTTAAAAATATTTTTTACAGGAAGGAGGAAAATGCTGGCAATATTTTGATGGCACTTATTATCTGTCAGAAGTCCATATAACACTGAGTTTTATGAAAGAAAGCAAGGGGGTTGTAATCAAGGACACAAACAGGGTGATTATGGGAAAACTTTTTCTCCCCCACTGGATACTGGTTACCCCTGCTGTCAAGAAACAGTGGCTATTTCTTCCCATTTGTAGCCTGATCAATTAGAACATAAGAAAGGCCCTGCTGGATCAGACCCAGGCCCATCAACTCCAGCAGTCTGTTCACACAGTGGCCAACCAGGTGCTTCTAGGAAGCCACAAACAAGACTGCAGCAGCACCATCCTGCCTGTGTTCCACAGCACCTAATATAATAGGCATGCTCCTCTGATACTAGTGAGAATAGGTATGCAGCATGACTAGTATCCATTCTAACTAATAGCCATGAATACGCCTTTCCTCCATGAATATGTCCACTCCCCTCTTAATTACTTGCATAAACTGTCAAAAGAACCCACTCATTTATTCGAGGCAACTAGAGACACTGTATAAGTGAGACAAAACCCCAACAATTACCTTTGCCTCAAAGACCACTGACTCCTTGTCATAAGGAAGGGCACATTTTGGCCTTCTAGTTTCAAAGGCTTTATGGGCAATAGGCCCTTTTAGGTCATAAAAGTAAACAATTACCACTCATAAATGTAATGTGGTTGCCCTGTACACAATTGTGCACCTAAGGTCACTGAAAATAACTCTGCATACGATCGGCCCATACATTGCATAATTATAGTTTCTACTGTATTTTTTTAAGTTCTACTAATGTAAGATAGCAACTCTATTTTCTGTTTCTAGCTCTGTTCAGATGAAAAAGAAGAAAAACAAGTAATAAAATAGTTTCAGTCATAACAAGAAAGAAGCATCCAAGTGGTTACTTGCCAGGAATGCTTGGCTCTGAGCAGAAGAGCTAAAGTCAACAGGTTAGAAAATGTTAGTAGGGACTATTTTTGCTGAATTTTAGTTTTCGCTTGTCAGATACATAGTGAATAATTGTTTCAGTTCTTTTGAAGTTCAAATGCAGAGGAATTTGATTGTATCAAAGATCTGATTATAGAATTGTAATACAAAGGCTATTATTACTACCTTTAGTGTGGTTATGCTAATGCTAGAGCCACTTACCTTTCAAAACAACTTGCAGATCATTTAAGAACACCCACTGGGGTATATGAATGTGAAATAACTTGCTTTAATGGAAATAAGTTGCAGTTTACCTCAAGTAAATCGCATTAAATTCAATGTGGTAGTTAGTTTGTTAGACTAGGATGTGGGAGATGCAGGTTGAAATCCCCACTCTACCACGGACGCTCGCTGGGTGACCTTGGACCAGCCGCATACTCTCAGCCTAACCTACCTCACATGGTTGTTGTGAGGATAAAATACAGGAGGAGCCAACAATGTTGTAAGCCAATTTGGGTCCCTATTGGGGAGAAAAGTGAGATATACATATAATAATAATAAAGTAATATGGCTTACTTCCTGGTAGCTAGGCTTGTGATTGTAGGCCTACATGGTTCTGGACTATTTAATTCTTCTCACTGCCTCCCTACCTCATTTTACCCTAACAAACTTTTTGAGGTAGTTTAAGCTAAGAGACAATTGGCCCAAAGACTAATCAAGATTTAATCTAGGTTTCTTTCATTCATCTCTGGCAGTCTGTTCACTACACCACATTGGCTCTCCAAATTAAATATGATGAATGCTTTTTTGTGTGTGAGCTGAATCTGAAAAACTCAACATATGCTGCCCATGTTGTTTGATAATGACAAAACTATTTTTACTTGTTACATTTCTATCCCACCTTTCCCCTCATGTATAGAGTGTGTCCTATCCAATCACTGACCAGACCCACTGAGTATCATATGCCTAATTATTACTCTTAAAATAAATAATTTCAGTTTCTTGGGAAATAGTCAGTGTTTACATAACTGCTTGCTGTTTGTGAAGCTTTTGGGCATAGGTTTGCCAGTAAGGGGTCATGATGTGTCTAGCTCTGCCTCTCTCTGAGAACTGGGTTCAATTCCCAGTTCTCCACATGAAGCCTGCTGGGTGACCTTGGGCCAGTCACAGTTCTCTCAGAATTCTCTTAGCCCACAAAGAGGTAGGCAATGACAAACCACCTCTGAACGTCTCTTGCCTGGAAATCTCAACAGGATCACCATAAGTTGGCTGCGATTTGATGGCACTTTACACACACAGTTAACATTTTCATGTGTTTATGAAGAGGGAGGAGGCAGAGGGGAATAGATATTAGCCCGTTCAGTAACTCATTATTTCCCTCTTTCCCTATCCCTTCTTTAATCTATTAGAATTGAACATGGAGCAGGAATTTCAATGCCCTTAAAAAAAAAAATCTGTTATGCCAAGGTGGCATGATTTCTGATGACATATCAGAAATATATAGAAACGTTAACATATATTGAGTGGATTATACTTTTATTTTTTGTTTGCTATGCTACATATTTTATAGTGCAATCCTTTACAAAGTTACCATAGTCTAAGTGCATGGAAATCAAACTGGAGTAACTCTACATAGGATTGCACTGCTCAGTCTCTAACGCTCATGTTAGTGCCTTAGGGTTGCCGACTGCCTGGAGAAAAATATGTCCAGTCCCTTTAATAGAGGCTTAATAGAATGTTATTTACCTCTATCCTATGAAAAGCTTTAGTTGCTCATTTCCACACATAAAGGAGTTTTATTCATGGGGGTTTGAAGCGCCTTCGAATCTACTTAAAATCGGTCCTAATTTCAAATTCTTCACCTGGAACCCGGCTTTTTTGGGAAAGAGGGGAAAAACTCGCATAAAACGCGAGTTTACCTAAACCACTTAAAAGCCGTTCTTTTTTTGGAGCGCGCGTTAACTCCCTCGGGTACCCATGAAGAAATGTTTGCGCCGCTTGTGCTGCCCCTCCCCGTGATGTGTACTTTCCCCTCCCACAAAACCAGTGATTGGTTGGGGGTGTGTCCTGCACGCTAATGAGAACGCCCTTGAGTTGCGCCTACTGCCGTGGCCACCAGGTGTCGCTCACTTCACCTATGCTAGCCGTTGCTATGGTTTCCACGTTTCCTGATGGGATGCCACCGTGCAAAAACCAAATGTGTCTCGAGGAAAGGCCATATGCGACCCATTCTCTCTGAAAGACCCTGCTTTGTGTTTGCACTCCCTTTTCGTGACCACATCTGCCATACCATCCGTTGGCTATGACGGGCAGCCAAAGAAATTCGGGGGCGCGTGGTGTCTCGTGGAGGGAGCGCGAGACGCTTGATCTGTTGAATATCTGGGGGGAACATACCATGCAGAGGGCTTTGCACAAGTCCCACCGTAACCTTGATGTTTTTGAGAAGATTGCTGCTGAGATGGGACGCAAGGGCCACCGCCGGTCTGCTCTGGAGTGCAGGACAAAGACTAAAGCTCTGCGCCGTGAGTACAAGCGTTGCGTGGCGCACAACAACATCTCTGGAAACAGCATCAAAAAGTGTCAGTACTACGACCAGCTGCACATTATTCTGGGCGCAGACGAGACTATTCGCCCGCTGAGAGTTGCCAGGAGCATGAACCTGCTGCTGGTAACGGAGGAACGATCAAGCGAGACCACAATCTCACCCGGATCGCAGGACCTTTTTGGGGACACACTCGCAACCATTAATGCGGAAGATATTCGTGCCTCCTCTCCAGTAACCCATGGTGAGTAACCTCCTGTGCGCTTATTTTTCCTGCGTTTCTGTCTGATGCTCCCTTAACGGTTCTCCGCTCTCCTTTTCCAAGACTCCTCGGAGGTGGCTTCCCGTGCATCTCCCCCCCCCGGAGAAAGCCAGACTCAGGACCCCGACGAGACTACTGTTTCCTTGGGAGTGGCCGAAAGTGATCCTGGGGAAGGTAATGTACTCTTTTTTGGGGCGCTTACTGTTGTTTTCATTATCCCAAGTTAACCTTCCCGTTACTATATTACTGCGCTAGTACCGACAAAGCGACATTTTCTTTTGGGGAGTGTTCCGGGGGGGCAGGCTTGCTACACATTACTGCCCAAGTGGGGCCGGGGGGGGGGGTTACTTCATGTTGGTGCTGTGACTGTAAGGATGCGGCTGAATTATTGCTCTGAAATATGGGAGCCTTGTGAAAGCATGATCTACATCACACACGTCACCCGCTGGTGTGTGGGGGGGCAAGGTAAAGAGACCCTCCTGCTAGTGCTGTTTGTAAAAATTGCGCTTTTGAAATAGCAGCAGCTTTTGGGGGAGTTGTGACACATTGTGGTGGCTGTTTGGCCCATTTTTTCTTGGTTCTACATTGGAGAAGGAGGATGACAACAGAGTCTGGCTGGTTAACTTCGGCAGAGGGGGGCAGGGAGGTGTGGTGGTTCAGGGCTTTGGTTTGGAGTGTTTGGACTGTACTATGGAGCACTGGGTTTGCTTTCACATTCCTCAGCATGAAGGGGGCACCTGTGGTTGTTTGCCCGGCCCCAGCCATTCTCTCATCCACGCCTTTCGCACAGACTATCTCCTGTGAAGAGGGGAAGGGAAGATTACTGTTGGCTGCTTTGACTTTCCATTAAGTGGATCACGAGGTTGGGATATTCACACCCGCCCCTCCCCTCTTCTTCTCCTGGATGAGTCAGGAGCAACTCACACAGCCTTTTGAGCCCAAACTTGATAGTGTTGAATGTATGGTAGTTTGGAGGATTGTGCTTAACTTCCGTTTACCCCGTTTCTCTGAAACCCATATATTCTTAACACCACACACCGTTTAAAGAATTACGGTTACTTTGTTATTACTGCCACTTTGAGCGAACAGAACTTTGCAGAGAAAATGGTCGGTGACGGGTATAATGCTGCTTTTCCATATGGTGATGCTCAGAGGCTGCAAGGTCCTCTCCGGGCTGTCTGTCCTGTGGGAGCAACACCAACCCCCCCCCAAGGAATGGCCCTGACTGAGGACATAACTTTGCTCAGCACATCAGCCTAACGATCCCAAGCTTTTTGCTGTGTGCTCAGGTTTTGTAAATGATGTCAGTTACTATTTATCCAGTTTCTCCATACAACATAAATATCCGCCCATCAAAACCCCAAGCCAACAGCAACTTCTCCAGCCTTTCTGTCTTGTTATAACAGCACCTGAACAGAATAAATAATTAAATAACCGGCCTACTTATCCTCGTAGTACAATCCCTACTAATAGAGGGAAATGGAGAAGAACAGGGATCCATGGGTGATTTGCTTGGGGGGTGAAGGGTGATCGCGCCACAGGATAACCGAACCATGGGTGAGTTAATGAGTTGCGGTGTTTCCAAAACAGGTCTATGCTGCTCATGTGACCTTCTCTTTTTCTCTCTAAACTGCTCTCTGCAGGGAATGTGGGAGCGCTGGCAACCAATACTCGACGGATCACTCTATCAGCCAACGAGCGGATGCTTGAGAGGGAGCAGAATAGGGTGCGCAGAGTGGCACTGCTAACTGAGGTGGGGAATCAGATGCTCAGACAATCAGAGCAGGAGGAGGAGAGCGCTGCGCAACGTCATCATGAATTTATGCAGGCGGAGGAGCGCCGTTCCCTAATTGACCAGCGAAAATTTGAGTGCGAGTCTCACGATAGGAAGAGATTGTTGAGGGAAGCCAGGTTACAACGGTACACGCTTATGAGGTCCATGGCTATGAACCGTGCAGTCATGATGCAAGCAGTCCAGGCCATACAATCCCTTGGTGGGGGGGGCGGGTTGTGCACATGCCATGCGTCTGGGGAGACCCAGACCTTGCAGAGAATAAGCTGTCCATCAGAGGACAACGGTCACTTGGTGGCTACCTGCATATTTTCCAATGCGGCTACTGAGGACCCGCTAATGGCAGGATTAGAGTGCCAGAACAGTTCTGAACTGGGAGTTGATCCTCCACTGACTAGAAATGTAAACCGCAGGGCTACATGCGGCCTAACTGAGGTGCGGCGTGCTGGTGTTGGTAAACTGAGCTCCACTCTAAAAGGCAGCCCATCTGTAGGTAATGGCTCGATGGTGGGTTCAGCGAGTGCTAAAGGACAGAAAAAAATTAGTAAACAGCACTCTGAGGGTCTGTCTGTGTCACCGAGAATGCAGAAAATAAAACGCGTGGTAAGGAAGCGAGAGATTATGAACCTTTAATGAAAATAAGGGGTGAAAGCTTAATCGAGAATTAATGGTCCAGTACTGATGTACCAATTCTAGTCCTCCATTGCCCAATCCTGTTCTTTTTTTTCCTGCAATTTTTTTCATTGTATCTATGAACAAATTCTTCTCTTTAAATTGGAGTATTGCAACTTCTGTGCTTAACGGTTGCGTTCTGATGTACCAATTCTAGTCCTCCATTGCCCAATCCTGTTCTTTTTTTTCCTGCAATTTTTTTCATTATATCTATGAATAAATTCTTCTGTTTAAATTGGAGTATTGCAACTTCTGTGCTACTAACTACGTCTGTCTTCAGCAAGGTTTCTCAAGCGGAATTTGTGGCTCGCATTCCAGGAGCAATAAAGCATCCAGCTCAGCCTGTTTGTTTACCACCATATAACTCATGCAATTTTATTCTGAGCAAAGAATTATTCTATTTCGCTACTTTTTCCCAATTTGCGGGTGTGTGCTAATGGCATCTGACACCAATCATTCACAATTGACTGCGGTGATGGCTGGGTCCTTGGTTTATCTGCTGTTCCAAAACATTAGCATACCGGCAACAAAGGATGTTCTTAGAATTTCTGTCGCCAGTGCATTTTGATGTAAATGGGAGGGGGGGGGACCGCCTTTTGACCTAGCGCATCCGCTAGCAGGTGAGCGCCAGCCAAAGGACATCCTGCTTCGTCTTCTGTTCCCATTTTAAACCTTGCTATTAATCTGACCCTTCTCTCGAGTCCGGTTGATGCCTGCAGATATTCAAGATTATGGCGTTTAACCGTGAGAGCAAACAGCACTTATTCTGGGGCCGGATGTTTGTAACATTTGGGTGGCGCAGGATGAGTGGTGTAGATTCAAAGTTGAATTGAAAATTGTTTCCCTTCAATTTTTTTCCCCCGGACAGCAAGAAAGGATGTTTTTTTTTTTATTTAGATTGGAATCTTTACTTGCAACGCACTGACCATCTTTTTTCTCAATCAGTTTCACGTGTACTTCTGCTGACGCTCATTACAAATACCAACTATTATTGGCATCTCCGCCCAATAAACTGTCAGGCCATCAAGCCTTTAGCGGGCGGCTACATTAATACTCAGATTGCAGGGGGTCTAGGGAACATTACTGATTACACCATTCGTTAAACTACCGATTCATTGATTCCACCGTGTTATTGTCCCGGTGTAAAGGCCCCCAAATGGGTAAGGAAAGTCTGGGTTCCTGAGCATTGGCACTTTTCAGCATTAATTGCTCTTCAAGCAGCCAACATTTGGGGAGAGGTAAGGCTTTGTTCCAAATTAAACACCGAGCTGAAGTCTTGGGTTAGGGAGCAGAAAATATTCAACAGAGGGCATTCAAAGTTATTTCAAAAACAATCACTTATGAATCAGATAGCAAACATGGGTTGCTTCTAGCCACAGCGGTCGCTCTTTCCTAGGCACTACACAAATTAGAAGGTACACCTTATGCCAAGGAACAAACTTCATCAATTTCCAGCACATACACTTCCAAAGGAAATTATTCTTGATGTTGTGGTGCCTGAAAACACTACCCGGTAAGACTGAAAACTGTTCACCTTTGCACAAGCCAGCTTGTGGCATGAGTCCATGTCACTTCCCTCTCTCCATGTTACTCGGGGGAATCCAGAGAAGTGGTGGGAAGAAGGGGAGAAAGTGTCAAGAAATAAGCAACAAAGATTGTGAGACTGTAGTAGGATTTCACCCAAGCCATAAGACTGTACAATGCCACAAGACCAAAAAAAAAAAGGGTTTACTGTTTGGAGATTAAAATTAACTGTGACACCATCGGACGATGGACTCAGTGGAAGTGACGTCCTTTTGAGTTGGCGAGCTTACCTTAGCAGCGGGTTTTTATGGATGGTACAGATGGCCACCTGTCAGCTATGCTGATTCTACGACATTGAACTGAGTCAACGTTGCAGGGCCATAATGGTCATTTTCAGGAACTGTTAGGGGTTTTAATGTAGTTAAAGACATTTTTGACTTTCCTGCATTGATAAGCGGGTTTGGCCTAATCAACAACGGTGGTCCTGATGATTTTCTTCCGGATAACGGTAACTTTGCACATTCACTGATTTTGGTGTGATTCAGGAAGGATTGGAGGATCACGGGAACCAGGTGCATATTGACCTGATGGGGGTGAGCGACTGGATTTTCCGTGATCCGAATGAATTTTCACCGCTTCGTGGAGCTACAAAGCCCAAGGGGCTCTGTGACAAAGATGAATGACCCCTACTATTTTTCAGTGGTACCTCGTGTCTTGCTTCTTTCGCTTCTTAGTTCCATTCCACTCATTCAATGCACTGGTCCAACATAGGAAAAGTCAGAAACTTCCTCTACGTGCCGGGCATTCGTGTAATTGAGGGTGGTTGGGGATGTCCTGGTAATCGAGGAGATGCATGATCCGGGTGAATCCCTGAGGTGTTACCTGGAGGGTGGCAACAGCTTAGCTCTGTTACGTGAGGTCAGTTTTCTCACTTCCACAGCTTCAAAACTACACTTTTTTCCTGTTCTTGCTTTGCACAGCAAGTGACATTGTGTGTACACTCAGCCCTCAAATACACAGCATGAATTCGTTTTTTGAAACGGCTAATCTTACAATGTTTGCCAATATTAGATTAGTCGTCAAGAGAGAAAAATAGGTGGGGGATGGCTCCGTCAATGTCTCCTTTCAGCTACCGATGACTGACACAGCTCTTGAGTTACGGCTTGTGATGTTATTGGTGTTGCATTGCTATCAACGCACCAGTCGACTTATCGTTTGCCAGTCAATGCTGACAAATAAATCTTGCAAAACAAGCCTGTTAACGTTGACAAAGAAACAAGACAGTTGACTGCTCGCCGGTTATAGCGCTGTCAGGCACCTGGGGCACAGCAGACATATCCGGGGGGGGGGGGGGGAATTGAGAAAGAAACACTTCAATGAAAATTAGCAACACAAAAAAGTGAGGAAGAGAGCCTTTTCTTTTCCTAACTGAGAGCCAGTTTGAGACCAAAAAAAAAAGGGCTGTGTTGCTGTTTGCTTTGCATAGGTGGTGGGAGAATTTCCTGCTCTCCATCATCCACTCTGATTTTCATATCACATCATTTTTGTTCATTGGAAAACGAGGGTTGGTGTTCATGAGAAGCATCCCTGATACCATTTTCACATCAGTTTTTATCTACCACTTTGAGGAGGCACCTTTGATTTGATAATCAGCAAAGAAAAATGCCAGTGACTACGCAACATCTGGGAGTTATGCAGCTACTGTTTGTCTCTATGTTACACTCTTTGGAACTGCAGAGGCAGCTCTTGGAGTTATCAGCAAAGACTTTAAATTCGGTTTCTGGATTGCATTCTGGAACTCGGGAAAACAGCATTCTTCGAAGGAAGGTCCGAAGGTGTTGGCGCAGAGGGGCAAGGCAGTGGTTCTTTCTCGCTGGGATGCCTGTCCCAAGAAGATATTGGGTTTATGAGAGGAGCTCTGACTGGTGGGAGAACTTTGTACTTACTGCTTGGGGAGACGAGCAGTGGTTAGCTAATTTCAGGATGACAAGGGGAACTTTCATGGACTTGGTTGATAAAGTAAGGGGCATTCTTGAAAGAGAGAGTACAAACATGCGACCTGCTGTTCCTGTGGAGAAGAGGGTCGCTGCATCCATCTGGTATCTAGCAAATGCCAACACCTACAGGGAGGTTGAGCAACAATTCGGTCTGGGTCTTTCAACGGTGGGAAAGATGGTTCTTGAATTTTGCATTGCTCTTGAAATTAAGCTGTACAGGAAAACAGTGTGCATTGGCCAAGACATCAACAAGGTGAGAAGTAGTGATATGTGCCCTTGGGCAGCCTATGTTACATTCGCCTGGCTGGTTAATTTACTTGCTCATGATTTTTTTTTTTCCTTTTATACATGTATTTCTTAAGAAGACCGATATGCTTACTGAGCCATCAGCTTCTTACAGAAAGAAAGTTTGCATTCAGTGCTGATTTCTCTCTTTTCTTCCCCTACTGTACAATTTTTGTCTTGATTATTGTTTTATTGCCAGTCTTTAGTCACTTTTTTTTTTTCCCTGTCATTCTTCCAACGTCTCTTCTCCCCACCCCGGGTAAAGATAATTACCCCTTTTTTTTTCCCCGCACAGATAATGGCGGGCTTTGCAGAACTGGGAATGCCTCACTGCGTCGGGGCAATCGACGGCTGTCACATCCCTATTAACAACCCGAAGGGAGTGGTGGAGGAGTATGGCAACCGCAAGAACTTTTCGTCAATGCTGCTGCAAGGGACGGTGGACCACAGCGGAAGATTCATTGATGCAGAGACCGGATGGGCGGGACGAAATAACGATGCGGGGGTGTTCACGCAAAGTAATCTGTGTAGAGCAATGGACTCGGGCTGCTTCGTGCCGGGTAATCCTGTAATCACTCTTGATGGGGTCAGTGTCCCCGCCTTGATGATAGCTGATGGTGCTTACCCCATGAGACGTTGGCTGATGACTCCTATTCGGAATCCTGCGGGGGCCAGGGAAAGGAATTTTTGCTACCGTCTGAGCAGGGCACGTAATGTGGTGGAGAGGGCATTCGGGAGACTAAAATCGCGTTGGCGCTGCCTGTCAGAGCGTCTAAAGGTGTCCACGAGTCATGCTGTCTCTGTTATTGTGGCTTGTGTGATTCTGCACAATATTTGCGAGGCAAGGGGACACTCCGTTTGGCCAGCAGAGGAGCCCTGTGTTGTGATTCATACACAGGAAGATGAGGATTATAACCCACATGAGGAGAGAAACCTGCCTGAGGGGAGGGATGTTAGAGAGGTTCTGGTAGATTTCATGTGGAGGAATCGCAGGGGTGCCTAGGTCTGGCCTTATTGACGTTTTTTTATTTTTATTTTGGGTGAGTTTTATGCAGGGCTGTCTCCCTCGTGGTCACCCACGCCAACTGCTTCAGTTTTATTTTCGGTTGACCTCCACCACAAACAGCAAATTTGAAGCCTCTCACTATTTTCCTTGTTACTGACAGATGCAAAAAAACCAATGATCTGGTGTTATGAATGGAGATCGCTAGCAGATTGCGTCCTGACAACAACACACACACTCACACCAAAGCACCATAAGGCTGGTCAGTGCTGTAAAGTGCATCATCTGCTGTGCTAATCGCCTTTCCCGCCACTTTTTCGGGGATGGGTACCCAGCTGGCCATGTACAACAACACGCTATCACTCATTTGACAAGCAAAACACCGTGTAAACAGCTGACTCTTCAGTGGAATGTTATGGCATTGTTCCTGATAGGCGCTGCTGGTTTTATAATCGAAATGAAACAGTTACTATTGTGTTTGTGCGCACATACTATCTTTTCCTGTTTTTATTTCAGTGTAATCAAAAAATCATGCTGCACAAATAAAAAACCTGAATATTTACCACTTCCAACTGCCCTTTGAGTTCAATTGACTAATCAGGGTTGTTATTGCTTCACTTGAACAGGCAAGACAGTCTTGTCTGACAAAGTCACCAGGCATTCTACCCTGTATTTCTTAACAGCATCCCTGCTAATTGGTCGCCATTTGGCAGCCTTTCCTGAGGGTGGCTGGCCGTTTGTTTCCTGAGGTGTGTTACTTGATGCGCCTTGCCAAAATTCCCCGCAAGGAAAACACCAATGATCCCATGCTGTGAGAGATCTAACCTTTTTTTGGTGTCCTGTTCGGGCATTTCAGGACATTTGTGGGCGGCTCTGTCCGGCTGCGCAAACAAGGGGAAATTAAAAAATTATACCACGTTTCTTTACATCGGATCATTGCTTAAAGGTCGCCATTTGGGAACCTTTTCTACGGGTGGGGAGCCCGGTGTTACCCCAGATTTCGCCTGCACTAATGGGAAAAAGGCACATCTCGGAGCAGGATATAGAAGCAAGGGTGGGGGAGGGGAAAATAAATGTTAAGCAGCTAGGCTATTCATCTCCAGGTTGAGAATTACCTGGAGATCAGTTAAAATTTCCGGGTTTATGCGGCCACTGTGGAATCTCAGGTTTATCTGTTCAACAGTGATTAAATATATTACTCTGTTTTTGCACTTAGCATAGTGAAATTAGGTGGGGTTGGTCATAGCGGAACCTGTTTTTTCCACCCCAATTTTGCTACAGCGAAGATACACAACTCTTAGGATAACGATCCTCGCCTTGCACCAATAAGGTGCCCAAGTGTGGAAAGCTAACGTCAGTTGAAAGTCTTATTGTAACATGAAAAAATCAACTCCCCCTCCCCCAGTGGATCATTTATTTTCTAACCTGACAATACATACAAACAATTGGGCGCGGAAAGGCATGTGGGCCCCTGTCCAACCCCAACAACACAACACCACCCTTTTTTTCCTTGTCATTACTTCTGATCCAAGTCCAAGGGATCCATGACACTCACGTGAAAGATGAAATTTCCAAAGGATGCATTTTCTCCCCACAAGCATACATCACTGCCCATCTTTCACACCCATACACACAAAACATTCAACCAGCTGAGGTGTTACAGGTGACTAGGCAAACCACCACAGATCTGATTTGCAATTTCCTTTGTTCTAGCAACATCAAAGGACACCGGGTCTCCCTCTTGAAATAGCCCGTGGGCGCCATGGCCCATCTTTAACTCAGAAGGAAGCTGCATTGCAATTTATTCCACGTACACCTCCTCCTCCCTTCCCTGATGAAGGTTCCTGCATTCATAACTGCAATGTTTTCTGTTTCATTTAATGTGAAGAAATGATTGTGACTGTCTACTAGTAATGAGACACAGTGCAGTCTCTCCTTCTCTCTGATTGTTGTCTACAGCATCGCTAAATGCGCTGTAAAATTTATTCTCAAAAAAATAACATGGAAAATGTTGGACACGTGACAAATGTGGTCTTCTTCCCCCACTTTGCATCATCAGCCTCTTCTCCAATTCGGATACACGTTTCTCAAGACTCTCACTGCATGGGAGGAAGCAAAAAAAAAAAAAAGTCAACATCACTGTGATGCGGGGTGTAGTCATGGTTTTCCAATCATTGATAATGCTTTGAGTGGTTCTAGCGATTTCATTCAATAGCTTGCCATTCTGCGTGACTGCTGCAACTGCTTTCATCCATCTGCTGGGGAAAAGCTGCAAAAATGGGAATTCAGGAACTTGTAGCAATAGTGGAAAAAATGTTCAGCAAGAAAATAAATGCTCGATAACAGCGGCCACATCATGCTAATGTTCACTAGCATAAACAAAGCTTCGTGTTCATTTCAACATACATGAATAAATCCTCGCATATACAGTGCTGTTTACTTTTCTTTTGGTGTGTGTACACATTGCAATCAGCTATGTTAGGGTGTGCCATGGAAAATAGCTTGGTAAATGCTCACATTGTAACATGCATGGCTCTCCTCACGGGACGTGAACAGTTACTGGCTACGACACCCCCAATTTGGGGGACTGTGTTGCATTGGCTGAGGCAGATACACAAGCTATAGCTTTCTGAGACCCCCCCTTTCCCCTCTCCTTTTGGCAGAACAAACAAACACAAACTGAGATTGGTGGTCTGAATGCGGTGAGTAGTGATTAAGTTTGCGGGCTCTTGCTCCCTTCTTTTACCTTCAGCTTGATTGCGCTGTGTAGCTTCTCCGCACTCCTACTTGGATTCAAGAGCCTAATTTTAGTTACCTTTTCTGGGCTCTGCTGTTTTTGTCCACCTTGGATAACTTATTAATAAATCAATGGTGTACCGATTAGTTGTATTAACTAAATTATTTTTTGATTAAATTCATCTTGTGCTGAGCATTAAATCGAGCCCTTGGGAGTGTGTAGAGACCGGACAGAGGTTGAAACTGGATTATGTGATGTTACAGTTCTCCTTTGCAGATACATGGTAAGAAATGGGTTAATACATTCCTGCATCCGGTTTGCTCAGCATTTTCATTAATACTGGGAGCATTGACTGGCTTTGCTGCTGGCAGCAGCCCTTCCCCTCCCCCCCAGCTGTGAGTTAGAGGCACTATTTTCTCTGTAGTCTCTATGCATGATTCTCGGCCCCAGGGAGCTCTATTTGGCCCTGTTGTCTGTTCCCACTGGGGGCCAATATGAGAAGGGAATTATTGTGCTAAGCATTACATGGCAGCATCAGAAATATACGGAGAACATAGGGGAGTAGTACTCCGTGTACTATGGCTCACTCTTGCCGCTTAAGTGTATTGCCAACATGGTCTAGTGGTTGAGAGAGGTGTTTGAATAGGTGAAGTTCCGGGTTTGATTCCCACACACTTGGACCAGACCCAATGGGTTGAAATTAAATCAAAAGTCTTTCTGTGTAGACATTAAGTTGGATTTTCTATCAGTGGAAGGTTCCTCGTGGGACAGGTTTCTGTGGAAGGTGGTAAGCTCTCCTTCCCTGGAGGTTTAGAGGCAGAGGTTGTATGGCCATCTGTCAGCTATGCAGCTTCGGTAACCTTCAGCAGATGCTGAGAGGACAGCTATTTTTCCATCATCTAGTCATGGCGTGGGGGTAACAAGAACAGCTAACGCCAACTGGTTGAGTAGGTGATTTTCCAGCATTGTGCAGGGGATGGACTAGATGATCTTGGTGGCCCCTTCCAACTCCACATTGCTGACCTGTGAATTGATACACTAAAAAGGAGGTGAGCTACTTTTCTGTTATCTTTTTTGGCCAGTCACATTTCCTTAATGGGGTAATTTGGCTTGATAGGATTAGTTCATTGACGTCTGTAGTCCTTTTCAATTTCGGCTATGGGCCATGCCTTCAAATCTGTGCTTAATGCCCATATGAAAGGGTGCTGCGCCCCCCCCCCTCTTGCTGCAGCGGGACGGAAAGCGAAGGACCCACACACACACGCCAGGCAAAATGCCTGATCTGCAGCTACTTCAGGCAAACCTGCTAGCACATGAGTCTGGGAAGCGCGTGCCCGTGCCATGAACCATTAGGGACTTCCTTAGCAGAGCATCACACGGCAGCTGTGTTTAGGGGCTTGCCCAAACTCTGGCATGCCTAGTCGCCAGGGTGAATACATTAGAGACCGGGCAGTGGCTGGCCAAGCCCCCATCTACCACTAGGGGGTCAGGTAACGCCCCCTCATACATCGGGGAGGCATTGGTTAGAGGCGGCCTGTGTGCCTGGTTTACAAGCATGGGCAGCGAAGGGGGGGGGGGAATGGGGGGCTAGGGCATAGGGCAGCGTGGTTCCTAGTCGAGCCTCCACCTCAGGATAGAGGCGGTGGCCTATATGGCTGCTTGGAAAATGCTCACATAGTAACATACATGGCTCTCTTCACGGGACATGAACAGTAACTGGCAACGACATTCCCCCCCCCCCGCTATGGAGATGGGGGCGCATGTATGCTGTCCTCCATCTTCCCATGCCCATGCAGGCTTGCGTTTTATTTTTCTGCTGTAACTAAGCACGCCCCCTCCCCCCTCCCCCCCACTACCAAGGGGTTGAGCGCGCATGCGTGGTCAATTTTTTTGTTTCCTCCCTGTCGCCCCGTTCTGCCTAAGGCTTAGATATGTCCTCAAGGCGCCCTAAGCCCTTTGAATGGTCCTTTCAGGAGGTGGAGCGAATGCTCCATTTCATAATTGAGCTTGGTGTGTGCGATCAAGTGTTGTGTCCTGAGCTAGACCCACTTTGCGAGCCGCACAACGTGGGTATTGCGATTGATGCATTTGCTGAAGTCGCGCGATCTATGTGCGCGGCGGGGCACGAGCGCTCAGGCCACCAGTGCAGACGCATTTTTCAGAAAGTACTTGATGCTGCCAGAGGAGTTTGGGGGCACGGCTGGAACGGCGGGGAGTGCATGCAGTGCTTGCCCCCGCACTACTGGTCACTGATGGAGATAAGGGAGGCGGCGGTTAGACAGAGGGCTCAGATAAGCGCAGGTAAAAAACTAGGTGACACAGCTGTATAGTCACATGAGGCTAGAAATCAAATGAGTGTAGTCTGAGCTTGATTGTAACACAACAGACACCCACTTTCAGCAAAGGAAAGAATGGGTTGAGGTTTCCCATGCAGTTTCTTAAAAAAAAAAAAGGTGATTGTGGCAAGTGAGCATCAATGTTGTGCTGGAACAATATTTCAAGTCAACATTAATTTGATAGTATGTATTGTGTGCTGCTAAGACCTGTTAACATTCCTGGACATAATAAGCAACGTTGCAGTACTGAATATTGTTTCGGGGGCGGTGGCAACACCTATCAGCTGCTGCTTATGAACACTGCTGTAGAACAAATTGCTATTGAGTAGCTTTTTGGAAGCGGGAATAAACAGTTTGCTCTCCACTCTTTGCAGAAGTTGAGTCAAGGTGGTGCTCATTCGACTGCATGTGGACACAAAGGGGAATAGACGGAGGTCAGTACTGGTGAAACCTTTGGAGAAGTTGCTAGCGTGGGTTTTGTTAGATGTTCATTGATTTTGACTGTTTCATAACTTTTTCTCTTGCATTTAATAGTGCAAACTACACACACACCGTGGGATCACTGGAAAGAAGCGGAGGAAAGGTGGATGATGCGTTGTGAGTCAACTAACAGAGTGTAAACAGCACCATGACCAACTAGGAACCTGGTATAGGGTTGCCAGCCTCCAGATGGGGCCTGGAGATCACCCGGAGCTACAGTTGATCTCCAGAAGATAGAAATCAGTTCCCCTGGGGAAATTGGCCGCTCTGGACGGTGGACTGTATGGTGTTATACCCTGCTGAGGTACCTCTCTATTGGGGTTGCCAACCTCCAGGTGGTGGCTGGAAATCTCCTGCTATTTCAACCGCTCTCCAGCCGGCAGAGAACAGTTCTCCTGGAAAAAATTGTCACTTTGGCAATGGGACTGTTTGGCATTGAAGCCCCCCCCTCCACAAACCCCACCCTCCTCAGGGTCCACCCAAAAAATCAGCAGGTATTTCCCAACCCGGAGCTGTCAAACCTAATCCAAATACTGGGCTTGCAAGCTCTGGGTTGAAACATACCTGGAAAGTTTGGGGTTGGAGCCTGGGAAGGCCAGGATTTAGGGAGGGGAAGGACATGAGCAGGGCAGAATGCCATAGAGGGCATCCTCCAAAGTTGCCATTTTCAGCACGGGAATGGCGGTCGGTCTTCTGGAGATCAATGGTAATATTGGGAGATTACCAGTGGCCACCTGGGGGTTGGCAACCCCACCATATACCCTCTTCTGGCTCCCCAAATGCAAATCTCAAGGATTGTCCCTTTTTTCGACCACCTCAGCCAAATTTATGCATTCATGTACCCCAAGTTTGTGGAGACACAGTATAGTTAGCGCTGGTGTCTACACATGTTGGTGTGTAAGGGAGGAGGTCAATTTCGGGCAAACTATGGTAAAATACGTGGTGGTGGAGATGAGAGAAAAGCAGGGGCCCCAGCAACGTTTCCAGTGCGCATTGCAATAAGCAATACATAATGTTTCCATCATGTATGCTGGATTTTGGATAAAAAAACCAGCACGCACCGTTGACTTTCCCCTTCATGTCCTCTCAAGTCAATGAGCAAAATGGACCCTTTTATTGCCTGACCAATGTCTGATTCTATATTCCTTATTCTCTTAACTCCACGCAGACGAGGAACTGGCTTTCCGTGTCCACCAGCTGGAGCGACTGTGCTCAAGACAGAGTTGCCAATGTTCTCTTGCTGGATCCTCAGGCACCTGGTAAAAATTCATGACTCAGCTGCTTTGGTTTTTCCCTTTATTCCATGTGTTTTTTCCCCATCAGCACACTTATTTGGAGTTTAGAAAAGCTCCACATTAAAGGTGAACTAAAGTACATACTACGGGGAATCATGTCTATTAGCGCCCATATCACGAAGATTGTAGCATGAGCCATTCGATGAGAATCAGTCACAACTTCCTCTCATTCGGCGGTTGTCATGCTTGTAAAGGACCGCAAATTAGGCAAAATTTTACCATTCTGATGTTCCATGCTAGTATTGTGCCCGATTCACACCCAAAGGTCATGTAACAATGAATATTTCACTACAGGGCACTGAGTAATCAGGCAAGATGCCTACCTTGGTATGGTAAGAAAATTGTGCAATCGGTTAGGTAGTAGAAACAGCCACAAACCAAACGGCAGCGCGTTTGTCTTTGCATTATAATAACCGAGCGGTTTTCAAAAATATTAGACCGATGTTTTCGTGTTAATGCAACTCACCAACATTGAGCTGGAGGGATTGCTCATAAAAGGGCACGTCAGGCACAGCTTTAATTTTTTATTGAGTTAAAATTAACTGCCGGATAACAACGATATTAAATCGATGTGTTCGTGTTAATGCTGTTCACCAACATTGTGCTGGCAGAATTGCACATTAAAGGGCAAGGCAGCCACAGGTTTAATTTTTTAACCTTTCCCCCCGCAGGTAAGACCGTGGGCCCCCATTGGCGCTCGCTAACGACATATCACCACAAACGCAGACCTGGAATGGTTGCTACACAACGCCTGTGTTTCTGCATGACTTTTGGGTTCTTGCAATGTTTTGTCAAACACTGTTTGAGAAGTATTATTTTGAACTGTTCAAATTAAGAATAAAGTAACCCTCAACTGTACCAGCAGTGTATGTTGTAAACTGGGATATACATAACCATCAGAATTCAAAATTCATTACTGAGTAAACATTAATTATTATTTTTTTCATCGCACGCTCACATCCATAAATTGGACGAAGAGTCCCAAAAAATGTCACCCATCACCCAAAACCAGATATACACTGTTGCCCGTAATGGAAGCGGTTATTTTCTAAAGGATTGCAAGGCAGCTTACTGCATAAATACTCTTTCCTTGGTTTCTGCACAGAAACAAAGCTACCCCATGTTATCCTATCTTGTAAAAAGTACATGAATAGATGCTGCTAACTGTTAAGTGGGTGTAAAAGCAAGTGTGAAAAAAACTTCTTATTCTAGTCAAGTGAAGACTTATTGCGCCTGGGGGTTTTCTGAGTTTATTTAACCTGGACCGGTAAAATGAAACAAAAAAAGGAATTGCACAGTCCTGAAGGAAACTGCATAGGGTTTTCAATGCAAGAGACAATCAGCGGTGGTTTACCATTGTCTGCCTCTCCTTGAATACCTTGCATGTTTCCAATCCAATAGAAAGGAGGGTTGACCAGATTAGCTTGTGAGAAGTGATGCGAACAGGATAGCCAGGGCAGGATCGATAATTTATTAAATAGTTAAGTAAGTAAGCATGGAGATGAAGAAACCACGCATGGAGATGAATTCGTAATTTCCACCCTAAAGGGAGAAATTTTTTAATTGCCCTCTCTTCCCAAAATAACAGTTTCATGAGTGCTATTGTGCTGATTATGTATTTGTTTACTTCATTTACACCTCACCTTTCTTTCCAATGTTCCTGATCTGTGTTACTTGATGCGGCTTGGAAAAATTTTCCATCAATGAAAATGCCTATTATCCCATGCTGTAATAGATGTGATGTTTTTCTATGGTGCATGGGTCAGGCCTTTGGGCGTATTTGTGGGCAGCTCTGTCCTGGCAAACAAACAAGGTGAAAATAAATAATTCCTCCATGTCAGATTACACAGGATCATTGCTTAATGGTCCCTATTTGGGCGAGGTTGGGAAGCCGGATTTTCCATGAGGTTTGATCTTTATGCGCCAGGAAAAAATTACGCAGACAGTCACTATTATGCCTCCATGTGAACTTTGTGTTGACATTCTGTCTAATTGGCACACAAACATATTTCTGAGCACTCCTATTCGCTATAGCGGAGGAACTGAAATCGTTTGAGAATGAACCTTTCCCTTAACAGAATCGGTGACTGAGTGCGGCAAGCTGTCAGTTGCCAGGTTTACTGTTAAATGAAGAGATCGACTCCCCCTACCCCAGTGGACAATTGATCTTCTTAACTGAAAATATTGAAAACAATAGGCTGTGGAAAGGCATGTTGGCCCCACTCAATGAATTTTATTACACTGTCTGCGGTGCCATTCTGCTGATTACGTATTTTGTTTACTTCATTTACACCTCACCTTTCCTTCCAATGTTTCCGATGTGGCTTGGACAAATCTCCCATGAAGGAAAACAGCAATTATCCCATGCTGTGAGAGATGTGAGGTTTTTCTTTGGTGTATGGGTGAGGCCCTTGGGGCACATTTGTTGGCAGCTCTGCCCTGCGCCACAGTTAAGGTGAGAATAAAGAATTCTACCACGTCCGTTTACAAAAGATCATTGCTTAATGGTCCCCATTTGGCTCGGGGTGGGATACCGGATGTTACATGAGGTTTGAGCTTTATGCGTCAGGGAAAAATTACGCAGACAGTCACTATTACGCCTCCATGTGAACTTTGTGCTTACATTCTGGAAACATGCCACAGAAAACCTTTTTTTTCCGTTAGGGGACAGGGGGTGGTATCTGAATCAGATACAACAGGCATCTGATGCAATATTTTTTCTCAGACGCTTATCATTGTGGAATTCTCACAGCTGTATTCTTACAGCTGACGGCAATCTTACCCTACTTACATGTTAACTCGGTCTATATCTAGAAAACGTCTGAGTGAGTTGTTGGACTCTAAAAATTTGAGATACTAATGAAATTTGCAAATCCTAGCATTCATCAGTACTGATTCATAACTGGAATATTTTAGGTTTCATTTAATGGCATGAATGACAGGTGACTAGTCATGAAATTTAGTGCATGCAATCCTTCTCTCATATTGTTGTCAAAAGCATTTCTAACTGTGCTTTAAAATTTGTTCTTGGGGGCCCTTTGCGAGAAACGCCCCTTTGGGGAACATTAATTAAGAAATGACAATCATGAGGGAGGTTTTTTTTAAATATTTGTGTGGCTGGTCCAAATTAGTCACTTCTGGCCCTTTTCTGGGGGGGGAAGGTTGCTTTTCTCTATCCACACTCTCCAACAGAATACGCCGTGTGTGTACACGGGTCTTACTCCCTGCTTGAGTAACAAAGTGTAGCTCAGACCTGTCATAAAGATAACAACATTTATTTAACTTCAATGTAAGGCATCAACTGTTAAGGGGCATGGTGACACACAAAGAAGCGAACAAATCAAGGTTAACAGCGCAACAGCTACCATGTCTGAAACTGAACAGTGAACACTCTCGCGAAAGAAAAATGAACAATGTGGGGCGCATAACAAATGTGGTATTCTTCCCCCACTTTACATCAGCAGCCTCTTCTCCAATGCGGATACACGTTTCTCAAGACTCTCCACTGCATGGGAAGAAGGAAAAGAAAAAAGAAAACAGTAGGAGCATGTCAGGGTGATTTGGTGTTTAGTCATGGTTACTCTCGACATTGATACCGCTTTAACGAGTTTTTGACATTTTATTAAACAGCTCGCCATTCTACAGGACTCCTGCAACTGCTTGCATCCATCTGCAGTGCTGTGCAGTGCAGTTTCGTATTAAAAAATATTCCGCCCAAAAATCTACCCCTTCCAACCTCCCTTAGAATTCATTAGACCAAACAGGGTGTTTCTTGCTTCACTTGAACAGGCGAGACGGTCTTGGCTGACAGCGTCGCCAGGTGATCCATCAGTGTCTTCTACCCATACTGGTGGTATGCCGGAAAAGCCATGGAATTCTCATTTAGATTGCCAAGCGGTTTGTAATAAATTTTTGTCTGTCCTGAGACGGGAGTACATTTCATCAGATTTACGTAAAAAAAAACAAACCTATAACTGACAGGTTGGGCCAAGTTTGTTCTGCCAACTATTAGTAGAGAGATTCTCCTGCCTCCCTTCAGATTTACTAACCCAGCGTGCGTGAGGTCAGCAGTACGCAACTTTGCGTGGGTTAGGGCAGCAGAACAAAAAAACTCGGGCTTAAGCCTGCCAAACCATTGCACCACATAATTTCCAGCACATCACACATGATTTGTTCTGTGCGTGCTGGGGTTAGTTTTGTTTTGTACTATTTTCATTTGACCAAAGATATAGAAATGGCAATTTTAACTGGTAGCAATACTCGCCTTGCGTCCATTTTCTCCCCCTCTGAGTGGCGACACAAGGATTACTCACATTAGCTGGGACTGTGTGGGTTTGCAGATGACAGACAAGTAGAGCAAAAGGCTAGGTTGGAAAATGTGATCTATCAGCTTTCTGCTGGTACTCAAAATTAGTCCTTTCTGGCCATTTTGGGGGAGAAGGGTGCCTTTCTCTATCCACGCTCTCCCCTTGCACTCTCATTATCACTCAAGATAGTCAAGAGACAAGCCTACTGACAGCATATGCTGTGTGTGGACATGGGTTTTACTCCCTGTTTGAGTAACAAAGCATAGGGTTTGGAGAATGGATAGCTAAATGCTTATGTATTTACATAGACTTTCCAATACATGGGATATAATAACAACTGGTTAGGACATCATTGATTCAAGAAAAAGGGAATTTCATCACATTACTAAGATAGCATGCATACTTGAATTCTGTGTGGTCTCCTCAAAGGCAGTGAGTCTTGACAGTAGCGGCATGCAGTCACACTCCCCCTGTGCTGCTGTGGAACAAAACCGTGGTTATTACGTTTTGGGAGCACGGATAAGGGTAACACAATGAAGCCACCACCTGGATAAGGGCATAACATATCAAGTCTGATAATCAATCCAGTAAGTGGCCTACCAGGGTGCCCCAAGGATGCCCACTCGCTAGACTACTTCTGCAGCATACTTACTGCCTGTGTTCCAAAGTGGAATTGGGGTGGGTTTAATATGCTGAATATTCCATCCATTTATGGGTGATTAAAACTGAATAACATTCACATACCCTTCCCCTCCCAACAACAGACACCCAGTTAGGTGGGTGTCTGTTCAGAACATTAACCTTATTATGCACTGACGCTTCAGCGCTTCTGCTATTATGTTGACAGCATCTGCTCTTACACACAAATGCAATTACTCTGTACCCTGTTGTGTTTTGGGTGGTCAGTGCTTCAAGGGAATGTAAAGTCTCACGATAATCGCAAAAGGCCAATAACACAAATGTGAATGCTTGTTCCACTTGTGAGCCAAACCATCCTGGTATGGTGCGGTGAGCTTCTTCCCAACTCACACGTAGCCCTGAATCCAACGGAGAAGTCTCGTGATGGCATCTTTTCTGTGGTTGCATCGTCATCCTGCTCCTCATCTGGAGAAAGAAGGGAGGAGATTTGGGTGTAGAGCGGAAATATGCATGCAACACAGTAAACCTGGGGGCTTACCCCCTCCACAAGATTAAGATACAGCAATGTCTCTCTAAGGAAATGCTCTGAAGTATGAAACATAATCCCCAGTTACATTTACTTTGAGGGACAGCGGGCGGATTCATAAGCGCTACGCACCAGAACTGGCTCCTGGGTTGTGGGGAGGGACTGGGCGTCTACTTGGATCCCAGTGCTGCATCATCATAGCAAAGAACGTTTTGCCCGCATGCCATATCTCTGTTGGAGCAGCAAGCCATTCGAAGTTAGACTCAAAATCATAGCAAAGCTGCCTGTATTTTTGGAGGCACTCCAGAGCAGATCTTCGGCCATAACCAAAACCCTCCAGCAATGCAGCGAAAGTCCTGCATTCACGCAGGGCAAAATCTGAGGGCATGTGATGAACCCGGAAGGCTAGTCCCCTCAACTCCATGAAACGGAGGAAATGGTCCAGCTCTTCCTTGCTCCACCTTTTCCCCGCCATTTTGAGACTTATGAGACGTGTTGTGCGCATGTGCACAATCTCAGCCAAGTTCCATTGTTAATTGGTGTTCCTCCTAGTTGCATCCATACTCAGTCGCAACGGTAACCATGCAAAAGATACCTTAGACAGCATTACAGACAAAGAAGGGAGATGGTTAATGAGAATGCTCTGCGTCTTACCAGAAAAGTCTGGCTCCGCCCCTTCATGCGTGGGTGGAAGACCCGCACGTCTCCAGTGGTCTGTCATCTGGCAGTATTCCTCATGTGCTCCGCGTTCCAGCGCATCAAGCGACTGGCCTTGCATGGTTCTTAATGCGTTAAAATCTCTGCACAGTTGCCTATAGCGCGCAACGCAGCTTTGTGTGGATCTGCGCGCATAACCAAAGTTGTTTAGAGCGACAGCAAATTCTCTGAAAACGCGCATGATAAAAGGCCTGGGGCGCTCAAGGATGGCGCTAAAGGTCAGCTGTCTCTGCTCTAGGAAACGCAGCATGTGGCGCGTCTCGGCGCGCGTCCACCCCCTCTGCGCCATGGCGCACGGCTTTTCCTACCACAGCTCAACCTTGGGGAAAAAAAATTGGCGTGGCCATGAGAAACGCTGAATGAGACGGGGGCACTGAGGGGCGGAGGCTACTGGAGTTGCCTTAGTCCGCTCTGTAATGACGCGCCCTCGTTCCCGGAAGTGCCCACTTCCGTGTTAATAGATTGCGGTGCTTCAGCACCGGAAACCATGCCCTGGGCAAAACCAGCACCTCAAGCATCCCGCATCATTTGCACGGTTTGTTCAACGCTTAAACTGCCAGAATGTCTCCTTCATCTCTGCCCCACAGAAACAGCGAGGAGTCCTCCTTCCTCTCAGCACCAAATACTCACCACCATAAGAAAGGGGGGAGAGGGATATCCAGCGCTGAAATCCCTCCACCTTCCCCACGCTCCACCCTATCAAAAGTCACCACCGCAGAATACCCTGTAATCCTCACGCAACACTTTAGCTCTTAACCAGTAATCACGTCTAGATGCAGGATGGCCGCTGATAGGAAGTGATTAAGGGAGGAGGTTTGCAGCTTTGTACTCTTTATTTGGAGATCAGGGAATGAGTGTACAAACACCATCCATTGTGCAAGTGTCTTTGCCAAGTTTCCTTTGATACGTGTTTGCATGTTCATTGTCTCGCTTGTCAATACGTGTTTTTGCGGTTGCTTGAGAGCCTCGTTCTATCCTTATCTTAGCTTGTCTGTACTAGTACTTGTGCATCTTTGCTTCAGTTTAACCTCCAGGTACTAGCTGGAGATCTCCTGCTATTACAACTGATCTCCAGCCGCTACAGTTCATATCACCTGGAGAAAAGGGCAGCTTTGGCAATTGGATGTTATGGCCTCGAGGTCCCTCCCCTCCCCAATACCCGTCCTCTTCAGGCTCCACCCCCGAAACCTCCCACCAATGGTGAAGAGAGACCTGGCAACTCTCGGCTGTGCCCACCATGCTGTGTCAGAATTTCAAAGGTGCCTGCAGGCAAAAAAGGTTGAGGACCCCTGGCTTAGCTCTTAGCTTTTGGGACACATTGTGGAGCAGTAACAAACCAGATTGCACATCTGAAGTAAGGAAACCATCTGCATATTAGCATCTCTTAGAAAGAAAGGAATGAAGCCCCAGCAAAAGCTCTGCATGCAGGATCATGACCCGGCCGAACAGGTCTTAGCGTCCAGTGCGGGTGTTCTGGTTCCAAAATAAAGCCCATCAGGATGAGCGGGCTCTTATGCAAGCGTCCAACCTGGCTTCTCTAGGAGACAGGTGAGAAGGAGATAACATGTCAGCTCACCTCCTTATGCATTCATTTCTGGCTTCAACTGTACGAGTCTGTGTTTGGCCCTGTAGTCTTGGTTAACAGGGGGAGTGTCTAGGAGGGAGATTTAGTGTGGGAGGATAATGTCGACTGTTCACAATTTAATTAACAGGACACACCTGGGCAGCATAAGTTAGAGGGAAACAGTCCCATGAATTTTTTCTTTTAAACAAAATAATGAAGGCAGTACTTCCATGAGTGCTAGACATTGTTGAGACTAAATTTAAGCAGAAAGTTACATGCATCACCTAGACCTTTCCATCTCCAGCTATCACACTGGCCGTATTTTTGGGTGCGCGTCAGATTGTTTCTGGTCTCATTAGCAAGTTGAGCTTGGACGGTTATTGATGGCCAGTAAATAGTTCCAGCAATGCGCCTTGTTGTTGAAACCCATCTTAACTATGGTTTTTCTAAAAAAATTATTTCATAATAACCTTTCCCTTCTCGCCTGACCAAAGCTCAATAGTTGAGGTATAATATTGCAACGTGTAAAACATATGGGAATCTGGTTCCAGAATCACGAAATAACCAAAATGTATTGGCTGTCAGGATTCTGACATTGTCTTAGGGCCAACATACCGTTTCTGTTTATTGCCAATGGTATGTTGGAGACAGTGCACTGTCCATATTGGGAGCCGTGACTGATCATTACCTTGTGATGTGCATATTAACCGTCAGTGCAACCTAAGGCCTGATGGTACTGGCACACAAAATCGCTCCCAGCCACTCGCCAAAAAAGAGCCCGTTTGGTTGAACTGGCTAAGACGCCACAAACAATTGAGTATGGCCAAAGTGTCAGCGGCTATTACGGGAAAGGGTGGGGAGGCTTAATGTGGTCAGGCTGTAATCAACATCTGGTGGTACTGACAACAGTGCTCCGATTGGCAGTGTCCCCAAGACGCGCAATGGGTGCAGAGGTATTCGCCACCACGCACTGTGGCCAGAACATGACTGGGATGTTTCGGCATGCATTTCAAATATTGTCTCATGCAACTAATGACAACAGCAGCGAGGGCGGTGTGAGGTGCATGCTAGTTGGCAGTTGCCTGTGTGATGTACCTTTGGTTGTGGGGATGGATTGATGTCTTGAGAAAAGGCCACGGAAGAAGAAATTGCACATCCATACTGTAGAATATTTCACCCATTTCCTGCATGGTCCCCCAAACTACAAACTAGCACCACCTTACCCCCTCAATGTTTCCTCTCCAATGACCCTCGCAACCAAACTATCAAATCTCGAGGGGACTAACCTGGCTGTCAGAAGCAGTATTGTTACTGAAAACCATGAACACTTGAAGATTGAAAGTTTTATGGGGCTAAACTGAAACAGGAATGTGATCAAATTGAAAAGTTAGGGGTTGACAGCATTACCAAAGGCAGGCAACCCCCTGCACGAAACAAGACAACTTAACAATTGAGAGCCCAGACATGCTGCAATGGGTCAGCGTGACAATCGTTTTGGGCATCTACGTCCTCAGAATTTCTGCGCGGCCTCCAGTGCTGTCAAACGCTCCTCGATGGTTTCGACTGCGTGGTTTTGCAAAAGAGAGAGAGATAATTGTTAATGCGTTTGGCCCTAACTTTGAATGCAGACAGCAGCTGGAGTGCGACAAACCCAGAATGGCGGAGTCTACCAGAGTGCTATGCCCAGCCTTTGACCACCCCGGTTGCTAATTACCCAAGATATCGTGTGGGTACTGTATGTCAGTGACCGATGGCTTGTTCCTTTACCACAATTTATTCCCTGAAAACTGTTTGGGCACATGGTTGATCAATATCCATCAAAGGATGAATCACGTTCAGACTTTCAGCACTTTGGGGACAGAGGAAGAACCATTTAGCGACGATGTTCCCTCCGCATTTCCCAGCACAGGAAATGTTCCCATTAACAGACATGGTTGATGTGGGATCCTCAATGGCTGTCATCTACCGCTCATACCCAATACATAGAAGTTCACATCCAAATTGTTACTGCATCGCTATTATCGCGAATAAATTTTCCATTAAGTTAATCAACTCTCATCATAAAAACCTTTACCGAGGTGCTCGTGAGAAGGTCAAGAAAGTAGTCATGTTATCACAGAAATAACTCACCTGAATTATCAAATCTGTCCTCCATCGCCTTAACCCTCTTTAGAATCATGTCCAAACTCCCTTGCAGGTCTTCATCTGTTGAATTAGAGTGGCAGAAAACCCAATGTTAGGACGCATTCGAGATTTCTCAATTCTTTCAAAGCAGCGTGCATGGTTTAACTGCGATCTAGAATAGTATCCAGTGTACATCCCTAGAGCTGGTCATGTTCTTGTATCCCCTTGTAAATTTCAGTAGTTATCACATGCACCCAGAGCAATGCGTCATGCCACAAACGCATACTTGCTCTTTTTGTGAACGCATGGGGGGATACTAGTGCAATTGCTCCTGCTTGCCCAACCCTTTTTCCGTGCGCTTCTATAATCTCATACTTTTCTCAAAGCACTCTCTTGATTTACAATAAGAACCCCTAACAAAAAACACAAAATAACCATTTGAATACCTCCAATTCGCTCTTGTGTGCCCATGGGCACCAGTAAACTGACCAAATGTGGACAAAAAAGGGCGGCAAACATGAACAGTGATTTGTGCTGGAACTATGCATCTAAATCTCATGTCTAAAACATAAGATTGATAACCACCCACTGTTCAGCTGCCTGTAAAGCACATCATAAAGTCATCATCTGCACCGACCACTCACCATGAGTCCTTGCCAGGGCGCACGCATCAGGCGTTCCTGGCGGTGGGGCCTCCATCCCATCATCACTCTCATGATCTGCAAGTAGGAGAAGTTTGGATTATTGATTGTCAAAAGGCAAAAAGGGTAGAAGTTGAATTGCGCCTCAGACAGAAACAGAACAATTCTCCCTTAGCAATTTGGCTGTGTTGAGCAAAAGAACGCTTCTACAGAGCAGGGGCTCAGGATGTTATGTGGACTTTTGCATTGGCACACCAAACCCAGGACACCACAAGGGAATATTTTTGCCATTGTGTCAGCTGCAACCACACTCAGGGCCTCCTTCACAACCTCCCACCGACCTGCAATACAAACTTGGAGTTTCAGTGACAGCTCAATTTATGGTTGTCACTTCTCCACTGCATCCGCACATTATAACTTCTGGTGGCGACCAGCTGCACGGGTTTAACTCAGCTCACTCACCGGTCTCGCTGTCAGAGCTAGGAGAGCGAACATCACTCATCGTTAGAGCACTGGCCAAGGAACGGTACCGATAACGTGAGCGACTCCCAGCATGCCGACTCTCACCCTCTCCGGTCATGGAAGCACACAGCTCTGTGTACTTTTTCAGGCATTCCTGCGCTGACCGCCGCCCGTACCCCAGGTTTTCAAGTGACAGGGCAAAACAAGTTAATTCGCGAAGAGCAAATTGCCTCGGGGTGCGATTAAGCTTGAATGAGAGTTGCTTAACCTCCATGAAACAGAGGAGGTGGCGCAGTTCGTCCTCGCTCCACTTTCTGGAAGCCATTTTGTCTCTGCCCAATGCGACCTCGCGCATGCGCGAGTTCTCGCCGTGCTCTCGCGGTTTTTATTAATTGGCACAGAAGTGCGACGGCGCCGAATGCCAGTCGAAGCATGCTCCCCCGCCCCCACCCCATCCTGAAGTCCCGTGCTGTTCTCTCGAGAAGGAGAGACAATTTTGGAATTTGGGAGACCACGTAGTAACGTGCTTTTGTAATAGGGGGGGGAAATTTCCCAATGATTATCTACTGACTCATGAACCCACTGCTGTGACCTTTGGTGGGTATCACTGACACTTGGCCCACAAATTGTCTTTTGAGAAAAGCATAAGAAAACATCCGTGGCGAATGCAAGGCAGAGATTTTTTTTGGGGGGGGGGTGAACCTCATTCCTCACAGTATTGTGGTCATGGTTTGAGATTTTTAAGGTGAGAAAAAAAATGGTGGGGATGACAGAGGGACAAGGCTGGGGTGACAAGACACGGGGGCAACATATGGTTTCTCGACTGGGCAATTGTTATGCGCAAAGTGTGTGAACGCCTCATTGACAAACAGATTTTGTAAATGATGGGGCAGAAAGCCACTGATACAAGTGGAAACGTGGTTTCCTGACATCCTGGCAGGAGGGCAGGTGGAGAAAAGTTGGAACGGTTCTTCCTTTACTCAGCATCCCGGAAAAAACACCTGCTGGTACTGAGATATCCCAATCAGGTTCTTATGTGCTGTTGTCATGTCATGTAGGTTGTAAAGGATAAATTTATGTCAATGGTGGACATTCTTGAGCAATGGTGGGACCATCAGGCACAGCAGTCAGTTGATTATGTGCCTAATTATCTGCACCAACTGATTCCCCGCAAAAGAGAGCACGTAATAACAATGTCCCCACATCAAGATTTTAGCTCTGCTAATTCCACAGAGGATATCCCTCAGCATCAGCACCATCGAGCTCAATTGACAGCGAATATTGCACATCTCCAACCTTCACGGCCCCCCCCCCCTAACGATCACCAGCCCTTTAAGTGAGCCCAAATTTGTGTTTTTGTGGAAGCCACCAGTATGCACTTATTGATTCTAACAAAAGAATATTCCATGTCTTAAGTTTTTGTCTTTCATTGAAAAAACAGTTATTAACTTTACAAAGGGTTCATAAATAAGTGCAGCAAAAAAACCATAAAAGTGCAATCTTGACAACAACACAACTCAGTAAACATGAAAACAATGTAACATCTAACAACAATGTGGTCGCACGATACAAAGAAAAGTGCAGTGCTTAAACATCCGGTCCTCGACCGTGCTGATGCGCCTCCAATGTGTCCAGCCGTGCATCAATGCGTCCAACTGTTGAAAAATTCAAACAATGAAACAAATGAGTGGGTCGCTGGGGGGCAGTTTGTTCTGAACGCACCAAAATAACCTCTTCATATCAAAAACCAAGGGTCTGAGCGCATCTGTAACCATCTCTAACCAATCAGAGTTAGATTCCTATTGTATTTATAAACGAAGTAATTTGGACATGGTGAGTAGGTTGGCAGCCATGGATTATATCGCAGGAAATATTAAGTAGGCTAGGAAGGCTTATAACAACTGAAGGGTCTACAGATCTGACTTTTGCAACATGCGTGGCATGTTGCCGGAAGGCAACATGTGCATGTACATTTTCTGATAGCTCCAAATTCCCACATGAACAATGGGTAATGACTAACCAAATTAAAAAAATGGTTTTTGGAATAAAATTACAATTATGCATGTCGGCAACACACAGTTCATTGTGGTTAAAAACGCTATTAATGTTTTACTGATGACCGATGGATAATCGTCAGCAATAACAAAATTTAGACTGCGCATTCGAAGGAAACACCATGCCAGCGAAAGTGAAGTACCTACGTGAATGCTCCAGTCGCTCCTCCAGGACACGAACCCTTCTCATCACCTCCCTCAAAGCTGATGCAACACTGCCGTCTGTGGATAATAAAACAGGAAAATATTAAATGAAGAGATCATACATTGTGAAGTTCAGTAATGCCGCACACGTGGGAGAGGTTGGTCATTCTCACATGGAGCCTGCGCTGTGCCCTAGAGCATTTCCCCCCCCCCCCGCTCACTTTCCATATGCCAATGTTTGGCCGTGGTTGAAAGGCATGGGGGAGCGACCAATCGCTCTCCAAGCTTCTGCTTGAGTTTGTACCTTTTTCCAAGTTGAGAGTGTGCAAGCATCATGAACTTAATTTCTTTTGGAAGTTTGTCAGCATGACCATACTCCGCCCTGAACATTTCCAGTCCCGCACTGAAAAAGTCCAGTTTTGAAGCATCAAGAAGATCCGGTGGGGTATGATCTAATGCGTATCTGGTGTATGGGACTCATCACCGTGATGATGGTTGATGAGGAGAGTTCTTCCTTTCGCATTACACCCGGCTTGTGCCGGTCATGCGAGCAGGAACCGCCCGTAACCCACCCGTACTGGAGGCTGGCACTGCCCTTGGCCAGAAAGGGAGCAAAGGTTGTTTCACCCCAACTTTCAGGATGAAAAATGGGAAACTGTCCGATAGACCGGCCAGCCCATTGTGGATAACGAGAGCCATGAATGAGCATGGAGGTAAAGTAGCTTTCTTGGAACTGGTCACAGCACCCAAAAAATTACAAGAAATTGTGAGTGGAAGATCGCTTTAAGTTCTCTAGGCCTGGCTACAGAACGCGGCGTATGGGATGACAGCAGCCTGGGATAGTAGAAGTATGCTGAGACTGAAATGAATGGGCATGATGTGTAAGGTCAACACGCGCGGCTAGTCCAACGATACAGGTGCATTTGCGACAGCCCTAGGATTGTATTGACAGTCCATTTGAATTACAGCCGTCATTGCAGTTAAAGCAGCATGTGGCGTGGCTCAGCCTCCCTGCCTGAAAGTGCATCCCAAATCTTTTTTTGATATAATGTTTATCCAATAAAAACAGGGTGTATTATCTCTTTTGGCTTTGCTGCGCAGTAGTTTGTTGTCATAATGGTAGCTATGATGTGACAGTTCTTGATCTGGGGTAATGCTTGGCCATGGTGGCACGTGTTCCGCTGTTTCCATCAGTGAAGTTTGAACTTGCTGGGCAATCCTCAGCAATTATATCTAAAGCAAGTGACAATGCTGCACATTAAAATTGAGCGGCTTGCATTTTCAAAGATGGCATTTTGAAAAGGGAGCAGTATGTCTATCAGATCACCTAATGGGGACAAATAAAGTTTTGAGTTTTATTGAACCTTTGATTTACTCACCACTATCTCTAAAACGCGCAACAGCACCTTCCAAAGGAAGCTGATGCTCCGCATCAGGAAGCTCCTCTGTTTGTGAAAAAAATACAGTTATTTGTCATGCATATTACTGGAAGGATATTAAAGCAACAGCAATATTCTATTATCCCATAATTATCCCATAATCCTATAGAGCTCCTCGCTGCTTAAAGCAAATAGGAAAGTAACATTAATCTTTACTCTCCTAGCTCATCCAGGCTACATGAAACGCATACGCAGTGCTCACAATGCTAACCATGGCCAGCTCCATGACCGTAATGCATGCCTTGGGCTTTTGTGAACTGGCAAACCCATCTGTTTCATTTAGCTTCCCACTCAGCCCATTTTTTTTTTTTTAAATTCAAGAGCTGAGAGACAGGGATATCGAAAATATAACTGAAAGGATTTTAGTGATCTCCACTCCCTCAGTTAATATTGTGGGGGTCGACAGTCAATTATAGCTGACGGATCACCGTCAGCAAATAAAAAGAGGCGGCGTCGCTGCTCTTCCCCGCTCAAAGGCCGGCTTGCAATTATAATCTAAAAGTTAAGAAATTGCGCATGCGCGGTTATCACACATTGAATGTGCGCATCAAGGCTCGAAGTTCCAGAAAGTAACTGAAGCGCGCGGTTGCAAGCAAGCCCATGCGGGCAAAGAATAAATTTTTGGAGGCATCCCATCAGACCGACTAAAGAATTTACACCTTCCCCCCCCCAACATACTACTAGAAAAAAAAAACCAAACAAAACGGGAATTTTCACAACCAAATGATCAGTAGCACCAAAATAGCGAGGAGAGTGTTGCTCTGCAGATCAAAGAGATGCACATTTGCATCGCAGTTGGTTGGTGGGGCAATTACGCATTCTCCAAAAAAGGAGCTAAAGACTAATTATCACTGCGGCGCTCCCCCAGGCTAACCCTACCTTGCCTAGACTGCTGATGATCGCCGTGCATAGGTGGCCTTCCAGAGGCGATCCAGTGGCTGAGCATCATTCTGTGCTCCTGGCGCTCGGTGCTACTGCGCCCACGCAACTCCCGGTCGCCCAGACTGAAGTTTTGCTGGAAGTCAGCACAGAGCTGACTGTACCGGGAAAGGCAGTCCTGTGAGGACCGCCTTCCGTTTCCCAAAATTTGGGAGAGGACAGCGAACTCTCTTAACACGGCTAGGCAGAAATCCATGGATCTATCCAGGAAATCTGCGAAGCAAAGTTCCCTGTACTCTAGGAACCGGAGCATATTTACTGTTTCCATGCGTGTCCATCTGCGCTGCGTCATGGTTGTTGTGTGAATGGGCAGGGGGGAAGAGACCGCGAGGTGACGCCCTGGGCGTGGTTAACTATGCAAATAGAGGAACCCCGTGGAGCCCCCATCAGCATTAGCCCCAAGACCCACGTGACCTGTTGACTAGATCTTGAGGTGTCCTGTGTTGGGATTGTATTCTGCAGGGTCACTGTTTCATTTTTAAAATTAGCAAAAAGTGCGTGAATGGGTAAGATTTCATTGTGCAAGGGCGCCGGTGCACTTTTTTCAGGAGCAATATGGGTGGCAAGTTTTTGCATTTGTAAAAGTTTGGAAGAAATAAAATAAATCATGCAACACACTGGCAAACATATCCTTTTTAAATGCATGCCTTTTGATGAACGTTCAGAATGCCAATTTGAGGCAATGGTGAAGGCTGGAAGGCCCATTGACGCGAATGACAGAGTTGAATAAACGTTGACTTGCATGCTCTCCAAGGTGACACATTGGCCGGCAACAGAGTTTCTCACGCACATGTGGTATGTTCACTTTTCAAGTTAAAGGAAAAATAGGCTGCATTGGCTAAAAAAGCCGCCCTGAAACACCTCCCTCGGTTCCAGAGGCAAATTGTCAACATGGGGAGCATTAATCCACTCCCAAACAATATCAACGCGGTCACCTTGGCTGTTAATCCCCCCCCCCTAATACATTTTATGCCATCCTAGAGTCTTGCACTTGCCTTTTTTTACCTGTCATTTCTAAGGATGTTCTTTTCCAGGTGGACTTTTAGGCTGCCATGGCCCAAAACAAAGCATCACAGTGTATCCAAGATGTGCTGGTATAACGTTTGTCATCTTTCATGACCCTCCTGTCTGGAAAATTCAATGGTACACAAATGCACTGTCATTCCTTGCCAACAACAGAATAGTTGCACCAAGCGCCCCTCAATTCCAAATGCAATGCAAAATTTCCCAAGCAGAACGCAAGTCTTGAACCATGTTATACAGGGAAATTTTCCAATGAATCCAGCATTGGAATTTATAAAGAGGAAAGAGTGCGCTCTCCCTGGGCAGTCTTGCAAAATATGCAGCGGGGAGTTATTCTTAATGGGATTAGTACTAAAAAGCTTGAAATTGCAAATGCAATCCCCAGCTTTATGCATGTCTTAAGTTTTGGAAACATTGTGCCCCCCGCACCGCAATGGAAACGGGGGCGGATGCACACTGCCCTCCATGTCCCCTAGCCCATGCATCCCTGAGTTCCAGTTGACGTCTGCAAATGAGAACACCCCCTCCCCCCTCCCCTCCCCAACCAAGGGGACGCACGCGCATGCGTGGTCGATTTTTTTGTTTGCCTCCCTGTGGCCGCTTAGTGGCTAAGGCTTAGATATGTCCTCCAGGCGCAGCGGGGCACGAGCGCTCAGGCCTCCAGTGCAGACGCAAAATGTTCTGTATGCTGCCAACAGAGATTGTGTGTACAGTTGGAAGGGGGGGGAGTGCAAGTTGGAAGGGGGGGGAGTGCATGAAGTGTTTGCCGCCGCACTATTGGTCACTGATGGAGATAAGGGAGGCGGATGTTCAACTGAGGGCTCAGATAAGAGAAGGCAAGAAACAATGTGACACAGCTGACTAGTCTAGCTATATGCACATGTGGACAAAAAGCGAATATGTTCTGTCAGAGCTTGACTGTAACACAGCAGACACCCACTTGAAGCCTAGGAAAAAAAGATGTGTGGTTTCCCAAGCATTATTTTTAACCAAAACCAGTGATTGCGCAAAGTCACCATCACCGGGGCGCTGGAGCAATTTCTCCAGTCAACATTGAATTGATAGTATGTATTGTGCTCTTCTAAGACATCTGAACATTCTTAGACATTACAAGCAAAGTAACAGTATTGAATATTGTTTCAGAGGTGGTGGCAACACTTGTCACCTTCTGCTTATGAACAATGCTTTGGAACACAATGCTATATAGTTGCTTTCTAGAAACCGAATATAAAGCCTGCTCTCCACTCTTTGCAGAAGTAGAGTCAAGGTGGTGCCCATTAGACTGCATATTGTCACAAAGGGGAATAGACGGAGTTCAGGACTGGTTATACCTTTGGAGAAGCTGGTTGTGTGGCCTGTGGTATATTTCCATCAATTTTAACTCTTTCCCGCAATTGGATCAATTCCCCCTAACAGCAGTTCCCTAAGTTTTCCCCACAGCAATATCAAAGCTTCTAATCAAGTCAGAGATGCAAGTTCAGTTCTGAAAACCTCGGTAACCTTTCACTGGTTGAATATTTAAAAAATGAATTCATTGCGGTTGAGTGAATCCTTTTTGTCCCACATACTACAGAAATGGCTCCTTGTGAAGTTGCTTAGAGAACTCTCTAGAAAAGGTTGGGGCTTGTTCTCCAACCTACTTTAACTAGCTGTATGTTTCTTTCCAGTAATCTCCCGCTGAGCTCGATATGTGCATCTGGATATAATCAGACCGTCTTTTGTAACCGTGCTCCACTAAATGGAATTATCTCCCCGCGCCGAACCCCACCCTCTGTAGTCTGTAGAGCAGTTGCCAAGCCAGCATGAACCCCACCACCGTACCTCCCGTTCTGCAAGCCCAACCTCAATGTTACTCAGAGCACCACAAATTTTGTGTCATGGCAAATGTAATTTGCCAATGTGGAGGAAAAAAATCCTGGTCAACCAGATCCTTCCCATGAGGCGGTAGACAGCTGTAGAAGTTCCACTCCCGCATTCTTGCTTAGCCAGATCTTCACACAATCCCCTGTTGATGGCACAAAGAATTAAAAAGCCAGGGACTACACATGTTGTGTAAGTGGTGGACAGAGTTGCCCAAGCAAACCACCTCCAATTTCAGATTGAATGACACCGTTAGCTAACAATGCCGCAATTTTAGGATAAGGCAGCATTAAGTGAAGGGATGTTGAGCACAGTAAACAGGACAGCAATGGAAAAATGTTTTAATGAGACAAAAATGACACAAACAGGCAAACAAAATGGAGCACCACCTCTGAATAATAAATCCCAAAAACAACCGACCGCATTACAGAAGGAAAGAACTTAATAACCATCTAATGAAAATCTGGGCAGCCTTCAACGGAAGGGATTGTCGAACTAACATAGATATCAATGTATGCATATGAACCGTAGGCATCATTGCGTCTTGGCCTCAACCGCCGCAACTCTCTCTTCAATGCGCGTCTCTGTTGGGAAAACAATAAGGAAAGTTATTGTTAGTTGGTAGGTTGACATGCGAGCACCGCAAAACAGTATTCACACGGCAGTAATGTTCCAGCAGACGGCCGCTGTAGTCTTTGTTGTCCGCAAAAGGTTGAATGACACTGTTCTACACCAGCCCACTTCGTCGGGTTATCAACCACAGCAGAAAACGTCAAAGCTAAGGAAGCAGGGATTGTTAGGATGAAAGAAACCGAAATAATACTAACCTGGCGATTTCATCAGTGTTGGCCTTGAAAGGCAAGGCTCGGGAAGGTTGAGAATAGCTTTCCCCCCAATTCAAATGTCATTGTTTAACACGCATGACATTATATGTAGTTTGTACAGACCTTGAAAAAATTTGCTAAGAAGCTATAACCAAGCGATGTTTCCCCCTTATGTTTGGCCCCTTGTCAAAAGCTTAAATGTTGAACAGTTCCCTTCTTGGTAAACCCTCAGGAGTACTGGCGCAATGTAACCGAAATGATTATTACTACAGGTCAGCGCAAAACACATAGCGCGTAATATGGTAGAGCCATAACAGCGAGCCTCAAGCAAGCGTCTCAGTGCAGAGGGGGGGAAAAAAAGAGTGGGCAATCTTTTAACTGTTAGAATAATCTGTGTCCTACTGGTCTGGTGTTCAAAAAACAAATGAGCACTGGTTGAGCACTTACTGAAAGTTTCCATGGTCTGCTCCAAGACACGGACTTTTTCTGTCAGCTCCTCCAATGTGCATCCATGGTGTCGTCCTGGAAAGCAAAGACAAGCGAGAGGTGACTTGTTTTAGGAATATTATTGGGAGAACTCACAGCAGAACATCTCCCCTACGACGCATTGGATAGTGTTACAACACTCCCGTCGGTTAAAGCGGTGCTAATTTGTGGAGCTACAGAAACGCTCATCGCTGTAACTGCTTTGGTGATTCAAGGAAGCCGCTCCTAAAAACAGCAAACACTGCACAGTGACAGGAGAAAGATCACATTGAACCCTAATCGGGAGGGAGTTCCCAACTTGTGGACGTATTAGCTTATAAGTAAAAAAAGGTATGCAAGCATCGCAGTCTAACCTTGAATTGGTGCTGGTGGAGGTTCTAGTCGCAGCAACCCTCTGTGCGCTTCCTGGCCCTCCGAAATCTCCTCATCTGCAACGGGAGAAATAATGAGTGAGCGCAAATGTCATGAAACCTTTCATCTCACATAATTGCATCGCATAAAGACACCAACCCTACTATCCCAATCATGGCAATAAAGCCAACCCTCGTAAGTGTAAATGGCAGTAAAAAAGACGGTGTTCGCTTTTATGCTGCCACCTTAGTGTCAACCATAGAGCAAATACTCAGTACTGCAGTAGTTCCACGCAAGCATTGTTAATCCCATTGTCCCATGGCATAAATCTTCCTTCTCACCGTGTGTTTAAACCTTTACATTGAACCTTTTTTTGAGGGACCACCCAGATACTGTCTGGTGTATCTCTAGTAGGATCGCCTGCTCCGTCTCCAAAAAAACCTGGAGACTGAGGCGGTAGTCCTTGAATAGGGCAGGGTTTGTAGAGTAGAAAAGACCATAATGGAGGTTACCTCCAAAAGTAGGCCTTTTCCTGATGAACTGATCTCTGTCTGCTGTTGTTCAGTTGTAATAGCATTAGGTCTTCACCCACCACCTGGAGGCTGGCTTTCCCAGGGAGGAGCTGAGAGCTACTCTTCCCCAGCCAATTTCCAAACAGTCAAAACAAGCTGAAACCGTCCCTGCAGAGTAGAGCTTCTACCAGGGGAGGCTTATTGCCACAAAACACTAGAGTTGGTTGTTACACACACACACACACACACTCAGGCACTTGGATTTAGCCAGGAGACCCAAAAATGGTCAATCAAACTGCAATATAAAGTCAATAAGTTTATTAAATAAAATGTGCTCATAACAGAAAGGAAATTATTTGTGAGGCTGATAGCATGAAAAACAAGAAATCTTAGCAATCTGTAACATCACAGCTGCTCCTTAAGTTTCATGCAAAATAGGCAAAGTTTCCAAGACAGTAACAAATGGAAGGTTTTTGTTGATTTAAAGTTACCAAGAACCAGGTTTTGGTCCTAACACGCAGAGCGTCAGTCCTTCCTGGTTGGCAAAAGATGATGATCGCTGTATGTATTTGTGTGTGCATATGTCTCTATTTTTAAATGAGTATCTATTTAAAGATGTCTGCAAATAGCTGGAAAAAAATTTGTACTGTAATCTTTCCTGTTTTGAGCTTTCCTAAGGGTACTGCAGCCCTGACCAGGATGGCCAATGCCAGCCTGATCTTTGCAGATCTCAGAAGCTAAGCAGGGTGAGCCCTAGTCAGTGTTTGAATGGGAGACCGATGATTACCGTGGCTGCAGTAAAGAGGAAGGCATTGGCAAACCTCCTCTGTTGGTCTAATGCCGTGCAAACCACTGAAGGGGTAGTCCTAGCGCTTTCCACGCACTTGCTGTAAATCTCTATTCTTTCTATGGGGAGAGGTGGGAAGCTTCATGATCACTATCCATTCCGATAACTAGTCATAATGACCTTTCTCATCAATGATAATGTCCACCCCCACTAAAACCTGCACACCAACCGGAGTTGGCAACCTTGAGTTTGAAGCTGGAGATCCCAGGGAATCTAAAGTAATCCTGTAAGAAATGCAAGCTTGGCCAATTGCACAGTGGAACTGAACTTCTGTCCCTCAAACCCCACGACCTCGATCCCCACCCCAAGTACCTCCCGCTTTTTTCAAATGGATACTGGCCAGCCCCCCCCCCCAGCTTTCAAAAGGGACAGCAGAGGTAAAAGAAGGAATCCTATGACCCGTCCTCCTCACTTGCGGGTGGGTTTTGTGGTAAGCCCGGGAAGGGCACGTGATCAGTTGAATTAGCACCCATGTTATGCAAGAACGTAACGTAGATAAATGGTAAACTGCCACACACGTACCTGTTTCGCTCTCTGAACTGGGGGGAGGGGCGGGTCCCATAATGGGAGCGGTGCTAATGACCCTCTCAAACAGGACTGGTCGGTTCCTCAGACAGCCAGGATTGGACACAAACACGCTGGAAGCATCTCTGCGCATGGCAGCCCTCATTTCCAAGTATTTATTGAGACACTCCTTGGCAGAGCGCCGGGGATAACCGAGGCTCTCAATGGCCACCGCAAACCACCGAAATTCCCTCAGGGCAAACCGACGAGGTGTGTTGTGTATCGTAAGCGACAGCCCCCGCACCTGCATGAAGCAGAGAAGGTGGCGCAGCTCGTCCCGGGTCCACCTTCTGGCGGGCATTGTTTGTAACTGAGACCTCGCGCATGCACACTCGTGTCCCGCTGAGCATATGCAAACGTGCACACAGGCTTCACTTCCCGTTTGGGGATCTGCTATCTCAGTGAACACCGACACCTACTGGATGATTAGTAAACTGCAGGTGTTATGGTAAGAGTGGGCTGGACCAGGAGGCTTGAAAGCAAGATTGACGTGCGAGAGAGGGAGAAAGCCATTAGGAAGCAAGCGCTTTTTTTTCAATGAAGAATCCAGCATAACGCGGGAGGTAGAGAAAACCCGGTCATCATGAAAAAAACATTTAAACCGTTTCCGCCCTTACTCTAGACGGAAAGCGGTGCCATGAATAAAACCCCAAAGAGACAGGACATTTTTCTCCAGGCCTGTTGGCAACCCTGTATAGGCCAAACTCTGTGCCACAAAGAATTAAATGAGCTGTTTTGCTTTCAATAAAAAATATTTTATCTTACCTCTTACATTGCATAACTATTAATACCTTATTTTTGTACAAACTTTCTTATTCTATCAGATGACCACAGGATAGCACAATATGCCTGTAATCCTAAAAATGCTTTGAATAGCATGGGATTTATTTCTGAATAGATCTGTTTAGGATTACTCCCTATAGTACCTGAAACAGTCCAACAAGGAACTTTCATTGGTTCTTGTAGGTAACCCGGGCTGTGTAACCGTGGTCTTGGACGGAACTTTCAGTCTGCTGTTAAAAGCAATTTGTTAAATGCATACCTGAACGTGCAAAACAAATGGCTGTATGCAAGGAGACATTTGATGACTAGGAAGCCAAGATAACAAAAACAACAAAACCCCATCTGAAACTGTACTACAGCAAGACGTTATTGATCTCCTGAGGCAACTACAATCTCCCAGAAAATACCATCCTGGGCACCATGGATGTAGAGGCTCTGCGATTCACGATCCCCCACAAAAACGGACCACAAATCACTGGGAATGTTATTCTTGATGATGTTACAGCACCCATGGCTAAGCTTGGCCACTTTGTATTCACTCATAATTATTTCAGATTTGGGACTGTTTGTAAATTCAGGTTAATATCACTGCAACTGATATTCCTATAGATCTACTACAACATATGCGTGGGACAGCAACTCTTCCTCAGGTCCTTTCCCTTTACACCCACCCTCTGCTTGAGATATACTGGTGATATTTCTGTATCTGGACCATGGGGAAAGAAGTCTTTGAAAGCTTTCAACAGGATTTCAACAGCTTGCATCTTACCATCAACCTGGGCCAGTAGGGTTGCCAGGTCCCTCTTTGCAACTGGTGGGAGGTTTTTGAGACGGAACCTGAGGAGGGCAGGGTGTGGGGAAGGGAGGGACTTCAATGCTGTAGAGTCCAACTGCCAAAGCGGCCGTTTCCTCTACGTGAACTGATCTCTACCGGCTGGAGATCAGTCGTAAAAGCAGGCGATCTCCAGCTAACACCTGGAGGTTATTCAACACAAAGCAATCACTATGGCTTTCTTAAATAAAAACCAATGATATCAATTATAAGTACAGTTCCTGTATTTAGTCTTTTGTTTTTTCACAAAGACATATAAAGTAATTTGTTTCTTCAAAAAGACACTTAAACGTAAAGTAAGACAGGCTTCCAGTAACTGTCTCTTCTTCTTGTTGAAGAATGCTGGTGCTCAATGGCTATCCCACGATGTAAAACACAAACTCACGGAGTTGTTTTGATGAATATGTAAGACGTGGAAAGTTGTCAAATAGAAGCACCGTGGGATAGCCTTTGAGCACCAGCATTCTTCAACAAATCTTCCGCAAGGAATCTGAAAAAAGAAGAAGAGACAGTTACCGGAAGCCTGTCTTACTTTATGTGTGTGTGTTTTTTTTAAAAGGTTTATTTTTTATAATTAAAGGGATACAAAAAGGAAAAAAGGGAAGGGTAAACCGTTTGGTATACAAAAACAATATGACAATTTCAGTTGAGAAATAAACTTAGTCGAGTACAGTGACATATAAGAAGCCTAAATACTGATAAAATGTGATATAGTATGTCTAACAAAGTGATTATAAAAATATAAAAATCATTCAGACTATCTAACTGTTACACATTATTACTTTATGTTGAAGTGTCTTTTTGAAGAAACAAATGACTTTATATGCCTTTGTGAAGAAACAAAAGACTAAATACAGGAACGGTACTTATAATTGATATCATTGGTTTTTATTTAAGAAAGCCATAGTGATTGCTTTGTGCTGCATAACTAAATGTTGCAATCCAAGTTTGTATTTTGTAAATTATAAACACCTGGAGGTTGGCAACCCTACGGGCCAGCCGCATAGCCAGTTTGCTTTCGGGACGGCACTGCACGCCCACCCCTTCGCCTGACGCGCCCCCCGCGCTTTCTTCTGGGACTCGTAGTCCTGTTTAAACCCGGAAGCGCTAAAGCGCCCGTTAATGGGCGGCCCCAGATTAAAAAAAAAAAAAAAACACTCCGCCATTGAGCGGCGCTGATTGGTTAGACCTCACACAGGATTGGTCGATGCCGTGGGCCGTCAAGTTCCCACGCAGGCGGGGGGAGGAGGAGGAGGAGGAGGAGGAGGAGGGAGGAGGAGGAGGAGGAGGAGGAGGGAGGGGAGGCCTGTCGCCGCCTCCTTGTGGAGGCAAAGAGGGGCCAGGTGGGTGCCGGAGTGGTCCGAGGAGGCCTCCGTAGCCTCGCTCGCTTCCGGTTCTTGGGCGGCGCCGCCCCCCTCAGGTGGAGGGCCTCGCAGCGGGCCCGCCTTCCCGCTGGCGAAGGAGGCGCTTCGGCGGCCCGGCTTCTCCTCATGGGCGGCTCCCCGGCTTTGCCGAAGCGCGAGCGGCCGGGGAGGGAGAAGGCAGAGGGCGGCCGGCGGCCCCGGGCTGGAAGCGGGCGAGCCTGCCGGGTGAGGGCTCGGCCCCGCTTTTCCCCTTGAAGGCCAAAGCGCCCCCCGGGAGGTTCCCTTGGCTGCCTCACGCCGCACCGGGGATTGCGGGACCCGCCTTGCCAGACACTTGGACGCGGGAGAGGAGCTTCTCCTTCCAGCCGTGCCTCGGCCTACGTTTTGTGGGCTGTGCGAGTGGGGCGGCTCGCTGCCTAAGCCTCTCGCCGCCTCCCTCCTCTCGCTTCTGCCTGGCAATACAGGCCTAACCATGAGGGCTGACAGGTGACTGGAGTTTTCCAGGTGGTTTGGGGACCTCCCTCCCTTCCCTCCTTTACTCCGCGTTTGGTATTGTTGTTGGTGTCCGTTTGGTTTTTTTCCCCCCCAAAAGATGACGACGAACTGAAGTTATTGGAAAGAGCAAGAGTCCAGTAGCACCTGAAAGACTAACAAAAATACTTTCTGGCCGGGTGTGAGCTTCCGGGAGCCGCAGCTCACTTCTTCAGATACCAAGAGCCCAGTAGCACCTGAAAGACTAACAAAAATATTTTTTGCCAGGGTATGAGCTTTCGGGAGCCGCAGCTCACTTCTTCAGTTTTTGGGTTTGTTTTTTTGGAAGGAGCGAGGAGACGTATTCTGGACCGGGGTGCCCGTTTCAAATAATGGCTGCCGACCGAGACGGAGAAGTGAGGTGGGACGGGCTGCGCAGCAGGGATGCTGGCGCCAGAGACAGTGCCCTGGAAAACATCAGGCAAGCGGCCCTGAAGAAAAGCGAGGCCGTGGTTCGTGTCAAAGAAAAACTGTCTCCTCCAGTGGCAGAAGGGCTCTTGCCTTCTGCGCAGGGGGCTTCAGAGGGGCTGAACGAGATGCTGGCGCGCCTGCTGATGCTGTCCAAAAGGTGTCCCTTCAGAGATGTGAGGGAGAAGAGTGAGGCCATTCTGAGGAGTGTCCAGGTAAAAACATGGCTTGTATTTCTCCCCCCCCCCCTGCAACTAGCAGGCCACTCCAGTGATTTCTTGAAAATCCCAAGGCTACTTGGAACACTTCCCATTCATCTCTACATCTTGGAACCAGCTGGGAGCAAAGTTTGAGAGATCTCTTATAGACCCTAAAAGCATTGCCACTGTTCCTACAGCTATGGCTGAACCTGTTTGTACACTTGCGTAAAGTTAATAGAAATTTTCATTAAAAATGCCAGTCTAGTATTTTTAAGTTGTAAAATTAGGCATTAGCAATCACTTTTAGCAGTCTTGCTATAAATGTTCAGCCTGATATCTTTGCATGCATTCTGTAGATGAACCTAAATATTTATAACCTGTAAATTTTGAAAGGGGGGCCTGGTTTTGGGCAAAAAAATGGAATTTCTGCAAAAAGTTGAAATACCTCAACATTTTTTTTTATTGAAGCTGAGCTGTTTTTACTGCTTTAATGGCATAAATATAACTTAAAATGGAATTTACAAGTATTAATATTATAGTTTTCTACAAGCAAAATTACAAATATACCCAGTGCTTGAGAGAGAGCTGCAAACTGCTCCACCCTGTTCTGCCTTTGCATATGTATCTTAATTTTTGCCATTTGAGAGGTAGGAAAAATTATTTGAAAATAGTAAATAACTTCTTAGTAAACAAATGAAAGTGCATTTGGGTAGAAACAATTCATGCAGTTGCAATAGGGATAGCAGCACATTGCATTGATTAAACTTTATAACAGTGAAAATGCTCCAATCTTTACTTTATAGTGTATTAACTGTTTGTCACACCTTTAAAAATGAATGCATCTTTGAAATATGTTCATGTGTACAATGTTCAGTAATTGCCATTATGTAAAACAATCTACATCATTGCATAACCTTATGCTACATTTTGAGTAACACCTCAGATGTTTATAGTTTAATTTACCTTGTAATGGCCTTTGGCTATCTACAGATAAAAATATTTACTTACTTACAAGCTAACGCACTGTTACATTTTTCCCCTTTACATCAGTGTTTGTAATAGGGTAGGTTCTTTTGGTTTTCAGTTCTATGTGAGTTTAACTTTGCCAGTGGATGTGGAGGTAATTTAACACATCAGTCCTGACAGTTTCTCTGTGCGCATCTCAGCTTTGCTTCTGATTTATTTTTTGCCTGTTGCCACCATTTTTGAGCACTTCCTTCATTGTAAGAGTGGTGTCCACTTTCAGATAACCAGGTTGTATATGTGCTGCTTTGCTTATAACCATGCTACTATATAAGGGGTGACTTAATTTGCCATCAGTACAATTTTTTAAATTTATTTTTCTAATTTATAGCCCACCCTTCCCAGCCGAAGCCAGGCTCAGGACGAGTAACAATCATAAAATCAATGTATTTACAAATATAAATATATTCATAAAACAATAAAATGTATCACAGTAATCTCCTAATTATTAAATCCATAGATGGCACCAATACCATATAGCGCTCGCTGAAAACCAGCATTCGGGCAGAGCCCCCTCAAATCAATGCAAATGCAGACATAGATGAAAAAGGGGAGGGGGGAAGGGAGGCCAGCACTGATAACACCTGCAACTGCCCTCAACTGTAGGCCTGGTGGAATTGCTCTGTCTGACAGGCCCTGTAGAACTCTTTAAAGTCCCACAGGGCCCCGATACTACTGGGGAGAGCATTCCACCAGGCCAGAGCCAGGGCCGAGAAAGCCCTGGTTCTTGTCGAGGACAGCCGCACGTTCCTGGGGCCGGCGACCACCAACAGATTATTATCAGTAGAACGTAATGGTCTTCAGGGGGTGTACCAGGAGAGGTGGTCCTGAAGATACGAGCGAGCTGAATATAATTGTGACTCATTCCCTGACAAACGTAAGACAACTGATGAACATCATGAAGTTTATCTTTGGTTGCCTAGCATCAAATGTGACTTCAGGCACACGGAAGGCCTATGTTTCAGCTATACTTTTTGTCTTGATGAAGGACTGTCCAAGTGTGTTGGGAAGGGGAGAAGGGCAACTACAGGTAAGTAAGAAGAGAAAGGAAACAGTGTTTCCATGTCATAAATTTTAAAACCAATTTTCCCCTTCATTAAGTGTGATTCACTTTGTAAAAATTAAATATGCTGATCACTCTGAAAGCTCGCAGAGTTCTATTACTTCAGATTGATTGCTAATTTATTTGGCATTTGCGACTGAAATTTCTATACTAAGAATGGGCTGACTTTACATTGTCTATTACATGTATCTCCGTATCAAAATGTGTTAATGTTAGATAAGCTTGATGGGATAGGATGAAAAGGTGCAATTTTGGTTCCCACCTATAGAGAAAATATTATGATAAAGGATTGCTTGATCCAGGCATCTGTGTTATGTAATCCTGAAGGTGCAGTCTGTATTTTCTCAAGCAGAAGTGCCCTGCTGGGCTAGTTCACCTAGTGTAGCATTTGTAGTAACAATGCCAGTCACCCTTAGCTGGTCCATTGTTAATTAACCAGTGGTCCACTGATGGAATCTACTTTCTGCCCATGCCAGGTTAATTACAAGAGAGTTTTCCTCTCTTGATAGAGGGAGAGCAGCATTAAATGTTACAGGTAAAATATTCTTGCTATGGTGCAGAGAGAACTGTTGAAAATAATGTTTGGTTTAAGTGACACTTGTTTTTAGGATGGCACAGACAAAATGTTGTGTAGAAGGACTGTGTGTAGTTCCTAAACTGAGAACAGAATTTTCCAGCCATTTTGGCAACTTGGGGCAGTGTGCTTAATGTGGTAATCTTCAAATGGAACATTCAAGATAACTTGCAGTAATATTTGTATAATGAATGCTTTCTTTTAGTACATCAGATTCTGGTTCAAGGATCTATCTAGTCTTGATTAAATGAATTTTCATTAACATTGAAGAATTTGCAAGCAGCTAGAATTTAGGGTTAAGAGACCTCCAGTGTCATCATAAGCAGAGTTGCACCCTTCCAGGCCCATTAAATTCAATGGATTGAGAGGGGTGTTACTCATTTTAGGAGGATGTGCCATTAAGTGACAACCGACTCATGGCAGCCCCATCCACAAGGTATTTCAGGCAAGAGATGACCAGAGGTAGTTTGTCACTGACTTCCTCTGCATTGCAATCCCAGCCTTCTTTGGTGGCCACCCATCCAAGTATGGGCCATGGCCAATTGCTCCCAAGTTCTGACAAGCCTGGGCTAAGCTGAGCTATTCAGGCACCCGTTTTAGGATGGCAGTGTTAATCATTATGAATTCCTAATGTTTTGTTCTGTATTATATAAGTGTTCCAGGTTGCTCAGTGGGCTGATAAGTTAGCCCTGTGATTTCCTTGTTATGACATTTTCAGCATGGAATCAAGATATGTTTATGTATTGTGACTATAATTAACGATTTTCACCTCTTCTTAAATACCTACAGTAGTGAGCAATAAATGATGAACAACAATAAAATAAACAGTAAGAGATCCAAACAGAAGTTCCTTAAGGTGACATAATCTTTTCTCATCCTATACTGATTGCTGTAATCATTTCAATAAATAAATACAGTCAACATGAATTCTGTTAATTTGGCTGTCTTCTTAGATCTTCATTATTTAAATACCTTTGTATTGATTTTTAAATGGTGCTGAACTAGTTCTGTCTAATGTCTAATAATGAAGTGTGTCCCGATCTGTGGATGCTTAAATCTGTGGCTCAGGGCCATTTACACTGAAGTAAGTTTTTTCAAACAACTTGCCCCCCCCCCCCCCGAGGCTTGCAGAAAAATCTGAAACCTTTTAAAATTACTGGGGGAGTTTAAACCCATGCAAATGGAGGTGCGTTGTCTGAGCACCTCTGCTGGCTAGGCAGCACCCACTCCTCACCATGTGCTGAAGATGTTGGAGGAGGGGGAGCTGCTGGTGCCTCTTGCACTATGCAGGGGAGGGCAAGAGCACTGTAGGCAGGAGAGCATTTGATGTTTTCCTTGGGACTGGTAGGTGGCCGCAAAAAGCAGCTTTGGCTCTGGAAATAGTGAACAAACTTATTGTTCCCCCTTTACTTTTTCCCAAGCTTGTTAACTTTTTTGCTCATCTCATTCCCATAGTATCTCCCTCCCTGCCTCGTGGTAGAAGGAAGAGTACTGGCTCTCCCCACCTGGGGAGAAAGAAGTCATCACTCCCGCCACTCTCACTCCCCCATGGGAAAAAGGAGTTGCAGTTTGCCCTCACAGCTGGAGGGGAGGGGGAGGAGGAAGAGTTGTGGTTTGCCCCACCAATAGGAGTATGACATCAGCAAAGCAGCTGCAGAGGAAGCCACTGCTGCTTCAACACACACACCCTGCTGCAAAGCTCAGGCAGACACATGTGGGGGAGCAGAGGTAATGAGGTGGTACAGCAGCTGTTGGGAAGGAAACGAGCTGATGCTGCCTCCAACTCACTGTCAAGTTGAGGGGGGGAATGGAGGATGGACTGGCAGGCACCAGGATGAGTAGGATCCAATGCTGCTGCCCCGCCACAGCTGCCGTGTAAGCTGTCTTAAGGGATGTCTGTCTTAAGGGATGTCTGTCTTAAGGGATGTCAATGTGGTCAGGGAGGCAGGAACGGGTAAGCTAGGTGGGCTGGCAGTTAGGGGAGGGAACAGCAGCAGTCATAGTGTTGCTGGGGGAGGAACTGCCTGGCAAGTGGCTTGTTCCGTGGGCAAGTAGGGGGAGGGAGGATGGGATCCCCCCTTTTAAGTCTTGTGGGTCCCCACTTGTACTGGTTGTACTAATTCCACTCTGTTCCAGTGCTTTATAGAGGCTTGATTTAAAGTCTTGTGAGTTTGAAACCTGCATTTGGAGTCCGGGCCTTATCCTTACTTGTCTGACCTGTGGTGGTTTACATTATAGCATTTGTCTGGCTACAGTGTATAGATGTTTACCATTTCTACTTAAATGTATACCTTTTTTTAAAAAAGGCACTCGGAGGCTGGAATGTGATTTTTGGTCTAGGAAAAAATTGTTGTGCTAGACTGAGTGATGGGTATACTGATTCCTTGTTATACTGTTCCTGCAATTAAGACACCAGAAGTATAGTCCTAAGCAGAGTTACACTCTTCTAAGGTGTAACCCATTGATGTTTAAAGATGTTACAATTCTGGTTTTATGTTCTTTGTATAATCGGTTTTATGAATTTGTAAACATGAGTTCCATAAGGAAGGAAAGTGGCTAATAAATATTTTAAATAAATAAAATGTGCTTAGAATGGTCCAGTTCTCTTTAGGATTGCTCTGTAGCTATGGTGGTTCATTTTCCTTTTGACTTTTTGCTGTGCTTGCAAGTTTTTGTATCTTAATGTGTATGTTATAAAATATATCATGTCATGGATTCTGAGATACTCAGAAAAAAGGCAAGCATATAAATATTCTAAATAACAAAGCAGCAATTTACACAAAGTTTATTTATGTTATGCGGGTTCATAGGGCTTGCTTTGCCTTGCATGTGACTGCTGACAGAGCTGGTGCCAAATGATAAGTGAAAGGAGTATTTACACAGCAGCAGGCTGTTCAGGGCAAAAACAGCTTTGTCAGTCTTTCCTCTTTTCTCTTCACCTCCCTACTCATAGAGTTCATGAGCAGGATTTATATACTTCTATGGGAAAGAATGGCAAGCTGCATGTGACCGCGTCTGAGATGCTTGTTTGGTCTCTGTCTTAAGGGTTGCTTAGTTTCTAGGTGGCAGATAAATACTTAGTTGTGAACAACAGCATGTGTTCTTTCTGCTCCACCAAAAAGAAAGCTGAGAGAAGTGCATTATAACTGCAGCATGGCCAAGTACAGATCTGATTTGGATATCCCTCTTCACACTTTTTACTAAGCACAAAGCTAAGGAATAGGTATCAAACTGACATGGATCAGCTCAGCTGTCATAATTGGCACACTTTTGTATTTTGAGTGATCTGAAATTTTATATTTTATTTCTTAGAATCACAGTACTGTCAGTTAGTTTTTTCTTCTTAGTTGCCCAAAATGCTGCTGTTTTCATTGACTAGAGCTTCTGTGAAGGGAAGAGGCTATTTTAGGCCACAATAATCCTGGAAATACAAAAATATTTTTTTTTAGTCTTTTCAACCATATGAAGTGCTTGTGTTCATTTGAAATGATGCTTTATTTCCAGTAAAAGGTGGAAAATATTTTTTCCTGATTTCATAAAGCAATAAGCTGTACTTCCAAACAGTAATACATGTATTCCTATATGCTACTGAAATTGACTGAGAAATTCTCAGTTATCTCTCTGAAGTTTCCAAGTAGCAATGGTTTAAAACAGTAGTTCCCAAACTTTTTTTTTTACCACCTCCCCCTTGGGAGGTAACAATTAATTGCCCATTTATTCAAAATCCAGTTAAATTGTTTTAGTTTAAGTTATTCAACAAAATTAATGAACTTGATCCAGTGATACTAGTTTTTCAAAGTCTGATAGTCACTTAGCAAGAATCTGAGATACCACATTTAGTAACCATTTCACTGTTCAGTAAATTCTTAATGTGATGCATGGGCTTGACAAAGTGATAACCAGTTTCCTAATGTCTGGTTTAAAGTCACTTAGCAGGAGTCTTAGATCATCACATTTAGTAATCTGGAGTTGATTTCTTTGCTTGGAGAGAAGTTGGATGACCACATTAAAACCACGTTCCACCAAATATGATGTTGGGAATGTATCAAGGAGCTTATTAATCACTGTAAATAGTGCAGGATAGTGATCAGAAATTTCCTTATGTAACTAAAACCCTTGGAACAATTACTTAAGCTTTAGCTTCAGCTCAGTGTCATTTTGCAGCCCAATTAGGTGTTCTTACACTACCCCAGCTTCCTGAGTATTTGAAAATGGACTTATCACCCAATCTAGAATTTTCATCAAAAGAAGTTCCTCAAATCGTTCAGGCGTATATTCATGCAGCATATCCAAATTTCATGCACGTTCAAGTAACCAAATACAATGGAGGATCAATGAGAAAACCAAAACCAGCACTTCACTTCCAAAGAAAGACCTTGACATTATGGGACAACTACCAAAATGTGTCTTTTTATGCTTTCGCTGTATATAGTACATTGGTAGTACAGATATTATTAGTTCATGTTGTACAATATAAAGCAATAAGAGGATTGCCAATAAGTTGGCTGCGACTTGACAGCACTTTAAATACACTCTCTCTCTCTCTCTCTCTCTTAGGTGTATTCGGCTCAAGGCACTGAATGATTTGTAGGTCAAAAACACCATAGCTGTCTTCAGATAGAAATTGAAGATGACATTGAAAGACTTGTTGCAAAAATAAAAACAAATTCCTTGAAATCAAACCAATACACTTGTTGTGGTCAAACATGTCCTTTTAAAAACAAGAGGCAGCAATTTATCCTGGCAAGGTCAAGGATTGGATGTGGGATCCAGGTCCATCAGTACCTGCAAATAAAAGGGAGGCCCAAATATAGTGTGTGCTGCAACTTTTAGCACTCTTGTTTTTGTATGTTTCTGATTTCTTCATCTCCCCTCTCCCTTGGGGGCACTGTGACTTCACTCTTTTGCTATTGAAGTATTCTGCGTTTCTTAAATGTAAGCCATAATAGGGTTTTTGTTAAGCACTGTTTAATATAAAGCTAATATCTACCACTAATATCTACCACATTTTAGTTGTAATATGTGGTTAAGTGGTAATTCAGAAACTATGCAATTCAAAGCATTTTTATCCAGCCTTTCCGTTACCAAAGCTCTCAAGCTTTATTTATTTATTTTTACTTTTGATAGCATGTAATAAACTAGCAAAGCACCGGGGCTTTGATCTTATGCAGATCAGAGCTGGAGGAAATTGATTGTTCTTCGCCTCCCCCCAAAAGACTTGAGTGCCTGGTCAGCTGGCAAAGATCCCAGTGGGGCTACTGCATTCCGGCAGGACCAAAGAGGAAAGCTGCAGATGAGTTTCCCAGCAAGAAGACAAACCCGAGGACACAAAAAAACAAAGACTCTCATTAAAACAGGATTCTGATATTGTGTTCTCTGAGTTAGATTTTTATTTCCCTTTTCTCATCTTTTTTTAAATTTTTGCTTTTACCCCATTTTTCACCATTGAATTTTGGACTTTATTTAGATTTTTGAATTCTGGTTAGCCAACCAAATAATAAAGTAATACTGTTAATGAATTAATAAACAAATCAATAATTAAAATAACAAATAATACAACAATAAAATTTAGCAGCTTAGCATCCAACAAATATATTGAGTAATAAAGTATTAACGGACTAAATCAATAAAACTCTAACAATTCTTTATTTTAACGAACAATTATTTATTTTCCCTTAGGCATAGAAAATAAAAGCTGATAATTATTGGCAACAAAATATTAATGTTATAGATATACAAAACTTACTTATTGGTTTGATTTGACTCACTTGTGTTGCCATTAATATACGTGTACTGGTTTGAAAGTTAAAGTGTATGGTTCTACCTATAAGTGGAAAATTGAAACAGAGTTGTGCATTTGTATCAACCAAACAGCATTATATATAAGTGGAAAATTGAAATAGAGCTGTATATTTCTTTTAACTAAAAAGTAAAATCTGGGTTTGAAATGTTATATGGGAAAATTGTACATATCTATCCCGCAGAGGAGGGAAAAGAACAGTGTTACATTAATGGGTCAAAGAAGGGTCAAGCGTACTCCAGAAGCAGAAAGAGAAGAGAAGGAAGAGCTAGAAATTATGGAAAAATCTCCTGGGTCACTTTCAATACAACTCCAGGCGCTTGCAATCCAGATGTCAGATCTAGAGGCAAGGTTACACTCCACTTTGCAGCAAGTGGAGGCTTGTATGCAGGAGTCCTTCAAAACAGCGATACAATCAGTCAAACAAGAACTGCAATAGACTCTGTCGGATATTAAACAGCTACAGAAAAATAGGAAAGAAATCAAGTGTATAAAAGTAAAGCAACAGAAAGTAGAAACTCATATATAAGCAAGAACAGAACTAAGATTTGAAAGTTTGGAGGTTCACAACAGAGAGTCTAATTTAAAATTTCGAGGGCTTGTGGAGAGTTTTGGTAAAGACAATTTGGAAGAAAGTTTTAGAAAATTAATTCAAGACTTCTTGAAAATACAAGGTGACTTTTCTGACATAATATATACAGACAACCCAGCGTTCGCCAAGAGGAACAATTTCCTGAGAAATATTCCAGTTAAGTTCTCACAGAAAAGATCAAGGGATGTGATATTTAAACATCAGAGACAAAACCCACTGATCTATGAAAGAAAACAAATCCAGATTTTCCAAGACTTACCAGCAAGTGTACTTAAGAAAAGAAGAAATTTTGACTTCTTAAAACAGATTCTTCAAAAGAAAGTGATATGGTACCACTGGTTAGTACCTTGTGCCCTGGAAGATTTTTTGTCATCAGGAAAAAAAATCACATCAAACACTGAACAAGCTGATCTCCTAGCAAAAGAATTAGTGTCACAAGAAAGAGCTGAAAGGAAAAGAGGAAAGAGAATTCACCTAAACCCAGTGAAACTGCAGAGAAGTCCAGAGACTTGACTGCATTTTTAGAGAAAGAAGATAAACTTGAGAAAGCAGCAGCATTCTGAGATAATAGGCCAAAATGGAAACGTTAAATATAGTTTAATTAAATGTTAATAGACTAAATTCAGTGTTCAAATGTCACCAGACATTTCACTCCTTAAGGAAACTAGGGGCAGATATAGTGTGCCTTCAAGAAACACATATAAAAGCAAAATATGAATACATATTGTCCAACAAGAAACTTGGGCAACTATATAAGTCATTGGTGGAGGAAAAAAGAGGAGTAGCAATCTATGTAAACAATCCCCAAATAAAGGTACTTGAAGAAGTAAAAGACAAAGAAGGAAGATTTTTAATATTAAAATTTCAAGAATTCGAGGGAAATCTTTATTATTGCGGTAATATATGCCCCTGGCAATGCAAGATAAAGGTTTTTTTTGAAAATTTCTTCCAAACAATTTTAGACTTTTAACGAAGAGAAGTAATGGTTTTTGGTGACATGAACAGAGTCCTGGACCCCAAAAAGGATAGGTAAAAAACCCACAAAGGAGGCAAACTCTCCAAAAATATTCTGAACTCTATGGAAATGTTGCAGCTGCAAGATGCTTGAAGGAGTCAAAATTTAAATACTAGAGATTATACCTTTCTGACAGACATCAATTATACTCAAGGATAGATATGTGTTGGATATCTAAAACTGTTAATCTGGAGAGTGCCAGAATATTACCAAAAACCAGAAAGAAGAAAGAGATACAAGAACAATGTACGAAATTATTAGAGAAGATGAAGAGCCTAGAAGAGCAACAGCACAAAACACATAAGGCCAATTGAAGGAAATTAAAATGTTGAAAAACAAACTAGACCTGCAAGAAACAGAAGCGATGCTAAACAAGATTAAATTTGTAAAACAAAAGTATTTGAACATGCAAACAAAGGAGAAAGATATCTTTCCTATTGTCTGAGAAAAGAATATGAGATAAGAACAATAATTGGAGTGAAAAAGAATGATTTGATCTGTTACACGGAACAAGACATCAAAGAACAATTCCTTCTGTTTTTTTCTAAATTGTATAAAAACATCTTAACCAAACAGGAAGTAATGGAGGAGTACATCAAAGATGGTCAGACTTTTACAACAGAGGAGAAGGATCTGTTGAATTAAAGTATAATCAAACAAGAAATTACACAGGCAATTCATAACTTGAAAATAAAGATGGCACCTGGTCCAAATGGCATAACGACTAAGTACTATAAATGTTTTGAAGAGGAGTTCGCATTAAATCCACAAAAAGTAATGAATGATATAACCAAGGAAGGATGCATTCCCACATCATGGCATCAAGCTACATTTCATTGATGTATAAAGAAGAAAATGACCCGCTATTAGCACAGTTTTATAAGCCCATTTCACTTTTGAATGTGGATTACAAACATTTTGCAGCTATAAGCTATAATGATGTCTGAAAGACTTAAGAGTATAAATAAAGCAATACACTCAGACCAAATAGGGTTCATACCAAAAAGGCAAATGAAAGACAATGTTTGTTTTGTATTAATTAGAATTTGTTAAAAAATAAGGACAAGAAAGCAGCATTTATACTCCTCAATGCAAAAAAAACTTTTGACAACATTTCCTGGACATTTTAAACAAAAACACTGAAATCCTTAGACTGTGGTGAACGATTCCTAAAGTGGATACAGTGTATTTATACAAAACAAAAAGCAAGGATTTTGATTAATGGAAAATTGACAGAAAGGTTGCAGATCGACAAAGGCACAAGACAAGGTCACCATTGTCATTTAATATAGTACTGGACGTACTAGCAAATAGGATAAGGAGGGATTCCAGAATTAAAGGCTTGCAGATGGACAGAGAAGAATTCAAAATGAAATGTTGTGCAGATGTGGTGTTGCCATCTCTAATCTTCAGGAATCTGTTGGATATCTCATGGAACAAATTGAAAAATTTGAGCAATATTCAAGGTATAAAATTAATAAACATAAGGCAAAATAATATTAAGACAACCTTTCGAGACAAGAAGATACGATTGGCTGAACTAAAGGATGCAAGGTAACAGATGAAGTAATAAAATATGTGGGAATAAAAATATCAGGACAGAAAAAGACCATGTTTAAAGATAACTATAGAACAATGTGGAGAAAACAAAAAGGGATCTGGTGAGATGGTCAAAATTAAAAATCTCATGGCTGGGAAGAATTTCTACAATTAAAATGAGTGTTTTGCCTAAACTCAATTTCCTGTTCCAAGTGCTGCCAATCCATTTGGAAGAAAAGCCTTTGAAAAATTGGCAACTACAATTAAATTTTTGTGGAACAGTAAAAAAACTGAGAATCAGATTTAAAATACAGCAGGATGAAAAACGACGAGGTGGCCTGGCTTTACCAAATTTGAAAGTGTATTATCAGGTGGCCAGACTAGTGTGGATATCAGATTGGATTAAAAACCCAGAAGCAAGCTTAATGAAGCAAGAGAAAGCAGACATGAAAGAAAGATTACATTACCATATTTGGATAAAAAAAACAACCGAGAGCTTTGGCACGTCAGGATACTGAACATGTAATCGAGGATATGGGTGACAAAAAGACTTATCCCAACACTGTCACCATTAATATCCCCAACAGAGGCATACTATGATAGTTCCGAAAGAAAACTCAGTGACCATATAACATATCAGGACATGATTAATGTAAACGGATAAATCAAAATGTGGCAGATGATTAAAGAGGAGAATAGAAATATAAAATGGTTCACATATTGCTAATTGGTTTTAAGATTAAGAAAAGTTTGTTTGTCAACCGACAAAATAAGAGAAATGACAGAATTTGAAAAAAATGATTATGAAATATAAATATAATCTTTTAGGCAGAATTTACAAATTGTTACTTAAATATGACACTGAGTCCGAGCAAGTCAAACCATGCATGGTGAAATGGATGCAGAACTTTGGAGAGGAGATCACGATGCAACAGTGGGAGCAGTTACGGACTAAAATGATTAAATTTACAGCAAGTCAAGTCTTAAGAGAAAATTGATATAATTTTTTTTCATTGGTTCATTATGTCAAAGGAGATCCAGAAGATGAACAAGGATGTGAGTGGACACTGTTGGAAGTATAAGGAGATAAGATGGGATTTTCTGTCACATATGGTGGTCATGCAAGAATATAAAAAAATTCTGGAGTGAAGTCCATACTGAATTTTTTTTTTAAAAAAGTTAAATTTGCAATGGAACCTAACAACATCTTGCTAGGAATAGTACCAACCACTATTGTGAAATCCTTGGAAGAGTTGTTCAGATATATGACCACGGCAGCAAGAGTGATGATAGCTACAAAGTGGAAGACAGAAGATTGTCTGAATGTAGAAGAATGGAAGGATAAATAAGCAGAGTATGCAGTGATGGCCAAATAGCGACTTCATTTTTTTCATAAGTTCCAGGAAATGAAGCTTCCATTGTTTTGTCAAAAGCAACAGGATTGTAGAGATAATAAGTGGCACACTGGGAATCAGGCAGTCATTATAAATCTGTATCTGCTGGACAGCGAATCTAAGGGAAACTGATTCTTTACAACCTTTTATTCTACCACTTGGTGCAGTAGATGCATTCATCTCACCTGTAAGGTTCAAGGTAAACCAGTTCCTGAGGTCATCACAGCTCATTTAGTTACCTTTTTTACAGTAAGCAGTTCAGCAGTGAAATTGGCTGCCTAGGGAGGTGGTGTGCTCCCTCTCGCTGACAGTCTTCAAGCAGTGGCTGGATGAACACTTGCCAGAGATGCTTTAGGCTAATCCTGAGTTGAGCAGAGGATTGGACTAGATGGCCTATATGGTCCTCTCCAGCCCAGATTCTTTGAATCAAAGTGCACCTACAACCATTAAACATTAACGTGTCAGTCAAAGACATCAGCTTGACTGCAACATGGACCTCAGTATCAGCATTTGTTTGATACTGCAAGATCTGGTTGCTTCTGCAGATGTGGCTTTTAGCTGTAGGGTACTCCCTGGCCTAGATGGAAATGGTGCTTTAGGAACTGGAACATTGGAACATTTAGGACATCGAACTTAGCCTAAGTGTTCCTTCTCCTTGGAGATGTTGAGGGGTCATTGCCCTGTCCTAATTTAAGGAGGGGAATCATTGACTGCCAGGGTAGGAGAATGCCTTCATATCATACTTCATATCCTGTTTATGCTTGTGCACAGACTAAATTAACACTATTTTGGGTATAATTAATGGCATGTTACTGCTTTTCCTAAGGTTATTGTGTTCTTTCTAACTAACCCCCTTTACCACTCTTGGACATCACAGGAAGCACCTTTATGCTTTAAGACCGCTGGCCCACCTATTGTTTAATCTAATTGGCAGTAGCTCTCCAGAGTCTCTGGGAAGAAAGATCTTTCCCAGTACTTTCCACCTGAGAGTCTATACGATTACCAGGGACTGAATTTGGGATCTTCTGCATGCAAGGTTTGTGCTCATCCACTGAACTATGGCCTCTCCCTGAGGCTTTGGAGACATGGGGGGTACAACTAGATGTGAAGGAGTCATTACTCAACCTGAACCCTGCTCCTTATCAAGACAGCATTATTTTCCCCCACAAAAAATAAATTGTATCTCCCCCTCCCCTGCAGGGATTACTTCATGGGTTCCCATATGAAGAAAAGTGACTTTGAAAGAAGAGAGCCGTTTTGTGGGGAAAGGGCAGGTGGGTTTAGCTCCCCTGCCCACTGTGCTGTGGTTTGCATTTTCCCTGACTCCATAGAGATTCAGTGGTAGAGTGAATCTGCACATGGGTGTGTTGCTGATCTATATAGTTAGGACTGAAAATGTAAATTTTATATCTGGGGACACCTGAGATGAACATGTTTTCTTTGAATTTCACAGATACTCCTGGAGAGTGATTTCTTGTTGGTCGTTGCATTTGCATTTTATATTAAATCTCAGCTGCACAGCTTGATCTCTTCCCTGAAGCAGGCATTCATCATTAAGGTTGCACACAAAAGCAGAAAAACAAACCTCCCTTCGCTGTAATAGGATGTGGAGAAATGGCAGCACTGGGCTTTAGCTTTGTGATTGGCTGAAGCAGATCACACCTCTGGTATATGTTTATCCCTAAAAATAAGATAGAATCTTCTGAGCATTTCAGCACGGGCTTTTGTGCAGTGCTTCATATGAAAAATATAATTACACTATTTGCAAATTACTTATGTGGGCCAGCTGTGAATAAGAGGAATGAATAAGTGTTTTTCTTTTGAGAACAGTAAGTGCTATGTGGTGGGTGGGTGTTGTTCTTTCAATCTCCCTTTTTTTCTGTTTTGTGGGTAGGGTTTTGGATAGAGAGCGATGTTCACTTAAAAACAAACTGAAGCTCAGAGTAGTTTTTCAAGCCTAGCAGTATGTTGACACATGTAAGAAGTTATATGAGAACCCAAATGAGATACCTTTTACTGTATGTGTATGAGCACAAAATATTACTTAATTGCAATAATGTGTTTGTGTAAGAAAAATAAGCCAAAGTCTTTAACATTTAACAAGATATTCTAAGAGATACTATTTTATGTCTTGTGTTAATTCAGATAAGGTTGAAGGTTCTTCATACTGATTTATCTTTATTTGATTTAATTTAAGAACATAAATATGTAAGAGAAGAATACTTCCACTTGGATATTGTAAATCAGCAGTGGCAGAGCATCTGCTTTGTATGAGAAGGTCTGAGGTTCAATCTCCAGCATCTTCAGTTAAGGATCAGGTTGTAGGTGATGCGAAAGATCTCTGCCTGAGGCCCTGGAGAGCTGCTGCCAGTCTGAGTAGGCAGTATTGACCTTGATGGACTGATGGCAGCTTCATGTGTATGGTAAAGCTTCTCTTTAAAAACACAAAATGCTGAAGACTGGGAGGCTCTTTGGCTCTGTGCAGTAGTGTGTACATTAAAGCAAAGCTTTTTTTTTTTTAAAGAGCCTTTACTTGTGAAGACTAGGGCCGAGGATCAGAAAAGTTTGGATTTCCCCCTGAGGTAGGGTTGCTAGCTTCCAGGTAGAGCCTGGCAATCTCCCAGAATTGCTACTGAACTCAAGACTATAGTTCTCCTAGAGAAAGTGGCTTTTTTGGAGGGTGGACTCTTTGGCATTATACCCCACAAATCTCTAGGACTTTTCCAACCTGGCATTGGTAGCCCTATTCTGAGGACTTTTCCCTATTTTTCTGGAAGAAAAAAGTGGAAATTTTGGAGAGCAATAGAAGAATATTCCTATGAAGAATTTTCTTTTTGATTGCATAAAATAGTTTTTAAGACCAGGTTGTACTCACTCAATGTGTAGATGTATTATATAAAACACTCAATGTGTAGATGTATTATATAAAAAATCTATAATAATTTCCTGTGTATACTGAAGATACATACAATATTTTCAGTTATGTCTAATTATCTGTGGACAAGATCTGTTGTGTTTAATAGGCTGTAATGTATATGACAATACAATATTGAAGAGTTCAGTGCCTTCAGTGTTATAAAGTTCAGCCAATATTCACATGCAGGTAGCCCTATTGTGTCTGTATAAAACAGTTTCTTTCAAATAATATACTGTATTTCCTTTACTAAAACATTTGTTTTGTAGGTTCAATATTTATTTTTTCTGACCTGAGAATTAAGATACACATGCTAAGACAGTTTAGGATTCAGTAGGTTTCTTCTCTCTCTGTCATGTGCATGTAGAAGAAGAACATGCTGTCAAGTTGCAACCAACTCATGGCAACCCCAACCATGGGGCATTCAAGTCAAGAGAGGAGGAGCAAAGGTGGTTTGCCTTTACCTTCCTCTGCATAGCAACCCCAGTTTTCCTCAGTTGTCTTCCTCTGTTGTCTTCCACCATGGCTTACCCTGCTTAGCTCCCAAGCTTTGGCGAGTGCAGGCTAAATGGGCTGCTGTGTGCATGTAGCTGCGCAATAATGCATGTGTACTCTTAAATTCCATAAGTATGCCAAGTAGTTTAACTTCATGTGTTAACTAAGTTGTAAGTGATGCGTTTTATGATATTAAAGGAATAGCATAATTTTAGGTTTGATAACAAAGTAAATATTACGTATATGTGACATTTCCCTGTAATTTATAGGATAACCCCCCACCCATCACTTTAGAATTTCTTTGAAATGTTACATCTCCAGACAACACATTCACCTCAACTGCTGCGTATACTTCCTGAGCAAAACTGTCTAAAATGGGAGATTTCTGCCATTGGGCACCTACAGGCTTTTTTATTGAGTTTTTCTTCTTTCACACTAAGTCTTCAAATAATGGGTTACCTGTATTGGAGGAACTACTTTTGAGACTGTTTTTAGCCCATATTAGGGGTCATTTTTAATTTATTTTTAAAATGTATAAGTCCTCCTTTCTCCCAGACCCCTGAAACCCACACTGATACCCCCCCCAAAAGCTGCTCTTGAGGTTTTGAGAGACCTTTGGGGATGGCATAGGATTCAGCACAAGGGGCTATTGATCAAAATAATCTCACTTTTGTACAGGCTGTTTTGCAAACTCAGCAAGATCTTCCACGAAAGCTATTCCCCCTTGCTCAAATCCCATGTGCTGCTTCATACTATTCCTGAAGGTCTCCCCAAATTAGAAGCTTTTTGGTGGGTCCAAGTGTGTCTAGTGGGAGGAGGCAAATATCCTTTCCATGAACTTGCTTCATTTGTGGTTGACTGGATCTGACCAAGTATCTATTAAAGTAAGCTGCAGCATATTTTCATTACAATTCCTTATGAAAGATTTTTTTTAAATCTGGTTGTGATACATTGTTGAACAGGAAACATCTTTGTGCCCTCAGTCCATTTAAATACAAGATGAAACAAAAGGAAGCAGATAAGCAATTCTCTCCCACATAAAGGCACTGGCCTGGAAACAGGTTAACCTTTCTATTTTGCTACAAGTGGAAACTTCACAGCGTAACAGTTTGCTGGGAAAGAAAATTATAGTTGTTTACTGCTTAAATAGCAAGTAAAGACTATCATTATCTTCTCTAAATGTATATGTAATTGAGAATTGGCAAGTGTGGTGTAGTGGTTAAGAGTGTTGGACTAGTATCTGAGAGACCAAGGTTTGAATCCCCACACATGCCTTGGAAACTCACTGGGTGACATTCAGCCAGTCACCCACTCAGCCTAAGCTACCTCACAGGGTGGTTGTGAGGATAAAATGGAGGAGAATCATGTAAGCTGCTTTGGGTCTCATTAGGAAAGAAAGGTGGGGTATCAACAAATTAAATAAATTACAATTGTCACCCAAAATGTTGCATATAGAATTGTTTACTTCAATCATCTAAGCATCAACATACGTATGTGCCAAAGATGCAGATTTACTTTGATAAAAACAGTTTGTAGGTGTGTGTGTTTTAAACTAGATAAAGGATGGAGGAGGCAGTTGGAAAGGTATGTGTTACTTTCAGGTGGGGAAAAGAACCAATATGGAAGACCAACTGTGTGAAATTGACTAAGTAAATTGAGAGAGGGTAGGGTAAATGACTTCCTTGTAAGTGTGTTTTGGGGGAGAAGCTGCCCTCTACTGCACCGCTCATACCCATTTTACCCCCTTGATGCCCATCATGTGTTTGTTTCTCACCATAGATAAGCAATTAATATTTAATACTGCCACCAATCCCTGTGCCACTTTTCCATCTCTAATCTCCCTTCTATTGATTGCAAAGGCTTTGCTTCTGGGCCTTTGCCAGCCCGTGTTCTATATAACATTTCACATCAGTTCCAATCCTAACAGAACATTTTCCTAATAGCAATGTTCTTGGTACCAGTACCCAGCCCTTTCTTCCTTTAAGTGTGTCCTTGCTACTCATGCCCTATCTGACCTGTTAGTCACACTACACTCGGGGTTAGCAAATACATATATTTACAAGGGTGCACAGTTTTAGTTGAGCTCCTTGGAAGATGTGGTCTGGGCCCCCCATCTTTTAATCCTTCCTCTTTCTGTAGAAGAGGAACCATGAGTCTGGAAGCAAGATGAGAATCTGTGGACTCTCCCGTTTACTGTTGTGTCCTGTATTCCTGCTGTCCTTCAGAAACAAAAAGATAGATGGGAGATAATCTAGAATTAGCCCAACACAGAAAACTAATGTCAAAGATGTACTACAGTTTTCCATCACTCTGGCGTTACCTGTCCCCAAAACTGAAGCACTTAAGTGAGGGTATTGTAATCTCTGTTTCTATTCTCTCCTTGCTTATCACAGCTGTATTTCAGGCTGTATAGTAATAGGAAGACTGGAGGTGGAGGAAATGGAGTCTGGTTTTTCTGGTGTGGTTCTTCAACCACCATAACCTATTTAAAGGGGACTGCGAATGAAACTAGTTGCTGATAATAACACTGTATTGTCACTGTCAGCATTCCAGTGGAGCTGGTGGTGAACATGGTCAAACAGCACTTCCTGGTTATAACATACACAGTTTTCCACATTTCATGGACCTATGGCATCTAAACATTGTATGCAGCTTAATTCATTTGGTAATGGGAAATAATGTTATGGGGGGGAATCTTTCAATGGATTAAAAAAAGACTTAAAAAATGAATGGCAAATTTAAAAGTGCTGAAAAAAACAGAATGCCTGATTGTCATTTTAAGGGAAACTTAAAGCCCAGTTCACATCTAAAATATGTCCTGGTGTTCTCTGCTTGAAAATGAACAGGCTTCTTAAATATTATCCATTTACCATGTAGTAAAAAAAACCTGCTGTTGTAAACTGTTTTTAGGTATAGGTCAAGTTAATAATACAAACAGTGAATTTAATTTTAGACTAATATTGAGCAGTGGAGATTTCTGTAGAGTCTGTCAAATGACAAAATTTACTTAGTTTGGTACATCAACCAGCATATAGGAAGCAGGCCCATCCTCCCCGCTTTAAACCTAATTGTTCTTTGCTATTCTTTGCTCTGTATTTGTATTATTTGTTCAGGCAATGTACTGCTGTTCTCCGTGACTGTGACTGTGTTATCAAGTGAGATATGGTGCAGCAATTCCAAAACAGCTCTGTTAAATACCTTATAATAAGTGAATCCAAACTCCAACATATCTGTGACCTTTTTTCTTTATAAGTTCTGTAGGCCATGATTGTTGGTAAAAGATACAGAAGTTTGTAGAAGTATTTTACAAAGCAACTTTTTGCAAAAGTACTGAAATGCAAATTTTTCTTTTTTTGAATTGGTAAATACAACAAGATGGTTCTTTGGTGGTAGAAATTTGGACAAATTCAGGTTGTCAGGGTCGAACCGTTATATTTGGCAAGTGTGTATATCCAACAATCTCACTGCAACGCCAACATTAATGGAACTTGAGGGATTTAAAGAAGAGGTAAATGACAGCTGACAGGTCAGTGTTGTGGGATGACAGTTCCTGAACGCATAGCTAGACTTCTCATAACATTATTGTAGGTAAAATATATACAGCAAATATTTGGATGCCAATAAAACAGTAGGAAACTGGCTTAATCCCCTTTAAACAGTAAATAACGAGCATAGTTAAATCTTCATACTCCTTAAACTAATTAGCTTATGTGAATGGGAATTTACTGCTCCCACCAGAGATTTTGTCAATAAATGAATATATTGAATTGCATAAGACTAATAAAAACCAGCATTTAAAATCTTTCATTTCTCAGGCCCATAGTCACAATTTAGGCCATCTGGTATATTGGAAAAATCTTGGAAATTGAACAGTGGCAGAGAGATTGGATACAGAAAACCTAATTCTGGTTTGGTCCCCCAGAATAAATTAAATTTCAATTTTCTAGCATTCTGTGTAAAATCATTTGCTGAATACCATACTGATCATGGCTTTGGGTACTTAAAAGACAAGTGAACTTGAAACCTACCTCAAGTTTTAGAGTATTCAAACTCAGTTCTCGTATCATAGCCAAGGTTGTTCTGAACTCCATACCAAAAAGATTAAAATCACATTTCATATTTTACCCTCTGCCTCTGTGATTAGTCCCCCAGTAGCATACATCATAATGAGTACTGTGTGTAAATAACCCCAGTTCTCTAGTGTCTTTTATCTTGCACCATGAGCAGGAGAGGGATGGGTCTTGACTACCTACTGCAGTTGCTACCAAGTTAAGAACACCTTTCTGATTACTGAGAATAACACACAGTGTGTGCTACAGTGTACTTTTCCTGTTGCGTCTTGAATCCTTAGAGAATAGGGCTGTTCATTTCTGCTTAGATGTTGGGATCCTTATTCCTTGCCATCTGAACAGGCATTCTTGTTCACAGCTGAGGCTGTGTCATCAATTTCCCCATTTACTTACTTACCATGTTTGGAGGAACCTTTGCTCTGATTACAGAATTTTTAAATACATTGATGTGATCTTTTCTAGTTATGCAAATTATTTACAGTTTTGTCCTGTTCCAGAATTGCAAGAGTAAATAACAAGTGGTAATGAAATCTGACTACCGTATGTAGCCTGACCTGGATAGCCCAGGCTAGCCTGATCTCGGAAGCTAAGCAGGGTCCGCCCTGGTAAGTATTTGGATGGGAGAGCTCCAAGGAATACCAGGGTTGTGACATGGAGGTGGGCAATGGCAAACCACCTCTGAACGTCTCTTGCCTTGAAAACCCCAGCAGGGGTCGTCATAAGCCACCTGTGACTTGACAGCTTTTTTACCATCATGTATGTGAACACTTGTCTGTACTGTTTGCTTAGAACTGGTGGCTTTTGTGCACCACAAGGCTAACCTGGTTCCCAAAATTTCCATGTAGGAATGGATGTATACAAGATTATTAAGCCTATACTACAACCTTACATATAGGTTTTCATGTTAATTCCTATGAGGAAGTCCTTTTTGTGTAGATTTAATTGTATCTGACAAACTGTTGCTAAATTAGATGGATAGTCTTAAAAATTAAGACCAGTTCCAGCTGCGGAGCTGTGCTAGTCTGCTGCAGCCGAAACAACAAAGTCCATAGCACCTTAAAAACAAATGTATCACTGCATAAGATTTTGTCAGTGGTCAGATACATGAAGTGTGAGAAACATTTATGTATACAAATCTCTACAACTACGAACCGCAGAAGGGTGGTGCGAAGGAGTCATTAAAAAGAGACCTTCGCCCAGTTTCCTAGGACATGTTATGTTATATAACATAGCAGAGCACAGTTGAAAACAAGATCCAGTTAAGAGTAAACAATCTACTCAGAGTGGGTGTGGACCGCTCCCAGCTGTTGAGGAATTAACAAACTAGGATGAATAGTGTACACTAAATCAATAAGAAGAGACTCCTGAGTCCAAGCTTGCCTGTCTCAAATGTACATATGACCCTTAACTCTGCTGCTTCTCACTGTCTCTCCCTTTGAAACTCTTCTGCTGCAACCTCTGAGTCTGTTAGTGAAAGGCTAGGGAGGTTGATGGGCTTCCCATGGGGTTTCTGTGTGATTCCATTTTTAATGTGCAGTTTGAGTTTGTGCATTTTTTTATGTGGAGTTTGACCAGTGTGAGTGGTAGAGGGGTATTGCTGGCACATGATAGCATGTAACACATTAGAGGATGTGGAGGTGAGTGAGGCCTTCATAGGATGGCTAAGTCCTTTGAGGAGACATGGGGACAAAGTTAGGCTAATCCTGTTGGTGCAGGCAGTGTGGGGAGCGATCTATAAACAAAGAGCGACTTCCCTTGCAAGGTCTGGGAGAAGGAAGTAAGGTTTCAAAAACTAAATGAAGTAGCTTTGACCACTGTTAAGTTGTTAGGGTTTGACAGATGGAGAAAGGTTTTAGCCTGTACTGGATATCTTGAACTTTCAGTTTTTAAACTGCTACCTGTGCAGAGCGATGGAGCTGGTTAGAAATATCTGAGGCAGCTGAATGAGACTTGGGCCGAGTGTCTGCCCCTTCCTTTTGGCAGGTAACTGAAAGCCATAGTCTCTTGCCCTTTGGCTTGTGCCTAAGGTGCTCTTAGCCTGTGGCTTGCAGCCTATGGCCCTGTGTGAGCCATGTGGGCTGGCAGAACTAGCACATCCTTATGGCTCATCACCTGTGCGAAGTTTGTACTGGGGCTTGTTGGATTGTATATTTTTGTTCAAATTTGTAAGCCATTCTGAGTGCCCAGTGTGGAATAAAATGGGACAAAATATTTAAACAAATAACTGGTAGTTAGATTGGGGTGAATCCAAACATCTTCCAAGGAGCCTTTCTTCAACTTAAATGGCATTTCCTCGAACAGCAGAGCTGCTTAAGTTGGAGGGAGCCTTCAAACTCTGCTTGGGGAGAGTGGTAAGTATGGAGTAGGATCCATCCCAGTATGTTGGGAATCTTCAAACAAATTGAAGAAAGTGTTCTTTCATTATTCATAGAAACCACCATTGCAAAATACTTCTGGTAAACAATTACCAGACGTTTTTAAATATCTAGTGCTCATTAGTCTGCATAAAGGGAATTCTCTTCTGTCAACAGCAGCTAGTCATGGAGCCTAGAAAGCCGTACAAGATATAAACAGAGTCATGAATGCTGTATATTTATAGCATGCAGGTTTGGAAAGTGTCTGTTTGGCAGGCAATACACACTTTCTGTAGTTCAACTTGAACTTATTCAACCCTTAGGCTACCTACTCTCCAAAAAAGGTTTCTTTGCATTTGTAAATGATGGCCTGCTCAGTTTATCACTGGCAAAATAGATAACTAGGATTGGGGTGTTGGGTGTCAAGAAGAATTTCCCAGTAATGAGAACCTTGCTGTTTATAATGTGTTAACACTTCATGCAGTATGTCTATTCAGTTGGGAAGGAATCCAGTCAAATACTCATTTGTTCAATTGTAGCAACTACATCGGGAGCCAGCATGGTGTAGTGGTCAGGGTGTCACACTAGAAGCTGAATCCCAACCCTGCCATGGGAGTTTTGCTGGGTAACTTTGGACCAGTCACACTCTGTCAGCTTAACCTGCCTTACAGGGTTGTTGTGAGAATAACATGGAGAGGAGGAAATCCACTTTGGGTCTCTGTTGGGGAGAAAAGTGGGATATAAATGAAGTAAGTAAATTAAAATTGTAGTTGGGAATTTCTTCTTTTTAGGTATTTAATAGTTAGCATCAACAATCCTCTGACACTGCATAGCTGACATTGTCTTCATTCTCTAGGTACACATGAGTTTTCAGGCACTTCTAGGACAGATCAGAACAGTCTACTGTTCTGACATTCTATTGACAGCTCAGGGGATATGAAAGCCATCTAGGACAAAGTCCTACTTGGAAGCAGGGGTGAAAGTAAGCTGATACAGACTGGTACAGAGTACCAGTAAGAAAACAGCAAAGTAGTACCTCCCATTCTCTGCTTCAAGCCCCCTCCCCAAGAGGGACAGTACCAGTAAGAAATAAAAGTTGCTTTCAACCCTTTTTGGAGTGCAGGTACCTTTGTCTTCAATAGTATTGTGTGTTCAGGAGTGCAACCCAAAAATATGACTGAACCTGGAAAGCCAAGAGGCAAATATTTGATATCTGGCATACAATAATTCTTCTTTTCTACCCCTTTGTTATAGGTCCTGCTGATATCCTACTGTGCACATGCAATTTTAGAGGCATGCAAAAACATTCTGGGTACTCCTTTTCTTTTGTGGCATAATGGATATAAACTAATGCAGGTCTCCACTCATGTCTCCAGTGCACTTGGAGACTATCGCAAGAGGTGGAGTCAAGGGAGAGGGGAAATCCTCCCTTCTGTTCTCTCTCTAGCTTCTGTTCCTTTTTCTCCTTCTACTCTGGTTCCCAACTTCTCTCCCTCCCTGCTCACTTTTTTCCTGCCTGCCCCATGTCCCCCCTCCATGTCTATCCTGCTCCCTCTGTCTCTTGCCCAATTTCCCTTTCTTCAGCTCCATCCCATAGTCACCCCCCCCACACACACACACATACACTCTGCTGGTTCTTTACTCGCTTTCACCTCACACTTTTCGGTCTTTCTCTTCCTCCTTCTAATAATAATTATTGCTGCCACCATGTCGTTGTGGGCTTCTCAGACCCATGGATGCCTTGTTTTGATAGGTTGCCTTTATAACCCAAACAAGGGGCAAGCAAGATTTTGCAAAATGTTCCCACAAAATTTATTCTGTGATAGAACTGTTTTGTGATAATGTCTGTTTGCACACAGACATGGGCAGTCCATTCCTGAAAGGGGGGGGGACTCCTTTGGAGCCTCCATGACCCCACACCGGCATAGGTGCCACCCTATCACAGAATAAGGTGGCACCTATGCCAGCACGGGGGCAAATACGCCAGCATCTGGGTGCCGCTGGTGTCCGGTGCCAGCGCAGCCACACCAGCAGGGCTTTCCTGGAAGGGAAATCCCACGCTGGCTTGGGGGGGTGTTCCCAGGGCATTCCTGGGGGTGGAGCTAAAAATATTCTAATGATTTATGTTCAGCGGAGTGTTCACATAACTTATAGGAACTTGCTAAGAGGGTGAACCTGTGAGTGGGATTTGCATTTCCTGCTGATGGTCTGCACAAGAGCACAGCACTCACTGCTTGACTACTCTGCCTCAATTCTTCATTGTATGCAGGCAACACCAGCCATCAGTTTCAGCATCTTGCATAAAGCTGCCTTTATTTCATTATTTTAATTGAGTCTTGCAAATAGTTCTCCAAAGGTGCCACGGTCTTCTCTCCCTGCCATGCAGCGCTGCTTCTTTAGCTGGAAGGAGTGTCATGGCATCATGCTGGTCATCTTGGAGCTCTTTAAAGGTAGGAGAAGCAATGGCCCAGAATATGAAGGAATATTATAACAGGATGACCCTTAAAGAAGAGACATATAGAACCATAACTGCATGGTGCTGATCTTTGCCTGGACTGTGTGCCTACTAGGTGGCTGTTGCAGTTGTCTCTGATGGGATGGGAGAGGTCAACTCTAAGGCTCTTGGCAGGCCAGGGAAAGATAATTGGGGTGGCTGAAAAAGGAGGGCTAAAATATAGCTGTTTGCTTGCTTAGGAGCAGCCGATACTTGCCTCAGTGACTCATTGCACCTCATTTATTTGTGCACATTTATCACTCTTTACTTGTAATTTTCCCCCTGCATGGTAAGAGTTCTGAGAAATATTTCAGATTATCCTGTAGTACTTCATGAAAATAATATTGATTTCATTCTGGAAGTAAAAAGTAGTATCTGTCTTCACCACACACTGTGGGTGGAGGGGAGATGTTTAAATATATTGGTGCTTGTGTTGGCCCTTCTGCATGTACTTTCCAATTTATTTTCAGATGGTTAAGCTGATATATTTATAGACTATTTTAAAAGTTAGTGAGGTTTAGGAGTTTTATTTAAGGTTTTGTGCTGATAATGAATTACGTGTCTTTAAAAAGGATTATTTTATGCCTGTAAACATGTTTTCTAGAAACGAAACTGGCTGTACTTAAAATAGTTTTACTGTTCAGTGTGAATGGTCAGAGGTTATACAAGCGGCAGTTACTTGCACTGCAAAAACCTCCACATACACAAACACACAAATAAATTCCAGCTTTTAGCATAAAGCAAATGCAGTACAGTTTCTGAAACACCAATTTGTTGAGAATATAGTGGCTAGCAATTGGTATGTCTTTGTGAAATAAAAACACTGAAGTACTTTACAAACTCTACATTTAGGAATGCAATGAGTTCCTGATAAAGAATTTAATGGAACAAGGGAGTGAACAGAATTAAACAGTAATTTCTGGGTCAAATGACTGCCACAAAAGAAGAATTATGTAATGGAAAAGCTAAATGGAGAAAAATCCTTCTATTTCAAAACATCTGCTTGATTCAACAAGTGGAGGAGTATTAAACATAAAGACTTGCTTATTAAACTGGGCTTCTACAACACACAATCAGAGAGGCTGCTTGGGGAGGCTGGACTTTTTGAGAAGTTGAGCCTTGTACCTGTTTGTCTGATCTCTGATTGGGTAAAACTGTTGCTAAGCTCACTTCTTTGCTCCTGGGCAGAGTTAGAAAGTGGAGCGTGACTTGTTTGAACTGCTTTCTGCTGCTTTCCTCGGTTCTGTCTCCTTCTTATCTTTCTTCCCTTTATTCTTTTCGAGAAGGTATGATAGATTAGAAACTGTTATAGCTTTTCCTTTCTAATTTGCTGTAGGTCCAATACTTTTAAAAAAAACTTTACATCATCAAAAAGTGTCTTAAACACCTCGGTCAGTTGCCTTTTCTCATTAACTTTCTTGACTGAGTTTTGATTACGATTAAATTTATTTAATCTGTGATATTAAGTGAGCTGAGCTCTTTTTGGAAATAATGTTTTGGCATTTAGAGACTAAAGTTATCTGAGAAAACATCTGTTTTCTACTGTAGTGCATGGAAGAGTATTTTCCTGATCCAGAGGACTTGCATTCCATTGAGTAGTATCACCTCAAATCCAACCTTAATTACCAGTAATGGTATGGCAGTACCAATACATATTTGTAATGGTATTGGTACCCATAGAAGCACAACACTCAAGCCTTTCCAGAGCTGGAGCATCGACTTTTAGGATGATGTGTGGAATGGTGAATCAGTGTAAATGTTAATAGTAACAGACCTAGATATGGTCATGGGTCAAGATTTTACAAATAATGGGTTGTACTCCCCCTGGGATTACCAAAGGTTCTAAATCCATTACCACTGGTAGCTGTTACTTGGAGCAGGGAGGAGAACAGGAGCTGGGGGAAACAAGAATGGGATTGCTGATTTACAAGGAGACTCATGGGCCTTTGTGATGAGGGCAAACGGCAGGGAGAGAGAAGCCAACAAGCTAGAGAATATGGCATCAGCTAAGCCATGAGAAGGGAAGATCAACAGCTCAGTAGCTGCAAGAAGACTTTGGTCTGTCTTGGTAGTCTGAAACACAAAATGTAACACATGCTTGCATCAGATGGGCAGTAAGGGTATGTGCAGTTGGAAAAGAATGATTGTGTGCCTCGGAAGAGGTCAAAACCTGTGATCCAGTTGGAGGACTGAGAAATAGAGAAGTGAGGCATCCAATTATTAACTTGACCTAGCTGTATCAGATTAGGTATTGACCTTTGTATATCTCAAACTTTAAGGAGGTATAAACTTACTGAGTCTTCACACATCTGACTGAGCTCTAAGCTATTCATACATATGAAACACAAAAGAATATCTGAAGCAACTTCAGTACCTTGGGTCGAATGACTAGAACGGCCAAAGTGCAGAAGGTTTGTCTCTTCATTGTTTTCCTTGAGAGGATACTGTTTTATGTTACGGAGCCTGGAGTGGCTGGGCTATCTGGAGGTGAAGATCATGCCACCTAACAAGGTTTTCCCCCCACAAACCTTTCCTGAACTGCCTTTGTCTCATTTCACCTGCACTTCCATTGCCACCTAAGCCCATTTAAAGCATTCTTAAAATGAAACATTTTGGATCTCTTGGCTTCCATGGCTCTTAAGGTGCAATGTGACCTGTCTTGTGTCATAAAAAGGCCTTTTTCGTAACTGTGCAATAATTCAAACATTACACCTTTTTGACAATTCTACAGCGTTCTAGCTGTATCTGAAGAAGTGAGCTGCGGCTCACAAAAGCTCACCCCCTGCCAGAAAATATTTTTGTTCGTCTTTAAGGGGCTACTGGGCTCTTAGTCTGTCTGCAGTAGTAGAAAAGAGCAAGAGCCCAGTAGCACCTTAAAGACGAACAAAAATATTTTCTGGCAGGGGGTGATCTTTCGTGAGCCGCAGCTCACTTCTTCAGATACAGCTAGACGGTGAACCCATCTGTCTTTAAGTAGAGGAGAGTGAACTTAAAGACAGATGGATTCACATTCTACGCTGTGTCTGAAGAAGTGAGCTGTGGCTCACGAAAGCTCACCCCCGGCCGGAAAATATTTTTGTTCGTCTTTAAGGTGCTACCGGGCTCTTAGTCTGTCTGCAGTAGTAGGAAAGAGCAACAGGGCTACCCGCTGTGAATTAACATCTGTCCTTGTTGGTCAATTGCCACTGCAAGGTCATCTCCCTCCCCTTCTGCTAAATGGGACCCGCGAAGGCAGATTCTCCCCGAGATCCTCTTAGCAGGCGGCTCAGGATCTGTCTCCAGGTAGTCAAAAAGGGCCAGAGTCCAGTAGCACCTTCAAGACTAACAAAAATATTTTCTGGTAGGGTAGGAGCTTTCGTGAGCCACAGCTCACTTCTTCAGATCAGTATCTGAAGAAGTGAGCTGTGGCTCACGAAAGCTCACCCCCTGCCAGAAAATATTTGTGTTAGTCTTTAAGGTGCTACCGGGCTCTTAGTCTGTCTGCAGTAGTAGGAAAGAGCAACAGGGCTACCCGCTGTGAATTAACATCTGTCCTTGTTGGCCAATTGCCACTGCAAGCTCATCAGCCCTCTCCCTCCCCTTCTGCTAAATGGGACCCGCGAAGGCAGATTCCCCCCGAGATCCTCTTAGCAGGCGGCTCAGGATCTGTCTCCAGGTAGTCAAAAAGGGCAAGAGTCCAGTAGCACCTTCAAGACTAACAAAAATATTTTCTGGTAGGGTATGAGCTTTCGTGAGCCACAGCTCATTCTTCAGATACATTCAAAGACATTCTAGCTGTATCTGAAGAAGTGAGCTGTGGCTCACGAAAGCTCATACCCTACCAGAAAATACTTTTGTTAGTCTTTAAGGTGCTACTGGACTCTGGCCCTTTTTGACTACTGCAGACAGACTAACAGACAGGCGACCCACTGTGGATTGTCTCCAGGTAGTTTGCTTTGCCCCACCCGCCCGGGTCCCTCTGCGCCTTGGCCATTGGCAGGCAGCGGCCGAGGGGCGGGCTCTGCAGGGCTTGTTGTTGGTGCTGAGCCCGGGACTCTCCGCCTTCCCCGCGGTTGTTTTCTCAGCCTTCGCCTGCTGCTGTGAGAAGGGAGGCGGTGGTCGCGCGTGCTGGGCTCGGCGGCAGCGGCAGCAGCAGCACCGGCACCAGCAGCAACACCAGCAGCTCCTTGTGAACAGGCATGAAGCTGGCGAGCGCAGCCCGCCAGATCCAGGGCTATGGAGCCGTGCAGGGCTTCCCGTGCAACCGCTGCGGGAGCCAGCGCCGCAAGGTACGGGGACGGGGCAAAGCATTGGGGGCCCCCTGAGTCCGCCGGGGCGGCCTTTCCAGCCGCGTTTGACCCAGTCGGTTCGGAGGGGCATTTGCCCTTTATGCCTGGGAGGTTTTGCCTTGGATTTGCAGCTCTTTCCCCCCATCCGAGTCCTCAAAACTCTACATGGGAGCATATCGTTGAGTTTTGAGAGTTTGGATGGGGGGAAATGGGCATCTAGAGAGCGGCAAGGCAAAACCTCCCGTGCATCAGGGTCTATTATCTCCTTGGGTTGTTTAATGCGGCCCAGCAAGGCTCGTCTGGTTAAGGGAAGCAGCTGTGTGGCACTTCAGTCACCCAGTTGCTGGCTTTTGGCTCTGACTGCTTTCATGCAAACCGGAGCGATGATGCCCGGCTCACAGCAATAGTGATCATGGACCTTCTGGGGGGCGGGGAAGAGAGAGAGCACTTTTATGGAGCTTGCCCATTTGGTGCTTGTCAACCTAGCAACGATCTTGCCCCTGTGCACGTTGCAAATGACTGCAGATGTTGTTTGTAAAAATAAGTGATACGATTTGTTTGGGTAAACCTCTGGTTACGCTGCTGAAAAGCACACTGGTTCAGAACAGACAAATGTAATTGTCACCTTTAAAACAGCTTAACGCACTTCCAAATCGAAGTCAAAGTGCTACAAACCAATTTAATTCTCTGAGTATGTCTTGAAGTGTTGACAAAATTGCATTCCTGGCACTGCAGTTAGTGAGCATCTGAATTTTTAATAGGCTGAAATATGTAGTGTGGTTTGGTTATTGATTGCAGCTTTCCTCCTTGAAAACTTGCAGCTGTAACAGGTTTTGTTTTTTTACAATCTTTGAAATGCACATATTCCAAAGTAGCAGGCAAGGGTGTGATACTAATGTTCAAATCCTAGACTCCTTGTTCTGAGACTGTCCCTCAATGCATACAAAAATTGATCATTTCTGTAGTCCTGTGGAAACTGCCTTACAGAATATAGAAGGATCGTTCCAGTGCCTGCCTTGTATTGTAGGTGGTGGTGTTCTGGCATGGCTGGGATATTGTGGGCAAGTCTTGGTAAATTCATTGCTGGAGAAATTAACCGTTGAGCTTCATGTTTAACCACAAAGTTGATGTATTTTTTCTTTTTTTCTCTCTCTCTGACTGAGGCTCAAAGCTCAGCAAGACTCAAAGACACCGTGTAAATTGATAACAGACCATACAAGTAGACATCTAACAAGCCCAGTGTAGGTCAGTACAAGAAGACATTGAATGAGCAATAGACTAATATTACTGATATTTGAAGGAATATAGTATATTAGTATATGGATATAGTGAAGAACAGGATAATACATGCAGCAAACTGGTAACATCCTATACACAATGGTGCAGTTTTATGTAAAAATAAATATTTGTGTCTCTCATCTCCTGCTTATTCTTGAGGAAGATGGTGGTTGAGAGTGTTTTGTAAAGGAATTACAAAATCTGTTTAAGTAATAAATTATATTTAATGTCTATTTGGATTACACTAGTAAGTTGTTGTGACACAGCACTGATGAAAACAGACCTGTCTGATTAGTAGTTGAATATAATGGGGATGTTTTAAAATTATACATAATATGGAAGAGCGGTAGTTTTTGCTTAGTTTCTAAAATGTTTCTCCTCAAGAAATCATGTGTCAAAATGTAAAATGATAGACAAGAAAATAAATTAGTCATTTTTATAGTTTTTCGTCATATATAGACTTCTGTTAGAGCAGTTGGCAGGAGAAAAACCTCTGACCTATGAAAGAGATCTCATGGACCACCTAATGCTTTCATCACAATCAGAAACTTCCCCGGTTTGTATGTAAATTAACTATTAGATACACCAGTACTTTAAACTCATAAGGCATATCACAAAGGCTAGGTCTCCCTTGAAGACACTGTAGTTAGTGTCCCAAACAGAATGAAAGCATGAAATCTAGTTTTGAGTAACAGCTTGTGTAACCTGTCAAAATAACCGGGAATGGGATACCAGTTGTTGCGTTCAAGAATGACTGGTAGCTGGTATCAGCAGCGTCATGGTCAGTGAGTTATTGTCTTCAAGTGACATTTGAGAGACACATGGAAGTTGGGACATGTAACTAAGTAAGAGATTCAGTAGTGTGGTTTTGAAACTGCAGATTATTCCTGTCCTGAAATGTGAGAAGAGAATTGGAGAAGCGACTAAATCAACTACTGTACACCCATATCCTTTTTCATGGGAAGTTAAGCAGAAATCAGTTTAACTTAAAAATCTTTTTCGTATTTGAAACTAATTTTAATGCTCATGTAGAGCTTATTGTTTTGTTGTCAACAAGGTTAAATCTGGTAATGTTTGTATACTAAGCAGGAAACACAATAAGGGAGCAGCATGGTTAGATTAAATATTTAAAAATTTTCATTGAGCCTGAAATGTGTAATGAGGATGGTGGTCAGTTTTCCTGTTTTTGTAAGCCTGGGTGACCAAAACACTCTGGAAAGGGTGAAAGGTTGTAGGGGTGGAGCACATACCTTGTCTGAAGAAGATCCTAGGTGCAACTCTGGCATCCTTAGTTAAAAGACATTAGTAGCAGTGCTGTGGAAAACCTACCTGTACCTGGGTCTTTGGGGAGTGACTGCCAGTCAGTATATTTAGCTTGGACTCTGTCTACTCTAAGGCAAGCTCATATATTCATAATGTGCATCGGTGCACATTATGAATCACAAAGACCAGCAAGTTACTTGTAGAACTTATTATTTGTCCATAGACATATTTTAAAATGTAGATCCTTTAATAACAAGTAATCAAAAAGGGCAAGAGTCCAGTAGCACCTTAAAGACTAACAAAAATATTTTCTGGTAGGGTATGAGCTTTCGTGAGCCACAGCTCACTTCTTCAGATACCAAGATAACAAGTAACTAAGAGATAAAAAGGTAAAGGTAAAGGTCCCCTGTGCAAGCACCGGGTCATTCCTGACCCATGGGGTGACGTCACATCCCGACGTTTCCAAGGCAGACTTTGTTTGCGGGGTGGTTTGCCAGTGCCTTCCCCAGTCATCTTCCCTTTACCCCCAGCAAGCTGGGTACTCATTTCACCGACCTCGGAAGGATGGAAGGCTGAGTCAACCTTGAGCCGGCTACCTGAAACCAACTTCCGTTGGGATCGAACTCAGGTCGTGAGCAGAGCTTTTGACTGCAGTACTGCAGCTTAACACTCTGCGCCACGGGGCTCCTTAAGAGATACTAAGAGATATTGTGATTAAAAATTTCGCTGACTTGAAAGAGTTTCTTTTTTAAAGGCACTTATTTTGTTCTTTTGGGCAACATTTGTTCTGCTTTTCAGCAACTAATTATTGATTTAAAATATTTTTATGCCGCCTTTCCACCCAATAAGGATCCACAAGGCGGCAAACATAAGAAACATTAAAACAGTTAAAAGTACAATTAAAATTATAAAATTCAATTAAAAATACATAAACAACACTAGAAGGAGGGCCAACAACTGTTATTGCCAGACAAAACAAAAAAGTCTTCACCTGCTGGTGAAAGACACCAATAGAGGGAGACAGATAAATCTTCCTGGAAGGGAGATCCAGAGTTAAGGTGCCATGACAGGGGGTTGCCATCCATCTAGGTTCAGATGGGGAAGGCAACCGAAGGAGGACTGGAGTAAGCGGGTAGGTTCATATGGGAGGAGGCACTCCTCAAGGTATGTTAATCCCAGGCCATACAGGGCTTTGAAGGACAATACCAGCACTATGAATGGAGCCTGGAAGCCAGTGTGGATGGAACAAGACTGGAATGATATGGTCTCTACGACCCACTCCAGTCAACACTCTGGCTGCAGCATTCTGTACCAACTGTAGCTTCTGGACAGTCTTCAAGGGCAGCCCAATTTAGAGCACATTCCAGTAATCTAATCTAGATATTACCAGGGCATACACCACAGTGGCCTCATGTGGGAGAGTGGGGAATCAAACCCGGTTTTCCAGATTAGAGTTCGCCACTTTTAACCATGCTTGGCTCTCTATGGGCCTAATTGCTAGGTCTCAAAGTATGGTGTATGTATGTTTCATATGAATGAAAATGCTGCCTAGCATACATACTGCAAACCCACACTGTTTAGGGCAATTATGGTTCCCAGGTGTTTCCAGGGGATCTGATTTTGGGTGCACACACACTGTGCTCCGTTCTTATATTCTATTTCTCCTTTCAAAATTAAACACAATTAGAGCTCCTTAAAATAATGTTACAAGCTTGGGAACTGAGACAATTCTTAATCAATATGGTGTTCAAACTGATAATTCCTCTCATCTACTTTGCTGTTTTAGGTAGATAATAGGTAACTACATATTTTGAAATGAGTTTTTTTTTTTTTAAAGATATACCGGTAACTTTCCATTTAATCTAGAACATGCTTGAATTTGGGTGACCCTTGGAAGGAAGGATCAAGTTTGCATTGGAGGGACATGGGTATGCTCATATTTGGTGGCCACAGAGAAACTATCATGGTCCTTGTTGACTAACTAAAGAGAATTTCCTTTTAAAGATAAGGTGATCTGTAAAGTTCTTGGTGTTGAGAACAAGTAGGTAAAAAGCCACATCTTCAATACCAAAGAGCAATAAGGAACCAGTGAAAATCTTAAAACATTCCTAGTTGCTCACAGTTTCAATTTAAATTTTAAGTTCTAGATCATCAGTAGCCAACTTCTCCCTGGTTATGCTCCGTGGAGAGTCCTTAATTGAGATGACATTGTCAGGCTCTGATGAGAAGACTGCACAATGAGTGTGTGGAAATGCTTTGTCTTTTGATATGGTGACAACTGGTGCCATGCAAAAATGAGAATGCTGGAAGCTCCACTCCCAGTTTTGCTGCAAGCGCAACCTACCTGACCCACCCAGAATGTTCATCCGTCATCTCTCCCTAAGGAGGTATCTTTACAAAAATCATGATAATTATCTGTGTTTATTATGCTTAAGCAATCTTCAAAAAAATCCACCCTATAGCCAGTCTCAGTGACTGAGACTGGCAAATGTGATATTGTTGGGGAGGAGGGTTTACTTTCAGTTTAGCTCATACACAAACTGACATGCCCCCCTGAACATTATTCACATTTGGGGGTAAATTCCTGGTCTGTTCCCTCATTCTCTGTGTGTTCACCGTAAGAAATTACAAGATTTCCCCTATTTACTAAGCAGAAAAATACTTGCATTTTGAGGATGGGCAGGCAGTGTGGGAGTATCCTTTAGGAGAAAATGATGTTCCATGTTTGTGTTATATGAGTATTTCCTGGGGGGGACACGGAACACTATTATGTGAATTTGAGAGGAAAAAAAGATTGGAGATAATTTGATGGGGATTTTCCTCCAAGAAACTCCGTGCCATATCTGAATGGCTCAAGGTCAATTTCTTTTCCATGACAGACTGAACAGGTATTTGTGTAATGTTACCTGTATACTGATATTTGGCCATCCCAGCTCTTCATGATACGTTTACAGATTGTATAATCCATTGGTTCATGGAGCATTGTGTTAGAAAATGAGAGCATGTACTTCAAAGACTAAAGTGCCTCAACATCTTTATATTTAGCCAGTAGGCTGAACTACATGCTGAACTGTAAAAGAAATGTTGCCCTTAAGGTAAAGAAAAGCCTCTCTAAAAGGATAATCGGACTGTTTTGGTTTTAATTCTAAGGTGTTGAGAAACTTTGGCTCAGGAGTCGAGTTGTTGTGGCTTTGGGCAATTTGATGTCTACCTGTCAGTAGATTATGTCAGGGGTACTTAAAAGAACTTTTAAATCCTTTAAAGAACTCATTTGCTGTGGAAACTGTTGGAATTCCATAATTCTGAAGCACACATAGCCTGATTCAGATGGAGGTGGTGGTATGGCAGGGAAGAGGGGCTTAAGACTCCCTTCCTGCACCATTTTCCCGACTTGAAACGGTCCCACAGAAGCTGCTGTTTTGGCTCTGTTAGAGCTACACACATCAGTACATGTTAGGTCAAAACCCAACCAGGGAACAGGGTGTATCGTGTAGCTGTGCCCTGAGTCACTCACCACTTTTTGAATGCACGAGGAACTTAGCTCCTAGATCATGCTCGGTGGAAACCTGTTTTTCTGGTTTGTAGTGTAAGATGGATTTGCACAGTGATGATTGGCTGGCTGATTGATTGTCAGTTAAAGCCACCCTCATCTATCTGGGAGCATTTTTCAAGAGAGAACAGTTTTAAAGCACCGCCCAAATATTTGAAAAGGTAAGCATGCAAAGAGGGGAGAGCCCTAGCTGGTTGCATCGTCTTCTTCACTTCTCCCATACGCATCAGGTGTTTTTTAATGTGGAAGTTGGATATGTCTCCCTTGAAGAGGCAGAGCATCCACTCCTGTTTTTAAGCGTGCAGCCTTAGAATAGAATTGCAGTCTGTGCGGGGTAACTGTAAATGAGAGAAGAAAGTATTTATACTCTAATACAAATTAAGTAAATGTATTGCATGTGATGTGTAAATGCTTCATTTCAGATTCTTATGAGATTGTAATGAAACATTAGTTTATAAAAGTGAGTATATTTCTGTAATGAATATTTGAGGACAGCAACTTGATCTATCAATATTATGCTGATCTCATTGTGATATGTCTGTAGAAATCCTGAGGATCGCCAACTCAGGCCACTTGTGGCAGAGGGCTTAGCCTTTCATTTTAGCAGTACTGCAAAAAAGTTGTGCTGTGTGCATGCATGTGCATGAGTGTATTATCTAACAGCTACAACATGCTACCAATATGCAAATTGTGTTAGGACATAGTATTAGGCAACACAGGTGACCATTGTTGCAGATACTAAGCTCTGCCCTTGGTCTGCGGCCTTTAAACTATGTTGCAGAAGTAGGCAGTATAAGGCAAGGTACAGATAAGAAAATTCCCGGTTCTCCCTTGCAGTTGGCTAGGCCCGGCATGCCATTCTGATAGGGCTAATAATAGACTGGGGGCATCAAGGACAACATGAAGTAATTGCATTCATTTGTAAAAATGTTGACTAAGGTTATCTCTGTTTTGCCTTGGCATGATAGGGATTTTAAAAAACTAAACAATTTAGGCAGGAACAGAGTTGTGGAGGGGCTTAATGTAGTAGAAAATACTGTTGGAATCTAGAAGCAATTATTTATAGAACAGCCACCATGTGTTCTTGTTGTTATAGATAACAAATACTGTCATGTCTTTTATATTTCCTACTAATAAGTTTATTTTATTTTTTACTTTTATATTGGGATCTTGTAGTATGATCATGAAGGACTTTTTAAACCCTTAATTGTGTTATTGATTGCATCAGAGACAGCCAATACGTATTCTAGCTATCTGAGAATTTGGAATTTTGTGTGTCTATAAAATTACAAGATTTGCTTTTTTCATGAAACCATTCAGTTAGGGAGCTATAAGTAAGTTTACAATATTGAATAAACATGCTTTTCTCTGCCATTTTTATTTATCTCTTATTTCACGATGTCCAGGTCAAGAAATAACTGGCCTCTGTACTTGAAGACATGAGGTTGACTCACAAAAGCTCATACCCTGCCAGAAATTTTGTTAGTCTTTAAGGTGCTGCTGGACTCTTGCTTTTATCTACTGACCTCTGTAGTAAGTTCCAGAGGAAAATTATTTTCCTTCTTTCTGTTGTATCTGAGGAAGTGCCACTTTATTCAATAATGTAACTATTTCCTTACCAGAAATAAGATAAGTAGAATTCCTTTCTGCAATTGTAGCTTGCAACTGGACCAATTACAGTACACATACAGTAAAAAAAAAAGAAAAAAAGAGTTAAGGTTGCACTATAAGTGAACTTCATGGCTGAGGACTAGAACTCAGAGCTCCCTAGTGTGATATTGTAATCATTGGTGCTTGCCTACCTTAATATGCTACAAAATATTCCTTTTTTCCAATGAGAGGATCATGTCAGGTTTGTGGTGGCTAAAAAATTATGAAGTTTTTTTCCTAATGAAGTGATCTTACATTTTTTAAAAAGTACAGGCCATCATTTAACATATTCAGTGAAGCTATTTTCCACTTTTTATTTTATTTATTTACAAAATTTATATCTCACCTTTCTGCCCTCAAAGGCTGCCAAGGCGGCTAACAATTTAAAACTTACATTTGAGCCACTTTGTACATTATAGAGTTACTGAAACTTGTGTGTTCATGATAAATTTTAATGTTAAGAAATTCACTTTTTCTTTTTCTTTTTTTACTCTATGTGTACTGTAATTGGCCCAGTTTGTGGGGTGGGATGTATTCTGTTCATGTGGTGGGTTTGCTAATTGCATATGTTGGCCCTAAAGTTGTCACAGAGGGACTTCTGCCCTCCGCTCATTATACAACCTGAGTTGTGCATAGAGAGTCTGTGCTTTCAGTGAAAGTTTTGTGGTCGGCGGGATTTTAAGTAGGCTGTAAGTTTATCTGAGAAACCACTACTTGTTCTTTGTCATTTTAAATGGTCAGTTTGCCTAAATCTTCTACTTTTGTGGTTAAAATCTGTAACAACTTAAAACATATATTAGAGAAGATCACAACTCCCATCACCTCCTGAAAGATACCGAAAGACTCCGCTTCTGGTTTACAGATGTATTTCAAACGCATTTGGTATCGCTGACATTACTCAGCTGGCAGCTGTGTACTGAACTGCTTGTCCTAGACACTTTGCCAAGTACTTCATGCAAAACAAAGTTTTCAGTGAACCAGGTTTCATTGTTTTTAGTGGCAGCAATATGGTACACTGTAAACAAGTGTGGTTAGCTATGAAGCAGGGATAGAAAATTTCCATATACATAGACAGCACTTCTGAAACAAGAACAGCTCTGTTTGTTTCAGTGGTGAATTCTTGCTTCCCCTGGAGCCACAGCTGAAATGTTTACAGCTAAAAGTTCAGATAGTATAATTTTCTTTTCTAGGAACTCGGAGTTAGGATTCCTAGACCACTGGGACAAGGACCAAGCAGATTCATCCCAGAGATGGAGGTGCGTTGCGGCGCTACTTGTTTTGCAAGTACATGGTGAACTTGTTGCATTTCAGGGGGGGGGGAAATTCAGAGCCTACTTTTGGCCGAGAAATCAGCTGTTGATGTGCAAAGTATGGCACACAGCGATGACTGCTGTAAATCATCATGGGAGTTTGGCAGTAATCTGCTGAGTTAGAAAACAATAATCTCAGTGTGGAATTTTGGTATTTAATAGCACATTTTTCATTTAGCGCATCTTAAAAAGACACCAGTGTTTCTTACTGTGGTACCTACAGTTTAAAGAATAAGTTTTCATTCCTCAGTTGTAGGGGCTACATTAACCAGCATTCTTGCACTATGTTCTATTTCTGCATTGTGTTGATTGATATGAAACTGGATGACCCTGATAGTAATAAATTTGTTCAAATTCCAATCTGAGTCACATGGATTAAAGTCATAAACATGTTTCCCCTACTACAACCAACTACCAAAATAGCTATCAGCATATTGGGAAAGCTGCTATTTCATCTTTAAAATCTGACTTAAAACCCACTCTTCATATATGCTCCCTGAAAGTGATTCATTTGTTGTAACTAGAGAAGTGCTGAAAGCCTTCAGAGTTATGAATAAAATTTCATTTGGTATATTAGGCTTAAAATCTGGTTTGGGGCTGAGTTATTAACAAATGTGCAGTAGGGTGATTGTTTTAGAAGTACTGCTAATAATATTTTTATTTTTTTTAATTTAAACAGATTCTTCAAGTGAGCACTGAAGATACCCAAATGCATGCATTGTTTGCAGAGTCTTTTACAACTTTAGGGCGTTTGGACAATATTACCTTAGTGATGGTTTTCCACCCACAGTATCTAGAGAGTTTTTTGAAAACTCAGCATTATCTGTTGCAGATGGATGGCCCGCTGCCTCTTCACTATCGACACTACATAGGTATCATGGTAGGTTGATCTATGAACCTGGAAGGTCTATTGTTATAATTCAAATGTTACCATATTTTGTAATCCACTTACTGATTGACTGAATAGTCCTATCGCACTTGTCATCCGCCTTGACTCCCAGAGAAAAAGGCGGACTGTAAATAAAAATAAAAAAACAAATGATGCTGTCTTGCACAGCTCCTTCATTTTGTTGTACCAAAAAGGGTTGCTTGTTGATGTCCATCCTGGGTTGATATGGTCAGTTGCACTATGAAATGGGAAGCAATAATGGCAGTTTATTTGGCTTTTAAAATTCTTTTTAGTATGTATAAGTCATATTTTTAAATAAGTATAGGATTGGACAATCTTCCTCCATCGCAAAAAAGTCACTCTCAGAGGAAGTCTTTTCCCCTTGAAGGAAGATTTAGCAGAAGAGAGCCATAGGATCCAGCTTAGTGGAAGGGAGTCATATGATCCAACCCTTAATAAATTTACAAAATTTAGTAAACTAGTTAGCAGAAATACTGTCTCTCAGTATTAGTTACAACCAATATCACCAAATATAAAAAGTGCCTACTTCATTTAGAACATGTTATCTTTCTTGTATAATGCACTGTTTGATTCTAATATTCAGTATTCTGTCTTAATTTAGGACACTTGCTAATTGAAGTTCCTATTTTACAGTCTTTCAGTGGAACATGGAATAGCATTCCTCTGTATTTGCCCAGAAAGTTTTAGCTAGTTGTATTCTGTTACTATTACTCAGCTATTCTATATTTTATTTAGTTGGGCTCCAAAGGGCTGGATGTTGACATTCTAGTAACACTCCTGCAGTTTTTCAGGAAGTTCATGTAGCAAGTGGATCTACAGTCAAGAGTGAATAACACCCAACGATAGCTCTTGTTAAAATGCCGTTCTAGCCATTTAAATGGCTTGAATATATAAATAGATGGGCAGTCCATTCCTAAGGGGGGGGTAGATCCCTGGAGGCTGGGAGTGGTGCAGCTGCACCGCCTCCACAAAGGCTTCCTGGCCACTGGAAAAAAAAAAAAGCAGTTTAAAAAATAAAAAAGGGGAAATGGCCCCATAGCAAACACTGAGGCTACGCCTCCAAAAAGGTGGCATGGCAACGCTGAAACTCAAGGGGGCGTTCCTGGGGCAAAAGGGGTTGGGAAGCTGATTAACATTAGCTCCGCCCCTTGGGACGCCCCGAGAATGCCCCTTCATGCTGTTGCAGGCTCGCATTTCCAGGATTTTGCTGCTGGTGTAGTGGTAGAGTCCCGCCCAACAGCATGGCTTGCCGCCATGAACGTCCCCCGTGCCGCCGTAAATGGGCACTTATGCCAGCACACTGGCTCCTAAGCTGATTCGCTCCCCCCCCTTCAGGATTGCAGCCTTAGACTGGACTAAATTTACAGAACTGCTCTGTTTTCACAATGTATGGAAGTGGGCTCTGCTTGTGGGCTTCCCTGTGGCATCTGACTGGTTGCTGTTGGAAATGGGATACTGAGTTAGATGGACCCTTGGTCTGTTCAGCCTGGCTTCTGCTACATACAATAAATTTACCTACATGTAAGACCCAATAAAATTAGTGACACTTCTTTCTGAGTGAAACCTACTCAGACAAGAAGAAGAAGAGTTGGTTTTTATATACCAACTTTCTCTACCACTTAAGGGAGACTCAAACCTTCCTTTCCCCACAACAGACACCCTGTGAGGTAGGTAGGGCTGAGAGAGTGTGACTGGCCCAAGGTCACCCAGCTGGCTTTGTGTGTAGGAGTGGGGAAACAAATCCATTTCACCAGATTAGCCCCCACCACTCACGTGGAGGAGTGGGGAATCAAACCCGGTTCTCCAGATCAGAATCCACAACTCCAAACCACTGCTCTTAACCACTACACCACACTGGCAACTGATACGTTTCCAAATGGTGAGGAAATAAATGCTTCTATAATAGAAAGTTTTGTATTACTTTGTTTACAGATTTTTGCCAAATACAAAACAATACAAACATAATATCTTCGCAGTCTAGCATGATTAATATCTGATCTGAAGCATTTTCTGCACATTTGTTACAGCGGTCAAGGAGCTTCACCACAGGGAATTTCTACATTTGATAGTTTTATGTGTTCTTCCAGGCGGCAGCTAGGCACCAGTGTTCTTACTTGGTTAATCTGCATGTCAGTGACTTTCTTCATGTTGGGGGAGACCCTAAATGGCTGAATGGTCTAGAGAAAGCCCCTCAGAAACTGCAGAATTTGGGTGAATTGAACAAAATCTTGGCACACAGACCATGGCTCATTACTAAGGAACATATTGAAGTAAGTAATTTTATGTGTATAGAATGTACTACTAAAAATGCATATGCACATCTTCCTTAGCTTCTGTGAATCTACGGTGTTTTACTCTGTGACTTTTAAGTGTTTATGTGCTTTGTCACAACATGCTGTAACATCCCAGCCACCGTAATAGAAACATAAAATGGTATGCTAAGTTCTGTTTGCTGCTGGAATACCCCAAATGTTGCTTACTGAGCATGGCATAGTGCTCTGGTACTTGACAGTCTTGATGTATAACTCTCAAGTGGATGGACACTATTACCTAAGCTATGATTCATGCCATTGGCATGTAGCATCTGATGTTGAAGGGTCACTTAAGGATACCACAGATTCTGCTTCCAAAATACCTAATGCTGTCCCTTCCTGAACTCAGATTTATCAGATCTGTTGTCTTGCATATATCAAAACAAAGTTTAAAAAACTTGTTTCTTTAAGTAGATCAGAAGAGGCCAAACTAGAATATCCCAAATCACCATTCTGGATTCTACAGTGCTGTGCTTTTTAGTGGGCATTTTACTTGCTGGCATTTTTTTGAATTAATGATTAATTTGTCTGTGGACATCTGACAATTACTAAAACTTCAATTTAATAGATCTCTGCTAAGAGTTCAGAACATTACTTTTTAACAATACCAGTATCTGCATAATAGCAAGTAGAACTTAGTCCCCAAAGCCATTCTCTACTTATTCTTTATTATTTTTGTTCTCCCATAGCCACTGCTTTTTATCAATGTAGTCCTCCCTGAACCTATGAAATATGATGAACCATAAATATGTAATTCTCATATTTTTAGAATAAGGCTATAATTTTAAACTGTGTTTTCTTTCAAATACCATTAATTTTCTTCTTTCTCAGACTAAATGAATTTCAATCCAAATGTGTGGATGATTTTTAAAGTATCAAGATGTTGCTAGTGATCTTTGTGGCACAGCTTTGCAGAGTTTAACAGCATCTTCCAATGACCACCGTTATGTAAACTGTTGTCACAGCAGATGAATAAATGTGTCAGCTACCAAGAATGCCACCAAACCAATTGCCCACTGATAATAGTACTCACATAGAAAAATTAGTACAGTTTTAGTACATAGGTAACCAAATCTGTAACCCAAATAACCCCAGGAAGGCCTAGTTCTATTTCTCATACAGACTCAGGCAGCAATCCTAAACACATGGAGAGTGAACTCGAAGGGACTTACTTCTGAGCAAACATTCATGGGATCGGGCTGCAATTGAAACTACTTGGACATAACCTGAAAGTGCCTTCCCACATTTTGCTCAGGGTGATAGAGTCACCTAGTGGAAGAAGGGCTGCTACTGCTTGTTAAAACTCCAAAGGTAAATTAGAAAACATTCCCCATCCAGCTTTTTCATTTCAGTACAAGTCTTGAACACATCTCTGTGTTCCAAATAACCTTAAAGGAAGAGATTGTGAGGCCCCTCCTAGAGAAGTCTGCCTTCCTCCCAACTGTATTGAACAACGATTGGCTGATGACAGATACTGCTTTTTGGGGCAGGGTGGCTCAAACAGGTTGCTGTATGCAGATCCAGGTTTTCTTGAATGAGGCTGATCTAGGTCCTCTAGTTTCAGGCCTGGATTTGAAACTGTCTTGATTGCCCTGACAGACAATTTTTGTGGAAGCGATATGAGGGAGTGCAGCCCTGTTGATACTCCTGGACCACTCAACAGCTTTCATTGACATCAACCACGGCATTCTTTTGAATCAGTTCCCTGTGCATTGCTGGTTCCAGTCCTATGTCCAACTGAAGTTGGAAGGTGGTGGTGGGGATTGGTCTGACCCTTGGCACTTGCTCTATGAGGTTCCACAAATTTCCATCTCATCCACTATGCTGTCTAACATCTACTTGATTCTGCTGGGTGTGATTGCCTGGGGATTTGGTGTAAGATGCCCTCGGTAAGCATACCCGACTCTGTTCCTCCTTTTCAGTATGTTCAGATGAGGCGATTAATGCTCTCAACTTGTAAGTGATAACAGATGAGATCAGGGCCAGTAAATTGAAGCTCAGACTAGATGAGACGGAACTGCTGTTGGGATTTACAGCCTGGGATTCAGTAGTCAGCTTGCTGTGGACAGGATTGCATTTTCCCTGAAGGAACAAGTTTACACCTTGTGTGGGAGCTATTAGATCTGTGTTTGCAGAGAGGGAGGCCTAGGTATCTTAGGCAGGGCACTGCACCCCTGCCCATCTTGGGTTGGTATGCCAGTCACCGCGTTCCCTGGAAAGGCAGGATCTGGCTAGGGCTGTCCATGCTCTGGCTTCATATAGGTTGCATTAATGGCATGCTCGTCACATGGGGCTGTCCTAGATTCAGTTGCTGCAATGCCTAAGCACGGCTGCTGACCAGTACTTATTACTATGCTTATACCTTACTAGTTCTGAAGTGGCTTCACAGGTTGAGTATTTCCTCCTGGGCACAACTCAAAGTGCCAGTCGTGACCTTTTTAAAAAATCCTATATGGTCTGGGGCCATGGAAATCTAAACACCCCTTGTTTCCATAGGCAGCAACCCGAGAATGATAATCTTTCACAGAGGCCCTGCTTCAGGTGCCTCCACTGTCAGAAGTGAAGCTATTTTTCTCTGATATTGTCAGGTATGGCGCTCCCTATCCATAATAATTGTTCCCGTACCAGGTTATGGCGGTTTTTATTCATCCAGGTGTTTGATTAACTTTTGGGCATTGTGTTGGGTTTGATATGGACTTTATGCTGTTTGTTTGTTTCTTTGATTTGATTCTTGTAATTTTTATTTTAATGCATTGTTACTTTATTGAAATGTTTTAATTTTGATATGAGTGGGTCTTATTTGGAAGTTATCCTAGGAGCCTAGTGTCAGGCAGAAATGTTTAAATAAATATAGCAATCTTCCCTCACTGAGGAAGAAGGAATAAACACATAAGGAATGTATTTATTCCTTGTGTATGGCACACAAATAGAATTTTGATAGTCAGTACAGAATTCAACGTCTTGACTATCTCAACTTGTGTGCGTGTGTCTGTTTTAAACAAACAGAAGCCAAAGGGTGTGGGAGATGTGGGATTGATCCCCTCAGTTGGTGAGGCTTTTGAGCCTTGGGCAGATTCTTGCCATGGATAGCAAAACAGTTATGAAAATAAAGCAAATGTGCAAAGATTAAGCAGGATACAGAATATGTACATTTGTAGGGTAAGGTATTCAGTACCTCTCAAGCATGGTTTTCCAATATGGTGCAGTGAGCCCACCTTAAGGTGTGTTAATCTGCTTTTAATCTTCCTAAAAGTAGTGAAGATCAAACCAAGAAAACTTTCATGGTTGAGCTGTGACTCCTTAAATCAGAACATAAGAAAATGAAAATGCCCTGAAACTACAGAAACACAAATCTGTGCAAACTAGGACATTATGTTATTGGTCTGCAACACTTTGCATGTAAGCAGCTAGATGTACTTTCTGCACCACAATGAATTGAGGCATTAATTTGAAGCTTTGCCTCCATACACATGGGCTGTGACTGGAGAGGAATGGGGGAACTGCCCATATCTCTGTTTGCAGGAAGATCCATCTTGCATAACACGGATTTAGAGTGAAGATGACTAACAGGTACTCCATAGTACATTGAACAGCAAGCCCTAAGGGGGCTTGCAGGTCACCATCATGTCTCCAATAGCCTCAGCTAGGGCTGCCAACTGCCCAGAGCAAAAATGGCCTGGCCCTTTCATAGAAGCCTAATGGGATGTTATTTACCTCCGTGCCATGGAAAAGCCAGCTGCCAATTTCCAAACATTAAGCCACTATTAAAAGGACAGGACATTTTTTCTCCAGGCTTTTTGGCAACCCTTGGAAGCTTCTTGTGTTCTGGTTGTTTTACTAGAAATAATAGTAACAAACTGATATCTTTTACCAGGGCAATGTACTGCTAGAAAAATCTGATGGCGGTTCTGTAATTTAATGTGTGTGGTAATCTAAGTAAAATGGAGTTTCTGAGACTGACAGTTCTTTAAACCCCGCCCCCTTCCTCTTTCCAAAGCAACTTTTAAAGACCGAAGAACATAGCTGGTCGCTGGCAGAACTGATCCATGCCGTAGTTCTTCTTACACACTACCATTCACTTGCCTCCTTCACATTTGGCTGTGGAATCAACCCTGAGATTCATTGTGATGGCGGTCACACCTTCAGGCCCCCCTCTGTCAGTGACTACTGCATTTGTGATATTACAAATGGAAACCACAGTGTGTGTGAGACACAGGGCCCAGTTAGAAATATTCCGGTAAGTATTTACTAGATCTCTGCTGGTCTTTCCTGAGGGGTAGCTGTGTTAATCTGTTGTAGCAAAATGAAACAGAAGTCCAGAAAACAGAAGCTTTCCTATTTATATGTGCACCGTTGGAAAACTTGGATAGGTTACAGATGTTTTCTTAACTATGGAGGACACATAAGAGTGACCTGTTGAAAGTCTGATGTAAAGTAAGGTGACTATTTAGAGTTTAGGGCTGGGTAAAAAAAAAAAATCGGTAATTTCGGTTTGAGTTTATTGGACCTGGTTTTTTCCAGGAAACCCGAAATAAGCTGAACACCCATACTGGTAAATGGGCATTCTGGTTTGTTTGTTTTTTTAGGTTTTCCAGGGGAAAAAATGGGTCCATTTTACCCTATGGGAATTTTTTTTGATGCTCTTTTGGGGCCATTTTTAGAGGTGTCGTTTCCAAATTTTCAGGGTAGCTGCATGAACCACAAAGTTTGGTAAAGTTTGGGCCAGGGGGTCCAATTTTAAGGGCTCCTGAGGGGGTTGCCCCTTCTCCATAGAAAAGCATTGTGAAAGTTTGGTAACTCTACCTCTAAAAATGCCCCCCCCCCCCGAGCTCCTCAAAAAAAATCCCAAAGAGAGAAGCCTTGGGAAAGCTGAAGGCTGAATAAGCCTTAATACCTACTTGGCAATCGGCTATCCGGTTTAGGCTTTATTCTCTATTTCAATATTTGGCCCCAAATAAACCTGGAAAAAGCCAAAATGCCTTTTTCATGTTTATTTTTGCATTGGTAAACCCAGTAGGCACAGCAGTATTAATCTTTGTATGAGCAAGGATAGTCATGTACAGGGACATGCTGCAATTGGAGTATGATTTTGGTGTTAACTCCTGAAAAATCTGGTTTTTCAAGTATGTGTTCTTGACCACATGGGGGCATGTGTACAGGCCTAGTGGGTGGAAATGGACATCTGAAGCGTCTCATGCTAAAGAGGTAAATAACATCCCATTAAAGGGATGTGTGACTCATTCATGCTTGAGTTTTTTGTATCTGATACCTCCAAAATGCTGAATTGCTTTATGGCCAAATTGTCTCCTAAATGCATAATAAAAGCCTTCATAATAAGGCAGGCATTCATCCTATGCATGTATTTATCTACTTCATGTGTTCTCGCCAATGTGGGGACCCAAAGTTGCTTACAGCATTCTCCAGGTCACCCAGTAAGCTTCCATGGCAGACTGGGGATACAAACGTGAGTCTCCCCGATTCTGGTCGGAAACTCTTTACCACTGCGCCACACTGCCTCCCAATACTTGATCATGTGCAGCAACAATATTTGCTGGGATTACTTTCCAGTTTAATAGATTACATGAGGCATGAGCACATTTTAAAGAGCATTGTTAACATTACTCCTCGCAATTAATACTTTACTTTAAAAATATTTAAATTGTGACTTCTTAATCATTAATGAAGGAGCCCCGTGGCGCAGAGTGGTAAGCAGCAGTACTGCAGTCCAAGCTCTCAGGAATGACCCAGTGCTTGCACAGGGGACCTTTACCTTTAAAAAAAAATCATTAATGAACCTCAGCCAGGTGTCCACTAATGGTGTGTAACACTAACTATAGCAACCTTGCAGATTTTATTGCTTGGCATTAGTGCAGAGTGAAGGCCACTAAGAGCATAAATTGCACCGCTGTGCATTTCCTTGGTTTTATAAGCAGTTAAATTGCCCTAATCTTCTGCCTTAACTCTATGCTTTAAGTTCTTTGCCATCAAATATAGCAAGGTAAGCAGTGAGGCAAAGATATAAAATGAATTTTAGTGTATGAGTTCAGGCACAAACAACCAAAGGAGAAGTACGGTATAATAGCAGCACTATAGCTCAAGATCTAGACTATGTGATTATTTTTCTTTAAGACTACAGAGCCTTCCTGTGAAGTGGAAGCACTTATGGAAAAAATGAAGCAGCTACAGGAATGTAGAGATGAAGCTAAAGCCAGCAAAGAAGAAAAGGCTACTCGTTTTGAGAAAGAGAAGAGAGAGAGCATGTTGGTCTGTTGCTCAGGTTGGTACATATGCCTACTGTAAATAGGTCATGTGGAGATGGTTTCTTGCATATATAGTAGTGTTTTTGTAGGTCAAGTGTTAAGATATGTTTGAATTTTACTTGATGCCTATCAAATTAAATACTGCACTATCTGGAATTGTCAATGACCACAGCAAAATTTTCCGTTGTGCGAGTACATAATGAAAAACTTCATAAACTACTAATCTCCTCATAAATGAAAATGTCTGTTACAAGACAATCAGTTCTGCATGTATTTGTTTTATTCAGATATTTATATCCCGCTTTTCTCCCCAATGGGGAACCAAAGCAGCTTACATTGGCCTTTTCTCCTCCATTTTTTCCTCACAACAACCCTGTGAGGTAGGTTAGGCTGAGAGTGTTTGACTGGCCCAAAGTCACCTAGCAAGTTTCTATGGCAGAACAGGGATTCAAACCTGGGTCTCCCAGATCCTAGTCCAACATTATAACCACTACACAATGCTGCCTGTACACATGTATGCATGTAACTGCACAGGAACAAGCTGGAACTTGTTGCAACCAAGGGATGTTCGTTTTGCCACACCCCAGTGTTTGCTTTCACTGGTGGTACTGGGAGTAGGTTGGCCTACTGGCTGTTAGACCCTGGTTCCTTTTGCAGCTCCAAATAACACTTGGAGTAAGCAAAGAAGTAAACCCAGCAGCAGTAATTTCTGCTGGACAGTAGGATATTTATACTTTATATGGGGACGTTATTGTGACTTTTTCCATAGCTGTTCTTGCCTGGTCAAGAACTATAGCTGACCTTGTCATAGCAGATCCATGCCTGTTGCTTCCATCTATCTTCATTTGTATCCTGTCCTTCCTTCAAGGAGCTCAGGGCAGCGTCCATGACTTGCCTTGTTTGCTTTATACTCAAAACAGCCCTGTGAGGTAAATTAGGCTGAAAGAGTGTGTCTGACCCAAAGTCACCCAGAAAGCTTCATGGCCCAACAGGGATTAGAACTGGGTCTCTGTGCTTCCGTCCCAACACTTTAACCCAGGGGTCCCCAACCTTCCTGAGTCTGCGAGCACTTTTGGAATTCCGGCACAGCCGCAAAACGGCTGCCACAGAAGAGCAGCTGCTGCCAAAGCAAAGTTTTAAAAATCTGCATCGCCAATCACATCTCCACCCAGCCCCACCTACATTCTGAAAACATTTGGTGGGCACCAGAAAAGGTGTTGTTGGGTGCCATGGGGCCCATGGACACCACATTGGGGACCCCTGCTTTAACCAGGAGAGACTGAAGGAGCTGGGTTTGCTTAGTCTGGAAAAGAGAAGGTTAAGGGGTGACATGATAGCCATGTTTAAATATTTGAAGGGATGTCATGTTAATGAGGGAACTAGCTTGTTCTCTGTTGCTCCAGAGACTAGGACACGAAGTAATGGATTTAAACTAAGAGAAAAGTGGTTCGACCTGAATAGTAGGAAGAACTTTCTGACAGTGAGGGCTGTTCGACGGTGGAATGCGCTGCCTTGGAGGGTGGTGGAGTCCCCGTCTTTGGAGGTCTTTAATGGATGGCCATCTGTCGGGAGTGCATTGATTGTGGGATCCTGCATGGCAGGGGGTTGGACTGGACGGCCCTTGTGGTCTTTTCCAACCTTGTGAACTTGTGAACCATTCTGAGGCTTCAGTCAACCTATGGTCCAGGCGAGATAAGTTGCGCTTGATATTAGTAATTGTTTATCTTTGAACAAGTGTATGTGTTAAGGGAGGAGTATGTAGACAAAATAATGCATGAAGAAATTAACTTTTTTTCTTTAGAGCATGTTTTTTGGATTAAAGCTCATTTCCTATACTCCACTCTCCAGTCCCAGCAGGGTGTTTCCAGTTGTCAACTGTAGTGGCTTTCTGTTGATCATGCTGTCACTCCTGGCCCAACTGTATTCTTTTTTACAGACATGATGTTGAGGAACTAACTATCCCAAATGGCCCAGGGCCCAGTCTGGCCCAGGAACATGCCAGGGAGAGGAGAGGCTTCCTTCCCATGACATTTTCCTGAACTGAAACTGCTGTTGGAGGCCTGTTTGCTGCTGTGGGGCTACATGTGCACTGATAGCACATGGAGCCCCTCAGCAGGGCAAATTTCAGCTTGGGAAAATGGGGTGTGGGGGGGAGAGGCTGAGGCCTGTCCTTCCCCTGTGCCACATTCCTAAGCTGCATCAGATCACAGCACACTTGGGGACATTAAGTTCCCTGATGTTGTGCCTGTCTAAAAAGAACCTTGACCCAACTCATGTCAGAGTGCTCTTTCTGTAGGAGCAAAATAAAAAGGGATCTAGCATCACCTTAAAGACTAACAATAGCACAAGCTGGAATAGTCTAATGTGCAACTGGACTCCTGTTTTAATTGTGGAGCTAAAGTGTGAAATTGTCAAGACAGTTATCAGAAGTCAAAGATTAGTTTAAAAATATCTTGTGTTTTGTTTTTCAAGGTAAAGACTTACAGGGCTAACAGCCAGAGGAGTGCTCAATGCCCACCATGTTTACTTTCTGCTATGTTTATGAAGTTTATGTCTACTTGCCTCTAAGTTTGCAGATCTCCTGTCCCATGGGTCTCTGCTGCTATCTAGAAGGGTGCTAACTTACTGTTGTAGAAAGTCAATAGAATGCTGCTAAACATTAAGGGGACATTCTAGTCCCTTACATGTTCTAGAACAGGGGTCCCCAACATGATGCCCATGGGCACCATCATGCCCATCAACACCTTTTCTGGAGCCCACCAAGTGTTTTTAGAATGTGGACAGGGGCGGTTGAGGCTTTTACTCAGCAAGACTATTACTTTATTGATTTAAATTTCTTTGTCTGGAAACTTTTCCCTATACCCACTATACATTGTCTGTTGTAATTCAGTAATTTGCTTCTGGGTTTAACGCTTTTTGTATTTCCATAAATATGGTTTATGTTTTTAACAGATGATGAAGAAATGGCACCAACAAGAGATGTGTCTCGTCACTTTGAGGATACCAGTTATGGTTATAAGGATTTCTCCAGGCATGGCATGCATGTGCCTACGTTGCATGCTCAGGTAGCACTTGTGTTTCAAGCTTTTGACAGGCATCATGATCAGGAGAATGCACAGTGTAATCTGTATTCTAATTGTGCATTACAGTGGGCCCACTGAGAGGGTTTTACTGTTATCCTAAGGATGTAAGAGAATACTTCCCTAAACCATTAAACTATTCTCAAGTTAAATTTAAAAATGTTTGTTGTACTAGGCGATCATGTACCCATTTTGTCTTTAAGGACTATTCATGGGAGGACCATGGCTATTCACTGGTAAATCGTCTGTATCCAGATGTGGGGCAGCTGATAGATGAGAAGTTTCATATTGCATACGACCTGACTTACAACACAATGGCCATGCATAAAGATGTGGATACCTCAATGCTTAGGCGTGCAATTTGGAATTATATCCACTGTATGTTTGGAATAAGGTTGGTCCTGTTATCCCTATGTGTAAAACCATCTTTAGTTAGGGTCTCCCCTTAATTCTGGTAAATAGTATTGCTATTATGAGCTTTACGCATGACTTACTCTGAATACGAATTTTTAGGTTACACCAAGATCCTATATTTAAATGTGGATTTGACTTGGCTGAAGAGCAAAGGAACACAGTAGCTGTTAATAACTCCTTATCAACTTCTACCATACATTCTAGGACAGAGGTTTTATATCTGCTCACCTCTGGAGAACAAATCATTAGGATAGTGCAGGCCTGTTGGGAAATAATTTGGAGATATCATTAAGGAAGCCAGTCAGTGTAGAACAGCAAATGGCCAGGAAGAGGCAGGAAAGAACTAAAGCATGCCAGTAAGTGATACGGAGGGGCAAGTCGCTGCTATGTTGCCTGGGGCATGGTCTTCTAGGGACCTTCCTAACGGAATTATGGGAAGCAGAGGAAAAGAACTAAGCAAGGGAACTCTTTGTATGTATACCCATGGAGAAGAGACAGGAGTATTCAGAAGGCTGCTGCCATGCAGCTGTGATGAAGATGTAGCTGGAGTTCCAGGAGAGCTGGTTCAAATTCCTTCAGAACCCTTATTCTTTGCTAGGTATTTGCATTTATTGTGGACATTGCTGTATGATGGTTTTGTTGTTGTTTTTTTGCCGTCAAGTCATAGCTGACATATGGTGACCCAAGGCAAAAGAGACATTCGGAGATGGTTTGCCTATACCTGCCTCTGAGCCACGACCCTGGTATTCCTTGGAGGTCTCCCATCTAATTACTAGCCAGGCTCGGGGCTGAGAGTGTGTGACTGACCCAAGGTCACCCAGCAAACTTCTGTAGCACGAGTGGGGATTTGAGCCTGGGTTTCCCAGGTCCTAATCTGACACCTTAACCACTACATCACGCTGTCTCTCATGATGAATTATATATTGAGAGAAATAAGTGCCAGTGATTCAGAAAAGAATATTTGTCTCTTTGTTTCCACACAGATATGATGATTATGATTATGGTGAAATCAACCAGCTACTGGATCGCAGCTTTAAAGTTTACATAAAAACTGTAGTTTGTATGCCTGAAAAAACCACAAAAAGAATGTATGACAGCTTCTGGAGGCAATTCAAACACTCTGAGAAGGTATATTCTTCATGGATATGTTTGATTTGTTAGATTTGATAGTAATGCCGCTAAAACAGTTCTAGATGCTGAGGACCTCATATTGCTTAAATTGCAGTTACCATAAGTAATCTCATATCTTGTAACACTAAGTTATCTTTCCTCTAGTAAATAATTATTTTCATATTATTTCTCAGCACAGTAGGTTGAGGATTGTAATAGTTGTTCAGACACTGTTCCACATAGTTCTAGCAAGTTTAAAGATTTTACTAATGTAAGCCAGACTACAAACCCATGCAACTTGGTCTTGTATCCGAAGAAGGCTTCACACATTACCTCAATTTATGGTAACAGATTTCAAATGCCCATATACCCAACTGGGCTATGTAGGGTAATAATCCCCCCTTACTCATACCTATAGACACTAAATCATCAAACTTGGGTTTTCCTGTAAACTCTACTTTAAAAGGAAACTTCAGGCTTCATTATGCTTTAAGTAGCTGGGTCCTCGTAGCGATCGCCACATGCTCCAACAACACTGTACTACTGTTGAGAATTAAATGTAGATCTACAGCCAATTCACTGTCAGCAAGCACAACACACTGTAAATGTGCAGATCATGAAAGCTGCTTACTCTTCTACCCCTCCAAGGCAGCATGTAACTGGCACTTTCACATAATTCTTGGATGTCACTATCAGTTTTCTGAATTTCTGGAGTAAATTGCAGGGAGGCCACTAACTTTATGAACTGGGCCATAGTTGAAATATTAATCACAGGAATTATGCATGCCTTAAAACAGCAGTTCTGTGAACAGGATATTCACTTCAACTAATTCAGTTGTGTGTGTGTGTTTTTTTTTTAAAGGTTCATGTCAATTTGCTTCTCATAGAAGCACGGATGCAAGCTGAACTGCTTTATGCTCTGAGAGCCATTACCCGCTACATGACCTGAAACATTGGTTAACAATGATGGAAGGTGCAGCATATCTACCCACCAGAGGATGGTAACAAGTTCCTGAATCGGTGGTGGCTAAAAGCTACGAGCTCCATCGTGCCATAACTCCTTTAGTTTCTGCTCTTCCCTTGATGGAATGTTGCTGCTGCTGCCGGATGTAGTGGTCGGGGGGGACGGGGACACAACTGTGCAGGCCCTGCTCCCTGATCACTTCAGCCTTGCTTCGGGTAGGACAGGAAGCCATGATTTCTGGCAGCAAAGTAGTTAATTATGCAAATCTTGTATTGTGGCAAGTAGATAAAATCTGGAGCACAAGAAGAGGACTTCTGCTTTTGATACAAGAATAATTGATTTTAGTAATGTCCTGATGCTGCTGTATTTGCTGGTGGAATGAAGAGACTAGCAATTCCAATTAAGCTACAAGTGAACACAAGCACTGCTATTGTCTGAGCCTACATTTGATATGGTTTTAGATAAAAGTCCTTGCTCATGACCCCAACTGTATGCCATACTAACAGTTATAATCACAACAGGACCTTTTTAAAATGCTGTTGCTTAGCTTTAAAATATGCTAGTGGCTTGGACTTGTTCATAGGGGTGTAGTTAATTCAAGAGTGAGAAGGGATGGGACTTTTTTAAGCTGCTGAGCCTGCAACCATATGCTAAATACTTAGGGACAGGGATAAGCATAGTTCTTCTCTCCCTGTTGTTCCTAGGAGCTAGCTGCAGTGTGAGAATGTGATTTCAGACTATCCAGCAACCCCTCAGTACATTGCTTACTCATGGATATAGTCTGTTACTTAGCAGCAACTTAAGTAGGAAAATGGTGTAAAACATTAACTGCAAGTTTGGTATACAGCTGGTTTTTGGATACTTTTGTATGAGCGTGAACTGCTTCTGAAATTTCAGTATTACTGAATTATTAAATAAACCTTTCCCTGCCCTCTAGCCTTCTGTCAGGATTTTTTTTTTTGTTCGAACTGGTATTGCCCATTGCAGAACAAAGCAATGAGTGGATATTCAGTCCCTGCTGTGTGTGAGATTTGAACTTGAGGGAAAAGAACAAAAAGCTAAACTGCAACCCTTGGCAGTTTAACAGGAAGCAGCTGCTATTTCCTCTAGTCAAAAAAATACAAATTTTATGCTGACCCAAAAATCACAGGCTAAATGGGCAGTGTTAAAAGTTTGATTTGGCTGAAATATTCTTTCCAGTTGTTAATTTATACCTTTCATTTGTGAAGTCTCTTTGTACGATACATGTCTTACCCATCTGCCAGCAGAGAAGCTGATAATTCCATTAACTCAAGTAACAGCGAATGATGGAGGCCTGTGTCCTCTGTATTCAGTGCTAAAGTGTATTTTCTCTACCGTTCAGTGAAGTTATTCAAGGATTTCAGTTTGCGATTGTGCTCAAGTAGTCATCTTTGCTATGGGCTTAAGTAAGCATGGGCAAACAATTCAGGAGCAAGTAATGCATGTTTCTCAGATGCCCTGAGTAGAGCATGTTAAGATTTGTTACAAAAGCTTTCATACAAAAGTGGCGTTGGAGGGAGGAACACAACAGTAGCCAGTCTCATTCAGTCACTAAGAGCACAATCCTAAGGTGGGGGGTGGGGGTGGTCAGGGCTGCCGCAGAAGCAGAAAATGTATTTTCCCCGGAACCCGTGAAACTGCTCCATTGAGTTACATGGGGCTGTGCCATGGTTTTTGCAGGCACAAGTTCACGCCTGCAAAAGGGGGCAATCCGAGGGCGAAAGGGCTTTGGGAGCTGACTAGAGTCAGCCATGTCCCCGGGACTGCCTCCTTTGGCACCAGTTCAAGCCCTTGCACTGGCAGAATGCTACAGCAGATGCTCTGACACCCGAGCATGGTGCTGCAGCACCACTCCCTGGCGCTGGTGTAAGTGGGTCGCCGCTGGCATAGATGCCCATTTTTATGCTACAAGCAGCATCTACACTGGTGCTGGAGTCACGCTGCCTCCAGAAGTAACCCACCCACCCCCATTTCAAGATTGCACTGCCCATGATGCTGCAGATTCGAAACATTGAATAGAGGTAAATCAGAGTTTAGATTGAACACATTTCTCACCATAACATTTTTATATTTTCCTCTGTTGCAAACAGCATTTTGTAAGGATATTTTAATGGGCTATACCTTGTTTTCCTGTAAGTGGTTAAGCTTGTGATATGAAAATAGACCACACAGTTATTGAAAGTGTTAAGACAAGTTCTTCTAGAGAGAATTTGTATTTACTCTGCTCCTGCATCGAAGCATTCACTGAAGGAAGCATGCAGAATTCCAGCCGCAGCTTAGCTATGCGAACAACTATTGGTAATGGCTATGCAAACGAAGGAACAAAGGAGCAGGCGAGTGTGTGTGGGGAGGTGGAATTTGTTTGACTTTCTCCTCTTGCATCAGGACCATGAATAATCATTTTAAAGGTCAGATTTAAAACATCAACATTGAGCGAGAAGCAGAATCGACCCTGCATAAATGGCCAGAGTTCTAAACCTATCGTTGATGTATTATAGTGGATTTTCAAAGAACGTGAATGAGAAGGGAGTACATGAAGGATGGGAAATTCTAAAAAGGGAGATACTGAAGGCGCAATTTCAATCAATTCCCACGAGGAGAAAAAAAAGGCAGAGGTTTGAAGAAACCAGGGTGGATGTCTAAAGAACTTTTGGTTGAGATAGGATTTAAGAAGGGCATGTACAAGTGGAAAAAGGGAGAAATCAACAAAGAGGAATTCAAACAAGTAGCCGGTGCATGTAGGGAGAAAGGAAAGCTAAAGCGAAGAATGAGCTCCGGCTAGCCAGGGAAGTTAAAAACAACAAAAAAGGGTTTTTTGGTTATGTCCATAGCAAACGGAAGATCAAGGTAATGATCGGGTCATTGCGTAGAGAGGACGGTGAGTTATTAACAGGGGAGGCAGAAAAGGCAGAATTCCTTAACTCCTTTTTTGTATGTCTTCTTCCAAAAGGGGAATAGTGCTCAGCCTGGGAGTAATGGAGCAGAGGACGCAATAGGGGAATTACAGCATAGTATAGACACTGAAATAGTACGGGAATACCTGGCTACTCTCAATGAGTTCAAGTCTCCGGGGCCGGATGAACTGCATCCGAGGGTGTTAAAAGAACTGGCTGAAGTGATTTCAGAACCACTGGCAATAATCTTTGAGAATTCATGGAGAACAGGAGAAGTTCCAGCGGACTGGAGGAGGGCAAATGTGGTCCCCATCTTTAAAAAGGGGAAAAAAGAAATCCCAAACAATTATTGCCCAGTCAACCTGACATCAATACCAGGTAAAATACTAGAGCAGATAATTAAACAGACGGTCTGTAAGCACTTAGAAAGAAATGCCGTGATCACTGACAGTCAACATGGGTTTCTCAAAAACAGGTCATGCCAAACTAATCTCATATCTTTTTTTGAAAGAGTGACAAGTATGGTAGATGAAGGGAATGCTGTAGATGTAGTGTACCTTGATTTCAGTAAAGCCTTTGATAAAGTCCCCATGATCTTCTTGAAACAAAGCTAGTAAAATGTGGGCTGGACACTGCTACTGTTAGGTGGATTGGTTGACCAACCGAACCCAAAGGGTGCTCATTAATGGCACAACTTCATCCTGGAGAGGAGTGACCAGTGGGGTGCCACAGGGGTCTGTCCTGGGACCGGTACTATTTAATATTTTTATAAATGACTTGGATGATGGGATAGAGAGCATGCTAATCAAATTTGCAGATGACACCAAGTTAGGAGGGGTAGTTAATACCCCAGAGGATAGGGTCAGTTCAGAATGATCTTGATAGACTGGAGAGCTGGGCCATAAGTAATAAAATGGATTTCAATAGGGAGGAGTGTAAGGTACTAGGCTGAAACAACATAAGGCACAGGTACAGGATGGGAGAGAGTTGGCTTGACAACAGTACATGTGAAAGAGATCTGGAAGTCTTAGTGGACCACAAACTGAACATGAGTCAACAGTGTGATACGGCGGCTAAGAAGGCCAATGCAATTCTAGGCTGCATCAATAGGAGTATTGTGTCTAGATCAAAGGAAGTAATACTACCACTGTATTCTGCATTGGTCAGACCTCACTTGGAATACTGTGTCCAGTTTTGGGCTCCACAATTTAAGAAGGATGTTGACAAGTTGGAGTGTGTCCAGAGGAGGGCGACCAGAATGGTCAAAGGTCTGGAATCCATGCCCTATGAGGAGAGACTTAGGGAGTTAGGTTTGTTTAGTTTGGAGAAGAGAAGGTTGAGGGGAGACATGATAGCCATGTTTAAATATTTGAAGGGATGTCATGTTGATGAGGGAACTAGCTTGTTCTCTGTTGCTCCAGAGACTAGGAGTAATGGATTTAAACTAATAGAAAAGCGATTCCATCTAAACATTAGGAAGAACTTCCTGACGGTGAGGGCTGTTCGATGGTGGAATGGGGGTGAGGAGGTAGTTGTTAATTTCCTGCATTGGGCAGGGGGTTGGACTAGATGACCCTGGTGGTACCTTCCAACTCTATGATTCTATGAACATGTACAGCAAGCCTGATGCATATGGCAATCCTGTAAAAAGTGAAAGCTTCCCCCCACATGCCTGGTGTGTTACAGTTGCAGACAAGCTTGCCACCCTCTCCTTGCTGGCTGTGCATTTGCTGCACAGTGGCAGAACCAGCTTCCCACCCAAATGCATTAGTAATTTTTGTCAGCCTCCAACAAAGATATACAATCTAATAGACATGAGTATTAAGTTGTTCAAAAAAGCACTTAGTCCCGATGATGTAGATGATTTATTTTTGCACCCTCAAATCTTACTGCAAATGTAAGTAAAAGAGTTGTGCAGTGTACAAGGTACATCAAAAGAATCCAAGAGCCATCTTTCACGGAAACAGTCCCTGCAGTGTCCTTAAAGTATTTCATCACCACCTGCCTTCAAATGAAGTAATATTTAAAGGACATAAAAATGATTTTCAGTTCTGAATTCTCTGGAGAAGCTTCTGTGCCACAGGTTTGAATTCTGATTCCCAATACAGTTTGTGGTAATCTCTTAAATCGCTGTCAAGATTGCAGTCCAGTGCTAATTCTTCATCTAAAGAGAGAGGAAAGGGAATGTCTAGATCAGTCGATTTTAAACAATCTATATATTTAAACTATTTAGGGTCTAGTCACATAACTGTGTGTGTGTAAAGTGCCGTCAAGTCGTAGCCGACTTATGACGACCCCTTTTGGGGGTTTTCATGGCAAGAGACTAACAGAGGTGGTTTGCCAGTGCTTTCCTCTGCATAGCAACCCTGGTATTCCTTGGTGGTCTCCCATCCAAATACTAACCAGGGCTGACCCTGCTTAGCTTCTGAGATCTGATGAGATCAGGCTAGCCTGGGCCATCCAGGTCAGGGCAGTCACATAACTACCTAGATATAAATGACTAATTTGATTTCACACTGGAAAATATGTAAAAGCTCCAGATATGTATGTGAAAGCTAACACCTGCAAGCTACTCTAGGCTCAGGCCCATCCCATGGAAACGCTTCCTACTGCTCTGTGGTGAATTGCCACATTAATTAGGCACCAACTTTAAATTCCATACACCAAGAAGAAGAGTTGGTTTTTTTATACCACACTTTACCGTAGGGAGTCTCACAGCAGCTTACGATCGTCTTCCCTTTCCCCCCACAACAGGCACCGTGTGAGGTAGGTGGGGCTGAGAGAGTTCTGAGAGAACTGTGACTAGCCCAAGGTCACCCAGCAGGCTTCTTGGGGAAGAATAGGGAATCAAATCTGGCTCTCCAGATTAGAGTCTGCTGATCTTAACCACTACACAACACTGGCAAACCTATGAACGCATAAGAAATTAGTATGTACTTTCTAGTAACCTATATAAGAAGATACCAAGCCGTTAACAAGCCTGTCAGTACATAGGTGATTAAATGGCTGACCAGAAACAAGCTAAGTAGTCAAGTAAGAAAACAGTGCTGCAGTTATGCTGTTCAAGATATGCTGTTCAAGATAAAGTATGGTGGGGAATCAAGGTGAATTCAGCAGTGTTCTCAGGCTTCCAGGCATATGTGCTCTCCTAGCAGAACATTCTACTGGAAGAGTTAACAAGATATGTAAAAATGTGGAAGTAAATGTTATGTTTAGTGGTAATACAGTTCTCAATACCCTAACAAGAATTTTCAAGGTAGGAAGACCTATCTGATCCCGGTGCATCAGCGTTTGGAAAGTAACTAATGAATTTGCAAAGGACTGCTGCACACAGAGCTGCTGCCATGTGACAACTTGGCTGTGCAGAAGTCTCCTAACCACCCCTAAGAGCCCTACTGGAGCAGATCCAGTACCAAGCCTCCTCACAATATTGGCTTTGCAGGTATACAACAGTACCAAGTTCAATCCCTGTCATTGTCAGTTCAAGGTTCTCAGGTAGAAAACCAGAGAGAGATCTCTGAGAAACCTCGGGGGTCAATGTTAAATGTTTTCACCAGCCTCTGGTATTGAGGCACACAAAAATATAGCTGTCTTGACTAACAGCCTTATTATCTATAAATCTGTGTGATCCTTTCTTAAACCTATCAGAACTGATTGCTTTCATTGCATTAAATTCCTTAAGTTTATTATGTATGTGTAAGATCATATGAAATAACATTTTTGGTCTAGCTTGAATCTACTGCTAGTCAGTTTCACTGAATGATATGGGAAAAGGATCAAAAAAATTCTCCCCATTATACATAACCTCTACCATGTTCCCCTTGGTTGTCTTTTTGCAAACTCAAAAGCCCTGAACACTGTAGCTCTTCCTCCTAAAGAGCAGTGATCCAAATCATTGGTTGTGTTATTTCTTCTTTTCTACACTTTTTGTACCTCTTTGGTATTTTTTGAGATGAATGACCAGAATTGTACATAGCATTCCAAAAGTGGCTGTAACAGCTGAGCCCTAGAACAGGGGATGCTGTGTAAACACACAGCCTTAACAGCCTGCAGGAGATCCAGAAAGGAACCCTGCCCAAAGCATTTAAACTTCCTTAGCTTTACTCTACAAATTATGGAACAGTAATGAGGTTGGCTTTTACTTCTCACCTAAAAATGATGCAAGGAGAAGTAGCAGGGTGTTGGCGTCTTCCTCTTCGAAGCAGGGCCCAGTGCTAGTAAAGTTCTCACTGTGGTTCCACAAGGTTTTGCATATCAAGCAAGCCAGCTGCCAGTCTGTAGGCCCAAAGTCTCTTAAACAATCGATTAACCTGTCACAATAATGAGGAAAAGGAAAAGTTGCAAGGTAAGGTTTGTCTTTCTACAGATCTCCTTAATACCCAGCAGAGCAAGATGACTCTACAGCCTCCTTACAGAAGGTAAGGAATGCAACGAGAGAGATTAAATCATCCTCCACCCCTTGTGAACTTAAGAGTACAAAAATTAGAAAACCTCCTTTGATCCACTACTTAGGCAAGTTTCCCGCACTCACTTTTTAATTGTGCCATCTTCATTCAGTACAGAACGCCTGCTTTTATCCACAGTAAGGTTGAGGAGAACTCCACAGGCCGAAAAGCAGATATCTTGATGTTTGGCATCAAGTAACGCAATCATGAATTTGTACACTGGATTTCATAATAAGAAACAACTATTTCAGACTTGTTTTAAGCAAAAGTATCTGAACAAGATTCACTGAACTAGAATTGTACCAACTGTATGCGTAGTTTGAAACACACAATGACCTAGACTTTCCACTTGGTGCCATGTTGAAATACTGTACTCTTAATGACAGTTATTTATTTAACTATTAACCACTCATGGCTGGCTTTCTCACTGAGACTTGAGGCAGATTACAAAATATGAAACACCATTCAAACAGCACAGATCTCAGAGAAAACAATGCAGTGGGGCTAGGATTACAGAACTGAAAATAATGCAAGCAAAAAATTGTCTTAAGGCAACACAAGGGTCAATGCAGGCAAAAAGCTATTGAAACATTTACAAAGAAACAACCTGAACTATTCCATTATAGTATAGCCCTGTTCCCTTTAAAAAACACTGTCCTGAAGAATTCCATTTTACACATTCTGTGGAATAATAAAAGTGGGGAGCCTTCTTGGCCGCCTCAGCCAACCCATTCCACAAGGTGGAGGCCACAACAGAGAATGCACAACAGAGAATGTGGGTTTATACCAAATCTTAGAACATGATCACAGTGAAACATGAAACTGCCTCATACAGATCAGTTGATCCATCTGACTGGCGATGGCGCTCCAGGACCTGAGGCAGAGAAGATCTTTCCCAACAGTTGGCACTGACTTTTTAACTAGGTTGCAGGTTCAGTTCCTGGTATCTCATCTGCTTATGAAGAATGTGCTTTATCACCAAGCAGCAGCCTCTCCTTTGAAGCCAATTCAGCTTCAGATGTGCTTTACTATTAAACCCAGTCATGCTTGTATTGAGATTTTGTGTGTGTGTGTGTGCTTAATTTTTTTTAGCAAGAGCTCTCAGTACATCATCAAACCTCCTCCAAACTCTCTCATTTGCACTTGTGACTCAATAACTGACCTGCTGGACTTCCCATATGACCATAACCACGAAGACTGATAGTGCCCACTCTGGCTGCAATTTATTGACCTACTCTGATGTTATACAGAAATTTTCCTAGCTTGGCCTGGAACAGCAGGGGGTGGGGAGACCTTAGAATCTGAATTCCAAGGTCCAGGAGCACGGTATCTGAAACTGAACCCCCTCCTAGGGCAATAATCCAAAACGTTATATATTTTTAAAATTGGTCTCAGAGCCTTTAAATGAAAACAAACAAGCAACGCTTTGTGCCGATGTGACTAGTATGCAGTTGTATAAAACCTGGTCCCTGAAAATGGTATTTGAACTCACCATTTTTCTGAACAATGAAGTCACAGATTTCATGATACTGGGAAAGATTACCAAAGACTCGAACAGCCTCCAGAATCCCATCCATGTTATTGCTCAGTAATAGCTTTATCAGCACTGTCAGCAAATAAAATAAAATTTGAAAAATGGAAGACACATTTAGCCAAGTTCAAGAATCAAATGTATTTTTGTTGCAGCTAAATGATAGCAGACAATATGAAATTTCTGCAAGTAGCAACAGAGCCCTTTTCAGGGTATGTACAAAAGACGTGCAAACATCTCAGTTGGAAAACAGAGGGGTTTGTGGGATAAAAAGAAGAAAATTGCACATTAGGGGAGCAGTTAGCCAATCTGGTCACAGCTGGATGAAATTACTTAGAGATTCTGGAAAGAACAGAAATTAATGAAGCCCTTCTTGTGCCGGATGTGCAACAGAGAGATTCATTTGCAGTTTCCCCTTATCCTAGCCAAAACATGGGAAGAGTGGCAGCAGCACGCTCTTGCATTCTAAAAGACAAGGAAGGAGAGGCGATCGCACTCAATGCTCCTCCTCGCCACAGCACCTATCCCTCACATGGCTTTTTGTCTCCATGCATCCCACCACAGCTTTTTCAGGAGTCAAAATGGGACTACTCTCCCTCTTGTGCTGGCAGAAAAGAGGATCCAACTGAAAGGTAGGACATTCTGTAGCTCATAGATGAGGCTGGAGGAACAGAAGAACCAACACAAACTAGCTACAGAGGAGAGAAGACAGGGGGAAAGCAATGCTTGGAGGGACTACTGGAAACAAGCACTTAGGGGCTGATGGCCCTTAATCATTTATTTTATTTTATTTTTAGACTTATACCCCTCCCCTGTGTCATAGGGCTCAAGGCGGCTCACAACATTCAACAGAGCAATCTATAGAGATAAAACATACTTAGAAAACATTAAATTACAATCCATAAGGTACAATCCTAGCACAAGCATCAGACAACCAACATCATAAGAACATAAGAAAAGCCCTGCTGGATCAGACCAAGGTCCATCAAGTCCAGCAGTCTGCTCACACAGTGGCCAACCAGGTGCCTCTAGGAAGCCCACAAACAAGACGACTGCAGCAGCACCATCCTGCCTGTGTTCCACAGCACCCAAGATAATAGGCATGCTCCTCTGATCCTGGAGAGAATAGGTATGCATCCCAAACTGATATCAAAAACAGGTGGCACTGCTAATAGAAAACTGGCCTTGACCATCCTCAATGCCTGGTGGGACAACGCGGTCTTACAGGCCTTATGGAATCGAGAAAGATACCACGGGGGGTGGGGGGGGTGGAGGAATCATGGGACGATACCAATGCCTAGCCTGGTATGCCAGCATCAGCAATTGAAGGATGGGCTCTGGGAGTGGATAGTCTGCTCCACAGAAGGCATGTTGGGAACATCTTAAAAAATCCAGAGTTTTCAAGGACCTCCTTCCCAAACTTAAGTTTAACCTCACTAGCGCTATTCTGAGAATGTGGGAAGCCGCCATCTGCATGTGCCTTAAAACAAACTGTTGGCTGTGTATCTGGGAAAGGAGGGTATCTTGGCTTCTCTGACTTGCTAAGAAATCTGGAGCCCAAAAACCATACCAACCCTGTGGTGTAGTCTTTGGCAAGCTCAAGTGCCAATAGCAGCCCTTAGAGGAAGCCCACTGAAACGAGCTCTTTTGATCAGACATCACACTTTCCCACACCTGTTTCAGTTCAGTTGAAAAGATCTGGATGCAAAGCCAAACTAATTACAACAAACCTGTTTCGGAATGGGCCTGGCCTAGAGGCCTCTCTTTGAGTCTCCCGGTCAGTCAGGTGTAGGAAATACCTTGTCAGTGGTTTTTAAAGGTGTTCTGAGAAACCTAGGCTTTTTCCATAACGCTGCCCAAAGCAGATTGCTCAGCGGAAAATATCAATTCAAACCACACTACTGTGGCTAGTTCTCAATCTAAATATGATTCCCATAACTAAAAAACAAATCCACTACCATTAAAAAAATAATGTTTTTGATTCAATACTGAACGGCAGGCATGCTTGAGAATTTGCCAATTTGGCTCACACATTTCTCAAGAGTCATGAACAGGGAGCTAGTCATTCATTGAGCTGTTCAGATGTGCCTTGGTTGCAAGATTACTCTGCCTTCTTGCACAATTACAGCAATTCTTCACAGCCGTTGCCCCTCCATTTTCTGCCACCATCTCCAATTTTAAAAGGCGCATGGATGAAAGGGGGGAAAAATCAGTGCGGGAATTTAAATTAAGACTTGCTACTAGTGTCTTGGTGTGCCTTCCATGTCTGCCCATGAACCCAGCTAATCTGGTGTTCAGTTCTTAACAGATGGCGCTGACTACACAGGCTTCAGAAGCAGGCAATGCAGTCTACTGGTCACTTAAAGGATGCATCTGAATGTGCAGGTGCAAAACAATTCCCTGCTTTACAATACAAGTAGGCCACAGCCATTGAGAAAATTTAGTTCCTATGCTGGACAAATGAAGGCACAAGCTACAGTGACTTAGCCCCGTAGCCCTGGGAACTGTATGGGTGCAAAGCTGCTCAAGACAAACTTCAACTACAACCACTGAGGCATTTTTTTTTAAATTATGTTATTTATAGTCCGCCTTTCTCACTGGGATTCAAGGTGGATTACACAGAGTGAGTCAATGTAATCGACAGGATAGGAAATTCAATAAACAATGAAATAGGATTTGGGTTGTAGAAGCAACCAGAAATCTAAAAACCAGAACTGAGGAATAGCACAAGTGTTAACTTGACACATTATATGATGCAAAATTACAGAGTGGGAACCAACTCATAGCAAACCATACAGAGTAGCACAGACCAGAGTCCACAGTAATTTATCCAAGTAACGTTGTGAAGCCTTTTGTAACAGTACTACCCTATTGCTTTCATAGAAAAGACTTCTTGAGTAATTCAGTTTTGCATAGTTGGCGGAAAGCCAGGCGAGTGAGAACCTTCCTGTTCTCCTCAGGCTGGCTGTTCCACAAGGTGGGGGCCACAGTGGAGAAAGCACATGTACAGGCAGTTGTTGACTTTGCCCATTTGCAGGTTGGCAAATGCAGGTTGCCCATTTGCAGTTGAGGAAAGCTGCCGTGGTGGAGCATAGGGGGAGAGGCGGTCTTGCAGATAAGAGGATCCAAGGCCAATACCTTAAATTGAGCCCGGTAACTGATGGGCAGCCAGTGGAGTGACTGCAGAATGGGAGTGATATGCCTGCTCCATCTAGCTCCCAACAATAGCCAAGCTGAGGCATTCTCACCAACTGGAGTTTATGAATTGATTTTGAGGGGAGACCAATGTACAGTGCATTACAGCAGTCTAGACTCAGTGTCACTGTGGCATGATTAGGAGCTCACCTTACCTGTATACCAAGGGAGTCAAGCAACATAAGTTTGCCTGGCAATTATATTCAGCCCAATGTTTGCATCTTGACTATGAATTATTCATTCTCTCACACAAGACATTCTTGTCAGTAGATATGAGACCACCAATCTGTAACTACAAAATGCTGAAATATTTGTGATTGGCCACACCTGCTCACAGTGCCGAAATAAAACCTGTGTATCTTGTTCCAATGCTATAGTATTAGCAAGCGTAAGTAATGACAAATCAGAGTTTTCATTAGTTTCCTGAGCATTCTGAATGAGCGGAGGGCAGTGCCTTCAACGCCCACAGTAAGACTTACAGTGTCCACCTCTACAGACTTTGCATTGTTTATTCTCCCCATTTTAAGTAAGAAATACAGAAGCCATTGCAAAGTATATGCCAATGCAGTAGCTACCACAGAGAAGGTAGTTCTCTTTTGTTAAAATCAGTTTTATTTTTCACTGGCTTGTTCAATGTTCACAGCAAATGCCAGCTGCTATCTATATGTGTGCCCCCATCCCCAATGCAGCTCAATGAGGCCACCCATGATTAGGGCAGAGGTTTCTGCAAAGCTGGGAGAAAACCAAGGTTTTCAGAAAAATAGGAAGTGTTTACAAAAATAATTGGGTGAAGTTTAAAAAAAAACTCCAAATGGTAAAGCTAAAATCAGTTTTGGCAACATACTGAGTAGCTGTAGTAACCCAATATGTTGCTTGAAAACATGGTGGCAAGAGTCCCCAGGGGCAGGTGCGATGGGGAAGCTACCACAAGATCCGGCTTGCTTCCATTGCATATCTGCTTCTCTACACTCTTTGTCAAGCCAGCAAGCAGACAATGACACAGGAGGGAAGACTAGATGAGTGGGTAAGCAGCAAGAGGGAGAAAAGGCTGGACAGGCAGATGGGGTGGGTGACTGAGCAAGATGTGTATGTGTGTGTGTGTGGGAGAGACAGAGCCACAATGGAGGGTGGAAATGAATGCACTGCCAGAACAAGAAGAGAGGTTTACCCCCATGAGTCCATACAAGTCCTTCTGTTACACATTATATATTAGGAAGAACTGATTTTAAATAATCCTTACACTCTGCAATGTATAATTTCTTCTCTAGGATTACAGAATTCTTCACTGGATAGTAGGACAAATTGTTGATTGTTGCTGTAGTGTTAATAACCAGCTCCTCACATTTGTCAACTGATTTGTATTCTGATAATTTCAAAAAGATGACATATCAGTCTTTTGTCAGAACATTAACAATTAGACACAATTACAGTTAATATATTGCACAGAATATTCCAAAGACTACAAAAAGGACGGCCACCCAAATCACTATGCAAGTGTGAACACACTCTCTGCAGAATTATGTTCCTGAATTCAAAGTCAGCTCTTCAGGCCACTCTAAAACTCACATGACATAACACTGCCTTATACTGAATCAGACCCTCGGTCCATCAAAGTCAGTATTGTCTACTACTCAGACCGGCAGCGACTCTCCAGGGTCTCAGGCAGAGGTCTTTCACATCACCTACTTCCCTTGTTCCTTTAACTGGAGATGCTGGGGATTGAACCTGGGACCTTCTGCATGCCAAGCAGATGCTCTACCACAGAGCCATGGCCCCTCTCAAACACCAACATGATATTGTCTGTTTTTCACCTAGAAGAGAGTAGCCAGTAAATCCTGCCAAAATGAATGAAGCCAGCATGGTGTGTGATCTGAGAAACCCGGGTTCAAATTCCCACTTTGCCACAGAAACTTGCCAGATGACCTTGGGCCAGTCACACACTCTCAGCCTAACCTACCTCACAGGGTTGCTGTGAAGATAAAATGGAGACGGGGAGAATGTTGTAAGCCATTTTGGGTTTGCCTCTGGGGAGGCAAGTGGGGTATAAATGAAGTAAATAAGGAAGTCCTTCACACAGCCATTGTGTATGGATGGCAGGGCATTGTGAGATTGGGGGAGGGGGGGCTTTCAAACATGTCACAGCAACTATCAACCTGATGAGGCCTCTTGGTGTAAAATGCACTTAAATTACATAGATTAAAATTGAGAATAGTAGAACACACAATTGAATTAAAAGTTTCTGCGAGACCCAACAATCGCATTTCACAATTTCTTGATTGATACTTCTTCCATTGTGCTGGTGATAAACATGCCGCAACTCTATGAGTAAGTTTCATTTAAATCAATAGGACTAGAAACAGGCTAGAAAAATGTGTGGAGGAACAATGTGACAGAAACGTCCTCTTTTGTAATCCTACTGCTGGAAGCTTCATCTTCTCCCAACTCATTTCAGTATTATTCCCTGATAAGAAATTAAAGAAGGGCACGGGAGAAAAGATTGCCTGGGAGTAAGTGACAATTCTGAGACTAAAGAGAATCCTGGAGAATCCTGGAGATTCCACTTCCTGGTGCACAGATAGACTGGGGTGGACAGTCCTATGGTATCCAATGCACCAACGTAGATTTCAGCGCTCACTCTTAGGAAGATTTGATATTATACCACTCCAGGGAGCCTATAGTACTTTCTCCATTATTGAGAAACAAAAATATCAGTTCTTACCTAGTACTTTAATAAGTAATGCCACAATCTGATGGTTAGTTGCTAGACTTGCACCAACACTAGGATGAATGGACAAATTGGCAATCACTCTTACAAGTTTGATGAGGACATCTTCTGCTTCAGAAGGATGCCCAAGTTTTCTTAATTCACCATCATCTTTGCACAGTTCACTATTAGCATCAATGTCACAATGAGTTTGGAATAGGGTTGTCAGGGTATTAATGCTTCCTTCAACCTCAAAAAATTGCTCCCGAGCCTGACTGTTCCTTGCTGTTAGGTTGCCAAGAATGAAAATGACACGAACCACCAAATCCTGTAATTAAAGAAAAAACCTTGCTGCAAGTTACAGTAGATAATAATTTGTAAAAAATATACCTTGTTTATTTCAGTTGAAACCTTCGTTTTTAAGTGAAAGGAACAACAGAGCACAACATCGTTTCAGAGGGTAGCCGTATTGGTCTGTAGTCGAAGAGCTAGACTCGAGTCCAGTAGTACAGTGGAGAAATGGATTTTTCTTCAGAGGTTTGAACTGAGCAAAACCTTCACCTTGAGTTTTTAAAAGTTTTCTCTCTCTTGGTCAGAGGACAAGTGTGATTGTGTGTGGGGGGGAGTCAATTGTTCAGCAGCTTCACCCACCAAGCCTTTGGATATGCCAGTGGTAGGCATGGCAGACACAATGTGATGTTCAAGTCACACACACACCCTTCCAGCTAGACAGGTGATATCTGCTTCCTATTTTTCAGCCAACTCTCAATCCATAAGAGGACTTGCCCTCTTATCCCATGACTATGAAGCTTGTTTAGCAGTCTTTGGTGGAGGACTTAGTCAAAAGCCTTTCGGAAATCCAAATTCTTAATGTCCACAGGCTCATTCCTGCCCATGTGCTTACTGACACCTTCAAAAAACTCTAAAAGGTTAGTGAGACAGGACATACCTTTACAGAAGCCATGTTGGCTTTTTATCAGCAGGACTTGCCCTTCTATATGCTTGACAAGTCTATCTTTAATAATGCTTTCCATCAATTTACCTGGAACAGACGTTAAGCTAGCTGTCCTGTAATTCTCTGGATCCCCCCGGAACCTTTTTGTTATAAATGGGTGTTACACTGGCCATTCTCCAGTCCTCTGGTACAGAGGCAGATCTAAGGGACATGTTACATTTCACTTTTAGATTTTCAGCAATTTCCCATTTGAGTTCTTGAAGAACTTTAGGATGAATACCATCTGGTCTCTGTGACTTGTTAGTTTGCAGATTGTCTCGACGGTCTAGGACTTCCTGCCTTGTTACCAATATTTGCCCCAGTTCCTCATTCTCCCCTCCCCTAAACATCTGTTCAGGAGAAGGTATCTGCCCTGTATCTTCAACAGTGAAGACAGATGAGAAGAATTCATTTAGTTTCTCAACAATCGCCTCCCTTAGTGTTCCTTTACTCCCATTATCATCCAATGATACATCTGCTTCCCTAGCTGGTTTCCTGCTTCTAATGTACTTAAAGAATTTCTTATTGTTGGTCTTGATGTGTTTAGCAATATGTCCCTCAAAATCTTTTTTTGCATCTCTATTTGTTTGCTAGCATTTCCTTTATGCAAGTTTGTGATTGCTTTTGTTTGCCTCGTTTGTGCAAGCCTTCCAGTTTTTGAAGGAAGCCTTGTTTCTCTCCAATAGCTTCCTTCACCTTACCTGTTAGCCATGGTGGTGACCTCTTGGACTTAATAACACCTTTCCTGAACTGCGATATACAATCTAGCTGAACCTCTAGTATTGTGGATTTGAGTAACCCCCAAGCCTTTTCCAGAGATTTAACCCTAACTATTCTTTTCAACTTTCTTTTTACCAGGTTTCTCATTTTAGAGAGGTTACCTCTTTTAAAGTCAAAGGTAATTGTTTGAGATTTCCCAGGCACTTTCCCACATACATATAAATTACATTTGATGCCACTGTGGTCACTATTGCCAGTTGGCTCAACCACATCAACATCTCACACTAAGTTGCTGGCAGCACCACAGGGTATAAGCTTTTGAGAATCAAAATTAAAACAGTCGAAGTATCTGGCGAGGGGAGTTTTGACTCTCAAAAGCTTATACCCTGAAAATCTTGCTGGTCTCTAAGGTGCTGCTGGAATCAATTCAGAGCATAACGTAAGACCTTACATCGGTCTCATTATCCATGTTGGGGCAGAAACTAATGGAAAATTATGCCAAAACAAATCACAGCATAGCCCATAGGCACCCATACAACAAAAGACACCAAGCACCCTGCCACAGGCATGGTACCACCCACAAACCCCAGTGGAGAAGAGGATGCCCCCGCATCCAATCAAAGCCTCCCCGCACTACATAAACCCCAGCCAGGACACCCCATCGTTCAGAGGGTAGGGTGTGTGGCACAGGACTCTGTCTCAGAGACCTCTAATGTGCACACTTACAGCGCACAGCATTGCACTTTGGTGGTGGGAGAGGCTCAGAAAGAGCGCACAGCGCCCCTGAAGGAGTATTTAGTGCTGTGTGGCTAACAAGACTCATTTCAGAACACCAGCAGGTACTCTTGTCTCCAGAGACTCATCCTGAAGGGGCAAACATGCACTGACAAGTGAGTAGGGGTTGGAATCCAGTTGTCCCGGCCTGAAAGTCTACACCCCTTCCCTCCAGCATGAATGCCGCATCAACAGTGCTGGTTCCCCCACCTGAGTCTGGCAGTGGGTGTGTACAGGGGCAGCCTAAGCCAAGTCCACCCAGCAATATGTCCTATGTCATGTGATGGGGCATACTATCAGAGAGCTCCACCAGTTTCAAGAATTTGGCAGTAGGTGATGTGAAAGACCCTTCTGTGCCTAAGACCCTGGAGAGCCACTGCCAGTCTGATAAGACAATACTGATCCTGATGGACCAAGGGTCTGATTCGGGATAAGGCAGGTTCATGTGTTCATGGTGCCACCAGACTTCTGTTTTGTTCAGCTGTATAAAAGAACAATGGGCTGGTGGGTGGTCCAAGGGCGTGTATGTGTTGCATAGGGGGCGGGGTCTCTGAGTCCAACACTCCCCCCACAGCACTGCTGGCATCTGATAAACCGTGCAGACTGGGGCTACAGACACATAAAAGGGAGACGGGGTGCAAGGGAGCTGCTGCCGTGGGTGCAGCATGGAGAGCTGTGAATGGGCATCCCTGCCAAAATGATGGATCCCCAGGGCAGCCCATCAGCTGGACCATCCTGTCCCCCCCTTTGCTGTTGGCAGAGGGAAAGCTTCAGCTCTGAGACTTCTGCCTGCCATTGTGGGGGGATCAAACCAGGAGCCCTGGCCGCCGTGCCCTGGGACCTTCCCACCGAGCCATGCCTGCCTTTGCAATGTTCTCCGCCTGGCCCCATGTGGCTGGGTGTGGCATCAAGGCTGCAGTGGAGTGCCTACTGCCTGATGGCACGCCTCCCTTTTCAATCTGCCTTCTCGGCCCAGTGGTTAGGATGTGACGCTTTGGTGTTTAGGGTTATGTGTTCGAGCCTGGCCTCATGTCTCTACCTCCCCCCCCCTTTCTGATTTACTTTTTCTGGAGAAGAGTGTCTGTGGCTTTGAGGAGGGGTGGAAGTGTGTGGGCAGCACTTCTGCTGTCAGTCAGACCCTTGCTAGGGGCAGAGCAGGCTTCCTGTACACTGAATGGGTGCCCTTCCCTCATGGGCTGAGGGGGTGCTCCGGCCACATGCCCATGCTGGGGGTTGTGCTGTTCCTGGGTCTTTCCTCCCTGTCCACTGGTTCTCCTTGGAAAGGCTAAGCCCGTTCTCAGGTGATCTTTCTATCCAGGCCCTGACCAGACTCATATCTTCTTAGCTTCAGTTATATTGGGTGCCTGCGAATGACTCCTGGGCACCAAGGTTTTGCTCTGTGCACCTTTGCCAGCCCTACGCTGCTACTGCATGGCAGCTTACCTGTAGCCTTGGGGAAAACAGGTTTTCTTAATGAAAAAAATCTACTCTGGCCAGAAACAGCGCCCAGCCCTTATATTGCCCACTCCTGATTCTGACATACACACATAAGTCAGTCTTTGAAAAGCAAATAATATTCCAAACAACAACTCTGTGCAAATAATAAGTTAATCAACTTTCTGTCCTTTATGTTTTCCTGAACTGTTAATCTAAGTTGAGTCCATTTCAATAATTTACTACTTAGAAATCCAGTCAACCATTTAAAATTTTTATCTTATAAATGTATATGAAAGTAGGTCAACGAAAATGGATATGCACACATAAAACACCATAGACACATCAGAGGATTAAAATATAAAACAGAGATAGGGGAAAAAACTGACCTGCTTCTCTGGGTGTTTGTTTAGCAGGGCTAAAAATAAGACGTAACATCTGGAGCAATCTGCCAAAGCTGAGCAGCAATCATTGAAGGAAGAAAGTTTGCTACATATTAAAAAAGAAATACACATGAGTAGAAGAACTTTTCTTCTCCAGGTTCCCTCTACCTAAGCTAAATATTTCCCCTCCCGATTTTTAAATACACATATTTAAATGCTAATATTTTCTCTTCTAGTGTAATTCAGTATAGATAAGTATGAAAAAGAATGATAGTAACCTTAGAACAGGCCAGCCCAGTCTTATTAGAGTTTGGAAGCTAATCAGAGTCAGCTGTGGTTAGTACTTGGATGGGAGACCACCAAGGAAGTCTAGGGTTGCTATGCAGAGGAAAGCAACGTTAAACCACCTCTGCGCCTTTCTTGCCTTTTCAAGCCCATGATGGGGTCACTTTCGAACAAAGGACAATCCAGTTTGAACCAGACCACCTATTTGCCACAGAAATTCAAAGCCATTACCAGATGCTTGCTGTATCAAGTATAGTCCCACCTACGTCTCTGATTGCAACAGTAGCGTCAGACATCAGAGATGGGGCTCTGTGTACCATTCACTAGATTAGCTTAATACCTACATACACCCTCTTGGGGAGCTCGTCAGGAGGTTTGGAGCTGGGTGCCACTAAGATGCTGGCGACACCCAGCTCTTCCTGCTGCTGGATGAACAGCCTGAGGCAGATCTCTCAACCCTATGTCAGTGCCTGGATGCTGTGGTTGGATGGCTGAGCTGGCTGAAGTTAAATCCAGTGAAAACAGAAGTCATGTGGCTGGGGAGGGCTGGGTCGTTAGCGGGACTATGGCTTTTGGCTCTTGACAGGGTTCAGCTATTGTCGGTGGATTCCATGAAGAGCCTGGGGGTTTGGCTGGATGCCTCTCTCGCTCTGGAGAAACAGGTGTCTTTAGTGGCGAGGCTGGCAATTCTATCTCTGCCGTGCTTGTCAGCTGTCCCCATTTATGCCTCACTCAAACTTGGACCTAGTGATACACGTACCAGTAGCCTCCAGGCTGGACTATTGCAACTCGCTCTACAAAGGGCTACACTTGAGGCTTCTTTGGAAACTTCAGGTTATATAATGGCTACTAGGCTGCTGATCAATACATCATCGTCATCCCATATTCAGCCTGTGCTCAAGCAGCTGCACTGGCTGCCTATTGGGTTCCAAGTCAAGTTCAAGGTGCTGGTTCTTACCTTGAAAGCCCTAAATGGGCCTTCATACCTACGGGACTGCCTCTTCCTATATGTCCCCCAAAGAAGGTTTCATTCTTCTTTACATGGTCTACTGGTGGTGCCCAGCCCACAGGGGGCTTGACTGTCCTCAACGAGGGCAAGAGCTTTTTTGTTAGCAGCCTTTGCCTGGTGGAACTCACTGTGGGATGTTTCTAGATTCCATAGGGCCTGTAAGACATAGTTGTTCCACCAGGCATTCCATTGAGGATGGCTGAGGCCAGTTTTCTACCCTATTAGCAGTGCCACCTGTGTTTGACACCAGTCTGGGATGTAGGTTGCTGGGTGCCAAATTATTATGTTTTATCTTGATGTCTGTTAGGATACTATCTTACTATATAATATTTTAAGATTTCTACTCTGTCACTTGGTTATTGCACTAGTACTGTGCTACAAGGGTACCTTCTCAGCTGGTCATTCTCAGGAGGTCTTGAGTGGCGGTAGCTGGTTAGAGTGTTTTCCAGGGAAGCCTTTGTCTAAGTGAGTTTCCCAGCAAGGAAATACACCATTCCCCCTTCCTACTGTAACAGTCACCATAAGTCAATTGTGACTTGATGGCACTCCCCCTCCCGGAAGAACAATAGTGATCTATGATGAATAAATACTATTTCAGGGGATAATGACAATAGAAACCTGAATCTGAGTTATCTCAAAATTACTGGAAGGTAACAAGGAAGCCACGCATCCTTGAAGCACAGACAGAATTCTGATATGAGGGTTCATTACAGAGCAATCTAGGGTTCATTACAGGGCAAAGAAACAGTTTGGAAGTGGGATCAAAATTATCTTTCTAAATGTTCTGTTATATTTAAGATCAGAAAGGGAAACTCACCAAGTAACTGTGTTGGGACCCTACAGGTTAGTTGAGCACATTATACCCTGAATACTTTTATTGGTCTTTAAGGTGGTACTGGACCACCTCAGCTTTGTTCTAATACTGCAGTCTGTCACAGCCACCCACCTGAAACATTCACAGGTGGGATTGTGAGAAGGGACTGTAGAAGGGAGAAGCAGAAGGAGATTAGGAAGTGGCTGCTGGACAGTAAAACTACAACGGCTTTTAAAGGAAAGACAAAAGGAGAAGAAACAATAACAATAAGTTTTTTAGCTGATCGTTACAAGGATCTCAAACTGTGCCCAGCCTAAGCTCACTGTTCAGAGGTCTCTCCCTGTTTATTTTAGTTTAAATTTTTTCTAAACTGATGATGCCAGGGTGCCTTATAAGTACAATGCAAATGTTTTATCAATGCCCTCCTGTAGAGACCTTCAGAAGATTTTTGTACATGGCTTTCAGACTTGGTAATATTGTTCACCTCTGCACATGGGGATAAACTCATCAGTGATTTGGCTAACAATTATGAAGGACCAAAGAAGGAGGTGTCATCATTGTGCATTTAGGCTATTTCCACATGGGGATTTTCACCCATATGGAAAGCAGGAAACCCAACATTCAAGGGGACCATCAACACGACATTGTGTTCATTCCAAACATGGCATTCCACCTTAATGGGTGGGGGGAATAGCCAGTTTTTCTCTAGCTCATGGAAGTGTCCGCGTGGACACTTCCCTCCATCACCACTACTGGGAGGAGGTGCAGAGCTAAGTTCTGTTTTCAAAATAGCAGAGAACACAGTTTGGTAGGGGAAAGGGTGCTTCTGGGCCATGGGGGTTCTGGTATTACCAGAAAAGGGGGGAGGAGCAAGGAGCTAGGCTGTAGTGGCAGCGGCAGCAGGTGCTGCAGGAACAGGGGTGTCTGGGCGCTGTTCCTGCACTGCTTGCAGCACCAGCAGCTTGGGTGCATTGTCTTGCCCCTACCAGGATGCACCCACAGTGCATGTGCAGCCAAATCCTATTATAAAGGCTCCGAAAGACATACAGTTTTATCATTGACAATGAGAAAGGCTGGTTGTACCTTCCACTCTTATTGACTAGAGAGCGTGGCTAGGATTTTGATTTATCGTGTCATGTGAATCGGCATGTGGAGTTTGAACTGCAACACAGAATGGCTTGGATTCAAAGTAGCGTCAGTGGAGCAAAGTTTCCTGAGGGGCCCTTAGGGACAGCACAGGATGCAGTGCAAGGGTCTCCAGTAGGAGGGAGAGCTGGTGGAAATCACTTCCCCACATATGCTTGCACAAAAGTCCACCTTCCCACTGCAGCCGACTGCATTGCATACTACACAGTTCCCAACGGTCCCTCGGCCATCAAGAGCAGGTTGTGGGAGGGAGGAATTGGAAAAGATCACCAAACTCCTCTCCATTCATGGCTGTTGAACCCAACCTAATATTTTCCCACCAAAACAAAATCCAAAACAATGTTTCAGCGATAGGAACTACATATGAACATGAGATGATGACATGCAGTATTTCAAAAGGAATAAAACCCAAAATCTGTAGCCCCAATAAAGTAGCAGCTTCTAAAATGTATGCTAATAGGTTAAAACTGTGTTATAATACAAAAAAAGAAATAGGTACCTGAATATTCTGGCCACATTGGTACATATATCCTTGTCATTCATACGTTTTTCCATCATCAGACAAAGCTCTGGAATGGCTCCATAGCTCAGGAGTTCACACCGTGATTGAGGCAAGTCAACCAAGTTTCGCAAAGTAGCAGTTAGCTGTAGGAAAGAAATTTAAGCATTAAGAAATCATTACATAATTATGAATCCCAGGCACTTTTGAACATGGTTAAGTCTAGCCTAGGCATCTTCTGCTGGCAGCCCTGTCAATCTCTGCAAACATTAGTATTTCTGCTATGGGCTATTTAGAAATAAGAACATGAAACAGTGATACAAGCGAAAGTTTTTTTTAAAAAAAAAACAAGACTGTAGATGTCACGTTTATCTTTTTCCATTAAAACCCCCCCGAAACTATTATTTTCCCCCCTTAACAGGAGACACTTGAATAGTTTGCTTATCCCTTGGGGGGTTTGCCTTCTTCAAAGCTGAGCACGGAACTGTACAACAATATGACCAACTATCCCTTTTTAGCCAAAGGTAGTAGATTACGCAGTGGCTGGATAGTTCCATATATTCTTGGATGAAGCAGACCTGTTTCAATCTGGTTTGAAGCTCAGGAGAGAGACTAATTCTCCTTGCTGATTCTCCTGGTTCTCTCAGACATTTGCAGTACTATCAACTTCAGCTTCCTTCTGGATCAATTCTGTAGACTGGGAGTAGGGAATAATATCTTGCAGTGCTTCTACTCTTCCCTTACTAAGAAAGTTCTAGAAAATGGTACAGAGTGACTGCTGCTCTTCTCAGTGGGAACTGTCCCATGGAGTTTCAGAAGGACCTACACTACCTCTAAGAGAGACTGTTTGTGGATTTAGAGTAATATGCCATCAGATCCATTTCTCCTTTCTGCCAGAATCATATGCAGTATTTCTTCCCAGCAAGACTGCCTGAAAAGGGCTTGATGAAGGTGAATAAACTGAAGCTCAATACAGACAAGACAGCGAGGATTGCACTGGGCGGTCAGTTGATAAGGGAAAGTAGTGATACTACAGGGTGTCATCCTCCCTGTAAATGATCAAGTTTGTAGTTTCAGGGAGCTATGCAAGGGCCTTTTCTCCAGGTGATGGCTTGGATCACATGGCAAATACTTACCTCTCTTCTGTAAGCTTTCATCTTGACCCTAACTGTGCTATTAATAATGTACAAACTGACATCGTGCCCTTATTTTTTCCTGAAAAACACTATCACACTTTGGCCTTTTCTAATAGCCCTTGATCATTTTAGTTGCCGTTTCTGCACCTTTTCTGGTTGTACTAGATGAAGTCAATTCTATCAGGAATACAGCTGTCTTGGATGTATACCCCCTCCCTACCTCTGGTCAAAGATGACCACAACATTAATATTGATGGTGGTGATTAATCAGGTGATGTATTATTTGCTTACAATATTTATAACCTGCTTTTCCCATAATATTTCAAGGTGCCTCAACATTACCCCAAATGGCATCAACTTTTCTATATGACAGAAGTAAAATTCATTCCCACTGCTCCTTAGAACAAGTCAGAGAGGGCCTTAATTTGATCTGTGCCTCCTATTTTTGTATTCTGCTCTTGCCAATCATAAGGCACTATTTCCCATGTTCCATCACCACAGGTATTGGCAAAAGTGCTTTCTCATCCACTGCTGCTGCTACATAGAACATCCATCTCACAGCTCTTTGCTTCACCAGTTCTCCATCCCTTTTCTAATCTCCTTTGAAAATTGCCTCTCTCTGAGATTGCTGTTACTCCTTAAATAATGGAATAAGGGGGGAAAATACCAATTCTATATTTTTTTCTAAACTTGCCATAAGGGTACAGACCAGTCAAAAGGATCAACTTCCTGCTTGTCGGCTCTTCCTCAAAGAAACAACACCCAGTCATAGCAATCAAAAATTCAGCCAAAAGCTTGTTGGAAAAGAAAGATGTTGCATCCTTTACAGAAGTTTAATAAGGGGTTGAGCTTTCTCTATTACCTCCTGGAGTGGATTCCAAAGTTCTAAATGAGGACATCTTTGATCATACCTGGCAAACATAGAGCATTAATAATGCTGGTTGGCCAGATGTTAGCAGATGTAGTAGGGAGAGAGATGTTCCGTCAGATACATGGGGCTCAGGGCATGAAGGGATTTAAAGTCTAAAACTAGCACCTTGAATAGAGCTTGGAGGTAAACTGGTAACAGTACTGCTGACACAAGACTGGTGAACTATGATCATGCCATCCAGGATCTGACCATAGGCTGGGCAATGTAGTGCACTGTACATGGGGTTGGCTTTGAAGACAGCGGTCAGGCCTAGAAGCTGCCAAAGCATGGATCCAGTATAGCAAGGACTGATTAAAAAAGGAAAACAGCCTCTGAAGATGCCTGCCACAGCTGCTGGCGAAACGTCAGGAAAGAAAATACCAAGACCACGGTCACACAAGAGCCTCTGAAGAAGATGTAAATGGGAGGATACATTTCTGAATATAGTAACAACTTCTTTCTCAGTGGCAAGGCCAGCATCCAGGTTTTTAATGTGATCGGACAGGGCAATAATAACCCCATGTATTAGAGATAAATCCATTCCTCTGAGAACATGGGCATCCTCTATCAGCATCACCTCCAACTTTTCTGGATGCAGTTTCAGTTCAGCCTCAACCATTTGCCCATGATTTCATGATATTGATTCAGAATAGAAACAAATGAGTGAGATCAATAAGAAATAATGTGTTAAGGGGAGTGGCAGTACTGATAAACTGACTGTTACTGTTAACTATATTTCACTGTTTTTATTGGCTTTTACGGTTTTTAATTTTGCTGTAAACTGCACTGGAACTTTTTTAGTTTGAATAAATAATCAGTTATGAATATAATTCCTTGATACTTAGTAAAATATAGAACATACTGATTATGTCAGCATCCTCAGGTACACATGATCTCACTCAACAGCTTCATATAGATATTACAGTACAGGCAGGAGAACTGATCCCTACAGGACTACATACGTAAGCACCCAGGTAGATCCCCAGTGAAAAATGAGGTTTTTTTTTCAGACAGAAAAAGACCTAAACCATTGAGGTATCTTGTATCCTGAGATACACACCAGATATTAAAAAAAGAATGCCGCTATCAACAGAATAATCCACTGTATTAAAAACTGCTTACAGATCCAATAGAATCATCACCAAGACAGTTATCTAGTCCAAAGCTTCTTAAACTGTGGATCACAACCCCATATGGGGTCGCATAACTGAATGTCGAGATCGCAAAAAAATTATTTGCTTTATTATCAGTAAATGTTTGATGTGCATTCCTATTTTATATACCGGGGTTGGGTAAAAATTTCTCGGGCAAAAAGGGGTAGTGAGTGGAAAAAGTTTAAGAAGCCCTGATCTAGTCAATCTATAGATTTAAGATCATACCCCTTGTTTACCAATCTAATTTCTTTCCCAAACCCAGGTTTGAAGAGAGATAAGAGCTAAGAAAATAAATAACATTCAGGAATGCCTGTAAGTTCCTTGGCCAATACATGCTGATTATTTTACACCCCCCTCAAAGGGATTGACAAAGATCTACAACTGGTCAGGTTGTCCTTATCCAATAAAGTTTATTTTTAAAAACAAAGACATAACAACCGTTTCTTCTAATATGTAAGAAAACCTTCCCTGCTTCTCATTAATAATGCTAGCCAGTAAACCAATCAGTTCATTTGCTCAATTTAAGCAGCCATGATAAGCAAGGATCTAATTTGTATGTGCTGGCCTTCGCAACACTTCACAACCAAGCCATTCACCTAAGTTAGAGTGAGCAAGTGATTCAAACAATTTTGACAAGAGCTTTCCTCCGTTGCCTATGGTTCTCCATTTTGTTTACTGCTTCCAGATGGAGGCTTTTGCAACTGACCACAAGCGGGCTTAATCGGTGTGTCCGATGCCTACAGTCTACATGGGAACTGGGCTGATCTTCAAGCAAACTGTCAACAGTTAAAATGGACTAAAATGGACTTGTAGGTCTGCATGACTGCACAGCTGCAATACAAAATCAGCAACGACAGAACCTACAAAAGCCTCTTAATGAAGTACTCCCCATCTCTCTCACATACCAGCCATTTGAATGAACCCTAAGGAAATATTAAATTACAGGTTCTAATAACCCAACTACACTCAATAAGCAATGGAAACAGACTGAATAGTTAACTCACATACATCTATCAACCAACGCATCAGAAAGAAATTGAGTAAATACTAAATAAGGAGTTACAGGTTGAGTATCCCTTATCCGAAAACCCGATATCCAAAATTTAAAACTTTTTGAGTGCCCACAAAGGATAATAAAATGGCACGTGTGCAGGATGGTCATGCCAATGGCAAGTTTCCCACAATGCCCCAAATGCAGAAAATTAGCAAAAATATGGTAAAAATTACCTTTAGGCTATGTGTATAAGGTGTATATAAAACATACATGAATTTCGTGTTTAGAGTCCCATCCTCAAGATATCTCATTATGTATATGCAAATATTCAAAAATCCAAAAAAATCCAAAATCCAAAACACTTCTGCTCCAAAGCACTTTGGATACTCAACCTGTATCTGCAACAGCCAGACACAGATTACTACACAACTTGTCATTAATATTTAGTTTTGTCATGCAACAGTAATATACTGCCTGTGGGTCCAGGGAAAGTTGGTTCCTACGCACTGCCAACAGATGGTGTTAACAGAGACAGATGTTAGCTGCCTTTTCTTTCCCCCATCAGCCTCCAGCCAGCCAGTTGGTGGACCACTGTGGGGAATAAACCCTAGAACATAGGTGACTGAACTGAGGAGAAGGCAAAATCACTGCTCTTCACCTCTTTCATCACAGCAAGACTCCTTGCATTGTTATAACTGATTCATAGGATAAAACTAAGAAAGTTACACTGACACAGCGCTGGGATTGGTGCTGCCGTATTAGCAACAAATGCCATTCATGGCTGCTGCATGGTAGAATTTGGCTAGTCTGTAATTCTATGCAATGCAATAAGAATTCTCCATTCCCAGTAAAAGTGCTCTCATAGTATGCTTAATTATATACTCTTTTGATTTTGAACTTTGATTCTTGAGGTTTTCTTTTCTCATTCTTCTGCATATGAAATGTGCATCATTTGTAGAAAGCTGTGCTGGCTATTAACATTTTAGAATGTGATATTGTCATGGCAGGTAACACAAAAGTACTTTATAAAATCTCCTGGGTCACACTCTGCATGTATTGTAAGCTAACCCCCCACCATGTTCTGGACTCTTCAAAGTGATTTTAAATATTTTATTAACTTAGTTAACAACTGTTATTTGGCAATCCGTTGTTATTGGAACCTTTCTTCTCAGTGACTCATTCCCAGCACCGATTCCATCTCCTCCAATTCATGTGCTATACTTTTCTTACTTAGTTGGTGTTTTTTTTCTTTTTTCTCTGCTTTGCTTTTCCAGTCTTCTTTGTTGCAATACTTAAAAGGTATACTATCTTTTCCAAAGGTGGAAGAGGGTTTTCACCTACTGCATATTAACAGAGCACAGTAATATTTTCAGATGCAACTCTGCTGGGGATTGCACTGTAAGGCTTGATTCAGACATAGACTTGGAGCCATTACAGCGTTACCGTGTCTATGAAGTGCAACTTTCTTGCACTGAAGCTCAAAATGCACCCCTCATGCTGTTCCTGGGAGATGGTGAACCATGATCCACAACTACATGAACAATCCTTCAAAGAACTTAAGTTTACTCAAGAGATGATGAAGAAGAGTTGGTTTTTATACCCCATTTTCCCCTACCTTTAAGGAGTCTCAAAGTGGCTTACAATCTCCTTCCCTTCCCCTCCCTGCAACAGACACCTTGTGAGGTAGGTGAGGCTGAGAGAGTTCTGAGAGAACTGTGACTAGCCCAAGGTCACCCAGCAGGCTTCATGTGGAGGGGTGGGGAATCGAATCAGGTTCTCCAGATTAGAGTTCACCACTTTTAACCACTACACCATGCTGGTGCTCTCTCTCCCCCGCCCCTCCTTAGTTGTTACATGGAATATTATACTTTTCTTTCAGTAAGAAAAAAATGACATCCCACTGGAATCAAAGAAACTTAAATTAGTCACTGTTACATTTGGATTACTATACTTGTAAAACAATTACTGTATCTAAATACATATAGAACTCTTTCAGCAATACACACACAAATTCTTTACTTGCTGAAATAAAACCTTAATTCTGACCTGGACCAAGAGGTGTCCTGAGCTGCAAAAATGTGCCTCATTTTCATTAATTAAATTAATCTGCTTCATAAATTGAACCAGAACTTCAAGCGTTCCCTTGTGGCACATTTCATGAACAAGGCTTGTATTTCCAGAAATAAATTTTAGCGCACCAATACAATAGATAAAGGCTTCTGTGTTTGCTTGCAGTTCTTCACCTCTCAGAATTTTCAGCAGAGAATCTATGGAGAAAACCAGGAGTATTAATGATGATGATCTTCTTCTTTCTTTAAAGTAGAAGACACTTTGTCATAGTTTACTTTGAAGTGATCCAGATAGTTTAAATGGTTGTAACAAATGGTTGTTCATAGAAGTAAATCAGCTTTACTGTCCTTGTTTGAATGCAGATCACCAATCACGGAAGCTTTTAATTACTATATTAAAAATGGTCATCATGTAACAGAAGAAACATTAGTTCTAGTTTCCATCAATTTTTCACCACATATGAGCAAGTTTTCAGTAATATATACGGGGCTGGTATCTGGATTGACAAAATAGGTCAGTCCTTTGATTAAATTCTTCTTAAATTCCTATGTTCCATCTCTGGAATTCCAAATTGTATAGCAGGGGCGGCCCTCCAAGCAGACCTGGGACAATCATCTCTTGAAGCTCAGGCTTGGATGAAGGCCTTTGATCTTAAAATTATACATTCAAACACCCAAGAGGGCTACCTCGGATTGATCAGGGAGGATTTTTATGTTTCCCATTGGGATAAATGTGTAGAGCAACAACTTCAGCTCCTCGATCTTTCCTTGGACTCCCTTCAATCACCAGACAGGAAGCTATGAGCATGATTAAGAAACATTTATTTGGGTACAATTACAACAATACAATTTGTAGAGCACGATGTGTTTGTTCCACCCAGTTTGTCAGTATTCTTCCATCTGGCCAGTTTCCCGACTACTGTTCATATTTGACTGTTCCTTGGTATAGGCGTGCCTTTATGTTGGTGTGCCTAAATAGCTTACCATCAAAAGTCTTGCAAAGGAAGTATCTTAAGATACCATACTCTGAAAGAGTATGTGACTGCGGTGCAAGTTGTGTAGATACTCTCTATCATATGACTTTTGAATGAAACTATTTTAATCAGGCTAGAAATATTTTAATTTTTATTTGTTCCAAAATACAGATTAAGCGGAGACATTACCTCTTTTATTAGAAGATAATTGTAGACGTATAACTCTTTCAGTTGTGAAATTTTATGCCCTTGTGATTGATCTTTGCAGCCATTTAGATGTGGTCTAGTTCTTTATAGTTTAGTAGTCTGCTTAAAACTAATAAATTAAGAAGCAGTATGAGGTAGAGAGAGAATAATATGTATAAAATAGAGTACATACCCAATATCTGATCACTCTGAATGAGGGAATCGTTTTTTTCATTTCTACTAATTTTAAATACAAGTTTGCAGACATTAAGCAGGTTTTTTCCACTCACTTTCAACTGCAAATAGGATGGAAAGAGGGGGGGGGGAAGTCATGCCAATGAAATAATAACTGATCCTTTACCAACTTATTCAAGAGAAAATATATAATTTAATTATCTTATTTCTAATTTTTCCCCTTTAATTTACTGTATAAAATCTGGGAGGTAGGAACCTTATGTTTAGCCCAAACAAAGGACTCCAAGAATTGGGATAAAAACAACAACTCAATGTTTTTACTTTAGTGTAGTTTTACAGGCATATCTGTGATTATTTACTTACTACTTTTATTTCCTGCCTTTGTTCCCAGTGCGTACCCAAATCAGCTGACATCCTTCTCCTTTTCTCCATTGGTGAGGCTGAGCGTGTGTGACTGACCCACGGTCACCACAGCAAGCTTCCATGGCCAACTGGGGATTCGAACCTGGGCCTCCCAGGTGCTAGTGCAGCACTCTAACCACTACAGCTCACTGGCTAAGAGCCAAAGTAAATGTTACTGTTTTTAAAGATTTGAGTTCGGAGAAAACAAACAGTCCTGTGTGTGTGTGTGCGCGCCTGAGTTATTTGCCTAATTTTGCTAACTGTGCACAAATACACTAGTGCAGTTTTTGACCAAGAAAATGCCTTCAGAGGGAGGCAGGCAGGAGCCCTCCCTCCCGCTGCAGCACCACTCCGAACCCCTTTGAGCTCATTTTTTTTTTAAAGAAGCCGTTCCCCACAGCTGCTGTGGGAAACACAAGTTGTATCCAGGGAACCTTATGTTGGGATACCAGGTGGTCAAAACATGAGGGAATGAGGGAAGAATAGTTCAATGTGCCGCTCACTGAGAACCAGGCATCAAGGTTTTTTCTCTTTTTCTTTTTTTTTGCCATTAGGTCACATCTGCCTTATGGCGACCCCTGGTGGGGTTTTCAAGGCAAGAGCCGTTCAGAGGTGGTTTGCCATTGCCTTCCTCTGCATAGCGACCCTGGTATTCCTTGGAGGTCTCCCACCCCAATACTTGCCAGGGTAGACCCTGCTTAGCTTGCGAGATCTGACAAGATCAGGCTAGCCTGGGATATCCGGGTTCTTAAAGACTCATGAAATATAAATACACACTCACACTAGAAGATCCTGACAAATGCTACTTTCAAATTTGGACTTTATGACAAATATACTTTCTTTAACCAAGGGATATATTATATAGGGATTAAAAACCACTCTAGTACCATTAAAGGATTCACTATACTGTGTTCCTTATTATTATTTTTAATATATAAAATCTTTATTAAAATAATCACACAGCTTTTATATACAAAAACATCTATACAAGGAAAGCTAAGCCTACAGCCTTGCAAACTGATGGTCTACCAAAGCCAACGCCTTCCCCATCTTATATTTCAATGTTATAACTAGGTCAGTAACTCTATAATCTGCAGCTAAATGAATACATACTACTAGGATTATTATTATTATTATTTACCATCCTGAATTAAAGACCATGAACAAATTAACAGTGGTTCAGAATCAATAATTACTAAACACTTTAGAAGAGTACAAAGAGGCTTTTGATGAGAAACGATCAAAAAGATAAGATGCTTTTTAGAATGATCAAAAGTATATCAAATTAAGAGTGTACTTTATACAAGTTTTATTCTAAAAAAAACTTCTTATTTCTGGGAGTAGAAGGCATAATATGATTTATCTAATATAGTTCCATATCCCACCCGTCCTCCAGGGAGCTCAGGGTTGGCTTACATAATTTCCCTCTCCTCTCTATGACCATGCCCAATGGCTTTCTTTGTTATGCTTTTATTTGAGGGGTTATTTTGCCATTTCTCTCTCGGGCTCATTGTCAGCTGTTCAGGTACCAGTGAGGATATGTTATTAGTATTGCTGTCACTCTGAAATATCCAGGTCCTGGAAGCTCTTACTTGAAAGCAAGGAAACCCATTCAGGCTAAGATGGTTGGGTTCAGTGACATGAAGTGAAAAACTCTGTCAAAGCATTAGTTATCTCTTGTGGGTATAACCATGCTTATTGTTAATTTTTAAAGTATTGACTAATCGCAGTTAATGTACCTTCAAGGTACTGTTATTTATACTTTTCTTACTTTCAATACTTTAAGCTCCTGAATTTCAAAATGAATCTACCATTACAGGAAGCATATGAAATGGACAAAATTACAGCTAAATTTTGATCACCCTGACCTGGATAGCCCCAGGCCAGCCTGAACTAGTCAGATCTCAGAAGCTAAACAGGGTTGGTCCTAGCTAGTATTTGGATGGGAGACCTCCAAGGAATACCAGGGTCGTGGCTCGGAGGCAGGCAATGGCAAACCACCTCCAAAGGTCTCTTGCCTTGAAGACCCTACCAGGTCACCATAAGTCAGCTGCAACTTGACAGCACACACACATAAATACAAAAACTTTTGATCAGCAGGTACACTGAGGAATTCTGCTGCTCATTCTGAATAGTTATTCTAGCAATTTAATTCAACTCAATGCATTTTGCAAGATACAAAATGCAATTTCACACAAGCACCAAGTTCACAGAATATATTAGCTATCACACTGCCCATCATCACTAAGTAGTTCAACTCACGCCCAGAATTATTTTTGCTAGTTTCAGGCCAAGTGGATCTGAAGCAATGTCACATAATTTATACAAAGTCTTCAGAAACAAAGTTCTCTTTTTAAATCGCTTGCCAAGCATATTTCCTTCCTCCAAAGCTTGATAGAGAATGTCACAGGCATGGCATAGGCTTTCTACATTGTCCTCTGTTTGATACAAAAAAGAAGAAAGCAACATTAAATATCAAGTTATATTCGTTAAACAGCTGAGCAAAACAAAAACAAAAATTAACCAGAAGAAAAATAAAGCAAGTCATGACACAGAATCATAGAGTTGGAAGGGACCACCAGGGTCATCTAGTCCAACCCCCTGCGCAATGCAGGAAATTCATAACTACTTCCCCCCCACAAACCCCCAGTGACCCCTACTCCATGCCCAGAAGATAACCAATATGCCCTCACTCTCATGAACTGCCTAAGGTCATAGAATCAGCAATGCTGACAGATGGCCATCTAGCCTCTGCTTTAAAACCACCAGAGAAGGAGCACTTACCACCTCTCGAGCAAGTCTGTTCCACTGAGGAACTGCTCTAACTGTTAGAAAATTCTTCCTAATGTCTAGACGGAAACTCTTTTCATTTAATTTCAACCCGTTGGTTCTGGTCTGACCTTCTGGGGCAACAGAAAACAACTTGGCATCATCCTCTATATGACAGCCCTTCAAGTACTTGAAGATGGTTATCATATCCCCTCTCAGTCTTCTTCTCTTGAGGCTAAACATACCCAGCTCCTTCAACCTTTCCTCATTGAACTTGGTCTCCAGACCCCTCACCATCTTCGTTGCCCTCCTCTGGACACTTTCCAGCTTGTCTACATTCTTCTTAAATTGTGGTGCCCAAAACTGAACACAATACTCTAGGTGAGGCCTAACTAGAGCAGAGAAAAACGATACCATCACTTCACATGATCTGGACACTATTCTTCTGTTGATGCAGCCCAAGATAGCATTTGCCCTTTTAACTACCACATCACACTGCTGACTCATGTTCAGTGTTCGGTCTACTAAGACCCCAAGATCCTTTTCGCGCACACTACTGCTCAGACAAGTCTCCCCCATCCTGTAATTATGCATTTGATTTTTCCTACCTAAATGCAGAACTTTTCATTTATCTCTGTTAAAATACAATCTATTGGTTTTAGCCCAATTCTCCAGCCTGTCAAGCCCAATTCATCATCCTGTATCCTGGCTCTCTTCTACCGTATTTGCTACCCATCCCAATTTAGTATCATCTGCACATTTAATAAGCATCCACTCTATTCCTTCATCCAAATCATTTATAAAGATATTGAACAACACAAGGCCCAGGACAGATCTCTGAGGCACTCCACTAGTCACTCCTCTCCAAGTGGATGAGGAACTATTAACAAGCACTCTTTCGGTGTGATCTGTCGACCCATTACAGATCCACCTAACAGTAACAGGATCTAAATCATATTTTCCCAATTTGTCAACAAGAATATTATGGGGAACCTTATCAAAAGCCTTACTACAATCCAGATAAACTATGTCTACAGCATTCCGCTGATCCAGTAACAAACATAATTTCTACTTTAAGAACTATAGGCTCAATCCAGGAACCTCCTTTAGGTGCTCCCAAAAAAGCAAATGCTGTGCCTCAAGAAAAACCGACCCCTCTTTTACTACTGATTTTGCCAAGGGCAGCTTTGCCCCAGTTTCCATGTCTGCTGTGGGCCAAAATCCCTTTCTTGTCCTCCATAACATAGCATAGTTCAGCACTATGTGTGGGCTGAAGGAGATCACCCAAACGACAGCAGCACAAGGAGGCTGCTGTGATGGCTTCAAGATCTCAAGCTAAACTGCATAGGTACCATTTAGGAGAGCACGAACAGACAATCACCCCCATCCCACTCCCAAAGTGCCTGAGACTGTGAGTTATTATCCTTCATGAGCACTTATCTGGTAAAATTACTGAGTCTACCTACTGACTACAGTTATAAACAGTGGGCCAGTGTTATTATGCATGCATAGCTAAGATATAAATCTCTTTTTAAACTAAAAAAAGGGGGGAAGGAGTGGCTGATTGACGGGGGTTTGATATGATAGCTGCAGGTACAACGTATAAAAGAAGCACTTTGAAGTATTCATAGTGGACTTTAACACCTGTGGGACCTTTAGGGCACATTCTTTGAGCTGCTGTCGCAGACCCTTATGTATTGTTAATACATATAGATTACTGGAAATAATAATATTTAGTAATTACATGGAAGGCTTGTTGCAGTTATGAAAGAAGCAACCAGGCTACACAGAGACATTATAGCATTTTCTACATACAGAAGAGGCTTCCCAGTTATGCAGAATAATTTTTTCCCCGTCAAGTCACAGCTGACTTATGGTTACTCCGGAGGGGTTTTCAAGGCAAGAGATGTTGGGAGGTGGTTTGCCATTGCCTGCCTCCACATCACAACCCTGGTATTCCTTGCAGGTCTCCCATCCAAATACTATCCAGGGTCAGGGCTGAGAGTGTGTGACTGACTGGCCCAAGGTCACCCAGCAAGCTTCCATGGTGAGAGTGGGGATTTGAACCTGGGTTTCCCCAGTCCTAGTCTGACACCTTAACCACTACGCCAAGCTGGCTCTCATGCAGAAGAACACGGCTGTATAAATTATCATAAGAAATCTCCCCTGAAAAAAACATCAGAAATGGTCTGATGAGGACTGAGCATGCTCCAGGAGACACAATCTGCTGACAGCGGTTGAGAGTCAGTTGACTGTCAATTAAAGGGGACAGTCAATTAAAAAACCAAAAACCAAGCAGAAGGTAACCAAACAGAATTTCAAAAACCAAACAGAATTTCAAAGGCCAGGTTGTGGATTCCTGGGTTCAGAAGCAGCAACCAGGCTCTTAAAACCATGAAACCATAGTCAGTGTGGTATAGTCATTAGAGTGTTGAACTAGGCCTCGGGAGACAAGGGTTCAAATCCTAACTCAGCCACATAGCTCACTGGGTAGCTTTGGCCAGTCAGCCTAACCTACCTCACGTGGTTTGTTATCTGGACAAAATGGGGGGGGGGCATGTATGCTACTCTAAGCTTCTTATAGAATATAAATGAGATATCCTTGGCAGGGTTAAAAAGTATAGAAAGACAAATCAATGCAGATCTATAAGCAACCTGCAAGGTTAGGAGGTAATTCAGGAGCAAACTCAGAACCACTCACAACCTGTGAATTTCTCAAAGCAATGAACAAATAATTTTATGACAGCGAAAATAGATGTTATACAAAAAAGATTACATACCAGTCTCTAATTCATGTAAAATTGTCAAAATTCTCATATTCCAGTAGTTTTCTTCCTCGTCAGTTTCATTCACTCCCAAATTATTTTCTGAAATTTGTAACCATGGGGCTTTTAAAAAATGCACATACAAGTTTTCAAATGCTCACAGAACAAAGCTATGAAAACACTGCAAATTTAATACTTTGTAATTTGGTAACAAAAAGAATGATACAACATATAGAATCAAAAGGCAAAATCAATCTCTCAATCTATCTTAAAAGAAAAACAACAGGAAACTCTATAAATCAGACACCGACAAGTTCAAGATATTTTTCTCTCTCAGTGGTTTATCTGTCATAACCACAGCTTTGCATTTTGGCCACAAAGATGACACTGGTCTACATTCATTGGCTGCTGTTTTTAGCAGGGAAGTGCAAGAGCCTTAGCAACACTGAGGTTTAGCAAGTTGAACACTGTCTTCACTTGATCGCTTATTTGGCTACAAGTACATTAAATTTTGACTTAGTCGCCATGAGTCGGAAGCGACTTGACGGCACTTAACACACACAACAGGGGATCAGTTCAGAGGATTAAAAATTTTTGGGCCACGCAAATCTTTCTAGAAAGGATTCTGCAAGAACAAAAGTGTTCTGAACGGGAGGGAGGTGCTAGAGCTGGCAGGGGTGGTGGGGGTGGGCAGGCCTACTTGGTCCAGAGCTAAATGTTAACTAACAAGCAGATGATCAGGACTCACAGCTCTGACAGCCCCAAATCCATTCACCTGCTTCCCTGCTCTTCCTATAGCAAAAATAGACTGGAAAAGCAAAACAGAAGTTTAGAGTTGGTACAACAGTCACATTTTATACCACAATATCGTCCTATTTCAGTATTTTGTATTTAGGAATAGAAGGGTTTACCAACAATCTGTTAGGATGATATAAATAGCTAAGTTCCTTATACATATTGAAAAATAAGTTTCATTTTCTTGTTTTTTCTAATCTACACTGCTGTGTGAGGAAATCATTTGGGTGATTTGCACCCTAATTCTATACAGAAGTAAATGTTGCCTGACGTGCCATCACAACATTCCCAAACTGCTAATATAATTTTGTATTTATTTATTTAAAATAGGCTCTGCCTCTCCACATAAACATCTGCAAGGTGGCTTACAACGATCTATAGCTATAAATAACAATAAACACATCAAGATAAGAACAGCAGCAAAAACAGAATAAAACTGGATTAAAACCATTTTAAGCAGCAAATTAAAAATTTACAGGTTAAACAATTTAATCCTCTTTCACTGTAAAAAAATGTTTTTTTTTACTTTTAACTTAACTTTTAACTAACTTGTTGAAGCTTCACACTCTACAAGGCTCAACTGGTTACTGATCACTGTCGGGGGGTTCAATTCAAGGTAATGGTCATCACCTACAAAGCCCTTCATGGCCTAACTGCATGACTGCCCCTCCAACTCTGGTCCACAGCATTTACTCATCCCAAGAAAAGCCTTCTGAGGGTTCCACCCTGCAAATGGTTAAGATCAGGAACAGCCTGCACCTGCACATTCTCTGTTGTGGCTCCTGCCTTGAGGAATGGCCTGCCTCAACACTTCCCCACCTAGACCTACATCACTTTTCAGGCAGTACGGCATGGTCCACCATATCAAAGGATTTCCAAAGATCTAACAACAGAGAGTTATTTCTTTTACTTATCCAAAGACAAGAGATTGTCCATTAGCACTACTAAAGTAGTCTTTGTCCTCAAGCTAGACTGAAAAGATTCAAGGATTATCTTCTGCAGGTATTCCTAGAATTGCTCTGCTACTGCACACTGAAAAACCTTCCCCCAAAAGGGAAAGTTTGTAACAGGTCTAAAATTTGTCAAGACCTTCTTACCTAAACAGGCCTTCTCGAGTAATGGTCTCATAATTGCCTTTTTCAGTAGCTTTGGAAAACCCCTTCTGCCAAAGAGGCACAGACAATTCTCAGTATTAAAGGACCCAGTGCCCCGCTGCAAGAGTTTACAAGCCAAGGAAGGCATTGGTCTCAGCTATAAGTAGTGGTCTTCACACTCCCCAGGAGGCATTGTTCTTTAAAACTGCTGATTCGGTACAGTAATATACGAGAAAGGAAACTGATAAAGGACTTTAAAAATTATGTTAAACCAGTACTGCATGGTGTACCTGTCTTAGCATCAGATTTAATCCAATTAGTGTTGTCTGGACATGATGAAGGCCTGCCTGATCTCTTAGGATGATCCTGGTCACTAAAAACAGGAGGGAGGGGGGAAAGCATTCACACAGATCAAAATACAGGTAAGCAATCCAATTTATATACATAAAAGTGCTCTCAGTCGTACAACTAGCTATGAGAAGGCTTTTGGCAAATGGGACGCATAGCCTAGAACTGAAGCACACGTTTATAAAAAAATAGTTGGGAGACCGATCAATCCCCTGATTCTGTCTCCAAACCATCCCCATAGCTAATGCACATACCCTTCACTCAGGCAAAAACTAGTGAACATATGCTAACTCCAGGCCAGTATAAGGATGGAAAGGTTCCAATAAAGAGCTAAGTTTATGTCAAGCCACAACCCCCCAAATCCTCTAGTGATCCAGTTAGAGTTTACAATATACAATACCACCAACCAGTAGTGTTAGCCAATCCTGTGTGAGGACCATACAAATATCCATTTAAGGGGTGGAGCAGATACCATATAGGAATTCCTAACTGGGAGAGAAAGGCAAAAAAGGAATTTTATCCTTACCATGTCCCCCCCACACACACACACACACTCCAAATCACAGCCCCTTACAGTGAGGGAAAAAAGTATTTGATCCCCTGCTGAATTTGCCCGTTTGCCCTCTGACGAAGAAATTACCAGTCCATAATTTTTATGGTAGGTCTATTGTAGCTGTGAGAGACAGAATAACAACAGGAAAACCCCCAGAAACCCAGAAGACAAAAGTCAGAGATTGATGTGCATCATAATGAGTGAAATAAGTATTTGATCCCTTTGCAAAACATGACTTAGTACTTGGTGGCAAAACCCTTGTTGGCAATTACAGAGGTCATACGTTTCTTGTAGGTGGCCACCAGGTTTGCACACATCTCAAGAGGTATTTTGTCCCACTCCTCTTTGCAGATCCTCTCCAAGTCAGTAAGATTTCGAGGCTGATGTGTAGCTACTCAAACCTTCAGCTCCCTCCACAGATTTTCAATGGGATTAAGGTTTGGAGACTGGCTAGGCCACTCCAGGACCTTAATGTGCTTCTTCTTGAGCCACTCCTTTGTTGCCTTGGCCGTGTGTTTTGCGTCATTGTCATGCTGGAATACCCATCCTCGACCCATTTTCAATGCCCTGGCTGAGGGAAGGAGGTGCTCACCCAAGATTTGACGATACATGGTCCCGTCCATCGTCCCTTCGATGCGGTGAAGGTGTCCTGTCCCCTTAGCAGAAAAACACCCCCAAAGCATAATATGTCCCCCTCCATGTTTGACGGTGGGGATGGTGTTCTTGGGGTCGTAGGCAGCATTCCTCCTCCTCCAAACACGGTGAGTTGAGTTGATGCCGAAGAGCTCGATTTTGGTCTCATCTGACCACAACAGTTCTCCTCTGGGTCATTCAGATGTGCATTGGCAAACTGCAGACGGGCCTGTACATGTGCTGTCTTGAGCAAGGGGACCTTGCGGGCTCTGCAAGATCTCAGTCCTTCACGGCGTAGTGTGTTACCAACTGTTTTCATGGTGACTATGGTCCCAGCTGCCCTGAGATCATTGACAAGTTGCCCCCGTGTAGTTCTGGACTGCTTCATCACCATTCTCATGATCATTGCAACTCCACAAGATGAGATCTTGCATGGAGCCCCAGACCGAGGGAGGTTGACAGTTAGGGTTAGGGTTGTCACCTTCTCATCAAGCTGCTTGGCAATAGTCTTGTAGCCCAGTCCAGCCTTGTGCAGGTCTACAATCTTGTCCCTGACATCCTTGGACAGCTCTTTGGTCTTGGCCATGGTGGCTAGTTTGGAATCTGATGGATTGATTGCTTCTGTCGACAGCAGAACCCTAACCCTAACCCTAATCTGTCTGGTTGATAGGGGATCAAATACTTATTTCACTCATTATAATGCACATAAATCTCTGACTTTTGTCTTCTGGGTTTCTGGGGTTTTTCCTGTTGTTATTCTGTCTCTCACAGCTACAATAAACCTACCATAAAAATTATGGACTGGTCATTTTTTCGTCAGAGGGCAAACGGGCAAATTTAGCAGGGGATCAAATACTTTTTCCCCTCACTGTATGTCATAAGCGAGATTGTCAGATTGCTAAAATGTTGTTTAATATTTCAGATTTATATTAGCTTTAAGAAGAACTTTGTTTATTGTTTATTTAAAACATTTATTAGCCGCCTTTCTCCCTTACGGAACTCAAGGTGACTTACAATATAAATAAAATGATTACCAAAAACAAAACAAAACAAAAACAATATAAATAAACCCATTTAAAAACCCATAAAATCATGTTTAAAACTCCAATTAGGACTGCCAATAAATAAAGCCAAATTAGTCAAATGCTGTCCTAAATAAAACTGTCTTTAGCTGCCTCCTGAAGATCATTAGTGAGGGAGCCAGGAGCACTTCCCTGGGGAGGTTGTTCTATAAGTATGGGACTGTTACCAAAAAGGCCCTCTCTTATGTGACCACCAGAAGAACTTCTTTGATCGGCGGGACCATCAGGAGGTCCTCACCCTGCTATCTTAATTTCCAGGTTGGAATGTGTGGGAGAAGATGGTCCTTCAGGTACCCCAGTCCCAAGCTATGTACAGCTTTAAAGGACAAAAACAACACCTTGAATTGAGGTCAGGAACAGATCAGTAGCCAGTGTAATTGCTGTAGTATCAGGGTCACATGCTTCCAGTAGCTGGTCCCAACCAGCAATCTAGCTGCAGCTTCTGAACACTCTTCAAGGGTAGCCCCAAGGAGAACACATTGCAACAGTCCAGTCTAGGTGTAACTAAGGCATGGATCACTATGACTATATCTGACTGAACCAGCAACAGGCACAGCTGACGCATCAGCCAAAGCTGGGCAAAAGCACTCTGAATCACTGAAACCACCTGGTTTTCCAAGGTGAGTGCTGTGTCAGGCAGCACTCCCACACTGTGAACCTGGCTTTACAAGAGGAATATAACCCCACATGGGAGCATAACTACTCCATATGGTGTTTTGCTAAGAAAAACTAAACATACTGCAATGAAACCATACACCACAAGAGGTCGCCATTATTAAACATAAAATGCTGACATGCTTCTGTTCCTATAGAGAGGGCTAAAAGGACCACAATGATTACTGCCAGGAGATAATGAACTGGATCTGGATGTTATCTTTAAACTCTTAAAGTGTCCCTCTCATAGAGCAATTTATGCTGATACAAAATTTATATATTAACTTGCATACAAAAATGTGTTGGGTTAAAAATTATCTGTAATACCTGTAGCACTTTTCTGTGAAACCTGCAGTGAATTTCCAATTTCACCTCAACCCAAACAACAGAGTTCCACATGGACAATGTGATCTGTATGATCCTTGGACCTATAGGATTTCTTGGATAAGGGCAATCATCTGAGTTTTGATAAATAATTAAGAAGGCAGAAGTTTTCTTGGATTTCAGAGGTCTTTCCTATTTATACTGTTCAATGGTAATTTGGAGCCATCTTCTTAAGAGTAAAAATTTAAAAGCAAAATTATGTCTACTGCCTACATTGTCAATGAAACTACTGGGCATTACTTCGGATGACATATTTGTGCTTCAAATACATTTTTGCATTCCAGGAACTGGAGCACACGATAGAAATAAAACGGGGGAAACACCAATCAGAAGAGGATGTTACAATCTTGAAGCCTGAAAAACAAATGTAACTCCAAACACGCACCTGAACAAACTGCATATATTTAAAACGAGACACCTATTAGAATCTATTTTTCCTGTCAGTACAAATTCTCGGTCTTAAAGGGCAACAATCCACTTACATAAGATTTTTTTAATCCTTCAGACTACTTCAGTACCATAATTAGGCATTGTCAAACCATATTCAGTAACCTCGGTGAAGCTAAAATAGAACAATCTGATTCAAACTGCACGGCAGTTAAACATCTAGTGTTCAAAGGTAGTAACAGTCAAGGAAATGTAAAGGAGGAGTATAGAGAGAAATATATCAATTTAGTTGAAGGTGAATAAATAACTTTGCAACAACAATTTGGGAAAGTAAGCGCCAAAATTAAGCACTTGAGCATACCCATGAATTTAATAATTATCACTCTGTGAGGTAGAGTCTCATAAATTATGAATCACAGTAGAGACCAAACCTTTTACAATCAAGTATTCACTAGGTACTAATCTCCACCAAGAGCAGAACAAAAGTAGAACAAAAGCAAATTTTGGAAGGCCAGTATATAGGTATATAGCTTATGGAATTCACCATCCCAAAATGGACAGTACATTGAAGTAACACAAATCACATTAGTATTCCTCGCTCTATATCTACTTCTTTTCACTATCTGTCCAGTTTCCTTTACTTTTTCCCCAATTTCAAGTGTTCAGTGTTTAGCACTCCCTTTCAGTCCTTTAAGTTCATTCCCTTTACACTTTTGTTTTGGCCTTTTTAATATATTGTAGAAGGTTCAGACTTAAGTTGCATCCAGGACAAAACCTGTTTTCCATTCATGATGATATAAAAACAGTCCTCAGACAATCAGCGTTTAGTTATCAGTGTTACCAGGGTTACATTTCAGCTGATTGTACTACTATGTATCAATACAAAATATTTTTAAATAACCAAAGGGAACTCAAACAATGATAGCAGCTTATTTTAGAAATGTGGGCATTGATCAACAGCTGGCATGACCAGGAGATCTGACACAGAGTAGATTTTATTTGGTGGAAGAGAAAGCTCTGGATACCAAATGTGAGAATTAATTAGATATTACTATATCTCATGACCTCTCTAAACTGGCAGATTCATCAACAACAGAATGAAATTGCATGTACACAGCCCTGATCAATCCTAAGCAAAGCAGATGCTCTGGCAAGCAAGATAAGTGGACCTAGGGGCCAATAACCATTAGTGAATTCAGCACCAAATGGAAACTAAACAAGCATCTCACTCACCTTAATGACATTAAGGACATCACAAGCAAATAGTCACTGCCAGTGAATAAAATGGGTCCAATTTTTGTTGCTGCTGAAACACTCTTCTAGGGAATTCAGCGAAAACCCTCTAACCGGGCTTCTAAGCACTTGATTATCAGGTGCCCGTATTATTAATAAAAAAAATAACCCTTCTGCAGGCAATTGAGGAGAAACATACTTCTGGTCTTCCAAGAATGAAAAGTACAAGAAACTTGAAATAATATAAACCAGAAACTCAATTAAGAACTTGGGCCTAGATGCGAATGTGTGGCTTTATATGTGTCTCTCACCTGATTTGCTATTGGAACAAAACAGGGATGTAGGCACACCTCGTCTTATTGCGCTTCATTTTCTTGCACCTCGCAGATATTGCATTTTCGAGCAAGTCTATCAGCGCCATTTTTCCAATAGCATGTGCTGACTTCGTGTCTTTGGGTCACATTTTGATAATTCTCGCAATATTTCAAACTTTCTCATTATTATTACAGTACATTTTTAGACATAATGCTATTGCACACTTAATAGACTACAGAATAGTGTAAACATAACCTTTAAATGCACTGGGAAACAAAAAACATTCATGTGACTCGCTTTATTGTGATATTCGCTTTATTGAGGTGGTGGGGAACTAAACCCGCAATATCTCAGAGGTATGCTCGTATACAAAGTTAAGGAATACATGGCAAACAGTCTACCAATTTTCAATTGTTTTACAATTTTTAGCAGTCGCAAAGTGTAAGATCAGGCAACAGAACCCCACCACCAGCGCAAAAGGAAAGTACTTGCTCTCATCTTCAGAACTCAATCTGCCCTGTTCACCAGCAGATAATTGCTTTTAGCTTGAAACTGTGTGAGACTCATTTTAAGATGATCAATATTTTATTTTTATGCTCTGGCTGGGTTTTAATGAATAACTTATGGTGTTTTATGGTTTTATTTTGTAAGCCGCCCTGGACATGTGGCATAGAAATGTTCTAAATAAAGTGAAAAAGCGCATGGTAAGGAATGTCGGGAGCAGATGGCATATGCGTGGTGATGGCAGCAGGGCTGCCAGCCATGCCAGGCACCATTCCCAAAGGCCCCTCAGTAGCCTTATTCTCCCAGCACTGCCAAACTAGTACACAAAAAGGGGCGGGGATAAACTGCACAAAAAGGGTGCTGCTTGCCTCACATAAGTTGCCAGCTTCACTTGTTGGCTGCATAAAACAGATTTAACTCTGCAAGAAGTCAATTTGCAAAAGTGACTCAGATCAAGACTCGCTTCCAGATTTTGAACATTACAAATACTATATACATTACAACTGTTTGACTGTACCATCTGCGTATGTCACACAATTGATGCACAAATCTCTACTAAAAGTTCCAAAAGAATAGTTACTTTAGCATATCAGTGCTGCTGCTGTCTCTAACGTACAGCCAAATGGATTTGAACATCTTCCACGTACTCTCCCACATACAAAACAAAATTATATATAAAACAAATACTATGAAAGGCACCAATATGCTTTTAAGTATCCTGTATGAAAATGCCTCTTCCCCCACAACAATAAAGACAAATGGAAAGGGCTGACCTTTTACTGATGACTTGAGATGGCGTTGCTATTTCTGTCATTTCCGAACAGGCTACCTTATCATTATGCTCTTTGTAAGTTAATGGCAGACCCTCATCTTCAAAGCCTGACTGGACTGTTAGTTTTGCTGAAAAATTTTCATTGCTTCTTGAAACATCACCCAGGGTAGTTTGTTCTTCAAAATTCAGTCTCTTGCCTGCATTAACCAAGAGTCACTACTTTGTTAAAATATTCTTATAAGGCAAAAACACAGCAAGACGTCTTTGAAGTGTCACAAGAATTTTGTATCATATTTTTCTTAGTTTTTTAATAACTGTCCATGCTAACCATCATCAACTAAGAAAAAGGCATATATATATCAAATGAATCAATGCAGATTAGCTCTCTTTGTAGCAAAGATCATTCCGATAAAACAGGGGTCCCTGACGTGTTCCCCATGGGCACCATGGCATCTACCAAGTGTTTTTAGGAAGTAGATGAGGCCAGGTAGGACTTCTGCCCAGCAAGGCTTCTGAATGACTACTGGAGATTTGACTGGCCTGCAGAGTTTTTTTTAAATGCTGCTTGGGCAGCAGCTGCCACCACAGCACAAGGATCTACACTGTGTTACTGAAGTTAAGCTGTGGCAATCATTTTGTGGTTGGCTCCGTCTCCTGCAGCAGCCATTTGGGGCAGACCATTATGATGCTGCACCCACCATGCTGTGTCAGAATTCCAAATGTGCCGGTGGGCTCAAAAAGGTTGAGGACCCCTGCAATAAAACATGGCCTTCCCCCAGCCCTGAATTTTTAAAGATTAAGTACATATTAAGGCCTTGAATCTTTATGCCTGCATAAAAACTCTGCTCTCTAACCTCTGCACAAGAACATTTTCTATCCTGCAGCATTAGTAATGATGAGTTTAGCCTAGATCATGGCCACGTAAAACAAATTGTATTCTGTGAGATTATTGTGAAATGACTCATATCAAGACCACATGATTTTGAACACTACAAATGCTGTATTTGAGATCCAGTGTGGTGTAGTGGTTAAGAGCGGTAGAACTCTAATATGGAGAACCAGGTTTGATCCCCCACTCCGACACATGAAGCCTGAAGGGTGACCTTGGGCTGGTCACAGTTCTCTCAGAACTCTCTCAGCCCCACCTACCTCACAAGGTGCCTGTTGTGGGGGGGGGGAAGGGGGTTGTAAGCCGCTTTGAGAGGGATATAAAACCCAACTCTTCTTCTTTTATTTGTTATTTTAAAAGTTTAATCAAACAGTTTGAAGAAACTATCTGCAAATGCAATCAAACTGATGCAAAAATCTATATTAGCATTCCAAAAGAAGAAGATTTGGTTTTTATATGCCGACTTTCTCTACCACTTAAGGGAGACTCCAACCGGCTTACAATCACCTTCCCTTCCCCTCCCCACAACAGACACCCTGTGAAGTAGGTGAAGCTGAGAGAATGTGACTTGCTCAAGGTCACCCAGCTGGCTTTGTGTGGAGGAGTGGGGAAACAAATCTAGTTCACCAAATTAGTCTCCGCCGCTCAGGTGGAGGAGTGGGGAATCAAACCCAGTTCTCCAGATCAGACTCCACCGCTCCAAACCACCGCTCTTAACCACTACACCACGCTGGTAAATAAGTAAAAGTTATTTTGGTCTATCAGTGCTGCTTCACACAGCCCTCTCCCATGAGGCTGTGTGAGGAAGGTACCAGCATGGTGGTGTTCCAACTGCTCACCAAATCCCAGAACATGGGGAGACGGGACACCAACGGCCACCTGAGGGGCAACTGGAGGGGCAATTTTTCCATTAAATTATCCATTGTGACAAGGGTGTGTGTGAGAGAGAGATCAGAACACCTGCCCAAGACGGAAGATTCTTAGTTGCATCCCAGGGGCTTGTGGGAGGTCAGAACTTTCAGCCTAGAGGATAGCTGAACTATCTGTAAAGTTCAATGAAATGAATTTGCAGTTGCAACAAAATGAAGACAATCTTATTAAGGCCAAATCTGTCCTCTATGTATATTTCAAAGTTAACTCTATTCAAACGCAATATAGGCCGTTGCGAGCAATATCAATCTCCAAACTTCCTTAGTGGGTCATGCTTTTTATAAGGTAGGGCACTGGGGATGAGTTTATGGAACTAAGGGGGAGGTGGCCCAAAAGTCTGGGAACCACTGAGATAGATCAACCTCACAGTCAAAACAAATTCTTTAACGGATCATGTTGGTAAAAAGAATGAAATGGAAGCGAACTTACTCTCAACTGAATTGAACATTTTATCATTGAGAAGATTTCCATGAGAGGCAGTTCTAAACAAACGTGTATGGGCATTTCTGACCTTTCTAATCTCCTCTGAATCCACTGGCGGCTTAGGGGGAGAAATGTGATACTCTTCATTGCTCGTGAAAGATAACGGCATCTTTGGCTTCTGTTGCAATAAAAACAACAAAATACAACATATGAACTGGCTTAAGGTTATTACACCTGTTAATGCAAGTGGACTAACACCACAGGAAGTATCTTGTGCACAGTCATGGTTCCTACCACAAGCTATTTACTGAGAAACCTTTCACACAGCAAATCTTCCAAAACTTTGGAGCCACCACTGGAAAAACCATATTTTAAGTCCTAGCTGGTGATACCTGCCTGATAGATACCTGCAACAGGGCCCTTGAGATCTTAGGGCACATGTGGGCTCACATGGGGAAATACATTTCCTGAGATATGCTGGGCCCATGCCACTGTAGTAAAAGTCTACAAAATGTAATCACAAATTTCCAAAAAACCAATATTTCTAGAGAATGCAACTTGTAATTAGGCGACAAATAGTATGTTAAAAAATCAAAATATTGATGTACACAACATTAACCCCAACAGGCAGAGCAGAGCTGCGATTCCACAAAATTAGAGACACAAGCATAGAAAGAGATAGTGGAAGAAAAATTAACTTTACTGAGAATTTCAGTTTTAGACTTCCGGTAGAGTGCTGGCCCGAGCCCATGTCCCTCGGGGATCTCCCCGAGGGAATCCAAGAAATGATCAAATTGGGGTGCAATAAGGCACTCCGCCCCAGTCCTAAATAGCGGACTGGGATGCAGGACCACCCCTGCAAGCCGTGAAGAGCGGTTTTGACTCTCATATTCTCTGAGAGAGTTTTTAAGCCTCTCGGAGGTGTGGATGCTATCCCGCCAGCTACCAAGGGGATTTCCATCGCCATGAACGTCTCTTTGGCTCCAAGCTTCGACCTCCTCTATCAACACTTAAATAATAATATTTTTGGAATGAAACCTCATCTTCCGAAGTCTGAGTAAGTTACAAGAACTCTCTTGTTTTTACCTTGAATCTGAAGTCCTAAAGGACCGGGAAAATCATCTATGCAATCCGCGTTTCTCCACCCAAAATATAAGTGACTTTGTAATTTAAAAAGATACTAGAAAATCGGCAGGAGCCTTATCTACTTGATCTGTACTTAGACATAACAAACGGACTTTTGAAAGACACTATAATTACCAATCAGACCCTGAGATGTCGAAAGGGGTGGGAGTAAACAAGAAAAATACCTTTGGATCTTTCCAGCTTGAGAAGGTCCTCCAGCCACGTCTGCACTGGAACGATCTAACTCGGAGCACCGGAAGACAGCAAGGAAACATACTTGCTGCTTTTCAAAGTATCCAATACCTAAGACCCAGCACCACCGAGATCGGAGAGACAGACTAATTCGAAGGACCGGAAGTGAGTCTCTTTTGTGCAACTGCAAAATAAATCCTACTACCCAAGATCATAGAGAGGAGACGACGAAAGGTCCGTGAATCAACAACATCCTGTCTACTTCCTACTCCACTGCCGAGCTAGAGCGTCACTAAAACTTGATGGTTTGTTGAAACTTTAAGTCTCATTTTTATTACATCGGGAAAAACTTAAACTGATTAAAGTTGGTGGATATACAAAGCAAACAGAATTGGGCCCTGCCTCTTCACTCAAAAGACAAACATTAAGGATATAAGTTTCAACTTTGTTTAAAGATTGGACTTTTAAGAATCACTTCTTTTGTAACATCAAAATTTTTTGGAACCTTTTTTAGAATAAATATGGATGAGATGGAAAAAAAATACAGGGAATGCTAGCTAAACAACAGGATCAGATAAGTAAACAGCAAGAAGAAATGTCACACCAATTGACTCAATTAACTGGCATCCTAACCAATTTTACTCAATCTATTAATCAAAAACTGGACATTCTGACAATTGACATGAAAAATATAAAATCACAAGTGACTACAATGAAAACGGATATGGGACAAATGGATTTACTAATAAAAAAAGACAGATGAAGAACAGAAAGAAATAAAGAAAAAACTGGATATTCAAGATCAACAAATTAAAGCTATGCACTCCCATGAAGAGACTATTAAAGACCAACTTGCTATGATGGAGATGAAAGTAAGAGAATCTAACATTCACCTTCGCAATTTGCCAGAAGAACTAGGTGACACCAGAGAATCAATTATAAAATCATTGGCTGACTTAACTTATATAAGTGAACAAGATTTGAACTAAGCAATAAATAGAATATACAGAATCCCTTTACCATCTAGACTGGAAAAATCGAAGACTAGAGATGTCAAGATCTCCTTCTATGATAATAGGATGAAAGACATCATTATGCAAATGTTTTATGACAATCCTTTGTCAGTGAAGGGAAATCCATTGATAATACTCAAAGATATCCCTCAACATTTGATGATGAAGAGAAACATGTATAAAGAGTTCACTGTGATACTGAAGAGGAATGGAATAAGATTCTCCTGGATATTTCCACAGGGACTTACTTTTACCTACAAAGGGGTCAGAACTACCATCATTTCACTGAAAGATACTGAAATTGTTTTGAAATGTTGAGCAAGATTTAGTCAGCCCTGTGCTAGAACAGAAACAAGAAGAAGAAGAAGGGAAAGAAGCTCCATCTTCGAAACCTGGACAAAAAGGAACAGATGTAAGAAAACTCTAGAAGTGGTGGAAAAACTAAAATTCATGGCAAGAACAAATCCAAAAGACATCGTACAACCTATGGGTGAAAGAGAGACCCAGAGAGCTTACTATGGAATTAAATAACAACCAGCAAATTTTAGTTATTATTGATCTAATCCTTTCACTTTAATGATAATTTTTGAAAATAACTCTTCTACTATTATTTTAAGCTAAAAGATAATATGTAATTGTTATATTTACTATAGTGGTAGAAAACAGAACTGAAATTACAGTTTGAAATATCCTAGTAGGATTAGAATTTTTAATACAAAAGAGTGTACAAATTTATAGCAAGACGGAAGAAGATGAAGGAGAAGTCTTTTTATTATATCATATATTATTAACGATGAAAGAACTTTACGACAATATTGTTAAAATTCTTCTTATGGTACCTATTTATTCCTTACAGTACAATATTTTAAAAAATAAAAATCTTAAACTAAAGTTTCCAGACCTTGCGAATGCAAGTATCTGCTTAAAAGGAGCAAAGAATTTCAGAAACTTTCACAAAGATCCTAAATTATAATACTATATATAGTTTACCTTTGGAATAACCTTTACATTGTTTACTGGAACATTGTTTTAAGATTGTGTGTTTTTGTTTGTAATCTGTTGATATTACTGTTAATACAATTTTTGCCACTTAAAATAATATAATTAAAAACAGTTTTTTAAAAACACTCAGAAGCTAGAAATGTGTGCGTTCCTGTCCCCCCCCCCCCCCCCAAAAAAGAAGATTTTGGGTGTTGAGTGAGGCCTGTGTTCCAGTTTGCCTCATTTGTACAGGCAACGTAAGTTTGGCTTTAATTTAAGAATGTTGATGTCCTGGGTGCAAAATTTTGACTTTTTTAGTGCAGAGGACACACATCTATACTAATAGGTAATACGTACATGATCCAGTGGGCTAAGGCGAGTACAAGACACAGGCCTTGGTTCAGCTGATTCAAAGCTGGAAGCATGGAGACTGAAATAAAAACAGATTATGCAAAGGCAGCTATTTCGCCATAAAAAGGGTATATTCTGTGTATATGCTAACACAGTGAAAGTGCTACTTTGCCAAAGTGCTCTATGTGTTCCCAAAGTGCTTTCTTGGAATTCTAGACAAAATAGTAAAATTGAGGTTGAAGAAGAAGAAAAAAACAAGAGGCTGGCTATAAGTCATGGTACCCGCTTATTATGAGAGCCAGCATGGTGTAGTGGTTATGGTGTTGGGCTAGGATCTGGGAATCCCATTTTCAAGTCCCCACCTGCACCATGGAAACTTGCTGGGTGACCCTGGGCGAGTCACACACTCTCAGCTTCGGCCCTGGCTAGTATTTGGATGGGAGCCCTCCAAGGAATACCAGGGTCACAATGCAGAGACAGGCAATGGCAAACCACCTCCGAACGTCTCTTGCCTTGAAAACCCTATGGGGTTGCAATAAGTCTGCTGCGACTTGACAGCAAAAAGAAAACACCTGCTTATTATATGAAATAAGAATTAACACCACCGTGCTTTGGAATACTTCTGTGCCTGCTACTGAATTGCAGTTTGTGAAGCAGTAGTGCTTCTTCTGTAGAAGTAATTCCTTTGGGAATCAGGAAATCAACAGAAGCAGGAGATGAGGCAAATCTGTCTGGTTCCTACACAGAATAGCTTTGGACTGAAAATTAACTGTGTATTTTTAAAAGAAGTCAGAAAGACCTTTAAACTATTTCTACCTAATCTATTAGTAGCTCCACATATCTGGCAGGAAGGAATTATCTCCTATGAGAACAGCTGGACTATTTCAAACCTGCCTTTTGTATTTCTATGACACTACTTAATCAGCAGTGGTGAGACACACCCAGAGTGAATTCCATTCCCTGATGAGGCAGAATGTATGACTACATCTCCTCCCAAGCTACCATACCTAAAAGAAGAAGGAGGCCTATTTTCAGGTGTCCTTGAAGAGGTGGATCCAAAAAGCTTCCTTTGTTCCTCTCTTGGTGTAAATGGTCTTCTAGTTCTTAATGTTTTTAATGCATTTCGGGCTTCATTTATAATCTCAGCACTGGTCTTCTGAACAGCTAATGAGGGCTTGTAAAAAGCTTCTGAATTTTCCATATTTTTGTTTTTTGACGACATCTTCTTGTAGTAAGCACTTGACACCCTGCATAGAAGAAACAGAAAACAACCAGGGGCTTATTTGCAATGTGAATTTTTCACAATTCAGGACACACACTGATGCCCATCCAATCCCCACGGTTTGCACTGCAGTTGTCATCAGCCCACATTGCCTGACCATCTGTCCATCTGAATACAGCAAGTCAGTCTGATCCACATTCCAGCAAAATGGTTATTTTGCAGAATTGCATTGTAAGTCTGATCCACATTCCAGCAAAATGGTTATTTTGCAGAATTGCATTGTACCTAATATTGCTATATTTGCCACTTTCTTCTGCAATCAAGCAACACCCAAGAAATACACGTTATTCTTAAAATCAGAGGACAGTCTGGAATGACTTCTAATTGGACAGAGCCGGCACCTGACATGGGCCCACCTATCAGACATGACTACTGCCTTCCAGCTTACAAGGTGACCATTATGTAACAAATCATTTGCAGGCTTCCGGGTCGGGCGACCCCCCCGTCACAAGCGCGGAGCTCCCGCGCTCCTGCCGTTCGCTGCCGACGGGCTAAAAATAGCCCTGGGAAGAGCCGGCAAGCGGCACCCCTCGGGGCAAGAGGGGATGCAGTCCTGGGTGCCGGTGGTGGTCTTGCCATGGGAGCGATAACCGCCGAGAAATCGGCGGCGGTCGCTCTGGCGGATTTCACCGAAGAGCCGGCGCCATCTTAAAGAAGACGGCAGGAGAGAGCGAGGTGGGACCCGATTTTGTTTTTCTTTGAAATATAAATAAAGATTCTCTGTTTGGACTTTAAAATCACTAATTTGGGGTGTGTGGCAATTTTTCTTTTGTGAAGGACAATTTTTGAACCATCTATAATTCAGTTACGCTCTGGTTTTGTGATTTTTGGCTTTTTGCCAGTTGAGTGACGCACTCAAAAAGTTTTCTCTTTAAAGCCAAGAGTACTCAGAAATAAAAAAGAGGACAATTAAGTGATATGGCATAGAATTTTTTCCTACTGTTCACAGTGATTGTTCTCTCCACATGTTTTACCTGAATGAAATGATATAAAAGAAATTTTTTGCCCCCCCCTATTTTCCCTTGGATTACAACTTTCTAACGTCAGTCTTTTTGGCTCACCAATGGGTGAGAAAGAGAAACACACCAAGGACATTTTAAAGGATACAAAGTTGGTGGTACAGCCTCCTATCAGACGCTCCTCTGTGACCCAAATAACTCAAACAACCAAACAGATAACTTCTCCAATAGCAACAACATCTATTGCTGCTAAGATGCCTTTAAAAACCAAACCAGAAACTAAACCTGAAGTGACTCTGGCTTCTGTTTTTGAACTCTTAACATTCTGTCAGGATGTGACAGAAATGAAACAGGAGCTATCTCAGAATACAGCTACTATAGCTCAGAATTCAGCTGCAATAGCTTCCTTGCAGGACACTATTTCATCTTTGGCTGTCAGGCAAGACAGGGTAGAAACCAAGTTAAAAAAAAATTCACAAGAAACCAAAGAAACTAAGAAGAAGGTGGATACCCTGGAGATGTCAATAACATCTGTAGCTGACAGACAAGAGACCCAAAATGATCAGATGGCAATGATGGAACTCAAGATAAAAGAATCTTCCCTACGTATTCGTGGATTGCGAGAGAAAATTGAGGATCGGGACTTGCGAAGATATCTGATGGTTCTCTTGGCAGATTTTTTGCAAGAATCTGAAGAGGTCATTGCAGGGATGATTGTGACAGCCTACAGAATAAATTCAGCATATGCAACCAGGAATAAAGTACCGAGGGACTGCCTGGTTCAACTTTTTTCTAGAAGCCACAGAGACTTAATACTTAATACTCATTACAAAACACCATTGAAAGTTGGAGATGAGTCACTGAGGCTGATGAAAGAAATACCTGCAAGATTGCTGAGGAAGAGGAAGGATTTTATGGAGATTGCCCAGCGTTTAAGACTCAGTGGAATTCAATACAGATGGGAATACCCGCAGGGGGTCTCTTTTATCTTTAAGGCGAAAAGGTTTAAGTTCACGGAAGTGGATAAGGCAGACCAGTTTTTAAGAAGATATGATGCAGAACTGGTTAAGCTTCTCAAGCCAGCTAAACAAGCTCCAACTAGAGAGTCTACAGAAGAGGAAAAGGCATCTGAAGCTTCTGGTGGTGGAGATTTGCCAGTAGTTTCATCAGAGGACTCTCCAAATGAGGAACCTGAAGACTGAAGATTGAATGGATATGGGGGGCAGAGGGGGGTTGCAGCAACAGGAGTTAAAAATGTACTTATTGTGGATTTAATGGAATTTAATTAAAAATTTGATATGTTACAGGTCATATCTTGGAATGTTAATGGAATGAACTCTCCCAACAAAAGGAGGAAAATTTTTCATCATTTAAGAAAATTTAATGCTAACATTATCTGCTTACAGGAAACGCATATACTCCCTAAGGATGTTTTCAGGTTGGAACATGCTAGGTTGGGTACTTTATTTACGGCTTGTAATAGTAGTAAAAAGACTAATGGAATAGCTATGTATATACCTGTTTCATTACAACTAAAAGTTATTTTTCAAGATATAGAGGGAAGAGTTTTGCTGTTGGAGGTAACAATTGGTTACCAAAAGGTATTGCTTGTGGGAATATATGCACCTAACACAAATCAAAAGGTATTTTATGAGAACTTAGCATTATTATTAGCTGAATATGCTACAGAAAAAATGATATGGATGGGGGACTTTAATGGAGTTAAGGTACCTAAGGTTGATAGATCTGGGAAAAAGAAAAAAGCTAGCAATGAAGGAAAGTTACCAGGGATTTTTGATGTTCTTACAGATCAGTGGGATATGTTTGATGTCTGGAGGTTGACACATGGTAACATGAAGCAATATACTTTTTTTTCACAGAGACATCTCACGTGTTCCAGGATAGACATGATATGGATGTCAGAGGGTCTGGTACAGAATTTAGAAAATTGTGAGATTTTACCTAGGGTGTTGTCAGACCACAACGCGGTATCAGCTAAAATTGAAATGGGAAATAGAGGTTATAAACCCTGGAGAATTAATGATTTTTTATTAAATAATAAAAAAATTGTAGACAAATTGAAAATTGAAATATTAAATTACTTTAAAGAAAATATGGATAAAGGTACCAGTGAAGACATAGTTTGGGACGCTGGCAAAGCAGTAATTAGGGGATTTTTAATTCAACAAAATACAAGATATTATAGGGATAGGGAGACTAAGAAAAAATGCATATTAGATGAAATAAAGCAGGCGGAGAGATATTTAAATAGACTGCAAGACAAAGGGGCTAAATTAGAACAACAAAATAAGATTAGAAATTGTCAACATCGATATGAATTTTTACTTGCTGAAGAAATTGAACGAAAAGTTATGTATACTAAACAAAGATTTTTTTGAACATGCTAATAAACCAGGTAAAATGTTAGCTTGGCAAATTAAACAGAAAGATAAAAAATTACCAATAACTCAAATAAGAAGGGAGGGCAAGATAACAAGAGCTAAGGAGAAGATAGTAGATACATTTGTGAAATTTTATACAGATTTATATTAAAAAAAGTCAGTTTCAGAGGTAGAAATGGAAGTTTATCTTGCTAAATGGGATTGGCGAAAAATAACGCAAGAAAACAAAGAATTTTTAGATTCTCCAATAACCATGGACGAATTGGAGCAGGCTATAAAAAAAAGTAAGCTGAATAAATCTCCTGGACCAGATGGTTTTACAGCATATTATTATAAAACATTTAGAGAGCAATTAATCCCCTATCTTTTGGAAGTTATGAATTTAGGGATGACAAAAGGTATTATCCCTCAGACCTGGAAACAGGCAAATATAGCCTTAATACCAAAGGTGAATTCGGATACATTGGAAGTTAAAAACTACAGACCGATTTCATTGCTAAATATTGATTACAAACTATTTGTAGCAATTTTAGCTACTAGATTAAAAGGAGTACTGAACCAATTAATACATGATGATCAAGCTGGATTTCTACCAGGAAGACTGATTAGTCAAAATGTTAGGGTGGTAATTGATCTTTTAGAATATGCGGAACAAGACACAACACCAATAGCTTTTATATTTTTGGATGCCGAAAAAGCTTTTGATAATGTTAATTGGCAGTTTATGATTAAGGTATTAGAATATATGGGTTTTGGTGATAGTTTTAAAACTGCCATAAAAAGTATATATACATATCAAACAGCTAATTTGATTGTGAATGGGTCTTTATCACCAAAGATTGAAATTCAAAGGGGAACGAGACAGGGTTGTCCTCTTTCCCCTTTACTTTTTATTTTAGTATTAGAGGTATTACTGGATAATCTTAGAAAATTTAATGATGTAGTAGGGGTAAGAATAGGGAGAAATCATTACAAACTTAAAGCTTATGCGGATGATTTAGTATGTTTTTTGATTGATCCGATTGAACAGTTTGACAGATGGAATAAAATATTGGAGGTTTATGGAAAGATTTCAGGTTTTAAAATTAATAAGGCAAAAACAAAAATTTTGGTTAAAAATATGACTCTTTCACAGCAACAAACATTGATCAAAAAGTCGGGACTCAATATTGAACATAAAGTTAAATATTTAGGTATATGGTTATCGAATAATAACCTTAATTTATTTCAGGACAACTATGTGAAACAATGGCAACAAATAAAAAAAGATCTGATAAGTTGGGAAAAGGTCCCTTTATCACTTTGGGGAAGAATATCAGTAATTAAAATGATGTTACTGCCTAAGATGCTTTTTCTGTTTCAAAATTTACCAATAGTGACAGGGGTACAGATATTTGAGGAATGGAAAAAAGATATTTTGAGATTCCTTTGGGGTAAAGAGAGACATAGGATTGCATATAATAATTTAATAGAATTAAGGGAGACGGGAGGACTGGGATTACCAGATTTAAAAATGTATTACCAAGCGGCATGTTTCACCTGGATTAAAGATTGGATTCTCTTGGAGAATCCTAAATTATTAGAATTAGAAGGATATAAACTACGATTCGGGTGGCATGCTTATTTATGGTATGAGAAACAGAAAGTGAATAAGGAATTTAATTTTAATATTATCAGGAAAAACTTATTACAAGTATGGAATAAATATAAAGATGCTTTAGAAAGTAAAACTCCCGGTTGGATAAACCCTATAGAAGCTTTTATGCGAAGAGGTGCACATCTAAATTTGGACTGTGATATCTATAGAGAATTGATAGAATATAGAGATGGGACATGGATATTGAAAACGCGTGAAGAACTTCAACTAAAAGACTGGTTTATGTATTATAAACTAAATGATGTTTTTATTAAAGATAATAGATTGGGATTTAATCATACTAAATCTAACTTTGAGATAGTATTATTGAAAGGTAATAAAGGATTGATTGGTAGGATTTATAAAATACTTATAGAATTGAACTTAGAACAAGAAAGGATCAAACCAGTCATGTTGAAATGGATGAGAGATTTAGGATATAATATTGATTTGGAAATTTGGGAAAAGCTTTGGAAAAATGAATTTAGGTTTACTATTTCGAATGAAATAAGAGAAAATTTATATAAAATGTTTTATAGATGGTATATAACCCCGGTTTTATTAAGTAAAATGAAAAAAGATGACAAAGCGTTATGTTGGAAATGTGGTACTGATATAGGTACGTTTATGCATAGTTGGTGGTTTTGTAAAAAAATTAGGAGATTTTGGCAATTAGTTACGAATGAAACTAATAATCTTATTAAAGTAAAAATTAAGCGAGATCCCGCTTTTTGCTTATTGGGCATTCCAAACAGAGAATTGGATAAAGCTGATAGAGTCATATGTCAATATAGTTTTGCAGCAGCTAGGATTATAATTGCAAAAAAGTGGAAGCAAACGATTAAACCTTCAATTAGAGAATGGAGAGAAAAATTATGGTTGTATATGCGGATGGCCAAAATTACAGTATCCTTACATGGTAAAGATAGGGAGGAATTTAAAATTATGTGGTCAAAGGCCGCTGCATACTGGGATAAATCGGCAAAAACGGATTTTAAAAATATAGTTAACGAATTATAGTATAAGGTGATTTTAATTAATGTATAACAATGTGATTTTTTTTTTTATTAGTCAACACACCCCATCGGAAGTCCATTGGTGATGGGCACTGTGGTGGGTGGTGGATTTTTGAAGTAGGGCGTAATATATATCCTTATTTGTATAACAAATTATGTATAACAATATATGTAGAACAATATTAACAATATATGTTTTTATATGAACAGTGTAATAACAGAACTGTACGCTCTATGTATTTTTATTTTTATTTAATTATTATTGTGTATATTTTTTTTCTTTTTTTTCTTTTTTTCTCTTTTTTTTGGATTTATTATAAAAATCAATAAAAAAATTATAAAAAAAAACAAAACAAATCATTTGCATAGGGCATATGCTGTTTCATGTAGGCCCCAAATTTGTTGCCATATCTGAGATTTGTATGTTGATGATCATGTGACTCAAGAATATGTAACCCTTTTCGTTGTAAAAGGGTCAGGTTAGTGACCACAGGATTTTAGATGCCCCATTTAAACTTGAAACACTTAAACAAGTAACATTGATTGAAAGGGGCTGGAAACAATAAAGTCAGACTGGGAGTTTGAAACAAAACAGTGTGAATAACAATTATATTAACCAGTCCCAAAGTCAGTGGGAACAGAGAAAGAAGTCTCTTTAGTCTCTGGGTCCTGACTCACAAACTGCACATAGGTTGCGTTCTCCTCACAGAAACCACTTTTACTCACAGTTACGGTTGCCAACCTCCAGGTACTAGCTGGAGATATCACAACTGATGTCCAGCCGATAGAGATCAGTTCACCTGGAGAAAATGGCCACTTTGGCAACTGGGCTCTATGGCATTGAAGCTCTTCCCCTCCCCAAACCCCACTTTCCTCAGGCTCTGCCCCCAAAACTTCCCAGTGGTGGCAAAGAGGAACCCTGGCAACCCTAGTCACAGCAGAATAGGGTTAGGCCAGGTCCCTTGCAGGGAGGGACTTCAGTGCCATAGAGTCTAGTTGCCAAGGTGGCCATTTTCTCCAGGTGAACTGATCTCTATCAGCTGGAGATCAGTTGTAATAACAGGAGATCTTCTGCTATTACCTGGAGGCTGGCAACCCTATAGCAGAAGTCAGAGTAACAGGCTCACACCAGAAGATGGCCACTCTTCCTCCAGCTGCCTTTCTCTGTGTCCCCGTCTGTTTTTATCTGGAGCTGCTTCTTTAATTCCCCACAACATCCTGAGGAACAAAACGCCTCATCCTCTCCTCTAGCTGCTTCCCTTCCTTCCAGTCTCCCCACTCCTTCCACTGCCCTGTTACAATTGTGCGGGTGAAACAAGGCGATACACTTTTCAACAATAAATACATTTTTACAAGGGTTACATATACATGCACTGAACTTCACATGTGCGGCCCCTATGCAAACTTTGTGTCCAGTGTGTTGACATCCACAGCACTGGAGCTAAGTGAATAAATGTTTCACTTCTGACTGATTATTGCAGGTGGCAGTTGTTTGCATATGGAGATTTACATAGAAATATAGAGCTGGAAGTGACCCAGGGGCCATCCATTCCATCCCCTGCATAATGCAGGAAATTCACAGCTACCTCCCCCACTCCCTTCGTGACCCCTGCTCTATGCCCAGAGGAAGGCAAAAACACCCTGATATGCAGATCACCTGGGAGACAGCTGCAAAATAGAGCTTGCTCACAGGTTTTTAATATCAATTATACAATGAAAAGGCCAAAATTGCTCAATAATAACATATGGACTGCCCAGCACAATGCCCCTCTCTAACTCATTATGCAAGAACAAATTCTCAGCCTCTAAAGTGTCACTTTATTTCAACCCTGTATACTATCTGGAATTCTCACAACAATCTGTAAGTGTGCTACTGTAGCACTGCTTGAGTTTTTATGAGAGATGCAAAAGTTCCAGAAATTTAGAAACCATGGGGTGGGGGAAGGTTGTGCCCCCTGCTTTTTTCAGGAAAAAAATTGAAATTTTGGTAACATTTTAAATATATGTGACGCTTAGTTACCTATCAATCTGAACCTTTTTTATTGATTTAATAGCATGAAATGCATGATTTATAGCTTAATCAGCATATAAATTTGTACTATTTGGTATATTTGTGGAATGTAAAAGTATAAGTATCTTCAGTTTGTATAAGAAAAATTGCAAGTATAACCCATAGTTGAGTAAGCATTGCAAACTGCTGTACTCTATGCTACTATAACACATGTATCTTTAATTTTTGCCATCTGAGAGGTAGGGGAAAATGTTGAAGGAAGAGAACATATTCTATAATTAAGAGAAGAAAATGGATAGACTCTTTAATAGAATCAAAGGTAGGACCACCAGCATGTTTGGCTATTAAACTAAACTTGATAACATTGAAGACACTGAACTCTTGAATAATGTATTGTCATTAAATAAATTGTAGTTTATTAATTGTTGACAAAATTATTTACTTAAGAAAATATTGAAAATATTGTAAGTACAGATTGAGGGGTGGTTTTTTCAGTACTTCCAAAAAATTTCTATTTTTTTTTTCAGTTGGAAAAATTGAAAAAGTCCTCAGACTTTTTCATCCTATACATTTTGAGTGTGGAAAACCTTGACTTAATAAGCATTTTACTCCTTCAAAAAGATAAGATATTTCATAGGAATTCCTTTTCAGTGTTCATCAGAAAAACTAAAAAAGGGCCAGGGGGAAAAAATTTCCCCCCTGAATCCCCCCCGGGCTTCTCATTTATCTACTTCAACCTTCCAAAGCTAGAAGAATTCTGGACTGAGTGTGGGGCTGAAAGTCACCTTCAGAATTGCCCACATTCCCATCCTCCTGCTATCATGGCAATATATATATATCATTTTGAGATGGGATTTTGTTGTTCAAGAATGGTCTAGCATTAAAAAATACTCTTATCAACAAAATGCTTTATGTTTGATTTAATACAGTGTATATAAAAAAACCTAATGGAGAAAAGAAATCCTCCCTGGTCAGTTCAAAGCTTCAGGCAGTACTGAAGTTCAAATGATTATTGTCTCATCACTTTATTATTAATGGCAAAGAAACAACACAGAAATACAGGAAGTCAGTCTAACAAGCACCAAAGATACCCACCAAAGGCTTCTAGAGCTATCCACTTCAGAGCCAAACAAAAGAGCTTCCTGAATCCATAGAAAACTTTGTTAGATAACCATATAGACACCCACAAGCTGAAGATTCAGTGAATAATGCAGTATCTCACAGCAGGATCTGAACGACAGAGAGAAAACATTTGCTGTCAAAACAAACAATACAAGTTACCAAGGGACCCTTCTAATAGAAAAGAAGTATTGCTTTCTATATGCATGTGTAAATTGTAATCACACCACACACACAAAAACTCAAACAGGATGGAGCAATGTATAAAAATGCAAGTCCCACGCATCAGTGAAGGATTCCTTCCACATGTACACAGCGTGAGGCAATAAGCCAGTCCAATTTCTTTGTAGATACCATCAGCAATCTAATCGATACATTTTTAATTTGCTGTTTCTCTACTGCATAAAAAGACCTACCGATTTAACTTCCAATATAATTTCTCAGAGTTCAAGTTTTTTTTCAAGCCCTCATTTCATTTCTTTTTTTTTTTAAGTAAAGATAATGCATACCTTTAAAAAGATTTTTCAGAAGATCCAGATGTCTTTCTTTTAAGGTAAATGTACAAGCTGGTTCAATGCATGCATATATGACTAGATTTCTCTGCATCAGGACTGTGTACTTGATGACAAACAGCTGAATATGTGAAAAGCATTGTGTTTGTGGTGATGGGAAATTTCATTTACAGCAACCTATTCACACATGGACATCTTGGTTCATGTTGCGGTCATCAAGTGATAAATATGTGTGCATGAACCATTCCAAAAATACAGTTTTGCAGAAAATTCGTAAGACTTTCCAAAAACACAGAGCAGAAGAGGAAAAGCCACCCTTTCTCTTGTCCCATCAATGCCATACTGCTTCTTTTTGGAGATTCTGATTTTTCTTTCTGAACTAGCTGTTTTGCACCCTGATTTTGAATTCCCTGACTTAGCCTCTCTCAAATCACAGTATGCTTCCTCATATCTTAAACATGGTATAAACAAATTTTGTTTGGAATAAGAAGATGGCAGTTGAAGCTGAAATCTGGGCAGGATTCAGCTCAACTATCTCAGTTGCATTCAATACTTAGGGGCTAGGGAAGTGCTCAGCTAGTTTAGCATGCCCAAAGGGCTTGGGTTTCTCAGGCTTTCACACTGTGTAACAAGCTGCTTTTAACACTCAAGGGACTTTCTTGCAGCAAAGTTTATCTGCCACTGCCAGTCTTCTTATTGATGAATCATTAACATTTTTCTGAGAAATCCCAGGATTTCAAACTTGGTGCAGGTTTGAAAACCACTACTCTTAAAGCATGCCATTCAGCTACTTCATCACAGACTGGAGGGAAATTATGCAACCAGGAACCAGGCATTCTTTGAACTGTACAAATCCCATGAGGAAAATCCTGTATTGAACACAGGAACAAGGCTGGAGGGTGGGGCTTCCCAATTGGTCTTGCTTTGCCCATGGCATGCACCAAAAAGTATTTAAATATTAGTATCACAAATCTCACTATTCCTAAAGTTGCACCAGATTATATGTATACCAAAATACAACCCATTCTTAGTACACACATCAAAAAGTTACTTATGTAAAATTCAAGACCTGAATAACAACGTCCTAAACTCACGCTATACATCCTGAAGGATTAAAACAGGCCAGTTTCATTAAAAAACCCAAAAAGTGAATACAAGTGATTGATGGTTGGACAGCAGCTCCACATTGCAGATTTAAACTATGGCTCACTACCTGTGATATTCCTGACTTGCAAGCAAGATTCCTGCCCTTAGGTTCACACCACACAGATGGGTGAGTTCAAGAAATATTCATTTATGAGCAAGAAGATACAGGGATGGGAGCGACTGGTTTCAGGACAGTGGAGCTCTTACAGTTTACAATTCTAACTAACAAACAGAATTAAGGGGCTCCACCCCATGAGACGAAACCAACACACACAAATGTCAGAGGGGGGAATAGACTGTTCATTATAACAATAAATACACCACACTCCCTTTGCCTAACGACCGCTGAGAACTATTGTTCTATAATAGGAACCAGGGATGTCTAACTGACATTCATCAGCTGCCTCACCAAACTGTGGTATCCAGGATTTTTGGGGGATGTCACAATTGGTCTCATGTCAAAAACAAAAAACCCAAATCCTTTTTTCCCCATTTGGTTTCCATTTATCTTTTAGTTTTTATTTATAACAATGATCTCCAGTCTTTGGAGAGTTTACTTCCACTTCAAAAATTTTACATTTTGCTCTTAAGGGTATTATTTATTGGATTAATATGTGCTCCATTTTAATTAATCAGCTGGACACCCGGCAGATATTATCATTCTGTGGAGCAACACCATTACAGCCTGCAAAAGGTTCTAATTAACTTTCAATCAGATCTCCTTTCAATCCTAAATTGTTTATCTTATGAAGATACCTATGCTGGAAGTGTCGACTGATGAGCCATCATCATGCCTGCAAACAGATTTTCATTTTAAACTTTTCTTGTCTCTGTTTTTCCCATATTCTTAACCACTACTGCTCAAATTGGATATTAAATTATGGTCATGGCAAAGCTTCCTTTTTATCATGCTTTAAAATCATATCGATGTATTTATCTTTGTTCCTATAGGGAGGAGACATGTTTAGTCTGAATGGAGTACCTACACAGGCAGCATCTTTATGCCTTTGAAAGAAAAACTAGCTTGAATTTTAAGAGTAAAGTTTAAACAAATCATTATCAGCAAAATAGGAAAGCAAGGTTTCCTCAATGATCTAAAAATTTAGAATGATGTAGTGTAGTGGTTAATTTTTTTTAATTAGAAGAAAATGGGGGGATAGAAATATATGCAATGTTTACTTTCCTATTAAGCCGAAACTTCTTTTACTAATTGAACAACATCCTCTATATAACATGTATAACTTTATTTGAAGGTAAACTCTCAAAGAGTCACAATGATTAGGACTACCAGCATGTTTGGATATATAATACTGAAGACACTGACTCTCTAATATTGTATTATCATTTAACACATTATACCACATTAATCGTTGCTAAAATTATTTAAATGGTTTAAAATTCTTGAACATGTTGTATGTCCCAGTTTTTCCACTTGACAAACTGGAAAAGTTCTCAGATATTTTCATATTATTACATTTTCAATGTGAGAAACCTTACTTTAAGAAGCATTTTACTTATTAAAAAAGATAAAAATAATGCATGAGAGATTGTTTTAAGCGCTCCCTCAAAATTCCCACATTTTTCCAAGTTTTTTTTCTTGGGCCTTCACATCTCTCTACCCTAGAGTTCACATCTCTCTACCCTACCTGCAAGAGTTCATTGTGTTATTTGGCATATTTCTTGAAATCATCAATATGGAAGTAGTAACAGCAGACCACTGGTACAAAACATGACATAAATGTTGTAATAACCTGGTATCAGTCCCATAAGTAGCCACAAGCATTTAGAACTATACTACGTTATAGAAGAAGAGATGGTTTTTATATGCCGACTTTCTCTACCACTTAAGGAAGAATCAAATCGGCTTACAATCACCTTCCCTTCCCCTCCTCACAACAGACACCCTGTGAGGTAGGTGGGGCTGAGAGAGCTGTGACTAGCCCACGGTCTCCCAGCTGGCTTCATGTGTAGGAGTGGGGAAACAAATCCAGTTCACCAGATTAGCCTCCGCCACTCATGTGAAGGAGTGGGGAATCAAACCTGGTTTTCCAGATCAGATTCCACCACTCCACACCACCGCTCTTACCACCGCTGGCTCTCTAAGCTATACCTGCTTGGGATTTCATGCATACTTCCAACCAGAAGAACAAGTTGCAACAATTTCTTGCTATCTGCTTTTATGGTTTCATTCCTTGTTCCAGATACTGCACTACTATGGAATGATAGTCTTGAAATTACATCTACAATTAAAACTTGGACTATTCTACCAGAAAGAAGCAATATCCTTGCTGAAAGTATATAGAGTAACATTGTTGTCAAATGGAAAGTACATTGACAGTGTACTTTTTAGTTTGCATACACACTGATGAGCAAATATCTCAGGTATCATAGTCCTGGAGAACTTTCATGTGTCTAGTTTTAAATTAGGACATGAAAATGTTTTTAGCAAACCAAAGATAAGAACAGCCATGCTGGATCAGACCAAAGCCCATCAAGTCCAGCAGTATGTTCACAAAATGGCCATCCAGGTGCCTCTAAGAAGCCCACATTGGCAGCCATAACCACATCGTGGGACAAGGAGTTCCACAATTTAACTATGTGTTGTGTGAAGAAATACTTCCTTTTATCTGTTTTGAATCACTCACTCTTCAGCAGATGACCCCGCATTCTGGTGTTATGAGAGAGGGAGAAAAGCTTCTCTGTCCACTCCATGTCATGCATAATTTTACAGACCTCTATAATATCTCCAATCACTTTCTTTCTAAGCTAAACAGCCCTAAGATATACCAAACTCTCCCCACTCCCAGGACCAAATGTGTTAGTCTGTGTTAACATTTCCATGTAAAAAAGCATCTTGTTAAGAAAGTTAACAATTTAATGTAGTGTTTCTCAACCAGGGTTCTCCAGAACCCTAGGGTTCTGTGAGAAATCGCTAGGGAAATCACTAATAATATGTAAATCATATGTAATCATATGTAGGGGTTCCCTGAGACATTAATATTATTTCAAGGGTTCCACAAGGGTAAAAAGGTTGAGAAACACTGATTTAACGATTTGCTAAACCTTACTGTCTGTGCAGTATTCTTCTTTCTAATGCTTTAAAAAAACTCCTAGAGGGCAGATTTCATACTGCCACTTGAGCTGGTATTGCCACCATGCTTTTCTCCCCACAGGGGAGGCAAACCACTTTACAAAGAAATACATGAATATAGTTTAGACAAATAAAAAATATACCCTCTGCTCCTAGAGTCCCTGGACTGCCTCACTCAGGATTGCAGCCTGTGAGCCCCAGATAAATCGTGATCATTGCTGTTCCAAATGGATTAGAAGGATCAGTGATAGTAGTGCTACATTCCCTAGCTCTTTAAGGATAAACCAACTTACCAGTTGGGCCTCTCCTGATGTATATCCTTCTCCACCTCCCTTCGTAGGCAGAAGCTGCTGTTGCCATCTTCTGCCAGAAGATGAAACCTTTTTTGGATTAATTTGGCATTCCCTCCAGTGTTCCTTCCTTCCTAGCCAATGTTTTAATTGCTGTTTTAATGTTTTGTCTGTATTTTAACTCTGTTTTTAATTGTTTTAACTATGTATGGTAGGGGGTTGAGTTTAATGGTTTTAAAATTATATTTTACCGTGTATGTTTTAAATTGTTAGTTACATTGGTGGCCACTGAGAGAGCAAAAAGGTGGGAAATAGATTTTGTAAATAAATACATAAGATAAATACATACAAAACCTCAAAGTGAGTGATATCTCCACAGGATGCAATGTCGTTGCTAGCTCCGAAAGAAACTCACCTGCATACATCACAAGAGGTCATTAGGTGGTTCAAAACTGTTCTCTAGATTCACAACTACTGGTTCCCAACCTTTTTTTGACCAGGGACCACTAGGACTTTTTGTTCAGCGCAGGGACCCCAAGGTTCAAAATAAAAATTCCGAGAATTTGAAAATAAACTTTAATCATAACTGTTAGAATAATATTTGAATATATTTTTTAATAATAGAGAACTTTTAATTGAAAATATTTATTATGGGTTTATAACTTTGTTTCGCGGACCTTAATTTAGTCCTTGCGGACCCCTGGGGGTCCGTGGACCCCCGGTTGGGAACCAGATTATCCAGTCGTGCACATAATAAGCATAGATTCTTGGGTATGTTAACTTGCATCTTTCAAATGTTGGTCGAAGTCTTACATAAGTCTTAGACCAACATTTAAAAGATGCAAGTTAACATACCCAAGAATCTATGCTTATTATGTGCACGACTGGATAAATACATTTATTATTCACAACCGAATACCAACATATGTCTTTTTATTTATCTCCTAGAAAACAATGCATTCAGATTGCCATTATTATTTAGTCCACTGGTTCCCAACCGGGGGTCCGTGGACCCCCAGGGGTCCGCGAGAGCTAAATTAAGGTCCGCAAAACAAAGCTATAAAACCATAATAAATTAATATTTTCAATTAAAAGTTCTCTATTATAAAAACATATATTGAAATATCATTCTAAGTTTAATGTTTAACTAACAGTTATGATTAAAGTTTATTTTCAAATTCTCGGAATTTTTATTTTGAACCTTGGGGTCCCTGCACCGAACAAAAAAGTCCTAGTGGTCCCTGGTCAAAAAAAAAGTTGGGAACCACTGATTTAGTCAGTCCAAGATTGGGAAGTGCGCAAGTGAAGACGGGCACATTATGATACAGCCAGGCAAAGTCCTAAGGTTGACAGCACGGAGAACTCTGGGGGGTTCCTGCCCTTCTTGGAAGGAGAACCCAGGAAAACAGACCAGCACCCACTCCAGCCAGGCACTTCCGGGCGGGCAGCCTGTTGCCATAGCAACCATACACACACGCGCGCGCACACACACACCCAGGCCTCGCTTAGCTCCAGCTGGGAGACTCTCCCCCACTCGGGCTCCTGTTTCCTCAAGGCTACTGGAAAAAAAAATACACCTTCTCGGAGGGTCTGCGGGGGACGAGGGACGGTCGCCCGCCGCGCACGTCTTCCTCCTCCCGTCGCAGCCGGCGTACCACCAAAGTGGGCGGCTCGCGCGCCTCTCTCTGATTCTGAGCATGCGCGACAGAACGGCGCATGCTCAACAGGCGCCTCTGAAGCTTCTGCCCTGGCTTCACCATAGCAACAACGGCTTTGCGAGTGCTGAGGGAAGTGAGCGTGTCCAGGGGGGGAGAGTCAGAGCTGACCCTGGTGGACATGGAAGGTTTTGCATTGGATTTGCCGCTCTTTAGATGCACTTTTCCCCCCCCATCCGTGTTCTCAGAACTCAACCATAAGCCGCCATGCAGAGTTTTGAGGATTCAGATGGGGGAAATGTGCTTCTAGAGAGTGGCAAATCCAATGCAAAACCTTCCATGAATATTGGTTCTTGTGGGTTATCCGGGCTGTGTAACCGTGGTCTTGACCACGGTTACACAGCCCGGATAACCCACAAGAACCAATATTCATGGAAGGTTTTGCATTGGATTTGTCACTCTCTAGATGCACATTTTACAAGACCACGGTCACACAGCCCGGATAACCCACAAGAACCAATATTCATGGAAGGTTTTGCATTGGATTTGCCACTCTCTAGTTGCACATTTTACAAGACCACGGTCACACAGCCCGGATAACCCACAAGAACCAATATTCATGGAAGGTTTTGCATTGGATTTGCCACTCTCTAGATGCACATTTTACAAGACCACGGTCACACAGCCCGGATAACCCACAAGAACCAATGAACTCTGACTTTGAAAGCCTCCGACAATACTTCCATGAATAAATGGCCATAGGCCACGGGGCAGATTGTAGGCATTTCTGCACGGGAGGTTTCGCCTTGGATGTGCCGCTCTCTAGATGCACGTTTCCCCCCCATCTGGATTCTCAAAACTCAACAATCAGCCCCCATGCAGAGTTTTGAGAATCCGGATGGGGGGAAATGTGCATCTAGAGAGCGGCACATCCAAGGCAAAACCTTCCCATGCATAAGTGGCGTATATCAGGACAAGGGCGCGTAGCCGTGGATTGTGCTAGAAAACGCAAGGGAACAAACATGCTTCTATCATCAGTTGGCAAGGAAACAGTTGCTGTCGGGGAGTTTGTCGGACTTTTCTTCCTGCCATAAAGGCCCTTAAATTCATATAGATAATATAATGTTATCGCTTGTGCAAAAGACCTCTCTGGCAGCCTTTTATTTTTTGCGCTCTTATGCCATGTGTCCTTTATGGTTTCCACAAAGCTTGGCAGGCTTTTCCCAGAACTTTTGGCGGCTGATTTTGAACTTCTTTCTTATTAATTGTAGCTCCGTATCACTTCTATGAGTGCAGTTTAAGTTTAAATATATTTTTCTTTGTCTTCCCCACTATTGTTCCTCCTTTCCTTTTTTCCCCCTGCCAGGTAAGAGAACAGATCAGTTTGTCATGTTAAAAAATGTTGTGTAGTGTCTTCTAATTAGGATCAACCACAGTATCACAAAACAGTGTGCAAGGTTTAAAATGCTCAAGAACACTTCATCAGGATGAATGTTCAGTACAAAAGGAGGGGGGATAAGATGTGTCTGTGCATAATGGGAAAGCCCCAAGACTTGCAGTTTGTAGTCTTAAAATGGAATAGTGAGTGCAAACCAGGTGTTGAAGTTGCTCCAGACTCTGCCAGGACAACAAATGACAGAGGGGGTGGAGGAATGGCATGCTCCCTTGTGAATATAAAAGACAACAGTTACTCAGCTGTCTCTTCTAACACAGGTCCCATGTAAAAGCAAAAGGGGGGAGGTACCCCTTACACTAAAGTTGGAAATTATTTACACTGGATAAACAGTAATGGATAATATTTGGTAATATTAGTAGTTGCAGGGCAAACAATTTTCACAAGCAGGGTTCCATTTGAAGATCACATTTGAAGCATTCTTCAACAGCTGAATTCAGTATTTCCCAAAATAGACAGATAGTAGGTAGCTGTCTGCAGAAAAAAATCAAAAATATGTTTTGTTAAGGCCAACCAATGTCACAAAACAATGTTTACATTTTTGAATTCTCTACTAGATATAATCATGCTGGTTTTTCAATGCAAAGGCAAAAAACAAATCAAAAAAGCAAAAATTTTGGTAAAAGGTAAAGGTCCCCTGTGCAAGCACCGGGTCATTCCTGACCCATGGGGTGACATCACATCCCAACGTTTACTAGGCAGACTTTGTTTACGGGGTGGTTTGCCAGTGCCTTCCCCAGTCATCTTCCCTTTACCCCCAGGAAGCGGGGTACTCATTTGACCAACCTTGGAAGGATGGAAGGCTGAGTCAACCTTGAGCCGGCTATCTGAAACCAACTTCCGTCGGGATCGAACTCAGGTCGTGAGCAGAGCTTGGACTGCATTACTGCAGCTTTTGGAGGGGATAAAAAGTTGTTTCAGGACCTGATGGAAGAGATTCATGTATGCAGCTTACAGGATAAACCAATGCCAGCTACTTATTTATTACCTTGGTGTCTTTTTTCCTGTCCATCACTGATAATTGCTGCCAACACAGCCTTTGCATAGTGATGGTCTACAACACTAACAAAATAATAGATAAGTAAAGTGAAAAAACTGCAGATGTGGCATAAGGTAGCATATGTTTAGTAGATCAAGTAGGTGAACCACACATGGGGCCCCCAAATGACCTGCATCGTTGAGTGTTACATGTGAGACAAATAGCAATTATGACTGAACTCTTGTCAGAATGAAGGGGGGTGACATACATGCAGCCCTGAACTTCCTGCAGGAAGGATGAGGCTAGAAGTGTGATAGATAAGGCAGAAGGAGTTACCGGTAGTTCCAACCACACGGGCAGAGTGTGCAATGCTGTTCACGTTGGTTAGAGAGGGAGTCCCGTTAAAGACAACAGAACTTACTTCCAAATAAACTTGCTTAGAATCGCGCTGCAAAAACACTCCTTTACTCTCTTTTGACCTGCTTTGGGTAGAAGTAATAGAAAAATAAATGAGGCTTACTTACTTTCTGCTATGTCTGCAAAAACCACAATTGCTTTCAGTAACGTAATGTTTTCTTTCATATTTCTTTTTGGTCTGTTTCCCTTCTACAGTCTGTTTCTGATGTTTGTATTTATCATTGAAGAAGATATTTGTAAGATATATTTTTTAAAGTTCCATTATGATTCTTTTCTTTTGTTCATATTGGATTAATACACATTAAGAGTTTATTCCTAAATCTTACAAGAACAGTTTTGAGTCCTGTGATGGATTGAGCACACAGAAGCTGATTACTAGGAATCTACAGCAAAATTATTTTATGTCAAGTAGGCAACCTTTGGCACACATGCCAAACAGCAGCAGAGCAGACTATTTTGCTTAGCTCCCACAGCCAGTTCTCTGCCTAACGACCTGTGGTTGGGGTAGCCGCATAGGAGAAGATGATGGACACGGCTTATACCTGCCATCTCCTCCCAGGTCTATTCAGCCACCAGCCAAGTCCAAGAGCTAGTGGGGTGTAGTGGTTAGAGTGTTGGACTAGGACCTGGGAGACCCAGGTCTGAATACTTACTCTGCCATGGACATGTGCTGGGTGATCTTAGGCCAGTCACACACTTTCATCTTCACCTACCTGTTGGTAGCCAAGTACAGCCTTAGTCCCCTCTCCCCTTTTTGGCTTGCAAGCAAACCAACAACTTCACAGGTAGATGTGGGGGTTTTGATACTCAGTCCAAGAAGGTTGCCCACCTCTTTGACATGATACAGCATGTGATTCTGGCAAATGTGCATACTAGTTCCTCATTGTAGCAAAATCTCACTAAAACCACTTGCCTTAAGATATGGCCTATGGCTTCTCACACATCTCGTTTTTGTTTGCTTACAAGATTTGACTGCAACAAATGCAATGTTTAATTATACTCACCATTTCTGCTTTGAAAACATCAATACAATAAACGTCATGGTTTTTTTTTTTTTACTTTAGTCAACAGAATGGAATCACATTCTACTAGAAGAATGGCTTTTTTCCATTTCCACCGGGCCTAGCAGCTGATGCCTTACCTCTCCCGCCCAGACTTAGTCAGGGTGATCCATGCAATGGTCACCTCTAGGCTGGATTACTATAACTCACTCTACGTAGGGCTGCCCTTGAGACTGATTTGGAGGCTCCAGCTGGTTCAGAATGTGGTGGCGAGGCTCCTTACGGGAACCTCACCCAAGATCACCTACCGCCAATGCTTCGTCAGCTGCACTGTCTGCAGCTGGAGCATCAGATCAGGTTCAAGGAGCTGGTTTTAACCTTTGAAGCCTTACATGGTCTGGGACCCTCTTATCTGAGGGACTGCCTCTCCTGGTATACCCCCTGAAGAATGTTACGTTCAGCTGATAATAATCTGTTAGTGGTCCCCAGCCCTAGGAGTGTGCGAGTGTCCTCGACAAGAGCCAGGGCTTTTTTGGCCCTGGCTCCAGTCTGGTGGAATGCTGTGGCTAGTAACATCAGGACCCTGTGGGACCTTAAAGAGTTCCACAGGGCCTGTAAGACAAAGCTATTCCACTAGACCTACAATTGAGGGTGTTATCTGTGCTGGCCTCCCTACCCCCTCCCTTTTTTTTCATCGATTCTGCACAGGCATTGATTTGAGGGGGCCCTGCCTGCTTACAGCCTTTCAGTGAGTGTTGCATGATATTATGCGCCATCTATGGTTTTAATAGTTAGAAGATTGTTTTTTTATTATTCTAATTGTTTTATTGATATATTTATATTTGAACATATGTTGATTTTATGGTTGTTACCCGCCCTGAGCCTGGTTTCGGTTGGGGAGAGTGGGCTATAAATTGAAATAATAAATAAATAAGATAATAAGCAGAGGACTTACAAGGACTTGAGGGCAGCATCTCATTTTCCTATGTATCCTCCTCCCCCTATTTACTTTCCCTTCCCTAGCAGTCTCCTTAGCCTCTCCCATTTTCTTGCTTTCTCCTCATCTTCCCAGCCACTAGGCAACATATCTTTTCTGCTTCCCTCTCTTTAGCTTTACCTCTTTCCTTCCCCCAAGCAGCCTCTCCCCAGGAAAAGTCTGGCCCAGTTGCATGATGGCCCATGGTGTCAGACTAGGCCCCTTGGACAGTGGCTGGCACAGCTGTTGGTGTGGGTAGCTTGTCTCCAGTAGGCTTACCAGGTCCCTCCTCTCCTCCAGTGGGAGGTTTGAGTGGTAAACGGCCCCTTGCGATGCAGCACTTCCAGGTGTTAAACACATTGCAAGGGGCCGTTTACTACTCAAACTGGGAGTTTGAGGGGAGGGGGGATAAGAGACTTTCAAGGGCTGTTTTGTCCAAGTCCACCCCCGCTCCCCCCACCCTGGCTTTGCTTTACAGAAACCAAGGCTTCGAAGGCTCAGCAACATTGTTGTGGTTGACTAGCAACTGAGAACAGAGTGGGCATTCTTAATCCCCTGATTATTTTTTTAAGATTTCAGATTGTTCTGCAAACTTGGGACTTCCTTCAGATTAGTAGAGAAATCTTCCCTTTCTGCCCCTAGTTCCATTTTGCTGATCTATTAATCTATCCTCTATGGACCAGTCTGGAATCAGATATATGATAGTAGGGTTGGATTGTTGAAGATTTGGAACACAAATGGTAAAGTCAAACTAAGGACTATACTGTGATATAAAATGTACATGTGTAAAGTTTTCTGACATTTTACCTAAATATATGTAGTCTGTTAAAAAAAAGCAAACCCAGGTGCTTTCGGTTCCTTCCTGTTTGTTATTTGTGGCCTTTTTCTAAAGAGATAGTGGTTTTGTGACTATCATCCATGTTTCTGTAAACTCCACGCTTGACTACTGTAGTGCTCTTTATATGGGGCAACCTTGAAGAGCATGTAGGAGGTTTCAGTTGGGGAAGAACAAAGAGAAACTGCATTGGCTTCTAGGGCTTCATGCCTGCCTTACAACTCTTGTTTTTTGAAGTGGTAGTGAAGTGCCTGGCTGTTTTATAGAGTCCAATGAACAGACAGCAAGGAGGAGGTTAAGTTCAAAAGCAAACAGTTCTTTATTTAGCTAAACACAGAGCTGGGTGAGTTAAACCACAGATAAGGCACAGGGTAACTCACAAAGGAAGGTCAGCATCATTTATGCATTAGAATGGGGCAGGCCCATAGCTGCTTACAAGCAGATTGATACACAAAAGCACCAATTCACGTTAGGTGTCTACTCCACGTTAATTAGCATAGCCTATAGATATCGCCCGAAGGCGTAACTGAGCAAGTGCTTGATCTTGTGAGCTAGGAAACAGAAACTACATTCCTAAGGTTAGAGGTAATTCAAAGACAGCTTTCTCTCTACTGGTGAGAGGCAGTACCAGGCAGAGCATGATTTGTTGGCTCATGGCCTTTGGATGCCAACTTCCCTAAAACTTCTACGTGTGTGCATATGAGTTCATCGTATTTTATACCAGCCCTTATATCTGGGCACTACATTTGTCATGATGACTAATCACTTGAAAGTATCAGCCTCTGTTCTCATACTGTAAAATGAGATATAGTGATTTACCTAACAGGGTTGCGGAGGACAAACCGGTAAAGCACTTTCCATATTGTATGGAGTCAGCCATTTCTGAGGCACAGTAGGAGTAACTTCCTCATTAATGCCACCACCACAGAAGCTGTGATCCAGCAGTGGTAGCATTATAACTAGTCACAAGTGATGGGGGAGAGAACGGGAGCCTTGAATGGTTCAGAGAGATTGTTAATTGCTATTTGAATATCAGTTGTTTGTCCATCCACAAAGGCACCCCTTCCCACATTTTACAGTTATGAAGCTATTTATTTATTTCATTAATGTTGTTTATACTCCTCCTTTCGCACTAAGACTGAAGGCAGATTACATAGTGTTAGTCAAATACAATCAACAAGATAGGGCATCCAATCAACAGTGCAATAGGGTTTGGATCACATAAATCTGAAAGCAAGCAGAAATGTAAAACAGCTGAATCAACCCTGAAACAAAGCATAAGTATTTAAACACAACATGTTAAAAGGTGTAGAAACAATATACGGGTAATCAGAGCATACTTACAGTGATAATGATGGAAAATGTCCTACAGTTGTGTGTGTGTTTATACTATGGGCAGTGTCAGTTCTATGATATTGTCTCCTAAAAAGTTTCCTATATATGCTGCCTAAGCCTTTGATCCTAAATCTACTGCCTTGGAAGTAATCTCTCCTGAAATGAGGGTTTCTTCAAGGTAAAAGTTGTTTAGGATTGAAATATAAAATAATGTATTCTTGCATATCTCTTTTACATGTGCTTTTGTTCATGTTTTCAAACATATAATATCGTTATTGAAGTTTATATTCTTTTCCCTGTTGGATATATGGAGTCACCAAGTTCACAAAGAGAATGTTATTATTTTAATATCCATCATATGTATTCTTCTTAGCATCTTTTCCTCTGTGGCCAGACATTGCAAAGCAAAGTAAACAACATCTGCAGTGAAGCAAATTTTCTTAGTGCCCCATTGTTCTCTGATGCCCCTCTTGGTTTAAGAGCCAAAAAGGAAAACGTTTCAAAAGACATTTTCTGGCACATAATGGCCAATTCGTTGTTCTCTCTGGCTTTCTCCCCAGAATCTTTCCTTTACCCAGTCAAAACTTCTGAATCTAGTTCCATGATGCTGGCAAAATAATAAGCATGAACCTTTTCCCTATGATTATCATAATCTAACATTTCTTTGAGCTACTTTTGTGTAAAAGTCACTAAGCTTTCTTGGCGCCTTCTCTAATCCTTTTCATATGCACATTATTTCTCTTCTCCCTATTCTCTAGGTTGTCAAGTTCAAGAGTTAATTTTTATTCCACTTCTTCGTTTTTCTTTGTGATTTTCTTTGCTCTGTCCTAACTGTTGTAACTCTCACTGAAATCCCTTACCTCTCCACTTTTTTCATTGAAAGAAGATCCCTTCTGTCTTTCAGATACACATGCTTCTTCATTAACTCGGTGCACCTGGACAATGTTGCATTAAAATGTGTCCGCAAACTCATCAAGGTAAATTAGGACTGAGCCTCGTTTTTAATTGCATGGAATAATGCCAAGGAAAAAAAATCCTAGGGCTCTTTGGAAATATAATTCCTTTTTAAACACATACCCAACAATGGCCTTAACATACCGTAGTTCAAAACTTAATGGAAGCATAAGTCAAAAATAATGTAATACAAAATCTAGTTGTTGTCACTAACCATAAATGTCAGAAAGATATTTAGATAGGAGAAAAAAAGATTTGCAATCACGAAATTCTAAGTTCCTGATTCTGCCATTCATTAACTCTTTTTTTTTCTCCACCGTTTGAACATGAAATAAAAGTTTTGATAATAAGAGATCATTAATTTGAACACCACAATGAATAATACTGCAGAGGAGTTCAGTGTGGAGTTTTAATATCTTCTGCTTCTGGGTGCAGACTAATATTCCCACACACACTACTGCAGGGACAAGGGGTCCCCTTGAGCCAAATGACACCATAGTGCTTCTGAATGCTGCCAAAAGAAATAAGCAATTTACTCTTCCATTTTTAAAACTGAAGCTTGGTATGAAACACCAATGGTTTCTGTCACTTTGAAGTGTACTTGCAATAAATGTCTTTTGAGATTGATTACATGCCTCAACTTTGCTTTGACTATTAATCTCAGCAGCTGTTTATTACTTTGTGCCTTACAAGTGTTAAAGATTATCCCATAAACAAGTGCTCCTGAAAACTTTGGAAAACATTTTAGAATCATTACTCATTTTGAAAGCTTCTTTTCCCTTGCACTATACAAACCTCTACCCAACAGAAGCTGTCTTCAGTCTAACAAATAATGTGCAACTTGTCAATAGATTGTCACATATTACAGTACTTTAGTTTTTTTTTTCTTGTATACAAGGTTTAGGAAGTACTTTTGACCCATATTTCCCCATTGCACAAACACTGTATGTATACAGAATAAAAAAGTATATGTGTGTGACAATAATGTTAGCACATTATTTCCTACACATATGTGCTGTCTGTGTAGGAATTTGTAATATGTAAAGCAAGCAATCTTTAATACTTGTAAAACATTCAAATGTTCCTCAAATTATCTCTGCTTATTTCACTCTTATATTTGTATACTTCATACTGTAGTGTCTCCTGCCTTATTGTATTAATATTCAATCACAATAAAACAGTTGGAAGCTGAAGATTCAAAGCAGGTTGTTTTATTGGCCAATATAACAAAATGCTGGTGAAAATTGCCTAAAGCACAGAGCAATTTCCACACACATCAAAGGATTGCAAGCATGGATATAGACTTTGATGATGGGTGGTTACAAAAGCTTAATGCACACGTCAGACTGAACTGTCCAATAAACCTTTTGGACGTATAAGCAATTATTTGCATATCCAATAGAAAACACTCTTCAAGGCGTTGCCTAATGGTTAATGAGAAAGCACAACTTCACATTCCAAGATGACACTTCTTGTCTTAAATCAAAGCTCCAGGCTTAATTAAGGAACTTGCCTGTACCAAGAGGGAATGATCTCATCTAGTCAGCTGCCTGCAAACTGCTTGCTGGGTCACTCTGACCCAGGCTCCTCAGCAATGAATGCCTCTTGACCAAAGAATACAGATTACCCATAATGCATCGTGATTCTAGATCTGTACATAAGAATATATATATATATATGTGTGTGTGTGTGTGTGTTATGCTATGTGAATATGCATATATGTGACAGCATATATGTTTTCTCTATAAACTAAGTTAATTAGGGCACTACAATACCTGCATACATACTGACAATATTGTGTTCAAACAACAGGACTACATACTAATGGTTCTTTGTTAAGAAGGATACAACAAAGTTCCAAATAAGAAGCCATATGGGTTCTTCTCATCTTCTTTTGATACTTTGGTGTTTCAGTATTTTAACTAGGTTTTTCGACCTTATGTTTGTGTGACTAACATAAAGACTTCACCTAATGCAAGTACAGTAGTATCAATATTTTAAAAGTTTAATTATCTCTTTTTATAAAACTTGTTTGTCTTCATGTTTCCAGTGTCTAAACAAATGACCCTGTCAATGCAAAAGAGCTGCAATAGAATGAAGCATGGGGGAGATGTATCCCTCGCTAATTGTGGTTAAGACTTGATTCTTCCCACATGGGTCTGGCAAACATCACCTTGCACTTAAGCTAGAAGATTTTTTTTAATGTGCGGACACAATACAACATGCACAAGGCGTACTGAAATCAATAGGCCTTGATTGTACCCTAAACTTAACTTCTGCCAAATAAGGTTTGGTCAGGGAAAATATTGGACTTGACTGTGTGACAGAACAAGGGCTTTACTGATCAAGGCTATCCTCTTCCTATTTTATATTCTAGTTAAAATCTTGCTTCACTTCTCTATTCAAATCTAATCAATTTAGGAAACTTTCATAGCATAACAACAGTATGATATAATAATATAATAAAAGGTGACAAGATGATGTAAGGATTAAATCTTTTATTTTAAAAGCAATGACTCCCACCACGTAATCTTCTTTTTTCATTATCATCAAACTATATTTAGAGAGAGACCATATGGTTGCTAGCTGATGAATCCAATCCACTCATTTTGTAAATCTTTGTGTATTTTCCTAATTGCAATAGAAAAAATTACAGCCACTGAGATAGCACAAAAGGTGCTGTTTTAACAGCTACTTCAGGTGCACTGGGCAAATCAAGTAGTTAGGTTTCATGGAACAATGTTAAGATGAGACCTTTTTATTATTAAACAGAACATCAAGAGCAGTGTCTATAGTCAGAGAATAAGGAGCAAAGGATTTTACCTTTTCTGAAGTCACTGTCACTTGATATCAATTATGGGCAATGCTTTTGTTCTTGGAAGTTCAGAAACGTAAGCTTACGAGCCAGTCCTCATATCATAAACAGAAACAGTTACATTAAATGCTGTTCGGCAAATAAACTTTCTTTTTAAAAGAATGAGAAAAGGTGGGTTGCACATAATTTAATGATGCCAGTACAGTAACATGGCATTACCATCTTCAGTTTGACTCATGTCCAGATTCTTAACAATGCCGCTTATTTTTTCACCTGTTTCAAAACAGCACAAGCCAGTTTTAAAGACAGCTTTGGAGAAAGTACAGAATAGAGGTGTCCTGTGGTATTGCTAATAAGAGCTCACTCACATTATTAATTGTTCTTATTCTTCTGTAATAAAACCAAAGACAATAAGCCTCAGTTGCTCTCAGTGACCACGGGAAGGGAGCTTTTAATATCATGAATGGCCTGTTCTCCCTTGCTAACTCATGAGGGACTTTAATAACACATTGCTGTGCTATAATCTAAACTCTCTTTTTGACATTTGTAATTCAAACTTGGTTGTAGTGCGCAGAAATAGATGGTGTTGCGCGAACTAGATCAGCCTTTTTATTTGTCTAGAAAACTTGGATACTCGCTTTCTGTTCAAGGAATACTTGAAACAGCTTACAACAGTGAAAAGGAACTCGAAAACCTTTTATGCATGGCTGTTTCCCTCGTGGTCACCCCTCCGATGACTTTGGGTCTTTGTTTTGATTATGCATGCCGTTTCCACCGTCAGAGGTCGCCTCACTCTCCCTCTACGTTTCCGTGCATTTTGCTCACATTTTCAAATTTGTGATAAATAGGGTTGCCAGGTCCCTCTTTGCCACTGGCGGGAGATTTTTGGGGCAGAGCCTGAGGAGGGTGGGGTTTGGGGAGGGGGGGGACTTCAATGCCATAGATTTCAATTGCCAAAGCGGCCATTTTTCTCCAGGTGATCTGATATATATCGGCTGGAGATCAGTTGAATTAGCAGGAGATATCCTGCTACTACCTGGCAGTTGGCAACCCTAGTGATAAATCAGGTCCCTGAAAACCTGGGCAAAACACGTGGAAACGCAAGGGGAGTGCGAGGTGACCTCTGACGGTCGGAAATGGCATGCACAATCAAAACAAAGACCCGAAGATGTCTGAGGGGTGACTGTAAGAGAAACAGCCATGCATAAAAGGCCGAAAGCATCAATCCAGTGTTAGAATAATCCCTAAAGTAGTCCAGTTTAGAACAACTGAATATAAACAATATTGAATATATAAACAATAAAAAGTAACTCTGATGGACAGGAGGCTGCCCTGCCCTTGAAAGGAAAAGCAGCTACCCAGAGGAACCCCTAGGAGTGCTGCTCCAATGCCTTCCCATCGAAGTTGTTATATGGAAGGTTTCAAAATATTCCTAAACATGAACGGAAATGTGAATGTGGCTCCAACTCTTTCGACTCAATCGAGCACATATGGCTAGATTGCTCATTATACGCTAGGAAGAAATGGTTAAATACTTGGATACATTCTAAATATTATCTTCCTAATAAAATAAAATGTCAAATTTTATTGAACGATACAACAGCAGAGATCACTGTGGCGGTGACCAATTTCTTAGTCGATGTGTTAACAATGAAAAATTTGGGAAACTCTGTGTTATGATTTTATGTTTGTTTTAGCTTTTTTAGCTGATAGTTGTATTTATACTGTTTTTTCCTCTTTGTAATATTGGATACGCCATTAAAGGTTGATTGATTGATTGATTGATTGAGTGTTGCTCCAACTTCCAATCACCTTTCAGGAGGGGGACGGAAGGTTGGAGGGAAGCACAGAAGGAGTTAGTTGAGTTCTGCTCCAGGTAGAGAGCAGGAACAACTCAGGTCTGGCTCAGGAAAAAGAGCACACAGGGCGAGGGGTAGCTTTGCCTGGTTGCGTGGCAAAGTGGTTGAGCTCTGTTTCTAGGGCAGAATCGACTACCCCATTTATTAGGCCTGTCTCTGGCGATGAGCAGACCTTGTACTTTTTTAGTCTGGCTCTCGTGAAAGGGCAGGCTGGTGCAGGTGGGAGCCTGAGCGTGTATGAGAGGATCCAGCCTCGTGGCTAAGCAGTAATAGCCCGTCTGGGTCTGAAAGCATTAAAGAGGATACAAGCTACCCTCTAACGCCATAACTGATCTAATTTTAAGCGCCTCCGCCAGGTTTCTCCTTTGTCAGCCAGGAGACATGGGCTGCTGCTCTATTCCTTGAAACTATCTTGTAAATAAATAAATCTTCCTTGTTGTTTCTGTTCAAAGCCTGCCTCAGTGATCTCCTTAAACAACTGGCGCACTACATATACTTAACCCACAGCAACGAACCCAAAGCCTATACTCGGGGGGGTTACCGCACTTGGATTCCCAGCGATGTATTAAGAGTTTGAAAACGTTATAAAAAATACTGTTCGCACTTTCTATGTATTCCCACCGATGTATTAAGAGTTTAAAAACGTTATAAAAAAATACTGTTCGGACTTTGTTTGGCCCCTTTAGCTGTGAGGACGTCTTCCAACCATTTATAAGCCATGGTATCCAAAAACCCTTTTAAAGCGATGTTTTTTCATAACGTTTTCAAACTCTTAATACATCGCTGGGAATACAAAGTGCGGTAACCCCCTCACACTACTTTTAGAACACCTGGTAACTGAGGGAAAGGTTTCTGGGTTCAAACAACCCTAGATCCCAGAAAATCTTAGGAGGCTGTGTGTGTGTGTGCCCTCAGTAGGAAAAATAGGCTTGTCACAGTAACAATAAAAACAACATCTCAGGACAGTCCATAAAACTGGTTCAAACCTCTTTGTAAACAAACAAACCTTTATGCTATGACTAGAGGCCCCCAAAAGACAATCATGCTAGGAAAAGTTGAAGGCAGCAGGAAAAGAGGAAGACCCATCAAGAGATGGATTGACTCTATAAAGCACTGGTTCCCAACCAGGGGTCCATGGACCCCCAGGGGTCCGCGAGAACTAAATTAAGGTCCGCGAAACAAAGTTATAAACCCATAATAAATTAATATTTTCAATTAAAAGTTCTCTATTATAAATATATATATTCAAATATTATTCTAAGCTTAATGTTTAACTAACAGTTATGATTAAAGTTTATTTTCAAATTCTCAGAATTTTTATTTTGAACCTTGGGGTCCCTGCACTGAACAAAAAAGTCCTAGTGGTCCCTGGTCAAAAAAAGGTTGGGAACCACTGCTATAAAGGAAGCCACGGCCCTCAATTTGCAAGACCTGAGCAAGGCTGTTAAGGATAGGACACTTTGGAGGACATTGATTCATAGGGTCGCCATGAGTCGGAAACGACTTGACGGCACTTCACACATACACAGAGGCCCCAAAGAGGTGGTGTTAACTGTCGCTCGGGAGGGAGGGTGGCAACCAAAAATGGTCTCTCATAGGTCATACTGAGCATTATCCCTGAAAATGTGGGCTCTTTGCAGACTCCCGTCAACTGACCCCAGAACCCAGGTACATTCTTATGGGTGAAGCTTGTACTTTAAAAAACACAAACAGAACAACTTCTTCTTGTTTGTGATCACCGGCATTGCTACCAATCTAGTGGCCAAGCAATTAAATATCTGGAAAAACTTATTTTTATAATAGAAGTGTTACAATCTTAACATTGTAGCAAAAGTAGGCTCTTCAAATGCCTCTGTGTTTTGTGTCGTTTTAGTGGAGGTGGGAACTGATTTGATGGAGAGAGAATGTGAATGGAAGCGGTATGTTGCAGTTAAACTGAAGGACTGGTGCCGCAGAAGGGTATTTATCAAAACTAAATGTCAGAGTAGTTATTTTTATATGTAATTTAATTTGGAAAAAAATTTTTTTACAGGAGTCAAAAGGGCATATCAATTATTTTTACTCTTAGTGCATTACTCCATGAATAAATCATCTCTGTAGGGTGCTAGAGGAAGATGCTTTTAGTTCAAAATTAGATGCACGGGTTACTATTTAACATCTGTGCTTTGTCTTGAAAATGGCTGAAGAAAATAATAAAAACTTTTCTCAAAACAAGCCACAGAGCTGTTAGCCAGGAGGATGTTTTCTTGTGTAGCTCACAGGTTGTTTTGTAAACAATTTCCCTAGTTTAGCTTGTTTCTGATTGCTAAAAGAAAATTCTTTTTTGGAATTAAAACATATACCTCATATTCTGAGTATTTAAAATCTGGCTGCCAGCATGATGCACATTATTTTTGGCTGCTGCTGGAAATGTATCATGATGCAACTTATTATTAACAAATAACTTTGGATAAATATATAAATTATTATGTGTTCTAGGATGGTGCTATAGGTAGAAATATGTAGCTGAATCGGGGTTTTGATGTATTCAATTTAGATGCTGATTGGAAATGGCAAATTATGAAATAATTTTGGAAAAACCACACTGCAAAGGATTTATTGTGACTGTAAGTATCAGACTTAACAATCCTGTACACCTTTTCCCCCTGTATTAGTTATTGCTCTGGGTTGTCTTGGAAGGAGACATGCCCAAGCAGCGACTCATGTACAGATACAACAAGACACCTTCTCTGAGTTTGGATATGACCTCTATATCAATGTCATTGAATCATTTGGTTACTCTCAAGATTGTTCTCCATCTTGAGGAGAGATGTTTTCTTATGTCTTTGTATTAGTCACTGCTCTGGGACTGATAGTTCCACATTGTCTCTACAATGAGTGACAATCTACAATGAGTGACCTAATGCAGAGATGCTATCGAACAATCCATTCTGGGAGGGGGATGCCTATTATATCTGTACATGAGTTACAGCTCTGGGATGGATAACTGTTTAGTCTTTACATTGAGAATGACTCAAGAATTCAGTCATACCTGATGGAGGTGCACTATAGAAATACCCACCTTCAGAGGAAGCTGCCATCCTCACAGGAAGCTGCTCAGGAAATCTTTTTTTAGGGTACAATGATTACATGGGTTTCAAGTTTGTTCCATGTATATGATCTGAGCTGCTCTGAGCCCCGCTGTTGGCTGGGGAGGGTGGGGTATGCATTAAATAAATAAAATGATCTTATACATCTGTGAATTGCCAGGCTGCAGTTTGGAGATCTTTCCTGTCTCATAGCTCTACAGCAGCAATTTCTCTCATCGTACTTCTTCCATCATCCACCTGGAGTGGAGCATGATGAGAATCCTGCAAGCTGTAGCAGGTAGGATGAGAGTGAAGAGCATGATAAGACCTGAATAAGATCAAAGTGGGAAAAGGCTCAACTTCATCCTCCTTTCTGTCTGCACAGCTTTAAATGAGAGAAGCAGGATCTCCAGGTTGTGTCCTAGCAACCCTATTTGTTTATTTACTTCATTTATAGCCCACCTTTCTAACTGAGACTTGAGGTAGATTATAAAATATTAAAAAAAACAATTAAATCAGAGAACACATGGCATCCAATTACAATGCAATAGGACTAGGATTACAGAAATTAGGAACCAATGGAAACAGAAAACTGTATAAGGAATCAGCTTATGGTGCCTCCAACCGACTCCTGTTATACATCACTTTCCCAAGTACTGTGAGGCCAGATTCAGCTCACAAGTGTGGCACAGGGGAAGGAGGGGCTTCAGCCTTCTCCCCAGTGCTGTTTTCCTGAGCCAAAATGCCTGTGGAGGGCCCTGTTTGCCCTGCTTCGAGGTGCCTGTGTGCTAGTCAGTACACATGGAGCACCACAGCAGAGCAAACAAGCCCCCCTCCACAGCTGTTTCAACTCAGGAAAACAGTGCGGGAGGATGCTGAAGCCCCTTTCCTCCCTGTACCACACTCACAAGCAAAACCTGTCCCACAGCACTTGGGAACCTTCATTCCCTGATGTTGTGTGTACATAAAGTTGAGCCCTAAGGGGTGACATACCATATACAGTAAACATTGCGATAGACTACCATCCTGTGCCCTTATAAAGGCCCTCTCCTGGACTGTTCCATTATACTGCAGTTCTGATCCCCTTGTACAAATGCCTTCCTGAACATTTCTGTTTTGCACATCCTGCAGAATGATAGAAATGTGGGAGCCTTTCTGACTTCCTCAGGCAAGTCATTCCACAAGGTAGGGGCCTCAACAGAGAATGCATATGTATGGGCAGTTGCCAATCTTACCTGTTCGCAGGGAGGCATCTTCAGATGGTTTTACTCAGATGGTTTAAGCTGTCATGGTGAAGCATAGTGGGAAAGCCAGTTCTGTAGGTATGTGAGGCAAAGGCCATTAAGCACTTTGAAGGTGATAACCAGAACCTTCAATTGAACCAGGAAACTGATCAGTTACTGATGAAGTGACTGCAGATTAGGTGTGATATGCATAGGGTTGCCAGCCTCCCAGGTACTAGCTGGAGATCTTCTGTTACAACTGATCTCCAGCCGATAGAGATCAGCTCACCTGGAGAAAATGGCCGCTTTGGCATTTGGACTCTATGGCATTGAAGTCCCTCCCCAAACCCCACCCTCCTCTGTGTGAGGCTTCTCATTGTCCAGGCAATATTTCAATAACCAAAAGGGACTCAGTAGTTGTTCAGAAATCACTTGTGGTTTATTGTAATTCCATGGAGCATTCAGAAAATCTCATAGCTCGGGTACAATCACTAAAACTCTAATGACATATATATTCCAATAGGCTCCTGTTATACATTCCAATAGGCTCCTCTCCCCCTTATGTCCAGGTGGTTTCCCTTTCCCCAGAGGCCTTCAGCTTTATCTAACAAGGTCACTTTCTGCAGTGCTGTGAGAATTTACAGAAAACTTCCCCTACACACACTGACCCACTTTCCCAACTCCTGCCCGGGATTCAGACTAAAGTTCACGTATATGTGCTTGCTTTGGCAGCACATATACTAAAATTGGAACGATACAGAGAAGATTAGCATGGCCCCTGCGCAAGGATGACATGCAAATTCGTGAAGTGTTCCATATTTTTAAAGCAGAGGCTAGATGGCCATCTGTCGGGAGTGCTTTGATTGTGGGATCCTACATGGCGGGGTGAGGGTTGGGGTCACTGGGGATGTGGGGGGAGGTAGTTGTTAATTTCCTGCATTGGGCAAGGGGTTGGACTAGATGACCCTGGTGGTCCCTTCCAACTCTGTGATTCTATGATTCTAAAGGTCATGCAAAACAACAATTTGATCCGGTTATCAAAACAATTAAACCACTACAAACATTATGGCTGGTATTGGCTTTAAACAACCTGACACTCAGGCTACACCCCAAAAAAACTCCCACCAGTTGTGAAGAGGGACCTGGCAACCCTAGATATCCATGCTCTGAATAGTAAGCTGCTGCGTCCTGTACCAACTGGAATTTCCAAGTTTGTGAACTTTGTAAAACAAAGCCTTAAGAACTCTTACATCTAGTCATTCTTGAAACTAGTGAGTGGTATTATATAAATGAATGATATATCTATACCAGCCAAATGCTGCAGTCTATTAAATATACACAACATGTAGTAAAAATTCTGTTACTTGCATAAAAATAAAAATGACTAATTAAAGAGAGCCATGAGGCATAATGTGTTTTCAGCATGATTTTATGCACTGAACAAATTGCCTATTCATGCCTTGTTTTTATACTTGAACTTTGGTTTAAAAGCTCATTCCTAACTTTATCTTCAGTACGTACAAATCATGTGTCATTCATAAATTAAATATAGTCTATTAAACTATAAATCTACATTGGCAAACATTGGCTAGTTTGTTGTTGCTATTTTAAAAGTACATTTTAAAAAGCCCAATACAGCTGTGTGATGTATATTATATTAAGATTTGTGTACAAAGTAATTACATTGCAAGAACTATTTTGTAATAATAGCTTATTGGCACTTCCGCAGCAGAAAAATCACCTATAAAAAAGCAAGTGTGAAAATAGTACCAAGCATAAGGGAGAACAAGATTTAGCAAGTATATGCATGGTATAGCAACAGCTATTTGCATGACGTCAGTCACACACCGCATTTCAAGTTTTTGTTATAGAAGTTCAGTACAATTTTCACTGGAGAGAACTTTTATAGGTGATCTCAAAAGATGGGTGGACTGGTGCCAAAATGTCCCTGAGAAGTTTTATGATAAGAAAGCTTTTCTTGAGTGACAGACAATAGCTCAGATAGCTTTAGAAGAGATTAGACAAATCCATGGGTCTATCAACAGCTGTTAGTCATAATTTAATTGAACCTTTATGTTCAGAGGCAGTATAGCTTTGAAACCACGTGCTGGGAGCAAACAATAGGGGAGGGTTGATGCCTTCAGGCTCTGCTGCTAGGCTTCCCAAAAGCATCCAGCTGGCCACAGCTGGAAACAGAACATCTACTATTAGACAAACCGTTGGTCTGATCCAGTAAGGATTTTACACTCTTGCATTCGACCTCTCATATAAATCATTCTCAATATAGATACTTGTTCTATGAAGTTTGTTTATCCAGATGGATTACAAAATCCCCACCCCCATATTGATGATCCTGTTTCCTAACTAGCCCTGCCCATTCTTCCTAAGGACACCATCATTTTGATGTCAAGGAACTATTCCCTTTTGGCTTTCCATTAGCAACCCTCCATCATATATCACATATTACTCTAACTCCACCTCACTCCAGGCTTGTTTTGGCTGCAGGCCTTGGCCACCCAGTTCTTAAGTGAGATATTTGTTTCCCATTTCTTAAAAAGAAGCCCAGTATAACTTTTTTATTTTAAAAATGAACATTGCAGGATATTATTTACTGGTTCAATTTTTATCCTTTATCGGCCCATTTCTTTTTTTATGGTATATAATTTCTTGTACAGCCATATATCTACAAGCACAAAAATCCACAGATATTTACATCTACCACATTTGAAGTAGTTTCCATTATAATGCTGTCACTCAGTATAATGGATGGCAGAACAGAATTATTATAGTTGATCACTTTACCTGAATATATAAAAAATGAACCATGCCTATCTGAAGTCTGAACATTTTTTCCTATGATTTAAGATGTCAGAAATAAACATGTTGTAAGAGTAATGAATGGCAAAAGTGTTTAACATGTTTTTGTACCTCTGAGAATAAATGCTTACATGATTTCTAGTTATCTTTTAAAATCAACCTGCCTATGAACAAACTAGTTGGGTGTCTCATAGAGATATCACTTTACATTAAAATTTTAGAATTATTTTAAAAAATTGTTTCAATGTTCAATCCTCAAGGAACTGGAACCAGGTTGTAGGGAAATTTTTTGAGAATGGATGCTAATAAAAAGCAAACTTTTTTTAGTATTATTAATCCCATTCCTATTACAGGCCAAAATATGTTTTTAATTTCCTTTCATACATTTTGTGGGTAGTAATTTGTTATTGTCTAGCAATTTAAATTTCAAACATTCACTAACATTTGTGCAAACAAAAAAAGCCAGCATTCTAGACTTGTAGACAATCTAGCAATTAGAAACAAGTCAATGCAGCTGCTTTCTTCCAACACAGCTAGCCTGGAAGATGGCCTCCTTGACACGGCCAGTCTGGCCACTGGGATCCATGCCATGGTAACATCAAGACTAGACTATTGTAATGCGCTGTTCAACCGTTTCCCCTCAAAGTCAACTCAGAGACTCCAATTGGTGCAGAATGCTGCAGTCTTATTATCAGGCTCTAGACAGAGCATGAGAGCCAGCATGCTGTAGTGGTTAAGGTGTCAGACTAGGACCTGGTAAACCCAGGTTCAAATCCCCACTAGCTCCATGGAAGCTTGCTAGGTGACCTTGGGTTAAGCACACACTCTAAGCCCTGACCCTGGCTAGTATTTAGATGGGAGACCTCCAAGGAATACCAGGGTTGTGATGGAGAGGCAGGCAATGGCAAACCTCCAAAATGTCTCTTGCCTTGAAAACCCACTAGGGGTCACCATAAGTCAGCTGTGACTTGATGGCAAAAAAATAAAAATGGCGGAGCATGCACATAACTCCCATCCTGCAGTTACTCCATTCAGTGCTCATCAGTTACCAGCCTCATTTCAAGGTATTAATTATCTTATTCAACACCCTTCAAGGTATTCATCCCTCATATCTGTGGGACTGCCTCTCCTACTATCCTCCACCATGACAGGTTAGCTAATTAGGACAGGGCCTGCTATAGGTGCCAATCTGCAAATGGGCAAAATCAACAACATGCTTTCTCCATCTGGAGACAACGGTCATGCCTCTTTTTGCTCCTGCTGGATTTATCTGTAGCCTTTGATACACTGGATTTTGCCTTCTTGTTGAGGCAGAAGTAGGTCTTAGGAAATGTGCTTTGGATTCATTTAAATTGTTCCTTACGGACCAGACTCAAAGAGTTGTCATCTGAGTGGGATTTGTCCTGTGGGGTTCCTAAGGGTGCAATCCTATCTCCCATGCTATTCAATCTCTATACAAAATCCTTAGGAGAAATGATTCATAGTCTTGGAATGGGCTATCAGCAATACAATGACGACACTAGCCTCTGTATCTTTCTACCCTAATCTCCTGGTATTGTGATAGAACCACTGCCTGACTGCTATAGTTAAATGATTAAGAGCAAATAAATTGAAACTGGACCCTGACAAGATGGAGGTAATTCTGTTTGGGAAGGCTGAGGTCTTGAAGGATGTTGTGCTTTCCACATTCATTGCTGTTCATCTGAGCCTTGCTGACTTGGTTATGAGACTATGGGTTACACTGGATCAAGAATTACTGCTGGAAAAGCAAATTAATGCAGACTCCTCCCCAATGCTTTCTCCCATTTAGCCAGGAAGATGGCTTCCTACCTTGACTTGGCTGATCTGGCCACCAGGTTCCATGCCATACTGACATTGTGACTAGACTGTTGCAATACACTTTACATAGGTCTGCCCTTGAAGTCATCTCAGAGTCTCCAGAGTCTGTGGTACAGAATGCCACAGTTCAGCTATCATTATGAGCTAATGAGAACATGCATATTACATACATTCTGCAGTTACCAGGAAAGGCTGAAGAGCCTGGGACTTTTCAGTTTAGAAAAGAGACGACTAAGAGGGGACATGATAAAGGTTTATAAAAGTATGCATGAAGTGGAGAGTTGACAAAGGCCTTTTATGCATGAGTTGTTTCCGTCATCATCAAGCCCCGAGTACTTCGGGGCTTTGTTTTCATTATGCATGTATTTTACCTTTTGTCGTGAATCAGCCTGAACTCTCCTCGGAAGAAGAGGGGGAAGGTGTGGCAGAGCAGGGTTCTGCACCTGTGGAAGTCTTACCAGGGCAACTGGACCTTAGCTCTGAGCCAGCAAAGACTGCAGATGCAGAAGAAGGTGGTGCATTTTGGCAGGGAGCAGAGGAACAGAGAAGGTTCTCTCTTCCAGACCCGCCCAGCCCAGTTAGCCGGCAAAGATCAAAGGTTCAGCTCAGTTTACAGGAAGCGAGATTACAAGTGATGGGTCGTAAGTGTTTACAAGAACTGACACCAGCGAGTGATACAGAACAGCTGGCCCTGGAAGGGAGTGTTGAGGAAGAGCCATAAAACTTGGACTGTCAAGTCATTCCGTGTGGGAACAACTTTGCTGATTAGTACAGGCTCTGCTGCTCCTGCCGAGATCTCTGTGCACAGTATTGTCCTGCTTAGGTGCCTACTACCCGCTCCTACCCCACACACCCAGCATCCCCGCAGAACCAGGGAGTCCCTATCCTAGACCTTGAAGAAGAGGAACTTGTGCTGGTGAGTGACCTTGTTCCTTGTTGAGAGTGCTGCCTTGGTTACGCACTCAGTCCACCCATACTACCTGGAAGAGTAAACCGCGACAGGTTCTGCTCCTTCAGTACCCTCCATTGCTGGGAGTGGGGTCAGAGGCCAAGCACCTCAGCCGCAACACCTTTAGAAGTTGCCTCACTCTCCCTTCACATTTCCCCTGCATTTTGTGGATGCTGTTTTACCCTGAGATTAATGTCTTCCTCGACCCCAAATTGAAAGGTGGTCCTGTGCATACTTGTCAATTCGGGGTTTTCTCCCCACACCCATTCTCACTTCTCCCTCCCATGTGTCTTTCCCTCCCATCAAACCTCTCCCCTCAAAGCTGGAATACTATGAGGCTGCTTATTTGGTCAGTTTCACTGCAGTGTGGTCAGTTTCAGACCTCAGCCTGATTGAATAGGGTTCTTGTTTTTGTTTGCAACTAGTGAGAACACTGAAATAATCACAAATTATCTATGCAGGTGCTTATTTGGTCAGTTTCATAGTGAGTGGGTCAGTTTCAGACCTAGGCTGGATGGACAAGTGTGAGAAAACAGTTTACTCAGCCCAGCTGATGTGGAGACACACAAACAGAGAACCAACACACACAGAGAAGCACACTGATGCACACAAGAAGAGAAGCATTTGGTCAAAAAGGTGTGGGGAGGGATTCAAACAACAGAAAATGGCCAGGAAAAGAAAACAGGAAAACAGAGGGCAAAGTTGGGGTGGGGAGGGCTTGCGGTGAATTGCTGCTACTCAGTTCAGTTAAAATGAAAGAATTCAGCCGTGTGACTGGTGGGGGCTGGTAACGTATTTTTTTTTAAATAGACTACAGCCAATCACAAAGCAGTATTTGAATGGGGAGGGGATAACACACCATTCGTTCTGAAGCTCTGCATTTTCCCCAATGATGCATAAATTTAACCCCAAGTTAAAGAGCAGCCTATAAATCCAATAAAAAAAAATAATAAGTACTCTGGGAATTTCTTCGGGGGGGGGGGGGAAGCCCCTGTGCATACTGATTTGAGAATTCAAGTTCAAATACTGTGCATTGACGGAACAGCATATCCAGCAGAAACTACTCATGTATAAAAGGCTGAAGAGAATTTGTCCACGGATGCGTAATAACGAGAACTGACACCTCCGTTTGCTTCCCAAAGATGGAGTAACTGGTTGACCCAGACCCTATAAGCCCCTTCCCTTGGCCGGCCCCTCCTCATATGTCAGCCTGCAAATGAACAGGGACTGGCTCTCTTTTCCCGCGACCCGCCACCAAAATTCGCCCCTCCCTTCACTTCTTTGAAGGCGGGATGGGCGGTCTTTGTCTCCCTCTCCCAAAGTACTAGAACTCGAGGGCATCCAGTGAAGCTGATGGGCAGTAGATTCAGGATGGGCAAAAGGAAATATTGCTTTACACAATAAGTAATTAAAATCTGGAATTCGCTGTCATCTTTGTTTTCCATCAACCTGTACACACTGTTGGACCTCCAGAGGAACTATTTGGCCACTTTGTGAGACAGGATGCTGGACTAGATGGACCACTGGTCTGATCCAGCAGGGCTCTTCTTAAATACTTATGTTCTTACCCTACTTTCACTGCTTTTTTTTTTTTACTTGCATAACATTGTTTTCTGCATTGCTTAGCATATCCTGTCTAATACTTACACTTTGCTTCAGGTTGCTGCAATCCTAGTCCTATTACATTGTTGATTAGATGTTTCATCCTATTGATTGGATTGACTTACACAATGTAATCCACCTTGAGTCTTAGCAACAAAGGTACACTATAAATAAATTAAAGTAAATAAATGCATGTCGCACACTTCTGAATGGGAGGCATTCTAGATTAGGGTCTATGACAGGGGTGTCAAACATAAGGGCTGAGGGTCAAATCCGGCCCCTTGAGAACTCTTATCTGGCCCGCGGGCCAGCTGAGGCAGACACACACACACACCATACTCAATCTGGGCTGGCAAGGCATGGCCCGGCCCATGTATGTCATATCTGGCCCTCGTAACAATTGAGTTTGACACCCCTGGTCTATGACTTCAACTTACAAAATTTGGGTTCAAACAAGCCTCAATGAAACCAACTGAGCTTGAATAAAAACCAGTTACCTTTATTCAGTTAGGGAATTTACAGATGTGGGAACAGTCTTCTGTGCATATATTCCTGTAAAAGGAAGCCTTTATGTAAAATTCTGCTGCTTGCATGTTTTCTCTGCCCTGTTACATCTGCCATGGCTGTGTGCATGGAATCCTATTAGAACGCTGGCAGTATCTCTAATATTGTAGGAGTGGGAGTTTAAATAAAGTGTCATCTAATAAGCACAGACCGTCTTCTCTGAGAATTACCCTATGGCCTAGAAACTACATTATGAAAAAAAAGATCAATAGCAAGGGTTTCTTGTACTGCTAAAGTATTCCCTCCAACAATTCACACATGAAAACATTTGCCCCTTATATACCTTATTCTCAAATAAGCACCCCACCCATTATTGTATTACCCATTGTTGGAGCCCGTTTTCTGCCCACCATGTGCACTCTTCATTTACTCTGCTATAGTCTGTTCTGCATAAGTTTTTGAAGCATATGTAGTAAATGGACTACGGTTGTGTTCCACACTAGCTTTTTAATATGGAATTGCTAATACCTGTTTATTTAGTTGTTGTTTTTTGGCGAATCCAAACCTGCTGAATTGCAATGATTTCTGAGTTGGGTTTCCGTGTTTTTCAGGCACAATTTGTAGTGGTTTATTTCAAAATATAACAAAATTATGACACACAAGATCTTCAACTCTTCTAGAAATTAAATAAGCAGACCATTGTGGCTTGAGCATACAAATTATATTAAATTGGAGCCTATTACTGCAGATGTTTTCTACTACTGTTCCCATCCCCCCACCACATTAACAATTTATGCTAATGGAGATTTAGATTTAACTTTTCTTTCCTGCATGGACTCTGATACAGGTAATGCTCTTTTTATAGACAGAAGAGTTCAGTAGACTTCTTCCTTTGCTCTTTCTCTCTCCTGGGAAAAATAAAGAGGACTTACATTCAAATTGTACTTTCTTTATGCATCCACAATTACCAAATATGTTACAGTTGATCTTTAAGACTGGAGTTACTATTACAATAGGCAGATGAAATACAAAAACACAAAGCGGTGCCCAAAGAACCTGGTAATTATTTAACACAGATTTCCCATGCAAAAAAAAAAAAAAAAAAAAGGAAAAAACTTTCCCTCCATCTGTACACAAACATTTTAAAAGCCTCTTATAACAGGAGGGTGAAAATTCACCTCATCCTGAAGTCTGAAGTCACGTTCAGCTCATACAATGAAAACAGAACTTAGTGTAAAAGGAATAAAGAGTGTACATGATTTTATGAGTGTTGACAATACTAATATATGGCTACATAGGAATGCAAAGGCATCAGCTATTTCACAAGTGATGCTTAAATCCAAAGCTCTGTTCCTGCAATTTTAATCAGAATTTGGGAAGTGATAAAGCAACTGTGTATTATTCAAAGCTCCATCCATCACCACCATATGACCTATATTTAACAGATCAGAGATTGCTACAGATCCACTTCCAGCAGGTTGTGGAACTCGGATGCCTCAGCAGTGCAAGGAACACCTTTGGTATTTAATATAATGACATAATGAATTCAAAAAGAACCAATACATTCCAATGACTATTTGGTGCCATTCTTTTTAGTTTAATGCCTTGAAATAGCCATTTGGAAATTCATTTCTCTTCTCAGAAGAAAACAATGTTATTTCAACAGCCATTGGGTGTCACATCATTCAGTGTTTTTGGATTCAGTGCATGGAAACCCAATACCCAGCTCAGTAGTTTTCAGACTTTCCCCTTTCCGCATTAACTCATCTGTCAAAGAATCACTGCATCTCTCCAACCGAACTCCGCTATACGGCAGACAGTCAGAAAGGCCTCTGGCCCTTCCTGCTGGGTTTCACCACTCCACTGCATGAGGGCATGCCTAGCACACCTCCAATATTTTTCTGTGCCTGCATGTTACGAAATGGAGGAAAAGCTTCTGCACCATATTTGCTTTCAAGGAACTGAGAGCTGCACACCGCACAGCAACAGAGCCCCTTCCCCCAGCTTAATACAAGCTCATGTTGTACTGTTAGGATTCCCAGTTGCCAGGGGTATGCATATTGTGTGTGCCAGGTTGTTCCTGTAAAATCCTCACATTGAGGTGGGATGCTGATAACGCACACAGTATGAAGGAGAAAATGACCATTTCTGCTATGTTATTTGGTGGTCTGACTTGACAGGAGAGAAGGGTGTTTAAGTGAATCTCTCTTAATGTTTGTTCTGGATATAAGAAGAAAATGGAAGATGGGTTTAAGGTGTGAGATGCCCAGAATATTATTTTTCATACAACCCTCCATGATCATTAACCTAGTGCTTGCTACGATGCTCTGAAACGAGGCACTATTTGTTAAAATAAGGAATAGCCCACAAAACAAAAGATATCTGGCTACCCTAGGTCAGCTAACTAGAGCTTCATAAGAAACAGCGTTACATTTCTAAAGCTAATTTTTACTGAGGTGCAGAGGATTTAACAGCAAACACAAAAAGGCAAACCGGAAACAAAATTGAGATGACACGTCCTGAATTTTAAAGAGAGTTGTCAGGAAGAATAACAGTGCCTCGACATTACCTGCACATTGAGATCCATATAGGTTCGTGCAAAAATTTCTATGGCCAGAGGGTAAAAAGTAGGTTTAGCATATTGGTTCAAAGATCCATATAGGTTCGTGTAAAAATCTCTATGGCCAGAGGGTAAAAAGTAGGTTTAGCATATTGGTTCAAAGATCCATATAGGTTCGTGTAAAAATCTCTATGGCCGGAGGGTAAAAAGTAGGTTTAGCATATTGGTTCAAAGATCCATATAGGTTCGTGTAAAAATTTCTATGGCCAGAGGGTAAAAAGTAGGTTTAGCATATTGTTTCAAAGATCCATATAGGTTCATGTAAAAATTTCTATGGCCAGAGGGTAAAAAGTAGGTTCAGCATATTGGTTCAAAGATCCATATAGGTTCGTGCAAAAATGTCTATGGGCAGAGGGTAAAAAGTAGGTTTAGCATATTGGTTCAAAGATCCATATAGGTTCATGTAAAAATCTCTATGGCCGGAGGGTAAAAAGTAGGTTTAGCATATTGGTTCAAAGATCCATATAGGTTCGTATAAAAATTTCTATGGCCAGAGGGTAAAAAGTAGGTTCAGCATATTGGTTCAAAGATCCATACAGGTTCGTGCAAAAATTTCTATGGCCAGAGGGTAAAAAGTAGGTTTAGCATATTGGTTCAGTGTGCAGGTGTAGTGGGTCACAATGGTCTCCGCTCGCCTTTAGCTTGCACACTATAAATAATTCAGCTTGACAAGATTTTGCTTTCAGTTTGCCTTATTACTAAACTCTCTCCCCCCCCTTTTTTTCACTCTCTCTTCTTCTTCCTCTCCCCGCCTTGCAACAATCTGCGTTGCTGACATCACTGTAGTAGGATTTAAATAGCTATACAAACCATGTTTCTCCTGGAAACAAAACACCTGATTGGTCAACCCGGCAGCCAGACGCAGCCTACCAACAGGGATCAGCCCGACCTTTCCAACCAATCGCTGCGCGGGGTCTGCTGTTGCAAGAATCCAATGAAACGTCTGTCACTAAGGGAGGGAAATACATAGAGGCATAAAAGGTCTGTCCTGTGTGTTCTGACATTCTCATGCCATGCCGGTGGTTTTGATTTTCGCTCTGATCTTAATGTCGTTTTAAAAATGTAGATTATGCAGATGATTGATTGATTCTTTCCACGGGCGGCGGTTCTATAAGCAGATAATGGCACTCACTAGCAACGTGCTGTAGTACTATCAGGTTGTAAAAGGGGAGGGGGCGAGGTGGAAGAGGTTTGCAGGGAAGGGTTGTGAGTACGTTTTCTCCCTTGTTGTAAAGGGATCCTTAGGGCAGTGGAATGTAGCTAGATGTTATGCAGAATATAGATCCAATGTGACTTTCAAAACATTTTTCTTGGAGTGCTTGATAAAAACGCTGATAGTGGCTTGTGGGTAATGTAATAGTCTCACAGTGGTTTTTAATGCAAAGAAGAAGAAAAAAAAAGGTAAAGATATTATTTACATGGATACCTGTATATGTGTGCGTCTGTGTGTTTCCTTCGTGTCTTAAGAAAATTAAGTGGAAATGGGAGGAGGGGGGGGGTTAAGCTGTTCTGTATAGCCTATCAAATCTGTTGAGTTTTTTGCAAAACAAGGGGGGGGAAGTACTCGCTTATTCAGGGATGTGAAAGAATCCATGCTGCTGTTTTGGCTAGATAATCTCTGTCCATGTTTTGCACATTAAGGAAGCTTAAGTACCTGTAGAAAAGCAGGATGGAGTAAATGTCTTAATCCAGAATGATGAGGTTTTTTTGGTTTCTAATCTGCCAATGCCCCCCCCCCCCAAAAAAATCACATTATGATGAGGCCAAACAGATATCTGACACAGTACTGCAGCTCAAGCAAATGATGTAATATGTAAAAGCCTTTTTTACCAGTTTCTCATCCAAACCAATCACAGGGTGCATCTTTTACATAAAGCAGAGCCAGCCAGCCAGAAAGCAAGGAAGACAGAAATTGGGGGCATATGGGAGGGGGGAAGCAAGCAGGATTTACAGCCCAGACATGCAGAATGGATAGATATAACAATTGCAGCCAAATGTAGATTGAATCTGGAAGAGTTTTGCAGTGCAATCCTAAACAGAGTTGCTCTTTTCTAAATCTGTTGGAGCCAATGGGATTAGAAGGGCATGATTCTGTTTAAGCATTACACTGTTGGCTTCTGCGGGAAGTTTCTGTTTACCGCTGTTATGGTGTTTGGTGCCCTCCTGCTGTTAATTTTGGGCCTGTCCTCAAAGCAAACAGAAAAAAATATTCCTCCTCAACAAAGTTTAAATATCCTTAAGATCTTCATAGTAAGGCTAGACATCTATTAACTAGCATAATAACAAAAATCTTCTTTAAGGCTTTATGGACACAATACTTAACATTCTAAGGTAAATGATATGCATTATGCCACGTGGGACTGCATGCTTGGGGCAAGGGCTGCTTTTTGGAATAAGTATCAGTCTCACCTGTAGCTGCTCCATTTTTGAAAGAATATGTGACTTTGTTCATGTGCTGACCAACGTATTTCCAGATACGACAGAAAATATTTCCCAGCAAAGGATAACTGTATTGTTTAGAACCATTTCCGAGAAATGATTATTTTCTTCTTCCTTGTTGTTCATCTGGTATTGCTTTTCTTAACTAAATGCTTAGATTAAAATGTTTTCCCCAGAATTATTTTTTTTAAGGTTTTTTTCCTTAGAAAACAGGTTGTTGGGAGTTTTTCCCATTAGCTCATCATAATGTTTGTCAAATTATGCTTCTGTGTGGCTTGGAGCTGAACAAAATCAATGTGGAGCATCACAGAAACCCAAAATCAGTTACCAAGTATGAAGAGGTCTGAATTGAAAGGACTTCTTTTTTCAAGATTATAGAGCCATTACAATGGCGACCCCTGATTTCATAGAGGGTGGGATCAAGGTCACAGCAACAGATCACACTAAGCCCTGCTCTAGTAATGCATTCATATCGCCATTAATAATTCTCAAAATAAAACAAATTAACACTAGCAATAACAATTTAAGTACTCTTCTCACCACAAGTACAGGAAATGTTAGAATCACTTGAAGCCAAGTGCAAGGATTTGAGTGATTTAGGTTTAAAGAGAGATGAAATGCTTGTGTCTCAAAAAGACAATCCGGCTGCACTCTTAACCATAGTTGGGATTGAACACGGAAAGATCTGCTGTTGAGTAAACATGCTTGGAATCAATTTGACAATCTCCCTTCCTTCTCAGAGTTTTTATAGTGAGAGTATTTGCAAACACTGCCTGCATTTAAGGATAGCTCACCAATGTGGGCAATGTCCAGGGACCTGGATATTTAGAAGATAAAATTTCTGTGTGGTATGGCTTCTAGATACCCTATATCATCTTTGTTTTCAATCTCTGCAATTACAACCTCATGCCAGCCACTTCGGGAACAGAAAAGGAAACACAGAGTGACCCATGCTACCAGTTGGGTTCAGCCTATTGTTTCTGGGTATTCATTGACATTTCATCTTTTTTTTTTTAAGTCCACCTAAAGCCACATTTTTGGACTAATTAATATCACATTAACATTACATATATAACATAGTCCTCTTAAACCTGCTTGTCTAAAGCTGTATCCTCCTTGAATAAAAAAAATCAAAGCAGTATACAATATAAAAAAATAAAATAACAGTTATACAAAATCAGTAGTAAAAATATCTTTAAAACCTAACAAACCCGTCACAGCTAACAGCCAATGAAAAACTATCTGGGGGTGGGGAGGCAGCCAAATGAAAAAGGAAGATGTATAGCCTTTCCGAAAAAGAGAAAGTATTAATCAACTCTTCTGGGAGTTTACTCGGTTCAATGAATTTATAACCAACATTAAAATCAACAAGCTTAATTTCAATCACAAAAATCTTTTTTAAAAACATCTTACAATGGTTCTTAAAGCTTTTATCATAAAGATCGGATGTGATGCAATAAACCTAATTTAACCTAGTCTTCGGGGGTGGGGGGAAGGCTTTGGAGTTGCATAGTTTGGCAAACATGGGAATGCTGGCACCCATGGTCAGTCTGAGGCATCATATTGAGACACTGAGGAAGAGGTGGTTTCTTGTATATTTAGAACTCAACCTTTTAAACAATGAGGGAACGAACAGGAAAAGGTACGTATACTGACCCAATGAGATATGGAAGTATGTGGGAAGTGAGGGATAGGAGTCCAGATAATAATAAATACAAGTTATTTGTTATAATATTTCTATCCTATCTATGGACCTGTAAGGCAGCTACAAATGTTAAAGTCACAATAAAACAAAGAATATTACATTATACATTTTGGCTGAAAACATCCAACTAAAAAGAAACAACCAAGACCTTAAAAAAAAAAGCAGATTTTTCTAGGACCCAATAGCCCCCTGGAAACTAAATGCCTTAAATTGGCTTCTCAAGGCAACTTCCCTAGGAAGGTCATGTTCTGTGTTACCACCCACCAGACCTCAGACAATGTGGCACTACGCAGAGGGCCCCCTGAAGGTGACCTGGATGTAGGTAGACCCTTATGGGAGAAGACAGTCTTGTTCCTGGACTGTAAGGCTTTTTAGATGAAAAACAGCCATTTGAACTGGGCCTGTAACTAAACTGGGAGCCATGTAAATGGTCAAGTATTATGTGCTCGAGCACCCAGCAAGCATTGTACAGCCACAATCTATATTACCGTATATACTCGGGTATAAGCCGACCCAGTATAAGCCGACCCCCCCAAACTTGAGGCCAGAAAAGGGAATTTCTTATTGACCCGCGCATAAGCCGAGGGTCAATAAGAAATTCCCTTTTCTGGTAAAGCTGCGCTCTAAAATGGCGGCCGCCATTTTAGAGCGCAGGGAAGATCTTGCCCCTGCCCCAGGTCGCCCTCCCACCGGCCTCCCGGGACCTCCCAACCCACCCTGACCCCAGTGCCATTCAAGGGGGGGAGGGGGGAGAGCCCCTGAACCCCCTACTCACCAGGAGAGTCGGCGGCGGCAGCAGCGGCGCAGCCTTCCCGGCCCTGCAGGAGGCCGCTGCCGGCCAGAGGAACCCTCGCGGGTCCGGCGGCGGGAGCGGGGCGGCCTTGCTGGCCCTGCAGAAGGCCCCTGCCGGCCGCTGCCGGCCGGAGGATCCCTCGCGGGGCCGGCGGCAGGGGCGGGGCGGCCTTGCCGGCCCTGCAGAAGGCCCCTGCCGGCCGGAGGAACCCTCGAGGGCCCGGCGGCGGCGGTGAGAATGGTAAGTTCCCCCCTCCCTCCTCTCCCTCCTCTCCCTCCTCCCCCCTCCCCCTCCCCTCCCCTACCGTATTGACCCGCTTATAAGCTGAGTTCGGCTTTTTCAGCCCTTTTTTTGGGCTGAAAAACTCGGCTTATACGCGAGTATATACGGTAGTTATAATTGCTGATCACTTTCCAACAATAGCCCCATGTAGAGCATGCTACAACAATCCATTCTGGATCCGGAGTAGGAATATTATAGTAACATTCTCTGAGAATTAGGTGTAAATATCTCACTTTTAGCGTTGGTGTGTGTGTGTTAAGTGCCGTTAAGTCGCTTCCGACTCATGGCAACCCTATGAATGAAAGTCCTCCAAAATGTCCTATCTTTGACAGCCTTGCTCAGACCCTGCAAATTGAAGGCTGTGGCTTCCTTTATTGAGTCAATCCATCTCTTGTTGGGTCTTCCTCTTTTCCTCCTGCCCTCAACTTTTCTGAGCATGACTGTCTTTTCCAGTGACTCTTGTCGTCTCATGACGTGACCAAAATACGATAGCGTCAGTTTAGTCATTTTAGCTTCTAGGGTCAGTTCAGGCCTGATTTGATCTTTAACCCACTGATTTGTTTTTTTGGCAGTCCACGGAATCCGTGGCATTGATATCTTGCCTTCAAAGTTTACTTAGTGACCTTGGGCCAGGCACACACACTCAGCCTAATCTATCTCACATAATTGTAGGAAGGATAAAATTGAGTAGAGGAGAACAATATAAGCTGCTTTGGGACCTCATTGGGAAGAAAGAAGGGTAGAAACTAAGTTAATAAAATAAATTATCTAGGGCAGATTGAGCAATGTGCTTATCAGTGTTGTGTAAAACCTAGCCACAAAACATGATGACAACCTGTACTAAAATTTCAAGATCAGGGATTGGAGTGTACTCCCACATACTTGAAACCAAATTAAATGTAACAGCTCTCCTGTGGTAATTTAATATTGCTAGTGTGCAGTGCCTAAGATCACAAACAAAATAGGGCGATTTGTGATAGGTACTTTACAACCCCCTAGTAAACAATGTTCCGGCACAAGGGTAGCCATCTTCCTGCTGAGGGATCTCCCACCCCCAGCTCCTGTTGCCCACTGCCACTCAGCTGGGCAGTGGTAGGGAATGCCTAGTGAAACGGGGGGAGGTTGACTAGAATCCCCGGTGTCATGATGTCATTGCTGGTATAACTAAGAAGTGATCATTGTGCTGGGTGACGCTTTATGGTTAAACCATAGAGATTTGGGTGAACTCTAGAGCATCACCCTGCTGTGATGACATGACTTCCAAGTCACAACAGAAGTGGTCATTGCACTGGGGATACCGATCCTCCTTCTCAAGTCAGGAAGACCTCACCTCCCCCATTTCCCACTAGTTGCCATGCCTGGCAGCCCTAAATGGCAAAGTGACTTAAATTTTAGAAGCAATGTAATCCACGGAGCTCCCAAATAAATAAATTCCTCCCCCCCCCCCCAGTTATGGAAAAAGTCTACCATTTGGCCAGAGTCTCTTCTGGATCAGTGTTAGGAAATGAGTGTTTTAAAATACAATTAACAAAAAACAGCAGGTCCTCAATACAGAGATTCATTTCATGCTTTGACCTGTGGTAGACAAGTCTAATAGACTTGCGAGTTTAATGTTAAATCCACATCTTTGAAGATTTAATCCAGTTTTGATGACATTATTACTGGTATTCATTTTTCCCTCTTCTGTACACCCAATTCAGATTTTGGATTTGTACTGTGATTTAGCTGTCTCCCTCAGCAGTTTATATTCAGGAATTGAGTGGTGCCATATTGGGAGGAGGTGGTTGGTATAAATTTGAGGAATGTTCAAAATGAGTGCCGAGGCTTGGATCCCATGGAGGATATCCGTTGATCGAAGGGAATGATTTTTACTGATTCCCCCATTCTGCTTCAGACCTCGGATTTCCCCCACGCTTTCCCTAGAAGCAGAGTTCTGGGGATATTTTGGGGTGCAGTGGGAGGGCAGAGGCTGGAAGTTGTCGTGCTGCATGGACAGAAATCTATCTGCAGAAATCTCTGGTGGATCCCAGCCAAAATCTGTAGTTTTTATATGCTTTGAGATATTGAATTCACCAAACAGATTTTGTATGTTTCTATGAATTGCTTACATTACATGTTTATATCTCTCCTTGGGTACTCTTGTTTTTGTACCATTTAAAAATACATACATATATATATGTATATATAACAAACTACATGAACAAATAAATAGGATGCTTTTTTGATACTCGGTAAAGTTTTTTTTTCCAGTGGCAGTAGATCATGAAAGTTCTTTCAACTATTTAATTAAAGATTCCGATGGACTTCTTGCAAAATATGAGACAGCATTCAAGAAAAAAAACTTGAACTTGGTTCGTTGTCCTTAAAATGCAAATTTTAAAACTCCTGCAAAATTTAGGCCGATAAAGGATAAACATTTAACAAGGTTAATTTTCGTCTTCTGTGAATACACTGTGCGCCTAAACATAACTGTTGTAATCCACAATGCTCTTTTCATGTAAATAGGGCTCTGGCTGCACTGTACATTCATATGCTTTTTGTAGCATAGTTTACATTGTTGCAATTATTTGTAATCTGACCCAGCAGTCTTTGGGCTGATGCTCCTGTAAGAAACATGCTTTGATATTTGGGTATATTCATACAGTTCTTCTGAGAAAGCTGGCCAGTCTTTTGGGATAGATCAGTGTGACATTGTTTCCATCATCTTCTTTTTCTCCCAGTCATTTAAACTCTCTAGTCAGTTTGAATTTTGAGAAATATGGGAGTGTAAACATTAAATTATTATTTTCACTTTTGCTAAGAGCAGTGATTCTGTTAGTGGTTATATTGTGTGAGCTGCCCTGAGCCCGGCTTTGTGGGGGGTGGGGGGAGGATACGAGTTTAATAAAATAAATAATTTCTAATTACGGATTTCATCATTTCTCATCTTTATTATCTAAACACTTAGACATCTCAATGGTCTTTAAAATATCTTATCTTGCATTTCTTCTTTGGAATGTCCAAGGCACATTTACAAAAATAAAATATAATAAAACACTATAAGCACTGTACTAATCAAGGGATCAAAAATAATAATAACAGTAAAGTAGGGCAGAACTATCCCAACAAAAGAGTAAAAATTACTTACAGCAATTAACGCTTTTGATAAATGCTTTTGACAAAGACTAACGCAGGGATAGTTGTGCTATATGAGGTGCATGCGTGACATCTTGCACAGAGGCCAGAGGTGTCTCAAGGGAACACAGCGGGATGCAATGAACTCAACTGGCAGGATGGGAAGCTGCAATCTAGACATTCTCCAATGAGAGGAGGCATATTCCTCTCTTTAAGTAGGTGTACTTTTACATTTGGTAAAACTGCAAGACTGATTTCCCAGGGAACAGAAAAAATGATGCAGATCAGATGCACGGTATGGTCACTGCAAGCTGACCCTGATGCATGCAAAATTTTAGTGCATATAAGCCCTACTGTTGTTTCTCTTCGTTTTGAGAACTGCTTCTATTAACTTTTAACTAATGTTGAAAATGCTTACCCCTTGCCCATGCTTACCCTTTGCCTATAGATCTCACCTTCTCACAGTGTGTTTTTTGGTTTTGTGGTATACAGTAGGGAGCCCCAATGTTCAAGTCTGTGTTCACATAGAACCAATATACAGTGTTTCTTTTACTGCACTTTCTGAACATCTTATGCCTGCTTGTGCTGAATATCTGAAAGCTTATATCTTTTCAAGAAGCTACTCAAAATTGGTATTGACTGGATGCAATAGATGTTTTGTTAATCTAGCTCTGACATACAAAAGGGAAATCCCAGTCATTTTTTAAACATGTACGCCATTTCAGTTGTACATCATAAAGAGAGAAGGAAGGAAAGGACTACCGGTATCCCTAAATCCTCCTTTTGGAAGGACATTTTACCTTCATTATATCTGTTTTGTAATTTACACTGGAAATATCAGACCTGAACATATTCTAAAAGGAAAGAATATGCATGATTATATACAACTAATGGCATCCTTTGAGGTCACACGGTAAACCATGATAGAACACCTCGCTTCCCCTTTCTGCACCTTATATAGGTGCCATAAGGCTGACTTGCCTTTCCTAGGGGTTCTTCAGTGGAACTTGGTAATCCATACATTTATCTGCTAAACACTATTTTCACTGTGTTAATAAAATCAGATGTAGTCTTTGATTTATCCATTAGAATAGCTGATATATAATTGGTAGCAATATTTATTGTAATTGTTTATATTTTAATAAACCCATGGGTATTTTAATCTACAGAATAATGTATTTAAGATACTGTTTAACTCGACGACTAAATTGTGCTCAGGCTTGATGGAGGTCTTAATCCGCAATGCCAGTAAATATGTGTATCAGAATGATCACACTTTGCATCATTTGTTGAACTGAGATCCTTTGAAATGTCTCTTATCGATCTCGTACTGATATGTGGTATTCCATCTGTTGTTGGGTGAAGTAACAATCTTGTTTTATGGCTTTTATAGGTGATTCCTTAGCTAAATTCTTTATTGTTTGCTTTATAATGTAAACATTTGATGTCCAGAATTGGCATGACGTATGTGCTTCTGTTCCCTCTGTCCCCTCCCCCCGCTTATATAACAACTATCTGTATCCCTGTAAAAAAAAAGTCACCCTTGGAAGAATTATTTTTGAACTTTTTTTTTGCTGTTAGTATTTCTATTGAACAAAGGTAAAATAAGCCAAACAATAAGTGCTAATTTGGCATGGAGGGGGTGTTAACTTGATAGAGTGCTTTACTGTATTGATGCCCTCCCCCCCCCAAAGAGAAGCATAACGTTGATGTTTGTCTAAAGAATTCTATTGTACTTGGATGGTTTAAAAACTTTTGGTCTTGCAAAATATATTACTGAATGATGGTCAGATGATGATACAGAAGTAGCAAGTATTGTTTCCACAAACAAGCATTTCAGGGATCATATTTTATTTTAGGATTGTCCTATATATTATGTAAACAGGAGGACATTTTCTTCATCCTTTCATTAAAAGATGAAATTAACATATCAAATGAGACACAATTAAGAAGAGTACTTCATATTTATTTTTAAACGCTCCATTCGTAATAATTGCTCATTCTTAAGACATTGCAGGATCTCCTTGATAGTTGTTTTCCTAGTCATAGATGTTCCAGCTTGAACAGGACTCCAAGAGGAAGGTATTTTAAGTTTTTCATTATATAACTAAAGGGCAATTTCTGTTCTCTCTCACCGTTAAATACAGGAGTCTATTCAATAAAACACAACTTAGCAGAGCAAAATTTCCCTTTCATTTTTTTCTGAAGATTTTTAAATACTGTAATTATTTTAGCTCTTGATTTTATCCAGCCTTTGGCTGATTTTTACAATATATTTTCCCTTTCTTTTAAGAATATATTAATTTATTGGCTGTATTATGTATGGATTTTGATTTGACGTATAAAAAATGTATTTTTTAATGTGCTGCCCAACATGTTTTAGTAGTGCTACAACAAGAAGGCCGTATTCCATATAGGCATAAAGCAAAGAGAAACTGTTATGGCTGAGTATGTTCTTTTTCATATTGGTCAGTCACTTTTCTGAAGCTGATTCTTTACATGGTAGTAGAATTTGTATTTAACAATGAAGCCTTCAGTCCAAAGTGGTGAGGCATATCCAAATAGGAGTGTTAGAAATAGTTTCTGAATGCATTTAATAAGCATGATTGAGTACGAAGTTGTTCAAATTTTAACTTAAATGCCATTTGAGCAGAGCAGTTCTGCAGACAAGGACTGAATATTTACAAACCAGAGGGAGAAAATCTGACCAAATTGATTGTGCTGTATTCCACCATTGGACTGTTATTTAATGTAATGTGCCCATATTCTATGGCACAGACTGGGTACTCACAACTAGGGCATTTGTAGCATGAAGTATAATTTCAAATAATGTGTTATAGATCAAACTTCCATGTGAACATTGTACAGATTTATAGACAAGTTACTTATATGAACTGCTTTCAAAGTCAGCAGTATCTGTTTCCCGGAAAAGCTAAAGAAACTGAGAAAGCAGGACAAGCAAAAGTGGGCCATTTCAAGAGGTTGATGGCTGAGCTTATTTTAAAGAGGGTTTTTTTTTTTTAATGTGACCATCTGATAATTTGAAATTCTGATTAAAGCTTCAGTTACATTTAACTCTTTCTTCCGACAAGGTACTTCCTTACCACTGTTTTGTCGGTAACCTATCCTACAGAAGACAGTTGATGATAATGTTTGTAATAAACCCTTGCGCAGTATGTCAAATTTTATATTTCCTTTAAGTAAAAAATACAGCTGCACTGCTGTGGCATTTACAGTACTTTTACTACTATATTTAATTTTTGGAAATTCTCCATTGACGTCCATGTTAATGCAGCATGTAACAAAGAACAACCTCCAAAGCTGAAAAGTTAGAAAAGAAAAAAAGACAGCTGTTTATGTCTTATTGTTTCAAGATCATTTAAGATAATTTAGATATATTCTGATTTCCAAATAATAATAATCTGAGATCATACGCATCTGGAAATGTAATGTCAATTTCCATTGCTATTTATGTGTTACATAACCAGGACATGCATTGTATACCTCTTGTATTTCCATTTATACCTAGATTTAATTTAAATTAAGGCAAATGAGTATAGCCACTTAATAGACATTATTACAATCATATATCAGCTTTAATGGAAATATACTGGCTGCATGACTAAAATGATTATGTAAATAATAAATTGGGCAACATTATCAACCAGTAGGTTTGCAACCAAGAAACCTTCTGTGACTGTCTAACATTTAGAACACTGTTTACTTACTAAAATAAAATGTTTACTATTAATATCCTGCTAGATATTCAAAGTTTAATGATTTTTGCTTCTTATACATATCAGACAACCTTTTCAGTTTTTGATTCATCTTGCATGTGAAAATAATTCTTTAAATGGTTTAATTTAGGCAGTGGATACTGGAGCAAAACTATTACATTAAAATTATATATATATAAACAAAATTGATTGTGTCCTACTGTGTTTACAGTAAATTGAATCCATAACAGTACATTACAGTGCCTCCAAATATGAGCCTGTTTGCTAAGATAAACTCAGACCTATAGGTGGCTGTCTACTTTCACAATTGAAGTGTCAGACTTCTCGTTCACAATGTGCCAAAGTTGTGCACTGAAATTATAATGGTGAGGCATCTACATGTGCATGCATGGTTGTAGGGGACAGAGGTTTTTCACCAATGAAATTTACAAGAAAGGAATCTCTGCGGGGGGGGGGGGACTAAATATTCTGTCTTCACTCAGATTTAGCCATGTCATTTGAAATACAGTACCAATTTGTAGCATTTTATAGATGTCTTACAATTGATGAAATGACTTTGTGTATGCATTGTGGATTGTAGTCTTAATTCAATTGCTAGCCAGCAATTTAAATGATAATTATAAATGGAAATATCCCAACAGTTCTAAAATATTGAGATAAGGCAAAAAGGCCTGGTGTCTGCAGTTTTATAAGTAAACTTGTTATAGCTGATGTGCTGTACTGGGACTTCGAATATGCAAACCTCAGTAAATTTGGCACCCTTATCATATGCTGGAAGTTGTGTTTATAATTCCAGATTAGTTTAGTTACACTAACAGGGAATTTGCACCATTTCATTCTAAATGTTTATTTGCTGCAGCAGTTCACCATAAACAGATTTTGTGTGTGAGAGAGAACATGGCAGACTGTGAAAGTTCCTTCTTGGGAGGAATCCCCTCCAGAGATAAAAGACGGCTTTATTTATGCCATTACCACAGAATTCCACACATGCTGTGAGAATTCATCAGTTTTTCTTGTTCACATATATCACCTTATTGAATCACCACTCCGGTACATACTCTCATTGGGCCAGTGCTCCAGTTTGCATGGTGAAAGAGTGTTGCCTTCCATACACATGGCACATTGGTAGAACATACTACACTGCGTGGCCTGACATACTTGATTTCCCTTCTTCCTTTTGGAGGGAAGAATCCTGCGGATCAGGCCCTAATGCATACAGGCTTCTGTGGCATTCCTGTCTAACATTGACATTGTGTGCATGGATGGGAGGGGAAGTGTACTCCTCTGTCACTCAAATTGGAATGCCTGCCTACGTTAACTGTGTTAATACGAAGTTCATGACAATATTAACTATGAATTAATTACACTTCAATTTATCCAAAATTATTATCTGATATATTTTGGGTAGGTAAGTGCTAGGTGCTTCACTGTCTGCCCAGAATTCTAAAGTTAACACAGATAAGGTAGAGGTGAATGGAAAGGGCAGGACTTGGTAATGAAAGAGTAAAAAGGGTAAAGAAATGATGGTATTGGTAACAGAAAGCATGGAATAGATGAGGGCATAGTGATTTCCAAGTGATTGGAAATCCAATTAATTTTGGCAGTGCCATAATGAATTAGTAAATTCCTACTATAAAATATTATGGTCTTGATCCAAACATAGAAATTGGGAATTAGATTTTGTCTTTAAAAAAAGGAATGAAATTTATCTTTAAAATGCACATCATTGTAATCAGATCTCAATATTTCAGTGGACCCTGCTTTTGATTTTTAAATATCTGGAACTAGAAAGAAAAGTGGACCATATTTTTGTTTGATTATTCCTAGCATCTGTGAACATTGATTGCAGAAATAATAAAGAGATGATATTTGGAGTACTCCCATAACTCCTGTCGGAGATGCATAGAAAGAATAGCTATTTTGGGACATTTCCTCTTTGGATTTTAGTGGAGTTAACTATGAAGTTTTTTATGGGGATTTATTTTTTACAGAATACAAAAAGATGCAGTGAGAGTACTACCAAAACTGTACATGAAGGACATATATTCATTTTCAGGCAATCTACATTTCTGAAACCACACATATGTCTACTTAAAGCCACAGAGACCTTCATGAGAAGATTAAATTTCAACAGTAATTATTTAACTGGATAAATCATATCACTTCTCTCACTACTGCAAATGTATTGGGTCTATCTGAAGGGAAAGGAAAGCACTTAGAGCCGATATCGTAGAGACATTGCCTCAGTGCAACCGAACAGTGGATAAAACCGGCACAGGTAATGATTTTCTTCATGGCCAGCTAAAACTTATGAATGCATGCAAAATAAATGTTTCAACATTAGCTTGATTTTCAAAGTGAACACTCCCTCCCCCCGGCTCCATGTTCTGCAATTAATTTGCACAAATACAAAGAAGGCAAGGGGAAAAAATCTAGATTCACAATCTAACATCTACACCGGCAATAAGCTTTGCTGAGCCTACCAGTTTCCATCCCTTAAATAACAAAAGAAACGTTTTTGACAGCTGAAAACTCAGTTGTTCTATATTATTGAACAGGTTCTTGCATGTGCACATAGGTTATGAATAGGTCTCTGGAACTAGTTTATGCACCTCAGGATGCAATCCTAAACACACTTAGTAGTCACACTGACCTCAGTGGGATCTACATCTGAATAAATATGCATATAGTTGGGATATAAGTAATAATAACATTTGATAATGAATTTATATTATACACATTATATTAAAAAGGAAAAATTCCTGCCTGCAGGTTTATAGCTTAAATTTTTAAAAATAGTACACCGCTGGAGTTTCCACATACTATGCTGCATTTCAACTAAGTATAATACAATAGGCACTGTGGCAGCATTTTACAGTGTTTCTGTTTGCTTTTTGTGGTGTATAGTAGGAAGCCCAACCACTCAAGTGCGTTCATGTAGCACCAATGTACAGAGTTTTTTTCTTGCATTTTCTTTACGTCTTTTCCCTGCTTGTCTTGAATATCTTCAAGCTAAGTTATATCTTTTCAAGAAGCTACTCAAACTTGATATCGACTGGATGCAGTAGATGAACTTCTACCATTTGTAATGGAGGAGTGATTAAATAGTTGGTCATCTTACGACTTTTTGCTTTGTATCCCTTGGCACCATTTCCCATTACTTTAAAGAAGCTTCAAGGAAGATTTGTTCCATGGTTGAGCACTCTGAAGTACTTTACCTGATGAGATATAATCATAATCCAAATAGAGATCACTGTATTCCCAGGTTGTTACACAAGAGCCATAACAAGGGCGAAGCAAGTGAGGCTCTTGCCTTGGGCCCACAAAGCTGAGGGGCACTATATCTATATCTATATATCTATATCTATAGATAGAAATATATATATATATAGAAATGCACCCTTTTCTTAATGGCATGGCAACTTGTGACAGTTATGTGCATATATATATATATATATATATATATATATATATATATATATATATATATATATATATATACACATACACATATATATATAATATGCACATAACTGTCACAAGTCGCCATGCCATTAAGAAAAGGGTGCATTTCTGTAAATTCAAATTGAACCAACCAAGCAGGGGCAGCTGGTCCATTCAGGCAAGAGGCAGTGCTCCACCAAGCCCAGCTCTTTGCTGCTTTCCTCCTTTGCAGTAAAAGTAAAGTAAAACTAAAGCCTTACTGAAGTTATTACCAGTTCATGGTGCTTGCAGGCTGTCAAATTCCTCCAATTTTAGCCTACTTGTCTTTCCGGACTTCAGGCAAGATCCTCCCTAAACTCAAGTTACAGGGTTTCCTTCCCCACAGGATCTTTTTTGGGGCAAAGCCCATGGCCTTTTATGCGTGGCTGTTTCCCTCATGGTCACCCCTCTGACCAGTTCGGATCTTTGCTTTGCTTATGCATGCCGTTTCCGACCGCCAGAGGTCACCTTGTTCTCACCCTGCATTTCCCCACGTTTTGCTCGTGTTTTTAAATTTGAGATAAAACAGGTCTCTGAAAACATGGGGGGGGGGAAACGTAGGGGAAGAGCGAGGAGACCTCTGATGGCCAGAAACAGCATGCATAATCAGAGCAAAGATCTAAAGTTGTTGGAGGGGTGACCATGAGGGAAACAGCCATGCATAAAAGGCCCATGGCTGCCTAATGCAAAACTACAGAAAGAGGGTGAGGCATATTAAAATAAAAAAAAGATTGACAGGCTAGGGCAGGCCATTAGTTTCTTATGGAATTTATTGACCAATCAGACACTCTCAAGGGCAGCAGAACACTTTAGCTGGAAGTGTGATGAGGGAAGGGTTTTTTGTTTTATTCTTCTGTAATCAAGGATGTGTTTGTCCCCCATTATATAATTACTTTCCCACCAGATGTAGTACATAAAGTCTGCAGTCCTAAGCACACTTATTAGTGAGTCTGCCCCATTGAGCTCAGTTGGACTTCTGAGTCAACAATATGCTTAGGATTGTACTGCCAATCTGTCTACCCTTCCCCCCCATTAAACTTCTGTAGTGACAATACACAGGCAAAATCATTAAAACAGTATTGTGTGTGTGTGTGTAAGTGCCGTCAAGTCGCTTCCGACTCATGGCGACCCAATGAATGAAAGTCCTCCAAATTTTCCTATCTTTGACAGCCTTGCTCAGATCTTGCAAATTGAAGGCTGTGGCTTCCTTTATTGAGTCAATCCATCTCTTGTTGGGTCTTCCTCTTTTCCAGTATTAAGGTATAATTATTAGTTGATGTTTTAAGGACATATGTGATCCATAATTTGAGACGTGGCAGCAGTATATTTTAGCTGCTAAGAATGAAATCATAATTCTCAAGCATTGAAGAAATAATTATCTCTAAACTTTTTGGCCAACAAAAAAAAGGTGGGGGGGAGTCCACAAAATATCTTTTGATCTTATCTTTTGAGATGCTTAAAAAATTCTTTAACCCATGTAATCTGCACAAACTGAACTGTGTTCTGTCATAAATACAGTAAAATAGTCTCTTGGCCCACTACAAAGTTGAATCAAGGACAAGACTACACAAATATTGTGTAACCTAACCAGATGTCTCTTTCTATAGAGGACGTCTTTTATTTAAAAGGATCGTTGCTCATTCAGAATACTATAGCTCCATAAATTTAATGAGAGTTCCCCTTATTTCCTCCCCAGCTTTATAAAACTCCAAAAATACTAAAGCTTGGCAGCATCCTAAACTTGACATTTTGATCTGACAACCTAATTTAACCCCATTTTTTAAAGGCATAATTATATCCAGCATGGAGTTGTTGTTGTTTTTTTAAAGCAATTCCTTGCTTCCTAATTCCTACATCGGCTGTTTGGATAACTTCATATTTATATAAATGCTGCTCTAACTGTTTCTGTACATATTTCCTGGTGCTCCTTGCTATTAGAGTTTTTTTTTAATTGACTCATTCTCTGGGGTTTTTCTTTTCCTTTTATCTTTTTATAATAGCGTTTTGTCTTTTCTGGAAAGCCTAAAAATCTCTCTTCGGGTGCATTTTATCAACATGTAAATAACCTTCTGAAAATAAACAGAGTTGGGTACTTTTTGCGTTAAAGCTTTTTAGGGTTTCTGCACCATTTTTTCACCAGTCCTTTTTCTGCTCTTCCTATCTGGCTACAGGAACGTTTGCTTTTTAAAAGAAGATAACCAAACCACAGTTTATCTAGGTTCATGGTGATTCTACGTTTGTGGCCCGCAGCTTAATGGTCCGAGGCTTCAAATACCTACTTCGGTTGTCCCCAAGGGCATAGGTATGCCCAGTAGGAATGACCTTTTGGAATGGCAAGACTCCATGCCATGTCATAGACAGCTTTTGAAACTAACTCCCTTCAGTCTCACACGTGGCAGAGGAGCTGCTATTTAAGAAACACAAGCCCAAAGTTTCTTGGTCACGCAGAACTAGCCATGCAGCTCTTTGGGATCCCTGTAGTGTTTTTACAAACCTAGCTCTCCCCTTCTGCCTTTTTTTAGAGACTTTGCAATACCATTCATAGTTTGCCTTAAACTGTAGATACTTTGGGGGCATTGCTTTTTCCCCCCTTTAAAGGTCTACGGTTATTGTATGGCAGAACCAATGTGCCTGATTGTCGTTTATTGGGTTTTTTTAAAATTGGACACATCTTGAGCGAAGCTCATTTTGCTTCAGTATTTTCTACTTAAGGATAATCATATTCACTTGGCATAATAAAACAAATGGAGGTCCTTTGAGGGTTGTAATTTGCGTGGTTGATAGAGGTATATTGATTTTTTCTCTCTTGCAAATATAGGAGGTCAAGACACAAACTTTCACTTTTCATGTTTCTTCTGGCACTTCCATTTTAACGGGAGAAACTAGGTAATCTGCATTACGCCCTTTAAACGACCAAATAATGTATTTTTTCCTCTTTTTTAAAAAATCCCTCTTTCTAGGCCAAGTGCAATTAAAATGCACACAAGTAGATGAATCAACACATGCCCATAAGCTGTGGTCACTTCGAGAGGTAGTCATTTTAACATTATTATGATAAATCAAATGAAAAAGAATAGTAATATATTTATGATGATGGCATCCTCATTATACAGTTATTTTAAAATTATTGACGGATTTTGAGGAAGCCACTGAAAAAACCATAGCAAGAATGCTGGTCTCAGTTTAATCATATTTCTGTTGGATCCAGTCTACAGAAATGTGGAAATATGTGACACGAATGCTAAAACAATTTCTTCTACCAAACTGGCTAGAAATGTTTGACAATTCACATGCTAGCAATCTCAAATAATCAAATTAGAATGACAACACTGAGTTATCAATTGGATTATTTGACTTAAAATATTTTGATTGACTGGCAATGCAATCCTATGCATAGTTATTCCAGTCTAAGCCCATTGACTGCAATAGACTTATGCTGGAATAACTTTGAATAGGATTGCACTGTGGGGGGGGGGGAGTTCCCTCAGTTAATTTAGCATCTTTAATATCTTATAAAACCTGAGGATGGCAGTAACAATTTCAGAAAACAAATTTGTCCTTTCTCATGGAACGGAATAAGAACAATCCTAAACAGATCTACTTAGAATCCCACTGAGGATATTCAGTGCAGCTTTCTCCCAAGTAAGTATTCTTAGGATTGTACTTAGGATTGTACTTAACATCTCTTAAAATTATGCCTACTGGTTCACATACATACTCTAAACCCAAAATAAATGTGTATTTCCTCAAAATTATTTGCTTACTCATGTACACTTTTATGTAGATTTAACAATTAATTAAGTGCATTTTCTGGAAAAAAAACTTAAATTGGGTGACATCTCTAAATCAAATGAGAAGTTATGATATAGCACTTTGTCTGGAAATACCAAGGGACATCAGGATCATTATCACATTAAACCTATCTATGAAAAGTAGATAGGCCAGGATGTATTTTTCCTGTTCACAATGTTCAAGCTTTGGTCAGGTATTTTATCAAAGAGTGATGCACCAGGCCTAATTATAGTAATTGACAAACTCCAGCATTTTGGAAGTAATAGAACCAATTCATGTGTCTGCCTTCATTCAGTCATACTGACACCAACTTGAATGTAAATGTTAGACATGCTCATCAGGGATATGTCAATGGCCAGCAACACTACATTAGGTATTTCATAATTGGAAGAGACGTTTCATAGAATGCTTTCACACAGAAGTTCACCATTGCCACTGTGTGATTGTAGAGGCTGAACTGGCTCTTCTTGGGACTATGTTTCAAGATTGCTTTGAGGATGCAAACGTGTGCGCATCGGTTCTGACCATTAATGGGTGTTACAGGATTCTTGCCACCTTCCAGGCCATTTGATTCTTTAGCATATTATATTTATTTCTTTGCCAGGCATTATATGACAGATTATACAGTTCATGGTTGGAAACCTGTTAGGGTACAGTAGACTGCAACAAGAGTCTGAGTCAATACAAATGTATAACAGTACATGTCAATACAACAGGGTAAAATGTGGCTCAGATTATTACATGTTGTGGGATATGCTGCATATATTTGCCCTTTATTATCCATCAGATTTACTGTATGGTAAGTTATTCTGAAAGTGTTACACTGAACGCAGCATATTTATTAATTTAATAGAATTTGTTTCAAAGTACTCGGTTCAGTGGGTTTTGTGGTACTTAAAAAACGATATGGCTAGTCAGATATGAAAAGCTATAAGAAATGTCATTTAGTTATTCAGGAGACTGCCTTGGCAGGTGATTATGCTTTGTCCACTGTGTTTCTTTTCAAGCATATTAGTACATTATCTCAGTCTTGTAGCTGATAAGATACAGAATTATTATTCCCTTTTTCTCCTGACAGAACCCTAGAAGTCAATCCAGGTATAGTCCTTACAAAAATTCCAGCTACAACAAACAGTCCATAACAAAAAGATTTTACAGATGTTGGTGTTATGCCCTATTTACTAACTTTATGGTTCTGAAATGGTTATTCATTTTATAGTATTTGAAACTAATATTTGCCTGTTCTTTTAAAACAAAGAACAAGTTCTTGCTGGGCCACTCTAGACGTGATGGTGGCCATGGGGCAAACCCATGGCCACCAATGCCATTGTAGAGTAGTATTTAGCCCTTTAAAAATGCTGTTTGTGTGGGCAGATCAATGGTGCAGCAGCAACAGGCAATCTTATCTCCCCGCAGGCCTCTTAAAGTGCCGAAATAGCCAATGGAGGTGGGCTGCAAAGAGAGGAAACAAGGTTGCCTGTTGCCACTGTGCTGCAGGCCTGATCAGGATTGGGTGCTTGCAGCAATTTTTACATGACTAAATTCTACTCTAAAACGGTGTTGATGGCCATGGGTTGGCCCCATGGCAGCCTCACATTTAGTTTGGCCCTTAGTATCTGAAATCTAAGACACAGAAGAATAAGGGGATTATGTGTACTAAAGTTATCATAAACCAAGTTGTAATTTAAGTCAAAAAATCAAATCTCCAGGATCAGAGGACAGAGGGTGGTTCTTGGGGAAAGGATGTGTGGAGTCCCGCAGGGGGTGAGCCTCTCCCCAATGCCCTTTCACATACGTATGCGTCCCCTTTATCAGATAGTCAGAAGTTTCAGGCTGGGCTGTCGTCAAAATGCAGCTGACACCAGCTCTGTCTGTTAATGGGCAGCAGGCCAGATGCTGTCTCAGAAAATCTGGCCAAGTGCGTAGAGGCTTTGGTGGGGTGGTTAAAGCAGAACCAGCTGAAACTGAACCCATCAAAGAGGTCCTGTGGCTGAACTGGAGGGGCTGAGGTCAGGGAGTTCAGCTCCCCGCTCTGGAAGGATTTTAGCTAATACTGGCTCCCTCCATCAGGAGCTTAGGGGTGACTCTGGACACCTCCCTTTCACTGGAGGCCCAAGTCACAAAAACTGCCAGGATGGCATTTTTCCATCTCTGCCAAGCCCAGCAACTGACACCTTTCCTGTCCTGCACTAACATGGCTACAGTGATCCATGCTACAGTCACCTCGAGAGTGGACTACTGTAACTTGCTCTATGCAGGGCTGCCCTTGAAGTTACTCCAGACATTGCAACTGGTCCCGAATGCGGTGACGCAGGTCTTTAAGGGGACCCCATGGAGAGTGCACATAAAACCAGTGCTCCACCAGCTGCACTGGCTGCAGATTGAGTACTGGATCAAGTTCAAAGTATTGGTACTTACTTTAAAGCCCTAAACAGTCTGAGACCACTGTATCTATGGGACTGCCTCTCCCCCCCCCCCCCCCCGAGCATTACGCTCTTCTGGAAACAACTCTTTCGTGATCCCTGGCCTCAGATCCATCCAGCTGTCAGGGTCAGGGCCTTCTCAGCTCTAGCCCCAGCCTGGTAGAACTCTCTGAGACCCGTGCCCTGTGGGACTCAGCTCAGTTCTGTAGGCCCTTTAAGACGGAGGTATTCCGCCAAGCATATGGTTGAAGACTGTGATGGTTAGATCAGCTGGCCTCCCGTCTCTTTCCCCTTCCCCTTTTCCTTTTATTTCCTTTCCCCCTCCCATTGCACTCTCATCCTGCCTTTGTTTCTTTTTGGACCTGCAAGTTCTCTGCTGCTGTTGGTCTCCTTATTACCATCCTTGGACCCAGCTTCACCTATCAATGACAGCAACACCTGTAGGGGGTGGCCACATAGTGTGGGACGCCATCTTGTATAATTAGAATAGGAATTAGGGTTTTAAGTTATATGTTTTAACTCTATATCTCTATGTTTGTTGATTGTTGTAAGCTGCTCTGAGCCCGGCCTTGCCAGGAAAGGGGGGGATATAAATCAATTTTTAAAAATTAAATAAATAAATAAACAAACATTTTATAAAGAGGAACTTTGCACCAGGATGGCATTTTGTTCTGGTCCGGCTAAAAGGTAAAGGTCCCCTGTGCAAGCACTGGGCCATTCCTGACCCATGGGGTGACGTCACAGGCAGACTTTGTTTATGGGGTGGTTTGCCAGTGCCTTCCCCAGTCATCTTCCCTTTACCCCCAGCAAACTGGGTACTCATTTTACCGACCTCGGAAGGATGGAAGGCTGAGTCAACCTTGAGCCGGCTACCTGAAACCAGCTTCTTTCGGGATTGAACTCAGGTCTTGAGCAGAACTTGGACTGCAGTACTGCAGCTTACCACTCTGCGCCACGGGGCTCCTAAGACCGGCTAGTCAAGAGTTATTATGTACCTGCTAGTCAAAAGTTATTATGATTGCAAAGGCATGGCAGAAATCTTGGGGTTTTTTTTGGGGGGGGGTGTCCTCAGTACTTGCTTCTAGTCATCACCCGAGTCAGTAGTAAATTCAACCTCTCCGGCTAAGAATTACTGTGCCGTTCCATGGATGTGACAGTACTCAGAGCCCAAAGATTACCCACCTTACACTTATACTCCTGTGAGTGAGAAATCAAACAAAGAAGTTAAAAATTGTTTCTGAGAAAGAGGTTGAGTAGTCCTTTCCTCTTTCACTTAAAATGTTTTTGATTAGCAACAAACCATAATGACTTTCAACAATGAAGTGCTAAGGCCAAAATCGCACATGCATTGTAAAATGCAGCCATGTTGAAATGGGATGGTAAATCAACATGCACATCCTGTATGTCTTAACAGTCCATTCAGAAACATTTTGTCCAGTTTGTGTTTTTTCTGTATTTTTCCAGACCATTGCAAAAGAGGTCTGGGGGAAAAAAGAACACAGGAAAATCTGGAAGAAGAACAGAAGAGGAACTACTGGCAAATAATACTGTGCATAAGAGAGTGGGGAAACCTATGCAGTTGAGAAGCCAACCTGCAGCAAAAACCCACTACAGAAAAGGCCATCATTGGCTAGATAGGACCTCTCAGCTAACAGAAAGCATGACACTGCATAAACATTATAGCAGTGTTACATTAGCACCAGTGGCAAATGAGGTGGTCCAGAGTTTAAGATCTGATTGCTCTTCAAAACAAGGAACAAGTGAATCTATAAATAAGAACTTATTTTGTTGAATTATTTAAAAAAAGTCAGTTTTGTGGTAACAAATTAATATACTTCTGTTGACTGAAAGAGACCTACATCAGTTTAACACAGTACAAATGTTGCTGTGAGTTTAGTCCTGCTTATTAAAAGCTGAGGACAAAATTCCAATTGATCAGGATTTAGTCTAGAAAAATAAAATAAAGGATTATCTGCTTTGTGTCTTGCAGTATCTCATGAAATCTGTTGACTTTTGACAAGTTGCACACATAATATCTCTTAACCTTTCAGCTGAAAAGGAAGAAACCGTGTATGAATAACCGTTGCATAGCTTGCATTTAGAAAGTGAAAGTACAGTCTTTTTAACAGTTGATTTCCCACAAACTTTGTAGCTACGACAATGAAACAAAGAGGCACAGTGAGTGACAAGAAGGGAAATTGGGATGTTCAGATATCTAGTCTGAAAATGCAATTCACGTAGAAGCCAGTTTTAAATGTTACATTTTCTCATGGGCATATTCATTTTGGCAAATGTTTAAACTTCCAGCAAATTTATAGAACTATAAAATGGCCAGACATCTAGGAAAACTCGAATGGGGAAAATATCTGGAACAGATCTAATTGCTATGATTGGGGGTGGCTGAGTGATTTCTATGGGTTACAATTGTCCTGTTTGGTTACAAGGCTGACCAAGCACCCTAGTAAATGGAATAAGTTTGAAAGAAGATTGGAAGAGAATCCAAGTAAGGCGATATTTGAAAAGCGCAGAAGGGTCTTTGAAAAGACTCTTCTTTTAAATCTGGGGCACATGTAAAAGTTCCCCTCAGGCAGCACGTGCATGATTTTTATTTATTCAGCAGATAACCTAAACTGACAGTAACCTTGGCACCAATACATTGGGCAATATTTACAAAAGGATGAACTATTTTTTAACAATGTCTCCCTAATGTAGTGGGTACAGGCAGGCTTTTCTTAATCATCAGGCAGGCATGTCATCTTGATCCCGCAATTTTGTTCCCGTACAAATGTAGTCATTGTGGTCCATGCAAAGAAAAACGCTGCTCTCCATTTCGACGGGAGTTTCTCTTTGTGACCTTTGCTGTGTCCCAAGGCAGCGATGCAGTACAGAACCCTGCATTGTATCTGAATTGTACTCGATGTGCATGCTTGCTTCTTGGCTTAATCCCCTCAGTGTTATAGGCCCACAGAGAATTAAGGGAGTTGTGCACCAGTTTGTGTGAGAGGGACAGTTTACTGTTCTTTTCTCTCTAAGTAAAGAGGCTTGTTTTGCTTTTTGGCCCGTGACTCCAGAGTAAACAGTTTTCTTGGCAGCAAAGGATGGAGCAGCCAGTAGCTCCTCTGAGCTGGGTAAGTGGATGCACCTGGCACATTGTCTTGAATAGATGGGAATTCTCCCACACTGGTGCATGAAACCATCCATTTCATAAGCATCCTCACACTGACAAAAGCTCCCTCTGTTCATGAGTTCCTCAGGAACGGGCAAAAGGAACTAGTGGAAGACTCTGAAAGAAGAACACAGTGATGAATTCAGCATCGGAAAGAGGAAGCATAAGAATTTAGCTTCACCACAAAGGGGAAAGACGGCCCCGCACCGAGGACAGATGAGCTGCCAGGTAGAAATACCTTCAGAAATTTTTTTCCTAAGAACATCCTGCTACAGCTCTTTGGAAGATTCATGTACCTTAGAAAAATGTCTTAATTTTAATTCCAAGCCCTGGCCTCTGTCAGAAAATATGCTGTATATCATACTGCTTTGCTGAGGTTCTGATGATGTTCATTAAATACACCGTATGCTTTGAAGTATGTGAGAGGACACTTTCCTGATAAATTCACAGAAAATATGGATGTACGCTTTGTTGTAATTTTATTTATTTAAAATGATTATTATAGTTATTACACACATTCATTTTCTTCTGTTCTTTGTTCATTGGTTTCACTGGGAAATATGTTTATGTAACTCTTTACCTATCCAACTAGGAAGAAATCGTCAAAGATGATTCTGCTCAACCCAAAAAATGTGCGTGTGTAAAATGCCGTCAAGTCACAGCAGATTTATGGCAACCCAGTAGGGTTTTCAAGGCAAGAAGCTGTTTGTCATTGCCTTCCTCTGCATAGCGGCCCTGTTGTTCCTTGGGGGTCTCTCTGGACCAGGACCAACCCTGCTTACCTTCTGTGATCTGACGAGGTCAGGCCAGCCTGAACCATCCTGGTCAGAACGCAAAAGATCCTCGCTGCCAAATTTCAGACCTTTTATAGGTAATTGAAATTCTCACTTCCATAGAAGGCAAAGGCAGATAGATGTATGGCAACCAATGAAAACACATAGTAGGTACAAATAATGTATAATAGGGTAACCTTTATGTATAATTCCATCTGTTAACCTTTGGAAGTGGAGGTGAAATCCTGCTCCCTCCATGCATTACTTCCTTGTACTTGAAGATTTTTTCGCCAGGCAGGATGATACTCTAGTGGACTCTGCTGGTATAAAGTACCAGAATGCAAAAAGGTAAGGCATAGAAGAAGGCATGTATTTGTTTATTGTTTGTGTGTTTTTTAATTAATATTTTTACATGCTGTCCTTTCCATGTGGGCTCAGGGCAGCTTACAACATTTTATTAAAAGCCACAATCAAATCAAAGCACAAAAATTCCTCGGCCTGCAGTCCTTCTAAACCCTTAAACATCCTGGAGAACAACACCCCCACGTGGAATTTCTTACAGACATGCAATAAAAGCACCTTTCTGATGTCTTCTGTGAACCCACAATGAGACCGAAGCCAGAAGCTGTCCTGAGGGAAGATACAGATAGAAGAAGTTATTCTAATGAATACAGTTGGCATGTGGGAACATATGGAGGGAGGGGGTCCTTCAAGTATGTGGATCTCAGACCACAAATGGCTTTAAATGTAACAGCCAGCATCTCAACTGATCTTGGAAACAGACTGGTAGCCAGTGTTACTGTCTTAAACAGGGAAGATGTTTTCCCACCAGCTATATATTGACCATAACCTGGCTTTTGCATTGTGAATCAGTTGTCATTTCTGACTTGTCTTCAAAGGCAAGCTGCACATAAAGTATATTATGGTACTCTAACTGTGAGGTTACAGAACATAAGAAAGGCCATGCTGGATCAGACCAGGGTCCAACAAGTCCAGCAGTCTGTTCCCACAGTGGCCAACCAGGTGCCTCTAGGAAGCCCACAAACAAGACGACTGCAGCAGCATTGTCCTGTGTTCCGCAGCACCTAATATAATAGGCATGCTCCTCTGATCCTGGAGAGAATAGGTATGCATTATGACTAGTAGCCATTTTTACTAGTAGCCATGAATACCCCTCTCCTCCATGAACATGTCCCCTCTTAATGTCTTCCAAGTTTGCAGCCATCACCACGTCCTGGGGCAGGGAGTTCCACAATTTAACTATGTGTTATGTGAAGAAATACTTCCTTTTATCTGTTTTGATCATGTCTCTCCTTCACCACCACCTTTCCAAGCTAAACATCCCTAAGCTTTTTAACTGCTCCTCATAGGGCAGTTGCTCTAGACCCCTGATCACTTTGGTTGCTCTATTCTGCACCTTCTCAAGCTCTGCAGTGTTCCCCAAAGTGAGAAATATATATATATATATTTTTTAAAAAAAACACGATTCAACTGGTAGGGCCAACTCACCATCCAGACCTAGAATGCTAACAAATCAAACAAAGACAGGATGCTGACGCTATGTAGCCCACAGCATACTGCAGAGCAGCCCAGACCATAGAAATCTGTGAAGAGAAATCTCATGTGCATTGTCAAGCATAGGAAGGTTGAAGGGTGCTTGTAAATCAACTTCCCTGCATGGGATTAGTGGATTCAAGATGTGGCACAATTGCATTTAAAAATGCCTTTCTGTTTTTCTGATGCTCGCGCATCTGTAGAGGTGTTAACTGGCTTGAGTGAATATGGTCTGTGTGACAATATCCCTCTCTGGTTTGAAACCCTTTCCAGCCCCTGGTGGATGGCAATTCTCAGTTGAGAGAGCTGAGAGAAATGCCCCTCCCTGTGTGTTCAGCAGCAGCCCCTTCCCCGTTTTTACTTCCTATTTCTATTGAAAGCAGATGCCAAGGCTAAGCTCCCAGGTTAGCCTAGGCTGAAAGTAAGCCCAATAAATTTCCTAATGCAATAGACATTCTTACCATATTTCAATGTTTTTAAAACTTTATTCACAATACATGATGGCATGCAAATTAGACATCAAGAAAAAGGGGAAGTTGTTTTTTTGTGTCTCTTCTTTTTGTTAGACTAACAACCTCTGCATGCTACGCGAAGGGAAATTTTTAAAGCAGCTCTTTTTTAAATCAAGAATCATCTGGTAGTAAATGAATGATCGGCTACCTAAATGCAATTTCAGGTGAGAGTAAGATCATATCTGAGGCTTAAAACTGAACACTATGCTCTGTTGTGCAAAAGTCATTTAAAATTACCCATTTAAAGGTTTTATAAAATATGATAGGGGATATGCAGGAAATCCCTTAAAATAAAATAAATATTTATTAAAATATTTTAACCTGCTTTCTCTGAAAGAGCGTAAAAGCAGCTAAGAATCATATTAAAAAAAAAATCTACAATACAGAAATTTAAAAAAAATCAGTAAGACCAGCAACAGCTGAAAACATCAGCAGAAATATGGGGTTAAAAGCATATCTCAGAGTTAAGGAAAATTAGACACATCCAGGCAGTGATGGCAAACAATATGATCGATACAAGAAATGAAAGTATTTTTGTAAACATATAATATATATATAAAAAACTAGGGAGACTTGACTTTAATTTCTGCACTCAGGTACATGACATGAAGTTACAACTGGCCCAAGAAAAATGGAAGGGAAAGGAGAAGTGAAATAAAGTCCGCCTAACTAGAAATAATATTTATAGCTTGAAATGAGTGCTACAAAGGGTGGTACCAACGCACAACTCATGATTATAGAAAATGCCTATAAGCCAACCCACTTTTCTGCCTAATACTTTTCAATTAAATGTAATTTCACTCATCGACCAAAATACTAGAAGGCAGGAGTAGGCATACTACTCGATAAGCAAGGGGTAGAATATTGCCTCAATGCTTCCCCTTATACCTTGATAAGTAAAAGGGCTGCTGTTTGACGGCAGAAGGTGCAAGAAAGGAGCTTGAAACATCCATGGGGGGCCATGCTCCCACAGGCCCTCCCTTGAGCACTACTATGAAATCCCCAAAACTGCTTCTGCCATTTCTAGCCCAGGGTCCCCAACCTTTTTTGGGCCTGTGGGCACCTTTGGTGGAATTCTGACACAGGGTGGTGGGTGCCACCACAGAATGGCTGTCTCAGAAAGCAGAGCCGACCACAGAATGGCTGCCTTGGAAGGCTGATTTTACTGAATCAGATCCTTGGTCCATCAAACTCGGTACTGTCTACTCTTTGTTGACTTTGTTGACTTTGTTTACGGGGTGGTTTGCCAGCGCCTTCCCCAGTTATCTCCCCTTTAAAAACAGACTTAAGCTACATACAAAACAGTTAAAATACATACCAAACAAAAACATTGGTTAAGAAGGAGGGATCATTGAGGGAATGCCTAAGAAAACAAAAAGGGTTTACCAGCTGGTGGAAGATAGCAGCAGAAGGGGACACACTAATCTCCCAGAGGAGAGAGTTCCAGAGCTTTGGTATCATGACTGAGAAGGCCCTCTCCCGCATTGCCACTTTCCTAATTTCAGAAGGTAGGGGCACCAGCAGGGTCTCTGAAGATGACCCTAATGGTCAGGTGGTAGGGTTGCCAGGTCCCCCCTCTTCTCCGGTGGGAGGTTTTTGGGGCAGAGCTGGGGTTGGGATCGTGAGTGTGGCGCAATTCTTAAGTGGTAGAGAAAGTCGGCATATAAAAACCAAATTTCCTTCTCCTCGTTTCTACCAGAACCCAGCACACACAAAAACTTGGTTCCCCCACTACAATGGAACCAGAAGAAGGTGGACCACTACTGTAAAATAGGGGAATAATTATAAGATTAAGATTGTCGATATTGTTTGTAAGACCTCATTGATTTTTACTTCCTTTTGATCTATCCACTTTTTAGTCAATTAAGTTTACTATTGCTTATTAGAGGTGTCTTTCTTTCCAACCCCTGTGGGGAAGGGACATGCAAGGGCAAGCTGGTGTATAGACAAGCCTAAGCAATCCCTAGACTGTTGCGGTGTGCACTTGTGGGGATGCCTAGACATGCTGGCCTCAGGTTTGGGGTAACAAATTTTAATGCAGCTGCTATTCTGTACAGGGAACACCACGACATATTATACGAAGCTTCTGTTGTATAACTTGCTGAGAGGAGAAAGGGCATTGGTAATGTGGTCAGAAAGTATTGTTGCACTGAGATTCAAGGCAGATAACAGAGTGTAAATCAATACAATCAGCAGGATGGGACATCCAATAAACAGTGCAATAGGATTTGGATTGCAAAATCTGGAACCAAGCAGAAATCTGAACAGAGCTAAAACAAAGCATAATTATTAACATGACCCATCAAATGATGCAGAAATTCCATAGTAAGATCATACGTACAGTAAAAGACATTACAACCTATACACAATAATATAGTCCATAGGTATTCCTTGGAGGTTGCCCATCCAAATACTAACCAATCAATTACAAGGAAAACAGAATGAAGAGCACCAACAGAAATGGCAACCGTTTTATATTATGTATGGTTGATAGTGTTTTCATTTTAGACTTGATTATAATATTATCATGAAAAGTTTGAGTTATAGTTAAGTGTAGAAGAATAGTAAAAGATATAAAGTGGTATAACCTGATGAGCCTTAGATGGTCAACAGTTTATAAAAAAGAAATATTTGATTTAAATGAAAAGCGTTATGCTGTAACTTAGTATGGTTTATAAGAAGGAAACATCTGACTTAAATGTAAAGTTTTATTTAGTTATTCAGTATGGTTTCAAACTGTAGAATGGGTTACAAGGTATGCAAACTATGTAATATTACTCCTTACTGTTTTTCCCTTTCCCCCCTATTTTCCTTTTAATTTTGTACCCTAAAAATAAATTAAAAAAATTAAAAAAAAAGAAATAAGTGGGACAACCTATCCGTCTTCCAGGGCACTCTGCTGCTGACTTGAAAGTCCCCATTCTTCAATAAAGCAATTTTAAAAGGAGAGTCCAAAGTGAAATTGCTGTATTAAAAATCATCATTGTATTTATCCAATCTTGATTGAGATGAGGCTTTTCTTACCCTCTTCAGGTGCTGAATTAGCTTAGCAGAGTTAGGGAAACTGTTGTCTCCAAATACTGTTGTTGTGAATGTAGATAGTATTTGCCATGTGTATTTAAGCTTTATGCAAATTATACCTCTTTCATTTTATCTTGGGCTTTTGACTCCACTGTTAGCAACACTATACTGTCGAGTGTACCAGTGTGTCTATATGTATGTGTGTGAGACACACTTCCTGCTACTACTGAGGAGGGCTAATCCAGAAAGTATATGCCACAATAAATCTGTTAGGTGCCACAAGTACCTTTTCATTTTAATTAATATTTGTTTGCTCAAGGCTTTACATGGTAATATGAATCAGTGTGTGTAATCTCTCCATGCAATCTCAAAAGAGGAACTTCTACAAAAGAAATGTGGCTTATTTTTATACTTTAGGACAATAGCTAGAGGATCCTTTTTAATAGAAGGAGTATGTACTTTGCATATCCTTAAGGGGGAGGGATGTCCAGGAAGCCAACCATGGACAAAAGAATCCAATTTCAGATTTTAATAGCATCTTAACACCTTTCAGGTCTCAGAAGTAAAGTTCAATTTTTTCACAGACTGAAAATAGATGAGCTCTAAAAGGAATTAATTTTCAGGATTCACTAACTAAAAGTATAAAAATGACAGTTTACTCTTTCCCTTTCTGTGAGATGCAAAATCAGGTAACACTTTCGATGGGAAAAAGGTGTCCGTGAACTCACTGGTCGAAAATGCATGGTCGCTTTATCCTCCTTTAATCCCTGTTTTAACCAGGATCGAATGCACATTAGGCGAAACGCATGCGTTCGATCCTGGCTGAATCCTGGCTGAAACAGGGATTAAAGGAGGATACAGTGACCATGCGTTTTCGACCACTGTCTCACTTCATCTGTTCATCTGTTCATCTATTGAAAAATTATAACTCACACGTAGAATCCAAGTACAATATCATCAATATATCTAATTCTCAACGTGGCCAAATCTGTGGATACTTAAATCCAGAACTCGGAGCCATGAAAAAACAAGACAGAGAAAAGTCCAGGTTGGAAGAAAAAATTGAAATCTACAAGTAAATACACTGCAATACACAGTGTATTTACAATACACTGTAAATACCTGCCCAAAATAACAGAAGTGGTGCCTGTAGCTTTAAGAATCAAATGCCCTCAGTGGCCATTGCTAGGCAACCACAGCTGTATTGTTAGTCTTCAAGCCTTTGTTTCTGTCAGAAAAAAGCTGAGAGAGGGAGGCAGGGTCCTTTCCAGGACTGTTTTGGCCTTTGGAGGAGGACTCGTCAAGGCAAGGCAGCAAATACCAGGCAACTTGATACCACATGAGTTCTATGACTCACCCAGGTCCAGATGCTTGCTGCTGTTCAGCAGCAGCCATTACATGAAAGCCATTGGGGTATAGTTATTAGAGTCTTTATTTACTTATAAACATTTCTGTTTTCTAAGACTAGCAGGAATGCTGTAACATTAACAGGAATATGCAGAAGCTAATATAAAAAGTACAGAGCCCCATGGTACAGAGTGGTAAGCTCTGCTCACGACCTGAGCTCGATCCTGATGGAAGTCGGTTTCAGGTAGCCGGCTCAAGGTTGACTCAGCCTTTCATCCTTTCGAGGTCGGTCAAATGAGTACCCAGCTTGCTGGGGGTAAAGGGAAGATGACTGGGGAAGGCACTGGCAAACCACCCCGCAAACAAAGTCTGCCTTGGAAACGTCGGGATGTGACGTCACCCCATGGGTCAGGAATGACCCATGCTTGCACAGGAGACTACCTTTACCTAATATAGGAGGGGAAACACCTAAGGGCCAACTAAGTTGTACAAGTTACTGGGTTGACCTTGACATTCCTTTCCAAAAAATGGACACAAGCCAAGCTAGAAACAGAGCTAGTGAAGGCATACTTCATTCCATTTCTCCAGTTTGTAGGTCTTTGGCTTACACACCTTTCACAGAGTATGTTAACCATGTAACTCTTTCCAGCAGGGAGAGTTTCCCTTTGACCTATCCTGAAACTGTTTGCATTCCCACATGTTCTAACCTGCGCATTTATCCAGTCATAACAAGGTGCATTTCCTCAACTTTTTAGCTCTGACTCAGGACATCCAATCAGTATTCTATCTTTCTCCTTCCTGACAGGTGGACAAATGTTCATCTCCATCTTGCCTATCTGTTTCCCTAAAAGAAAGCTTTCTTCTCTTAGCCTGAAATCCAAGGAGTTTATTACTTTGTTCCCAGGAAAGAGGGTGACCTATCTGGGGCCAGTGCCTAGGGTTGCCAACCTCCAGGTAGTAGCAGGAGACCTCCTGCTATTACAACTGATCTCCAGCCGACAGAGATCAGTTCGCCTGGAGGAAATGGCCGCTTTGGCAATTGGACTCTATGGCATTGAAGTCCCTCCCCAAACTCCGCCCTCCTCAGGCTCCACCCCAAAAACCTCCCACCGGTGACGAAGAGGAACCTGGCAACCCTAGAAGTGCCTCATGTGTTAAGCAAGGTATCCTGCATTTCCTTATCACAACAGTATCAGTCTTACAGGAAACACATTCAGGACAGAATGGAACCTCCCCCATTAAAATAATATCTGCATTGGAGATGCTGTAAAGTGGAGGTGTGAGAAAAGAGTGTGCCACACAGTCAGCATCCTTTGAATTTGCTTTCTGTGGTTAAAAAAAGTTCAGCACAAGCCACAGTAGGAGAAAGGAACATTGCAAACTGAGTTTGTCAGGGCCTAACCATTATGACATTACCTTGTTTATACTAAAGTTTCCTTGGTGCATGTGTAGCTTTGTTTTTATGCATAAGAGACCGGCCGTTCAGCCACACTGAAATTACATTTGTGTCCCCTTGCTGCTGCCCTAATACGTATTTTTGTTGATGTGCTGGCAAGGGGAGCTTCCATCAGTGGTTGCCATACCGTGATTCTTTGCAGCCCCAAGCATGCTCCATTACCTCCTTCAAACAAAAGGGGCTTTTTGGCATCACTGTATGGCCAAAGTTGGCATCAGTAATAAGAACGTAAGAAAAGGCATGCTGCATCAGACCAAAGCCCTTCAAGTCCAGCAGTCTGTTCACACAGAGACCCACATGTTTGTAGGACCATCTCATCCAACGTGTTGTGCTGTGACAGCTTTACTCGTCTGAGCAAAGCCTTTTAAAGGCCCAACTCTGAAAAGGTAAGATCAGTGACTGCCCATACCTGTATATTCTCTGTTGTGGGCCCTGCCTGGTAAAATAGCCCACCCGATGAGGTCAGGATGGTTCCCGTGTTAGTATTAATCCATAGAATGTTCCATTGAATTGAACTTTTCAGGAAAGCATTTTTATGAAGAAGATAGTTTTTAATGTTCATTGAAGGTTTAAAATGCTTTTCATTCTTTTTATTGCTCTCTTCTTTTTTGTAATCTACCTTGAGTCTCTGTGAGAAGTTAGTCCATAAAATAAAATGTAATGACATCCATTATTTCAAAGCACATGTGATTGTGAATACCTGTATTTCTTGCAAACTCTCCAGATTGTATGCACTGTACTTACACATAAGTTTATGGGGCTATGTATTAGATGCATGATAAAGGCACAATCCCTTTACTTTGAATAAAAGTGTCCATTTGACCTGTGTTGATATTTATGTATTTATTTATTTATACCCTGCTTTTCTCCCCAATGGGGACCCATAATGACTTGCATGGTTTTCCTCTCCCTCATTTTATCCTCACAACAATCCTATGAGGTAGGCTAGACTGAGAGTGTGTGACTGGCCCAAGGTCATCCAACAAGCTTCCATGGCCAAGTGAGGTCTCCTAGATCCTACTTCGACACTCTAACCGCTACATCACACTGAGTACAATTATTATGAAGCATTAAAAGGAAACTGATCACAACAAACTTTTAAATCACATGTTGCTGTTTGACATTGTGGTCAAAGGCTGGTGTATTTAGGACTAAATTCCAAATACCAGTATATTTTAAGTGTTTATTGTGATTACTTTTAAGTAGTTCATAATAATATAGCTGCTCCTTAGGAATGTTTATATGAGGTCTGTAATAGGGACAATGGTGGCAGCAGAGCCAGATGAATGACAGCCCCCTACTATGCTCCCCAATCGGTGGTGCTCCTGCACTATGAATCTTGCCCCCCCTTATGAAAATCCCTTTATCTTCTCTGCTGAAATCAGAATTGGTGCATCCATTGTAGAGTAACGGCTACAGAGGTGTCATATCTGTAACTCCTTGGGAAACGTTTCTTCAGACCATAACAAATATGCTTATGGCATGTGAATATCGATGGGCAACAGGAGGGAAAGGCATGGTGAGATGGAGGAAATGAATGGATTTGCAAATTATAGGATACTGCTGAAATGGCTCCAATTACCCAGTTATATAAGTGCTAGAGAAGGCCTGCCAAAGATAAATACTTTCAATGTAACTTGAGCAGCATTCAAAAATATTGGAACAAACAGAAAGATATAATGGAGCAACACAATGATTGTTTTAGAGTGTAATAACGGCTCACTTCCTATTCATGTTTCTTAATGTGTTTACTTCTGAGGTGAACAAATGATTGAACAATATGGATCCGATTTACCTTGTTGCTGTATAAATATGGATTGAATTTCATATGCGCTACACAAAATCAGTTATTAGCAATGTGTTATACATGACAAAAGCTTAATTTTCTGCATTCTTATTCTACAAGACTGTGCTTAGCACAAGGTACATATAGGGGGCTGCCTTGGACAGCACTTTGTAAGCAACAGACGGAAAGGTCTTTCTCCACTTCAGTGAGTGTTTCTCTGCTGCTCGGAAACTGGATTTCATGGCGTTATTTTGATAGGGAGGTCTGGCCTGCACTAGACAAACAGAAGGGTGACTTCAAAGTGAGAAAATAGATCCCAAAACAAATTTCCAGTAGCTTGTCCTTTTAGCAAACTATTTGGTAATCATTGCACCAATTAGGTCTAATCGAATGTTATTGGCACAAACACTGGTGTCTTCTAAAGATATTTCATTTCCTGTGCACTCAACATCAGAAACCATTAGCCTTGAAAATGGCATGAAATTGTAGGCTCTTTGTGCTCAGAAAGAAGGGGTAAAGATGAGATAAATGGTAGTTATGGTCTATAAATACACAAAATATGTCTGAATTCATCTAATCTTTCAGTACCACAGGTATAGGTTAATAACATCTTCTTGGGCTGCTGGGGAAATGCATTCACGGTGTTTTCTCCTTCTTTTATGCCTTTTGTCCGTTAGTCTGTCTATATATAATGTATGTCAAAAATCCCTCTCAAATTGGTCCATTTAAGAAAGCTATTGAGGAAAGACCCTGAACTAGACTTAGAAGTTTGTTACAGGCAATTACTAGAAATATTGCAATGACACCACACTGAGGAAAAGAAGGGGGCTGCACCAAGGCAAAGGAACAAACGGTGCAGAGGGAAACAAATGCTTTAATAATTCTTTAATAATTTTTACAACTCCTACGTGTTTTGCATGTGACTTCGTCAGGGGGAATCTAATAAATGAGAAAATATTAGAGATTAGAGATGATGGGCTTAGGTTGCGTAACTAGTAGCTTGCCCAGGGCTATTAATTCTTGGCTAAGATGACATTAGAATTACATTGGAACTATCTGAATCCAGACCACACCTTTAGAGTCTGGGTTATACCACTTGTTGCTGATTGCCAAGGCCTAAAATAGTTATTTCATGCCAACAGCATACACTGAAGTCAGCACAAGCATTGAAAAATATACATTCCTGGGTGGTATGCCTTTCCAGTGGCTTTTTGGGGAACGGGCCATGGCTCAGGGGGAGTGGCTATGGTTGGGGGGGTGCATGGCTGAATGGCAGAGCATCTGCTTGGCATGCAGAAGGTCTCAGGTTCAATCCACTGCATCTCTAGTTAAGGACCAGGTAGTAGGTGATGTGAACGACCTCCACCTAAAACCCTGGAGACCTGCTGCCAGTCTAAGAAGGCAATATAGACCTTGGACAGCTGACTTCAAGGTGCTGTGATGTTTTATTACAAAATTCTGTCATACTGTTAAATTGTCCTGACCTCGTATAATCTTATAACTTTGTTCTGTGTTTTAAAAGCCATATTTATTTTATGGCGTGATGATGTCATTTTCAAATTGTCCTCTAAATTCCTAAGATTATTTGTCATATGAATGTGGAAGCGTTTATGTTAAACATTAATAAATGAAAATTGCAATAGGTCAGTGGAAGAGGGTGTGGCACAGAAATACCATATTTTCATGGTATCAGTTGGTACCAGACCTCTCTTGGTACAACTCCTCTGCTAATCCTGTCATAGTTTCATGAGCCTTAATCCTTATCTTCCTATGACCAACTTTGCTGCCTAGGTTTGGAGCTACCCCAACCTCAACCCTCACCTATCTGTAATGTGTTGGCTTCTAGTTATCTCTAACATACACGTTAACCCATTTTAATCTAGCAGCACCACCTGTCTCAGACCTTAACCTTCTGTGACCCTGTGAATTTCAGTCAGGGAGACAGCAGGACACATGTTGAAGATGGTTTCACAATAGGCGGAAGTGCTTTGTGGATTGAGTTGAGCTGACCTGCTAAAAGGATTGCATGAACTGAACAGATTGATGGCTGTGAATATTATATTCTTTCAACAGGAAGGTCCTCTGCTCCGAAAATTGCAGTCTCCTTGAGGTAATTTGAACAAGGTGCCACTTCAGAGACCTCTTATCCACATGTTTGAAAATCATGGATTTTTACTGGCTGCAGACTGAAGCATGGGAGCTTTTTTCAGACTATTAAATTTCTTCCACTTGTGTTTGTTCCATCCCGTTGGTGCACTTACACCGTAGCACGAAACTCACCAGAGGTTTCGGGAATCTGAATATTCTTGGGACCCTGCCACAGGACTCTCTGTTAATGTCACTGCTGATGCATCCTGACACTAGACATGTCTCTTCTGGCAAACTTGTGATAGGCCTGTGGATGTGTCCTATTTTTAGCATACATGTTGAAAGAAACACACTCTATAAATATTGTATGTTTTGCACTGTCAAGTACAAAATACCCTTAAGAGATCTGGGAGAGGCCAAAATACTAAGGGAAAATATTTAAAGAAAATTGAGTTTTGCCTCTTTGAGTAGAGAAAACTAGGCCTCACTTACCACAAAGGCACCAGAAGTTTAGCTAAAATTAGAAAAGATAGCTTAAGAACAATTACAACTGAGAACATTTTTGTTGAGTCTCTAGTACATATTCATTATAACTATTTTCAAGACGTACACAGAGTAGAAAGTGGGCAGTTCCCTTTACTTTCTTCTAGAAACACATAGATAGATGTATTGAATTTCTTAACATAGTAGGACCTACTATTGCAGTTATAAGTAGGAAGCAGGGTTGCCAACCTCCAGCTGGTGGCTGGAGATCTCCTGCTATTACAACTGATCTCCAGCTAGGGTTGCCAACCTCTAGGTACTACTGGAAATCTCAAGCACTTATGGCAAACAAATTACAGACAAAAATTATGCTGTTACAAAGATCTATTCCAAATACAAAGTGCACATATATTAATCTGTACAAATTACATTGATGCAGTAACATGTGTAAGATCCGTTTGGAGATCAGTTTCCTTGGAGAAAATGGCTGCTTTGGCAATTGGACTCTATGGCATTGAAGTCCCTCCCCTCCCCAAATCCCGCCCTCCTCAGGCTCTGCCCCTAAAACCTCCCACCGGTGTCAAAGAGGGACCTGGCAACCCTACTGTTGGGTAAGAGGTTGGTGTCAATATTAATTGAGGTCAACAGTTCTTAACAGCCTGCAGTGATGGTAAGTATGTCAAGAGCACTGATAGCAGGCATACAAAGGATTTGCTGGGTTGTCAGGAACCACACTATGTCCACAAAATCTTCTTTCATACTGTGGATCTGCTTTGATCACATGACCAACTTTCTTCGGCTGCGTTGATTGTGCATAATAAATCATAATAAGTTAGCACTTTTACTACATCAGTAGCATGCACAAGGAAGAGGGGGGCATTGTACTGGATAGTTATATTTATTCCACATAATTAATTAATGTGGAATAGAAGACCATCCAAATGTGCCAGGTCAGTCCAAACATGAATGTGTATTCTCTCTCATGCCAGTTTAAAAGAAAGAAAGAGACCATTTAATCCTTTTATTAGTGCTGGTTGTAAATACTGTGAGACTTCAAAAAAGCAAACTTATGTTGCTTGCAATGACTATATTCTTTTGTGCTGAATACCTCATATGAATACATTAATGATTTATTCACCACTTAAAAAGAGGAGTATTTCAAATGTTTTTGCATCTGCACAGCATTGGTATTCAGCATAGTGGTTGGCATGGTAGCTGCTTTTTGCATATATTTAAAATTTTCTGGCATGCTTGGATTATGTGTGCCTCAGGGTTATCATAGGCAGGTCATGCATCATTGAAAATCAGCTACATTTTGAGTGTATGTACTGCTTTTGTGCCTGTATAGTTGGCGGCATTCATCAAGTTGGTGCATGCTCAGAATGTAGTGGATGGAACCACAGCCCCAGGTGGCACTGGGAGAATGCGCAAAGTAGTCTGATCCAATTTCGAACACTCAATTAACACAAACATGTTTGGCCTGGGGAAGTTAGGCAGGCAAACTGGGCAAGGCTGTACTACCAGAGAAGCAAGGAACACACCGCCCCCATCCCCCAATGTAGGATCAGACAACCAAGGAAAACCTGTTATATCTTATCCCCCACCCCCACCCCGCCACTGGATTAGTTCAGCCAGTGGTGGATTGGGAGTGTACAGGGTCAATTGCAGGAAAGCACTGTGAGATCACACATCTGCAAAATGTTTGCAGTGCAATTTAGAAAAATTCCAAGTGCTTAATAGAAAGCAGACTATCCCCCCCACACACACACACACCAAGAGAGTTCAATATTTAGGGTTGCCAGGTACCTCTTTGCCACCGGTGGGAGGTTTTTGGGCTGGAGCCTGAGGAGGGTGGGGTTTGGGCAATTGCCATAGAGTCCAATTGCTAAATCAGCCATTTTCTCCAGGTGAACTTATCTCTATTGGCTGGAGATCAATTGTAATAGCAGGAGATCTCCAGCTAGAACCTGGAGGTTGGCAACCCTATCAATATTACAGTTTGCACTGTATAATCAAATTGCAATTTGAGAAATGGAGCAGTTGAGCATCACGATCTTGGATTGGATTGTCGCCCGCTGGTGAGCATGTACAGGTTTTAGATTGCTACAAAACTATTCACCAGGGAGGAATAGGTTTTGTGCTTCTCATAGCTTACATACTTCCATTGCAGAATTTTGTCAAAATGTGATCATCTCATGTGTTCTGTCTCTAGAATCAGACTGATGGACAAAATATGGGAGGGCAAAAAATGAAAGAAAAAAGGAAAGGAAATAAGTCCTTTCCAAATACAGGATAATTCCTTCCTTAATAAGATTTTTACTGGAGATAAGATTGATAGGTCATTTCTTGTATTACTGGGAAAATATCAACAGTAAAAGATTGTTTCCTAAGGAGGAACAATGAGAAAATGTGTTTATTCAGAACAAATGAAGAAGAGAGTTGGTTTTTATATGCTGATTTTCTCTACCACTTAAGGAAGAATCAAAACGGCTTACAATCACCTTCCCTTCCACTCCCCAAAACAGGCACCCTGTGAGGTAGGTGGAGCTGAGAAAGCTCTTCAAGAGAGCTGTGACTTGCCCAAGGTCAACCAGCTGGCTTCATGTGTAGTAGTGGGAAACAAATCCAGTTTACCAGATTAGCCTCCACCGCTCATGTGTAGGAGTGGGGAATCAAACCTGGTTCTCCAGATTAGAGTCCACCACTCCAAACCACTGCTGTTAACCACTACACCACACTGGCTCTCAGATCTGTTGCTAGACAAATCTAGATGAAGCACGTAGCCAGAATGTGCAAGTGATGTACAGTTTCTAATTCTGTACTTTAATCCACTTGTACAACTCAATTTCATAATTTTAAAGAGACAGATATTGGTGGCAGCAGGTCATCTCATTAGTACCATCTCCCAAGGGCATCTAAGGGTAGCAACAGGGTAGGGATAGTGAAACAGGAGGAAAACCAATAATTACTCTTCAATGTTTTTCAAAGGTATGTGCTGCCTTCAGGGTGACAGCCAAATGGATTTTTAAAGGGGTAAAGGAGTGTTTCAATCTCTCAGCCCAGAACAGCCAACATTTAAAAAATTGTTATTAACTTTGCACAGTGGTATATGGGCTACACAAAAGAAGTCGTCACTCTTGCAAGACAAGTCCCAACATTTGGAAAGGCTGGGGGTGGGGTGGGGAACCAGGTGTGATAATTCAGGATAATTCAAATTATGCTGAGAAGCAATGACTTTTTTAAAAAATTAAGAATATCTTGAGAGAATTCAGACAACTACAGGTTAATCTCAAATATTTCTGATTTGTTCTATTATATAGCACAAATTATTATATAGATACATTTAGCATTGCCAATCTCCAGGTGGGGCCTGGAGATCTCCCAGAATTAAAACTGATGTCCAGACTATAGAGGAGAGTTCTCTTGGAGAAAATAGGTGCTTTGAAGGTCAGGCTGTATTATATATCCCCTGCTGAGGTCCCTCCCCTCCCTGAATTCTGCCTTCCTCAAGCTCTACCTCCAAATCTCCAGGAATTTCCCAACCAGGAGTTAGCAACTGGAGATACATTCTACCTTTTTACTGACATTTTCAATATAAGAGCTGCATCAACGGGCACAGCCACTGGGATGTGTGTGTAAAGTTCTGTCAAGGTGTAGCCGGCTCATGGTGACCCCAGCAAGGGGTTTTCAAGGTGAGAAGCAGAGGTAGTTTGCCCTTTCCTTCCTCTGCAAAGTCTTCCTTGGTGGTCTCCCATCTGAGTATTGACCCTGCTTAGCTTCACATTCTCACTTAGCCATGAAACATATTGGGCCAGCCACTCTCTATCTCTCTAAACCTACAGCAGAGTTAAGCCCATTGAAGTCAATGGGTTTAGAAGGGTGCAACTCTGCCTACACTGAAACTGGTTGTGATGCTAGTAATGAGGAATCACGTGGACTGCCCTGAGCTCCTCAGGGGAGGGCATGTTTAAAATGTGCTAAATAAATATACTTTATACTGTCCTGACCTTCTTCCTCCACCTATACTGGGATCCATTTTGCTTTTTTAAAAAACAATCCGGTTGTGTGTGCAAGCCTGCCTGTTCACAAATCTTAACTAGCAGACAGACCTCATTTGAACTCTGTTTACTTTGGCTGTGTATTTTTCACATGCCTGACCATTTTTGCAGTCTCTCATAGGGAGTGCTTATTAAGGTTGCATTCCAGCACACGTATCACCTTTTAAAAATGTTGTGACGCTTGCCAATTTAGTAGTGTACAAAGTGTAGTCGTTACAATTTAGTAGTGTACAAATCCTATGCTCTATATCAGTGGTTCCCAAAGTGGGCAGTACCACCCCCTGGGGGGCGGTAGGATTACCTAGGGGGGCACTAAGAGGCAAGGGGGCAGCAGGGGGCCTAGAGGTGGGCCCCTTCAACTGTGTTGTAGGATAGGGTAGGGGGTGCTGGGGTTAGGTTTATGGAACCAAGGGGGCAGTGGCCGAAAAGGTTTGGGATCCACTGTTCTATATGCTTAGCGCTCTCTCTCTCTCTCTCTCTCTCTCTCTCTCTCTCTCTCTCTCTCTCTCTCTCTGTGTGTGTGTGTGTGTGTGTGTGTGTGTGTGTGTTCTTTCATGATGCAATATTGACATATATACAAATGAACAGTGTGATTCTTTTTCATGAAATGTCAAACTGCTCAAAGTTTCTGAACCAGTTATTGGACCATTGGAGTCTTTATTATTATTTATTATTTACAGCTTTTGCCAGAACATAGTATACAACTACAATCTTAAAAAGGATTTTAAAGGGTAGGTATCAAATCAAAAGTATCTCCATAGCTTAACATAAATACATTAAAATGCTAAAATAGTTGCAACAAATATATTATACTAAATTTTACCTAAACGTTAGTTGTGACCACTATTGACATTACCATTAGTGATCTCTCTCAAATGGACCTTAATAGCCACTGAGCAAAATGTAGCAACTAGGGAAAGACTAAAGGTGTCCCCTTCCCACAGCAGAAATTTCATTTCCTCTTCTTCTGAATCAAACTCCCTTAGGTTCGCCAGTGGATGAATCCACTTTTGTCTAATGTCCTTATAATTACATCTAAGAATAACACGGCCAGAGTCTTCAATTTCTCTGGCCCCACAAGGACATTCCCACTGAGCTCTTGGGAGTTTTCTAAATTTTTCCTCCAAAGCTCTAGTGAGGGTTAGGACTCACCTTTGCTGGTTTACTTCTATAGTATGAATATACTGGGCAGGAGCCAGCTGGTACCTTACCTTGGAGGGAGCAAGGTAAGTTGGGGAGCGCCTAAGAGCCGTTTGTCTTTCAGTGTACACTGGAGACACTTTTTAAACTTTTTAGACTGAAATGTAATAGACTCAGAGAGATAAAAATACATCTGAATCAGAACTGAACCAAACATTTTAGTGTTTTGGCTGCTTGCTTGCAAGGTAGAAAGTAGAAGTGAAACAACAACAAAAAACCTTGGTGATCCTTGGTGGTCATCTAAAAACTGGAGATTAATTTTAGACGGTGCCCGAGCCAAAGAGTCCATAGAAGCGGACAGTATGACATAGTGGATGGAAACATGTGATCCATTTAAGCAAAATCCTACTGCTTGGTGGCTTTTGAAATGAGTGGATCTTAATTCTAGGTAGAATCTTTGCCTTTAGTTTTATGTTATCTAAATTGTTGCAAAGAAGACTCTAAGCTGGTTCACTGACATACCAACCATTATATTGACACTTTTTGGAGTTAAGAAATGACTTAATTTGTTCCATGCTGGGTGATGCAAAGCTGCCCTAGCAAATGGAAAAAGCTATCTTGTATCCAGCATTCAAATAAAGAGGTTTTCAAATTTAACTTCAGACAAGGCAGGCAAAATCCTTGTTAAAATTATTTTATTCTGCCCTCCCCTATTTCCTCCTTCCCATCCCTGAAACTCTCCATAGCCACTTTCCTTTCCCTGCTTCCTTTTCTCCTTCCCACCCACCAGCCAGCCTATCTTTATCAGCCCCCCTGTCCTAAGCTTTCCCTTCTTCCCACCCATCGGCAGCCTCTATCTGGTCCAGTTGTATGGTAGGAACCCTCAAGGATGCGGGGGGGGGGAACCTCATTACCCCCTGGATCCCCCTTCCTACACTATTCTTTACCTCTTCCTAGCAATCAGCCATATCTTCATTCCCTGCTTTCTTCCCACCCAGCCACCATTCTATCTTATATCTGCCCCCCTCTTCAGCTATATTTATTATTTATTTACTGCATTTGTACCTTGCCTTTCTCCACAATGGGGACCTAAAGCATCTTACATCATTCTCATCTCCTCCATTTTATCCTCCCTCACTCTGTGAGGTGGGTTATGCTGAAAGGGAATGACTGGCACAAGGTCACTCAGCAAGCTTCCATGGCAGAGTGATGATCTGAACTTGGGTCTCTCAGATAGTCTGAAACTCTATCCACTGTACTACAGTGGCTTTTCTGGGGTGGCTGCTGTTGAAAAGTAGCAAGCAGCCAGGCCTGGGTGAGTCATCCAAGTTGCATGGTAGCAAGTTTCCCAGGGGTCACTGCCTGTACTGTCCCAGATGAGGCCCCTCTCAAAGGCCAAAACAACCGTGGAAAGGGCACTGTCTCCCTCCCTCTCCCTGCCTTTTATTGACAGAAACCAAGGCTTCAGGGCTGGCAATATTGTTGTTGTTTCATAGGAACCTCCACTATGGCCACTGCAGAGGGCATTCACTTCTTAAAGTTACAGGCAACATTTTTTTGTTTTTTTGTTTTAGATTCAAATTTTTCTGAAAACCTAGGGTGTTTTTCAAGTTTGAAGAAAGATCTGTCTTGTTGATTCATGGCTCCACTCTTCAGATTTAAGTATCCACAGATTTGCCCATGCAGAGAGTTAGATATATTGATATTTGTTTTGAAATCTGGCTTTTTAAATATATAAAATATCACAATATATACTGATATTATAAATATTTTTTAAAAATATCTCAAAACAAAAGAGCCCAATTATTATGGAAGGAGAAAATCAATAGGTACTCTAATTAAAAAATGGCACATAAAGATCAGAAAGCATGTGCTATATAAGAAAAAAATGAAGCATGCACTAGTAGTAAGGACTGTAACTGAACAGTCAGAGCCTTTCGCCTTTCATTGTAATCCTGACCTGGAGTTAGGCTCACTGAGTAGAGATGAAATCCCTTGTACCAGCAGAGTCCAAAGAATTCCAGCATAGTAGATGTATGTACCACTATGTTACCAGCATTGTGTTATGCTGGTGTGACATCACCATTACTAGCTGCAAAAATGAGCAGAATCACACCCTGGTGTGGAGGAGAGAAGCTTCATCTGAAGTTAAAATGGCCCAGGATTAAGTTGAACCATGCAGCCAATGCAGCTCTGTAAGCACCCTGGGGATTAGCTTTCTTAGGGTTACAAATTGCATCTTGGAAAATTCCTGGATAGGGAGGGTGGAGTTTGTGAAGGGGAAGGAGGTCAATGAGGATGTGATGCTATAGAGTCCACCCTCCAAAGCTTCCATTTTCTCCAGAGGGTCTGGAGATCAGCTGTGATTCTTGGAGAATGCTAGGCCCCACCTGGAGGTTTGTTAATTGCTCCTGCCCACCAGTTGATTTGAGTTCACAAATGAAGGACGCACTCCTGCAACTAGATGTACAAGAACAGGCACCCTACAAGGGTAGGCAAACACAAAAGCTGAGCCAAAAATAAATGGTCAAAATATGGTAAAAAAATGTTGCCTGTAACTTTAAGAAATGAATGCTCTCTGCAGTGGCCATAGTGGAGGTTCCTATGAAACAACAACAATATTGCCAGCCTTGAAGCCTTGGTTTCTGTCAATAAAAGGCAGGAAGAGGGAGGGAGGCAGCACCCTTTCCACGGCTGTTTTGGCCTTTGAGAGGGGTTCTTTAACAGCCCCATTCCCTTCCCAATACCCCATGGTCATAAATAAATGGTCATAAATACACACAGCACCACAAACAGTCATGACCACAATCATGGGTTTCTTTCCATATGGAGAAAGTGTGTACTGGCTTAACAACCTTGCTTCACTTAACACTGTGTTTCACTATCTCCCACACAGGAGACGAATGGTAAATATGTACTGTGAAGAAGGGGCTCTTGGCCACAATCCCCCAACCCAGATCAGCTTCCACCATGCTCTACAGAAGTCAATGATGAATAAATCTAACTTTGTGGGTAACTGTCAGGCAGTCTATCATGCCCGTTGGTGATGATAAACTCATATTTTCCCTTGCCTGATGAAGACCGTTATACACAGTTACCAGAGAAACAGTTCAAGTCCACCTCCTTATAAGAATGGATATGTACTGTCGATGACTGGATTACCTACCACCAGCAGGAGAACCACCAAATGTGAATATCAGCAGAACTATCAATGAAAGAGTAGGGCTGAGACAGGGCATTTGGAGGAACACTGATATCATGGTGTGCATTCTTAGTTATTCGTTCACTTATCTCTACAGAGCACTTAGTTAAAGAATATCAAATGCTACCGATTACTCATTACTATCCCTGCATCTCTCTTCACAGACAACCAGGAGCCCTTCGACAAGCGCAGAGGTAAGAAAGTTTCTCGTTCCACATGCAAGACCAACAGCAAAATCAGCAACAGCTGTGACTATTGGAAATTCAGCTGTTTCTTTGTGGGGTTACCACCTTTCTGTTCTTTCAGGCCTCTGCGGCCTGTCAAGATACCATGGACAATAATGCATCAGCTGCACCTGTTGTCCCTCGTCTGCCCTGCAGATTTCAAAGGAATAAAAAGGTTGGCAACCACATTCCTTTCTGTTGCTGTCAGCACCAACTCCACAACTGCTGCTGTTCAGTTAAAGATTTAACTTTAACTGTTTCAGCTGTCTGTGTCCGTATAATAGCAAGCAAACAGTAGATCTCTTCCCCCTGTGTCCTATCAGTTGGCTTAATGTCTCAGCCACCACAACCCACCAGGGAAGTCAGTATCTTGCCCTGAGCCATGCCCCTGGGTCACCAGCAGGAATGATAAGTTGGGCCTTGACAGCTGACCATTTTCCTGTCTCCTCTGGATACTGCTGATGTGAACCAACCAGAACAAAGCAGGTGGAGGGGACAAGGTCTGCTCGGACAATAACCAATGTTACTGGCAATCAAGAAAATGTTCAGTTTTTATTACATATGGCCAATGGCCATTACAAAAAAAATAATCAGAAAAACAAAACACCACAAAACTGGATGACAATTGTTAATAAAAGTTACATTTTAGTAACAAATTAAAAGCTTTATATCAAGCAAAGGAACCCGGTGGAGGTTCGGCAGGATGGGGCTGGTGAAAATGACAGGCATCCTGGGGAATACATTAGCCAGGCCATTATCTCAGTGGAGCTACCAAACCATACTCCACTCACTTCGGTTACAACTATATTAAGCAACTCTTTTCTACAAAGAGGCCATATCCAGGGATTGTACTCGGGACCTCATACTTATCAAGCCTGTAATAGTCCAGCAAGCCACAGCCCCTATAGAATACCTTCTGTCTGGTCAGTACTCCTGCATCCGTACAGTGCTTGTGGAAGGAAAAGTCGCTATGTCATGGTCTAAGCTCTCGAGTAGCCCCAGTGTGAGCTCTAGTCCTACTGTCTTCCACCTGAAGTTTTGCTGGCTGGCCTCCCACAAGCTGTGATATAACTCAGGGGTCCCCAACATAGTGCCCGCCAACTTCTTTCCTGGTGCCCATCAAATGTTTTTAGAAAGTGAGTATGGCCACATGGTGCCCTTGTCCAACAGCACTTCTGATTGGCTGTGCAGATTAAAATAATGTTGTTTCAGCAGCAACTGCTTCCACAGTGTCGGCTTTATTCTTTCACGGTGTATTTTTAAATTACCCCACTTCTCCCCATGTACTTGGGCTTCCTCTGTGCGCATGTACGGCTCTTCCTCCTGTGGCCCCCATTTGGTAGTTGTGCCTACCACCCTGTGTCAGTATCCCTAAGGTGCCCACAGGCTCAAAAAGGGTGGGGACCCCTGATATAACTAGTGGTGACCTTGCCATCTACCCCCAAAGGCCGACTTTAACCCCAATGCTCTTTAATGTCTATGTAAGACCATGGGTTAAGATCATCAGGAGCTTTGAAGTGGGCTATCACCAATATACTGACGGCACCAAGCTTTGTGTCTCATTTATCCAAGCCTCTGGAGGCAGCTGTGAAGAGCCTGGGCCAGCGTCTTGAAGCTGTGGTCAAGCGGCCAAGAGTGAATAAACTGACACTTGATCCAGCCAACATCGAAGTGATGCTAGCTTGGAAGGCAGATTGTTTGCAAATGGATAGTTGTGTTAGTCTTGAAGCTGTGGTCAAGCGGCCAAGAGTGAATAAACTGACACTTGATCCAGCCAACATCGAAGTGATGCTAGCTTGGAAGGCAGATTGTTTGCAAATGGATAGTTGTGTTAGTCTGTTACAGTGGAACCTTAAAGACCGATAACATTAATTTCAATATGCATTTTTGTGAGTCATAGCTAACTTTTTCAGATCTGGGAAGGGAAGATACTGGGAATTATTATAGGGAAGATTACAAGAGGGGGCAGGGGCTGTGGTTCAGTGGAAGACCCTCTGCTTTGCATGCAGAAGGTCCCTGGCTCAATCTCTGACATCTCCAGTCTCCAGACTGGGCAGTAAATGATGTAAAAGGCCTCTACTTTGGAGACCTTGGACAGTCTGAGTAAGCAATACCTTTAGTGACTGAGGAACTGATTCAGTATAAGGCAGCTTCATATTTGAGGAGCTGAGGCAGATAGATTTGGTATGAATTCCATTGCGAATGTTTCAAATGTACATTCTCTGTGTAAGGGGAAAAGGGAAGAGATGAGGTAGAAAGGTGAGATATATTGAACCTCGAACGGGACCATTTTATCATGGCTCTTAGGGAAGCAAGATCAGGTTAACTTAATGTTTCTGTTGGTAGATAGAGATAAATTTGTTACAGCTAGGATGCCAATATTTATTGCCTCAGCTATGAAGATAAAACTTAAAAATCTGTCATAATGGCTTCCTATTAGATTAATTGGTTATTGCCCTACTCTGGGTCATTGGTACGGGTATTTAATTTTGGGATTGATATTTGATTTCTAAATTTTATTGGGGTTTTCAAATATTATTATTATTGTTGTTGTTAAATGTGGTTATGAGTTGTTAAAATTGGAATCTTGCTTATTTTATTGGTTGTATAAATTGTGATTATTTTATTGTATTAATTGCTATTGTATTAATTGCTATAGCCTTGGCTAGTGCACTAAATAAATAAATGAAATGAACCTAGAATTTTAGTCATGGTTGCCAAGTAAAGTTCTAAAGTCAGTCCTTCAATTTACATTTTTGGGAAAAAATGTTAAAATATAATGGCGTCTTGGTTCTTTGAGACCTGGAGTGACACAGTAGAAAAAATTCTGCATTTTGACCTACAATAAAAATGGGTAGAAACTTTTTTAAAGCATCTTTTTAAAAATTCAGTTTTAAACAAACAACCACACAATTTTAAGCTTGGATAAGCTGACCAGCTAATAAACTAGTTAAGCTGAAAGACTTGGAATGAAGCACTTTTGTCCTACTGACATCTATGAGTAACAACCTGATTCACAAACCAATTAAATTGCAATGCCTAGATTTCAATCAAATTAGTTCTATTGACGTAAATGGGTGTAAAAATTGGCTTAAATCCAAGGGTGCGCTGGTTTGACAGGTTTGTGGATATGATAACCTTAAAACATAAGTACTTAAATTGCTTATGGCAATTGTCCAAAGTAAATTTATTTGTGAGTATTGCGTTATGAATATAACAACTATTTTAAAAACCCATCTATTGCAGGTGGGGAAGTAATTTTGCTGGAATTCATTGGGATTTGCAAAGACAAAATCACCTTAAATCAAATACTCTGGTTGATTGTAAAATGTTGTTTTAAGTTACATGATGAGGAGGAAATGTAGTGACAAGAATGCACAAAAGACTAGCATTGCCACTCTCAGACTGAAAAGTCCACGTCCCTAAGTGAACTCATAAGTCATCGATCGACAGGTTTTGCAACAAGTCTGCCAATGACAGAGATCTTCTTTAGAAATCAGGGGAGCTGACTGTTGGCCTGTTCTTAGAGCACAATGCAGTCATTACATTTGATAACTGCTAAATTTGATAGCTGGTAAAGAACTGCTCAGTTCATGCATCTAAACTGTAGGAACTTAAATGGAGGAGGGAAAAACCCGTCCAGTTTGAATATATAAACTGCTCTTAAGTGGTTGGACTATGGTTCCAATAATGTGCACACTCCCTTGGAAATAAGGGTCATTGACTTCAGAGGAGTTATTGCTAATTGAATATGCACAGGATTGTGTTGCACACACAAATAATAATTGCTGGAGCGAACAAGACCTGCTCACCATGGGTTTTTGGCCTCACTTGCACTCAGAAGGTCATGGCCCAGTATTTTTCAAATTTAGTTCTCCCGCAGCATCGTAGGGCCTTCATGTTGGCCAGGCTGAATATATTTCCTTCAGCTATGGTTAGTGGCAGATATAAGAAAGTACCACGCAAGAAAAGGTGTTATAGTTGTCATCTTAAAGAACCAGACTTTGTCCATCATATCCTCTTGCACTGTCCATTTTTTATTCAACAGCTTTTACAACTAATTAATCCTCACCTTCAAGTCCCAAAAAATTCAGCAGACAAGAGTATCAAATTGTTATTGATGGATAAATCCCTAGAAGTCACCGAGCATGTCGCTGAATTTCTTGCAACTGTCATAAACACAAAGATAAGAGTAACAGAAATATAAGAGTAACAGAAATACTTTATTACTCAAAATATTAAGGGGGTCACACCAAGTTATACGATGTTTATATAAATTTTATTTATACACGTAATATGTAATTTTTAGGCTTAGATTATTTGTAGTAGCAGTAGTAGCTGTTGTGGTTTTCTTATTATCTATTGTGGTTGCTTGTTTGCTTGTTTGGTTGTTTTTGCTGGTCAGTGACCATATTAATAAATTATTATTATTATTATTATTATTATTATTATTATTATTATTAAGACAGAGAGAATGATGGTATAGGACAAGAATGGTGAATAGAGATGTATTAGTGTATTTGTTATTAATGGGTCCAGATGGTTTTATTAGCTTGAAATATGAGAACGAGATCCTTTTTATACTGATTTTATCTGATTGTCATTTTATGATGGAACACAATTTTTTGTTTCTTTTAAGGTGCCTGTACAAATGCATCTGCCAATATGGTTATTATGCCAATAATGTCTAGACGGAAACTCTTTTCATTTAATTTCAACCTGTTGGTTCTAGTCCGAACCTCTGGGGCAACAGAAAACAACTCGGCACCATCCTCTATATCACAGCCCTTCAAGTACTTGAAGATGGTTATCATATCTCCTGTCAGTCTTCTCCTCTTCAGGCCAAACACACCCAGCTCCTTCAACCTTTCGTCATAGGACTTGGTCTCCAGACCCCTCACCATCTTTGTTGCCCTCCTCTGGACACGTTCCAGCTTGTCTACATCTTTCTTAAATTGCGGTTTCAAAGAAGAGGATTATCAAAGGAAATGCAACCTCCAGAACAGGTATCATGCATTTTCATGGCAGTTTTGTGCTGAATGAGAGCTCAACTAGGACTGCATGAAATGTGAGCAGTGTAATACCTTCCCTCTTTGGGGGTGGGTCAATGTAGGAGCTATGTAATCACATGGATATCCTTGGTAGGGTGAAAAACCTCCATGCTAGTGCCAGCATTCCCAGGAAGGTGAAGGACTGGTGTGGAGAATCCCCAGGTCACATTAATTTTTTTCTTTTCATAGACTTGGAACTGTGTGTGTCTTATGGTTTGCGACTTTGTTAGCACAAGTCAGCCACCAGCATGTCATTGGAGCCAATGTCAGGATTTATTTTCCTTTTCACTGAAGTTGCCATCACATTTGAATTGCTGGTAACTCTGATATGACACTACTTGCGTGAGGATTTATTTGCAGAATTCAGCCCTCTGTGACATCACCGGAACAGACTTGAAGGGCCAAACTACATTACCCATCTTTTAACAAAATGACATTCCCTGCAGCTGCTGTGTGACTGCAGGAAAAGCAAGTCTCATCCAGATACAAAGATCCAACTTGTTACAAGATGTTCTCGTGTAGTTTGGCCCTCAGTGTGGCTTCATGTGGGTGTTTTGCCCATGCTGAAAGGCCACCTTTTTAATATGTGTGGTTCTCCTTGCCACATATCAAAGCGTGCCGACAAAGTGCAGCACTCCAAGTGCACCATGTCAAATCCATGGAAAATTAGTGAGCAGGGCTCATTGCAAAAAATTGGAGCATCAGAAGGAAGTAAACTGGGACTTTGCTTATGTAACCACAAGGTCTGTTTTAAAAATATAATTCTCTCTTACACTGCTTGCAAAAATAAATGCTTACACCTAAGTAAGGCTTGCAAGCCTTTAACCTCCTATTGAAGAAAAATCATATTGGACTGCAGCAGCTGCTGCTGTTAAATGTGGCTTGGCTAGCAAGCCAAACTGTTCTTGTCTTAACTTTGAATTCACCAGTGGTGTTTACAGAGGTGAAACTTAATCTCTCCCATCCTCACAAATCAAGGAGCTGTGGTCAGATTACTCACAAAGAACACATTCAAGCTAAGGTGCAGTTGGAAATATTCTTAGTAGCTGAAGGAAATCTACTGCTCCCTTTGTAAGGCATTGCAAGTGATATATAATGTGATATATACTATTCTACTTTTCCACATAGGCCCTCATTACCACCCATAAGGAGACTGGCTAGATTTTTAAAATAAGAACTATCACTCTATCTAAGTGAATAGTGGCTGGCTGCAATGTAGGTGACCAACAAACAAGTCTCTACACACTTGGGAGACTTCCCAGGTATGCCAAAAATAGGAATATTTAACTTAACCAAAAGAAAAATAAGCTTTCAATATCAAGCCTAAGGAAGTCTGAAAATGCTCCGGAGGGACAGAAAGGCCAAGAGCAGCCAAGTGTCAGTTAAAGGGGATTGGATGGGCTGTTGGCCTGCTCAAGCTCCTCCGAGAGTCCCAGAGAGTGAGATTTTGAGGGGTGGGGTGAGATTTTCAAACTGTCGCCTCCTCCTTTGGTTCCTCACAGAGTTAAGTGCCACTTAAGTGTAGGGTTGCCAACCTCCCGCTATTACAACTGATCTCCAGCCGATAGAAATCAGTTCACATGGAGAAAATGGCCACTTTGGGAGTTGGACTTTATAGCATTGAAGCCCCTCCCCTCCCCAAACCCCACCCTTCTCAGGCTCTGCCCCAAAAACCTCCTGCCAGTGGTGAAGAGGGACCTGGCAACCCTACTTAAGTGCTGCTAACAAGTCATGTCATTGCCAAGTACAGCTTCACGCTTGGGCAGAGATCAGCGTACGGGTCAAATTACTGCCCCCAACTTCCATCTCTGAGTTTCACTCACTGGGCCAGAATGGTGACTGGGTGAATGCAAGGCAGCATGGAGAGGGCCCTCAGTCTGTACAATGGCTAGTTAGTATGTTGCAGACTACACACACCCAAGGTTGGCCTGGGAAGGAACAGACAGGAATGTATGCTGATTTCTGCTGTGATGGGGCTGAACATTGATACAGTATTTCCAAAATGCTTCCCAAACATTACAGCAGCAGCCCTATAACAACTCTGCAAAGTAGCCCAGAATGATAGTATTTTACACATTGGGGGCGCAGTGGCTTTCTTCAGGCCACCTAGTAAATTCACAGCGGAGGTGAAATCAGAAGCAAGGATTTCTCAGCTGACGTGCTTTCTTACTTTTCAAATATGAAGTAGGCCTAGCTAGCAACACGGGAAACTTAAGATGCATGCTGATCTCTTCTCTCCCGCTTTTCCTTAGCATAGGCACTAGGTCTTCTAATTGCTGTTGTTTACATCTTCAGGAAATTTTACATCAGGAAAACCCCTCAAGCTTTGATTCTAAGGTTGCACAGCTGTGTTGCACAAGGCAGTGTAAAGCTGCATAGATCAACACAATCAAGTGGTACAGCCAGTGACAAATTGATTGGCACATACATGGTGCAGTGCGTATAGGCAAAATTATATTGCAATCATTTCTGGGCCTCATAAATTATTTGCCAAATTTTAACTTCCTAACTTGTACTAACCATAAGAGAACATTCTCCTTCAAATGTGAAACAAGTATTTACAATGTCAATACACCATGTGTGTGAGTTATGTTAAAGCGTCTGTATGCATACATACACATAAAACTGCACTGGCAGGACTCAAGGTAGGTAACAGCATTTCTGCAGCTCATTACTCTGCATGAAGCAGAGTTCTGTTATTCCCATTTCATGGACTGGTAACTGAAGCTATGGAACAGGGACTTGTTCAAGACTTGCACTGAGTATAAGACTACAGATCAAGTTGATGTGTGAACTCGAGACAAAGGCCAAGGCTCTATCTGTTGGTTCATACTGGATAAGTTTATGTATATGTATTATCAATCTAGTAATTTTTAACTTAGTGTTTTCCTTTTATTATGCATTTGTGATATTGTTGACATGTTTGTAATGGCCTAAGGCTATATGCAAAGAAAACCATACTAGATAAGTTCCCATGCCCCTCGTGCAAAATGCATGATTAGTTCATGTCATTTAAAAAACAAAACAAAACCACACACAGAAAATTAGTACATCAAGGGACAGTCTTTTTCCTGACTTCTTAGCTTTCTACTGACAGGATGGGCTTAATATAGAAAGGTATTGAAAAATACAGTAGAAAAAAAAAGCACTGCAGTGTAATAGTTAAGAGTGCTTGCTTAGGACCTATGTCCTAAGAGTTGGCCCAGGGCTGGTGTAACCTGGGTTCAAATCCCCGCTCTGCCGTGGAAGCTCGCTGGGTGACCTTGGGCCGGCTCTCTCTCTTAGCCTAGCCCTAACCTACCTCACAGGGCAGTTCTGGGGAAGGGAGCTGTCCTAAGCTTCTTGGAGGTAACATGAGTTTCAAATGTACTAGACCGGCTCTGTTTGAATCTCAAAAGAATCTAATACATTTGAGGGGGTAGCTTATTTTCTCCTTAAGACATCTAGTTTCAAAACAACTTTACAAAGATAAAACAATGAAAGAAAATGGACCTGCATCTTCCGCATAGAGAGCCGTTATGCTTTATTTACATGCGTCACCATTTCTTTTACAAACTAGATTACAATTGAGAATGGAATACACAATGCAATGTCTACTAACATCAAGTGGAGTTAAGCTCTGCACTGCTATTTCATTTGCAATGGGGAAGATTTCCAAATCAAACTGACTTCCAATCATTATGTAACAAGGTAGTATATTCACCCATGTCATCAACTGGTTTCCACAAAAGCCTTAGTTAACAACAGTGCTGGCTTTCTAACGAAACTGCAAGGTAGCTCATAAGAAAAGTAAAAATCATGTACCTCTTAGGAAAGACGGTCATGCACTAAGGCAGTGGATGGAATATTCTTTCAGAAGTATGTGGTTTGACAGTGAAAGAAAGAACCCAGATAAGACAGTTTTACAGATACTGTATACATATTTTGTCCATTCATGCAACTTTTTTTGGTTAAAAAAAGTTTCACACGTGAAACCAAAATGTACAATACATTTCCCATTCCCACCCCACCCCTCCCCATAGCAAATAAAAGTATCTGGTCCCCCTTCACATCTGCTGGTAGTTCTGATATACACCATATGTACAGAAACTACTGAAAGAAGGTTGATTGCCAAGCAATGACATAATTTCCAAGAGATAAATGTTCTAACATTTAGTTTTTGACAACAGTTGTATGATAGGCAATAGCCTGGTAACCTATTATCAGCGAAATTAATTCACAAGAGAAATCAAAAAAGAAATATGCAGTGAGCTAAAAACAGGATACTATGAAGTTCTCAATAGACAGTTAAAGAAAATAGTCTGTGCATCTGTGCCAAATTGGTATTCAATCCAATTTTAATGGACTTATAATTGAAAAATAGAGGTGACTGGAACCACTTACCCAATTCTATACTAAAAGTACAATCCCACAAATAATTCAACAAATCTGTAAAGTTGTCCACAGACTCATTAGAGCAACAGAGGTTGTTCACAAGTATTGATCATGATCATGTGGGTGTGTGTAAGTGCCGTCAAGTCGCTTCCGACTCATGGCAACCCCATGAATCAATGTCCTCCAAAATGTCCTATCTTTGACAGCCTTGCTCAAGTCTTGCAAATTGAGGGCTGTGGCTTCCTTTATTGAGTCAATCCGTCTCTTGTTGGGTCTTCCTCTTTTCCTGCTGCCCTCAACTTTTCCTAGCATGACTGTCTTTTCTAGTGACTCTTGCCTTCTCATAATGTGACCAAAATACGATCATGTACCCAACCTTTAAACACATGGCTAGTGTATTAATTTCAGGGCGATATTTCATGCTTAAATGTTATTTGGGATTTAGGATGAAAGTGTTCAGTGTTTGCAAAGGCACCCTTGTGTGGTGTTTGCAGGACTGGGAAATTCAAATCACTGGTCAATGCAAGAACTCCAGGACTACTTCAGAAGAAGTGGTTTGAAATGCGCAGCCCATGAACGTAGTCATATTGCCAAGCAGATATATTTGTCTTTGAATTTAGAAAGACACCTGACTACTTGGCACAATATCTGGGAGATGACTATCCAGGTACTTGACTTCATTGAGCATCTGACCCCTTCATGACCTTGCATATACAACGGCTGTAGATGCCAACTCAGAGAGGCAGGTTTGTGAAAGTAATTGATTCTATAGCCATTTAAGGATGACACAGAAAAGCTCAGAGGCTACTTCAGTATCTAAACTGGAATTAATCTCTGGGAAGTTGTCTAAACAGAAATGTTTCTTAATCAGGTTTTCAGGTACAGGTTGTGTATTGTAGCTGTAGAAGAACAAAGATGGAACAACTGATAGATGTTCATAATCTCTTTTCAGATACTCATATAAGAGATTAATGAAATACTCTATTAGAAGTTATAACCTCTGAGGAACTATGCATAGGATTAGGCTGCAAAGTGTGTAAAGTTGGTGGGACTACATCCCATGTGGCTATGTTAAACCCTTATCTTAATAGCAGGAGTTCTATACACTGATTTTATCCCATTGAAGTGAGTTAGTTGTATCCTACCACTCTGCTCAGCTAAAGGCTGAGTATGTTCCATTGGCACAAGGTGTGTTACATCACTGCAAGACACATCCTGCTAGCAGAAGAGCCTCTTGCATTGGGAGGAAACACCTTGTGCCCATGGAATGCATCGCCCTTAATTTAGCACAGTAGTAGGAGACAACCCAAAAGAACCAAATCTAATTGGTTTGTGATGAGATTTCATGTTTACTCAGATATACACCTCCTTTACACATACCCTGGGGTGACACAGTTGTCTCCACCTACAGGATCACTCTCACGGCATTTTTGGGGAAGTGTAATAATTTCAATCCACATGGTTGGGCTTCTGTGCATGTTTACACAACTGAAAAGTAATGTCTATCTTCTATGAAAGTCTACATACTTCTAAACATACAGGGAAGCCCAGCCATGTGGACTGAACCAAGATCAACCATGTGGGTGCACTTTTGGTATGGCAGTGAACTTAAGAAGAGCCCTGCTGGGTCAGGCCAGTGGTCCATCAAGTGAAATGAGAGTTCCTGCAAAGGGGTCTTGCTCTCCAGTAGTTGCATTTAGGATTGCAGACATGAAATCTGATCCACAACATGTTTATTCAGAAGACCCACTGAGTTCAGTGGGGGATTATTCCCAGCTGAGTATGCATAGGATTGCAGCCTCAAAACCCCACTGATGTTGCTGGCAGAGGTAAACAAGGACAAAATTATTTTCCATTGAAATCAATGGGACTTAGAAAATGCTAAACTTTGGCTGGGTTGCACCCATCATGTCTACACTTCATATAACCGAATCACCTTGATAAAAATAGAGCTTGCAAAAATGACAAATCTTCTACATTGTCTCCCTGAAGGATTATACTCTCAAATGGAAACTTAACAGACGTAAAAATGAGGAAAACATAAAACCTGCTATGTACCAGATTTTTTGTGCACAGATTTCCTGGGGGGAAGAAAGACATAAACTTACAAATAAAATACACTGTCAGTCACCAAATATATTGCTGAATCAGAGAACAGCAACAAAAAACGAAAACGACATTGTCAGCTGGATTCACATTTGATGATGTACCAGATACTCTTATGTAGTGAAGGCAAATAAGCAATTTCTTAACTAGCTTTGGTAATAGGTACCTATATCAGAGTTTCTCTAAATAAAATGACACCTTTCCTAAGCTCCTGGAACAGATGGTGTTTTAATATAGTGTTTTCCTCTTGGGGAAGCCCTTTCCAATGTGGAGAGCAAATGAACACATTGGTTATTTCTGGTTAAAGAAATATGATAAAGTAGACCCTGCCATTGACAAATACACCACCTTCATTATTAAAAAAATAGTCTGTTTTTAATGATAAAAATCTTGACTGTTTGGAAAGTTTATGTTCTATAATCTACTTAGAATCACAACAGCACAGATAATTCATTTATGAACTGCATGATGGAGTTCACCTGTTCATCTATAGAATAGCGTAGCACGAGCATGAAGAGGCTACAGTACAAAACAAAACTTCCATCACACTAGGAGCTGTGATTTCACGAAGTTTACCTCAGAGGGCTGGAAAAGAAGGAGCAATATGGGGCCCACAGATGTGCGTGTGCGTGATTGTGTGTGTCTATGGGTACACGCACACTTGCATGTAGTGGCTGAAGGGAGTTGCACCACACTGTACTTGGTTCATGTGCCAGTGGAAACTCATGCACTGAAACTTTGGGTTAAAATGCTAGTCTGGTCTCCTAACACTCATGCATAATGATCTGTTTCTGTACATAATAAAATATATTTATATATTTATATGCATTACGTCTTTATGCCAAGAAAAAACGTCTTCATATATCACTTTGGAAAGATAGGTATACAATTTCCTAGCCAAAGTGTCTTCACTCCAATGCTTTTTTTTTAAATTTAAAACGTACCACTGGGTTTTCCTTCTATGTCTCTTCCCCCCCTTCCCCCACAAAAAAGAGATACCAGTAAAAAATAATCAGAAGAGAGGATCTGCGCAGCACCATCACTGTTGTTCGTCATTACTATTAAAATTTACAAAAGAAACCCATATAAGCAAATATATATAAAAATCGTTTTGATTTTCAGTGGAATTTATCCAATTACAGTCTACGCTCCTATGAAAAGCTGTCTGTATGGTTTTCCCTCCCTTGCCTCTCCTGTCTGCCACCCCTCAGCTTCTCCTCTCAGGTCTCAGTGACACATTCACAAGAAGGAAAGACCAGACAAGGAGAGGGTGTAAAAATAGTTATCAATGTAATAAATCACCCAAGTTCTGGATGATGGGTATACACAAAACTCTTTTTTTATGCAGAAAGTCTATTCTTTTTCTTTTACATTTTTGATTATTATTATTTTTATTATCATTATTATTTGAAAGCAAGCTGCTGCCTTCTAGATGGTAATGGTCAAATTGTTTGGTGTGATAAACTGTGCAGCTTTACTTATTCATTTTCATACCATCCAGTTGCTAAGCCATACAGGCAAATGAAAAATAAAATTCATTGCAGCTGTTTGGGTAGAACGTGCTGGCACAACACCCAAGGCTAGGCTTGATCTGACCAACAGCAAGTTAGTGTGTGACTAACACTATGAAATAGCCTTCTCCCTCATACCCTTTCAACACTGGCGAGGATGCAGCATTGGAGGTGGCTAATTTTGTGAGGTAAAATCCACCTTCCTGATGCTGAGAATAAACAGAAGGTATACCCTGACATTTAGGAAAAGACTTAATTGGGGGTTGTAGGATCTCAGTCAGAACCAACCAATCAACCAACCAGAAAAAAACCCAAACCAAAAACAGTAAAACCCTTCCATAAGCTACCTCTTGAATCCAATCACTTGGTGATCCTACAAAGGCTGCAGCATTCAAGTGGTATTGGTCAACTGAACCAAAACTGATTTAGCTTTTCATTGTGCATATATTATTCTGTATTTGAGGAATCTGCATGTAAAAAGAGAAAAAGGAACAATTAAAGCATTTCACAGGGGGAAAATCACCTTAGAGAGGGTGAGTAGGGGTGGGGTAAGCTTTGGGCAAAAAAAGCCAACCAAAAGCATTCTGCAACCCAGTAACATATTGGAACACCATATATTGTTTGACAAAGAAACTATCCTAAAGGCTACACAGTGTGTTCTGAAGCAGGATGGTGGCCGAATGTTGTATCCACAAGTTGGGGCTTGCCCATCCCACCATAGGAAGATTTTGCATACTTCAAGAATGCATTGAGTTCCAGAAAAAGCAGTTTGTCACTCAGATTCTGGGGCTCATTAACAGTCTCTGTTTCATTAGGAAAATAATACAGGATTCACAAAGGTTATAAGCTGTAAACGGTATCTCTGTCCACTTGTTGACAGTTGATTTGGCAAAGGGTAGTTTCTTTCTTTCTTTCTTTCTTTCTTTCTTTCTTTCTTTCTTTCTTTCTTTCTTTCTTTCTTTCTTTCTTTCTTTCTTTCTTTCTTTCTTTCTTTCTTTCTTTCTTTCTTTCTTTCTCGTGTCAGTATAAGGGCCTGGAAAAAAGGAAAGGTAAATAATATTAGTGAATGCCTACAGACTGTCAATATGGTCCAGGTTAAATCATCGTAAACCCTGGTCTATAGAAAGTACAGTGTTTTGTTGTGGAAGCTTCCCCTTGCTATCCTAAAATACCCTTATATTAAAGATTTGTGCAATGGCGAGGGTACAAAGAGTAGCATAAGGAAAGTAGACAGGCTCATCCCATTGCATAGTCGGTTAATGGAAACTAACTTTTAAAGTTAAATACTGGTGTATATCCAACCATCCATGCAGGGTAGGCATGTGGAGTTTTCCTACATTCTTCTCAGTTCCTCAGCCCCTTCCAAGCCTAAAAAAGAGCATTCCTAGGGCTGTGGGATCCATGCAGATGAACAGCTGTGCAAGTTAGTGGGCTGGAGTGAAATCAGCTCCTTTCCTCAATGCAGCTGTACTTGTGGATGAAAAAGGAGGAGATATTTCACTTGATGTCCTTCACTCCATCCCTCCCAACTGTACAGCTAGTCCTCTGAGTAGGTCTCATGATCCTGGGAATGATCCTTCTGGAGGTAAGAAGGGGATGCAGGAACAGAGCGGAACACAGGAAAACACTGCATTTCATGCACAGAGCGATAGAATACATACCACTGAATGCTAGAGTTCTGCTGGCATAGTTAGGCTATACTCAGATATCATGGTGAACTGTTAATATTTTAAACCCTGATTTGTGCAACAAAGGTGTAAAAACAAATCTCTGTTCATGGGTAAAGACTAGATTCTTTCTTTCTTGCCTCGTCTTTGTCTCTTAGTATTGATAATTTCTTCCCTATGCTGTGGTCTCTCTGGCCTCAAGGGCTGGTACTGCTTAACAAACTGTGCTTCAGAGGTAGTACCAACTGTGGTTAATAAATGAGCCACAAACCCTAGTTTAAAATCCCAGTTTGGCCCCATGTAAATGCATTTGAATATCACAGCTAACCATGTGATTCGGCAGTGCAAAACTATTGTGTCTGGAAACTTTGATATGTTGGCACATGATTGCTCTGTTGACCATATTAATAAACTTGACTACATATAAGGCATAACAGAGATCAGATCTCAATGTCAAAACCTTTCCATGTTCCATATCACACAAAGACACCCCCCCATATCACACAGACACACACAGTCACTTCCTCCCTCTTCTACATTCATTGACTTCAGACATCACAGCAAGTGCTGAAAGTAGCTGGACAGGCAACCTTCACACTTCTGCTGCAATGTCCAAAGGAGAGCTTGCACAAGGGACCGCTGCTCCCAATTAAAGAAGAGTTTCATTCACAGGAACTTGGAGAACAACAAAAGCATTGTGTGGTTTATACAATCAAAACTCGCTTGTCATTAATCTTGGCATTGTAAGTATTTTATGAATAAGCAATTGGATGGATCAACACATTTAGTCCTTCTGTTGTTGCAATGTAAACATCAGGACCAGGCATCACAGTGTTTGGCTGACTAGCCAGAATCCCATCCAGGAAATCTGTCATGATGTCAGTACAGGGACATTTGTTGACACAGAGCCAGCCTTCAGGCTTCACAATACAACCTGAGCAATGGAGTATGTAAATGCAGCTGCTCAGTGTTTTAGGGCTTGTGCACGTGTGTGCCTTTGTGTGAAGCAAGAGATGAGACAGTCTCAATTACTCAGGGAATCTTTGGTGTGTAATCCTTCCCAACTCCCACCTCATTAACAAGGTGCAAATAAATCCTCACTATCCACTTTCTAGAATTCCACTGAAGTCATCTCATTGCCTGGACTCCATTTGGCAGCATTCTTGCAGTGGAAAGGCAAAGCTAGAAGCAATATTTTGCATACCTTTCTATGAGTTGTCCAGAAAGAAGCCCAGGTCAACCAGTATGAATCTAAGATACACAAATGGTGCAAAGGAAGACTAAGCCTTTAATGGGTGTGCAGAATACCAAATTTCAGAAGTGTATTACTTCTCATTCCATAAAGGTACAGGATTCCCATCCACCTTTGCATATGGTCACCCTATATTGGTTTGTTTAAAGAAAAATACATCTCCTTAACAATAATCAGCAAATGTCAAAATGGCAAGTCATAATGACTTTGAGTGGGGAGCACAAAGAAAGCCTCCAGTATGTTACCATGTGAGTATACATTTCTGAAGTTCTCTTCACTTGATTACAGTGACTATGTGTCAATGCGCCATCACAGCTATGAGTAGGGTTGTCTGGTCCCTCTTCACCACCAGCGGGAGGTTTTTTGGGCAGAGCCTGAGGAGGGTGGGGTTTGGGGAAGGGAGGGACTTCAATGCCATAGAGTCCAATTGCCAAAGCGGCCATTTTCTCCAGGTGAACTGATTTCTATTGGCTGGAGATCAGTTGTAATAGCAGGAGATCTCCAGCTAGTCCCTGGAGGTTAGCAACCCTAGCTATGAGGGACAGAATTTTATCATCTCAGCCACAATGCTTTTCAATGGAGTCAGTTCTCATACCTGGATACATGCCAAGGTAACACTGAGGCCAGACTACTGTAATGCACCCTACCTAGGCCTCCCCTCAAAATAAACTCCGATACTTCAGTTGCTGCAGAATGCCACCGCTTAGTTATTATCAGGAGCCAGGTGAAGCATGCATATCACACAACCACTGTGCAATCACTTCATTGGTTGCCCATGAGTTACCAAGCTCAGTTCAAGGTACTGGCTATCTCATACAAAGCCTTCCATGGCTTGGACCCTCATATCTGCAAGACCACCTGACCACCTTTGTCCTGCCATGACAGCTCTGCTCATCTGAACAAGGCATACTGGATGTACCACCCTACAGATGGGCAAGATCAACAACTGCCTGTACACATGCCTTCTCTCACATTGTGGAATGGCCTCCATAAGGAAGTCAGGAAAACTCTCCCATGTTCCTGGCATTTTGCAAACTACGTAAAACAGAATTGTTCAGGAGGACATTTGTATAATGGAAATAAGAGCTACATCATAACAAATTGGTCCTGGAAAATGCACTGTGTTTCTAATTGATGTAATACCATGTTTCTGCATTGTTAAACATGTTGTGTTTAATACCTATGGCTTTGTTCAGATGATACCTCCATTTGAAAATTTCTACAAATCCTAGACCTATTACATTGCTTATTAGATGGTGTCATCCTATTGATTGCATTGATTTACACTGTGTATCCTTGTCTCAGTGAGAAAGGCAGACTATATATAATGTAAAATTAAAACACACCTGCTTGTCATAATTCTGTAGGAATCAAGTGATATTCACATGCATGCATGTGTGAACCAAGCTGAATATGTGAACTCACTCCATTGAAAAGCAGTACATTTGGGGTGGTGGCATGAGGTATGAAAATACCGTCTGTGGTAGCCCATGCATAATGCCAGTCATCACTTGACATTGCAATTATCAAGCCATGAACAACTATATAAGAACTAGCCCCATATTCCACTGCCTCAAATGTCATGTTTTCTACATGTTCTATTAGTCTCCTACATATGGTAGATGGGAATGGATATTTTGCACTGAAGATTGTGGTGACCACCTGAAGGGCCAGGTGGATCTAAATTTGCTACTCCACTTTGTAAAAATAACCAGTGTCGTAGAATTGTGGAGGCAATCCCATGATTTGCTATGGAACAGGTCTCTGGAGAAGTGGTGGCACATATATTTTTGTTCTAAATAAATACAAAATTCTGAGATAAGGGCCATAAAAATGTTATCTGCAGTTGGCCTACAACAAGAAACTTTTTTCTTAGAAGAGATTATATAAAGGCCCAGAGGAAAATAATTAATTAATTTCCATTCCATATAAATGTGAGGGCTATTCACATTTGTCTGGAACTTACATGAATTGCCATTTCTTATAAACCACACAGATCCCCCCAAGGCAACCCCCCCTAAACATTAGAATCTAATTAAAAAAAAAATACAATCACTGAGACAGCAAGCTATGAACACTTGCATCACCCCCAACCTAGTCTATTTTGCCCTAATAGTGAGCCTGTGATTATATAGTTTGGATTGGAGAACTATTTCATTTGCTACTATCACACCTCATTCCTTTACTGTTAGCTTAGAGTTAAATCCTCCAAGCTCTGATCTCAACTGAAGTGGCAAGAGAGAAGCTCTAAAGTATTACCTAATGCAGATTACTATACCCATTTGGTTCCCACAGGTGTTAATTATGCTGTACTGGAAATTTGTCCAGAATGAAAAGGTGACGCATTACAGTTTCCCCAAGTGCAAGATACTGTTAATGTGCAGGTGGTGAAACTGGATCAACAGGAAAGCTGTAATACTTTCTCTAATATGAATGTTTAGAAAAGTTAAAACTGTGGGGTCTCCAGTGTGTACTTCCTACAGCACAGATCCCAGGCCCAACTAATAAAATGCTATCCTAACTATGCAATCTTCAAATAAATTAATACATTAATTTATTTACTACCTTGAAAGGCTGAAATATTCCTGCTAATTATTACTCCATTGCAGCCCCACTGAATATAATAAAGCACTAACCCAGAAGAGGATTTTATCATTGTCCTCTATAGACTATTGGTGCGTGAGAAGCAAGAATTTATATTTTAACAGTTTGGTAGCCATAGTGATGGGCAGATGAGTAGCCACTCAAGATGAAGTGGATTTATTTCCCCACAATATTTTATAACCTCAAAGCCATGAAGTCACTGGTAATTTTCCAAGTGGTCTTGAAAGAGAGTCAGATCATGGGTTAAGTAGAACTCAGCAAGACCTGCTCTGGTGTAGTGGGTAAATGATAGACCTTGGAAGATGAAGTTTGTATCCTATCAACTGGATGCCCCTAGCCATGCCAATCTCTTTCTTAAAAATGGGAGCAATCACACCATATTGTTTCAGTAGCTGCTCAGTTCATAGCTCAGTAAAGACAGGTATTAGTTAAAAGGACAAATTTAAGCAAAACACTTAGCAGCCCAATTTAAGAGGGCCATGTGTTGTTTTGTAAAGGTCCTGCGGACTTGAACAAATTCGTAACAATTATTCTATTCATATGTTCTGATTTGCTATTCCATGGAAAAACTGAGCTCTTCTTTTGATCATATGCATTCACATAATTGTTGCCTTTCCTGCGTTTGGTTGTGGGACTGTACATTCCATATACCGTACATGAATGTGGGACTTCTTGTCATTTAAAACAATTCTCCCTACCTCTGCAAGTTCTCAGATCAGAAAGCCAAGGCATACCATTCCAATGGAGGGTATACAGTGACAATCTGTCACAGGAGCCCTGACCTGGATGGCCCAGGCTAGCCTGATTTCATCAGATCTCAACTGCTAAGTAGGATCACCCCTGGTAAGTATTTGGATGGCAGACCACCATGGAATCCCAGGGTTGCTATGCAGAGGAAGGCAATGGCAAAGCACCTCTGTAAGTCTCTTGCCTTGAAAACCCTATGGGTTGCAATGAGTCAGCTGTGACTTGATGGCACTTTACACACAGGCACACACACACACACATCACAGGAAAGGAAAGAATCCCAAAAATGTTAATAATTACACAAGGAAAAGTTCAGAAAGGAAAGCTTAATTGAAGATACTCCCTAAATCAAATGTTTTCACTCCTCTTTTGCTAAATTACTTCTCTGTGCAAATAAGGAAACCAAGGCAATACAAGGAGTAGAGTAGAAGAGAAAAGGCACTGGAAGAAAACTTAAGCTAGAATTCATATATATCTGGAGAAAACATTTTGCTTTTTTGGGAACTGAATCCCTTCATCTTATGGCTACAAAGTAAAGGTCAATCTTCATCAACATCCCAAACCCAGTTTCACTGGTGTGTTAGGATTATGGCATGGCTGCCTACGATCTATGACATGAACTCCCATATGTTGTAGCCTCCCTAAGTCAAAGAAATAATGACTGACTCTCCCTAACTATAACCAGGATAAAATTAGAAATATTAAGCTGGCAGTTCCTCAACCATTCTCCTCTCCTGCCTGATGTGAGACATAACAAGAATGCTGCATGGAGGATCTGGATCCTGCAGGGGGGGAAATAATGGAAGGACTTGGTTGCATTTCTCATTCCCACCTTATTATTATTAGATTTTTATCCTGCCCTTTCCCTGCTGAAGGAGGCCTTAGGGTGGCTTACAACACACAAAAACGGTACTATCCAACATATAAAAGAAGCAGTACAGTACAATATAAATTTACCGTAAGTAAAATATATAAAACAGAGGGGCATGAAATTCATGGGAAGCGAAATCCCATCTCCCCCCCCCCCATTGCTGAGCTGGTGTAACCATTCACCTTTGAGTGATGATGGCACCAATTATATAGCTCCCCTCATAGCACTGATTAAAATGTGGGTATCTTCAGTACACAACACACAACACATGCCTTTATTGGCATGGATTATCTTCAGTAGAAAGTGGGGGATTGGACAGAACCAAGAACCAGCTGTAGATGGTACCAAAAGGAGCAACTGGATATGGAGACAAGACAAGGGTGGGAGAAACAGAGGTGGGTTCAAGAGATAGCCAGCCATTAATGTTGAAGCACTGCAGGAACATATGAAGTACATATTTTTCATATCATTACAAGTGCTAAATGACAGCAGATTTTGGTGAAAAATACAATGAAGATATACCTGCAATAAGACAATATTTCCCATTCTGATATATACACGGAGTGAATTTATGACACTTTTACCTACCCTTTGTTTAAGGAATTTATGGTAATGTACACAGGAACATTCCATTTCCCCCCTTCTTACCTAGGGCAGATACATTAGACGAAGTGTGCCCCATGATCACCCAGCAAGCTTCACGGCTGAGCAGAGATTTGCACCCTGATCTTCTGACGCACATTATACCTTGTTGGCTTCCAGTTCCACGTGCAATGCCAACAAGTTATCCCATCTCTGTAACTGTTTGCTCCCACTCCAGATAAATCAAAAATTGCCCACTGAACTCTGGCACCATTCTCTGGAATTGGTGTCCCCAGCTATTCTTCTGATCTTCAGTCTCTGCCCTGTGAAGCTTCCCTGATCCTCCAGTTCCCATCCCCCCCTATGCTTCTGACTAATATGGCAACTTAAGTTCTACCTTGCCCTTCTTTCAAACCTCTGAAACCTTATTATTATGCCTTCCATCCAGAAATCTAAGTGGAAACTTCCTTCCTTGCTTCCTTCTGTCCTACCACTGACAAAAACACAAAGAAACAGACATTTGCTAGCTAGTGCAGCAACTATAAACTACTCACAGATCATACCATAGGTTAGGGAATGTGTCTGCCACCCTGACCATACCTGCTTACATGGCACTGGGGTAGCAAATGAGAGGTTACCCATTTGGGCCTGGTCAAGACAACCCTAAAGTTTAGGCTGGCAACAGTCAGTGTAACCATTCTGAAGTAATACATTAACTTCCATAGTGAGACCTTTGAGAACCAACATTATACACCAAGGCCTCATGCCATCTTTGATAGTTTAATAATGTTGATGTTCACTTCTTTTTGAGTGCATAAAGGCAAATGCTACAATAATTATAGTATTTTCAGACAATCTTGCTACATCTTGTAATGGTGGGAGAAATCACCTCCAGGCATGCATACTGCAAACAGGTTTTCGTAGAAAGGTGAAAAAGCAAAGCCCTAAGCACTGGTGAAATTATTGGTGATAGATTGGCAATGACTAAAAAAATCTGGGTGAAGAATGAAAGTTAATGTGTAAAACAATTTGCTAACTTTTGGTACACTGGTTTTCAGCCAAAGTGTGGCATCTCAGCCACAGGACGGTGGCATCCACAAAAACTGTTATTCTCTTACTTTGTCTGGTATACAGGATACGTCTACTGATCAACAAAAATAGGATAAAAAGGACTTCAGATTACCTCTGGATGCAAATAATTGGAACCATGTAATGTAATTTCACCAGGCGATTGTTTGAGCTATAAGGTGTTCAATATGGAATCAGACTGTCATATTGGATTGTTTAACAGGCAAGTGGTATCAACCTTGTTCTGTACCAAATCTACCTAGTATCCCTCATGGCCAGACACTAAAGGCAGAGTTCCCCAGAACAGTATCCTACTGTGTAGTACAGGAAAATCTTTCTCTCTGTAAGAAAGCTTGTTCAAATACACACAAGGTTATGGATGGTATTTTTCTATGTATGGTGAAAGGCTGCTGTCTTGTCAGAGGCTGTTCAAGAGTTCTCCTCTTTGTGGCATAGCCAGACTACACTTTGTACAAGAACCTGTGCCATCTAGTCAAGTCCTTGGCAGCCCTTCCAGTAGGCATGATCTTGTCAAACAACAGTATCAATGGTATTTAGATCTGAGAGTGCTCAATGGAAGTCTGTCAGTTTGCATATCTACATAACTTTGCAAAGGCCAGATTTAAGAGATGCCTACATCTAAAAAGCACAAATGCGTTTAGAAAGAAAATAGTCACCTGAGCTTGTTTTCTGCATTAATATGTCATTCTGGGAAGTTTTGATTTATTCTGATTTAACTGTATATAAGCAAGGTTTGGCATTTGAAAGAGGAAAATGAGTCCCCGTAAATTCCACAGCACTATATAGGCATTTTTCAGGTCTGAGAATATTTGAAATGTATTAAATGAAGATATTAAACAAAATAATCAACAGCATTTAAGGATGAATGTGTTTATGCAACCACAGAATAATATGCAAACAAAGGTACCTTTTGCTAGCAGTTCTACACATTGCTGAGGCTCAATGCCCAGTTGGACAAAAAGTAATATCTTATTAGTAGATATCTAACTATGCAAGTTTGTCTAAACCATAGATCCTCAGAACCAAATTAGACATTTCATAGGAGATGCAGTCAATAGTCTCCTGGCATGTTTAAAATGAAAAGCAGCTGCAAAAAGCTGAAATCAGGGGGTGGAGGAATAGTAGAGAAAAGTGTTGCTGAACCCTTTTGTCTTAGGCCATTTTTCCACTCAGAATTGCATCTCTCAGCTACTTTTTCACTTGCAGAGGAAAAGACACATGAATCCTAGTAAGGATGTACAAAAATACTTGATTTTAACTGTTTTCTTGTTGAATCTGATTTGATTGTGTCTACTTGATTGTAATGGCATTTGGCTATATACTATAAATCTGTACCTACCTACCTATTAAGGATGTATGGTTGTACTAGTAATCTTGCTGCGTTTGAGAAGAACAAAAGGCTCAGAACTCTGGGATTTGTACTTGAGCGAGGAGCCAATAGGATGACGCTATAATCGGAAGCATTGTGTCTGAATGCCTCTGCATCAAAATCCCCTCTCAACAAAGAATGAGCTTCCCTCAGCAGAATGTACCTGGGTGTCGATCATGTGTAGCATCAATGAATAAGACCACTCTACACATGTCCCAGTAAAATTTGTCTGCAAAGATGATCTTATAGAATGATACTAGTTAGAATCAATCCTTAGCCACACTGACGTAGGAAGGACACACTATATATATTTGTAGTACATCATATTGCAACCCATTCAGTAAGACCTAGCGAGATTATTGTAAAAGCTGTATTATTTTAGAAAAAGTTATATTATTACATGTTATAGTTTCTCATTCTACACTAGTCAAATGAATGCCAACAGACTAAACATTGCTAACCTGCTTTGACCATTTCCCTTCTTTGCATAAATCCTTCAGCCTGGAACCCAACTCTGTGATGAAGCTTGCTTAGCACCAGTGAAGTTTCCCACATTCAGAGTGACAACATTCTGGGCGGAGATGAGGGAATCAAAGTTAAAATCCAACCCATCTGCATCCATGAGTTCGCTGCGGATAATGGACTCCATGTCACATTCCAGGCTCCCATTGAAAATATCAAGGTCCAAATCACTGGGGAATTTATCATGCCCCATGACTGGAAGGCTCACACTGTTGGAATATAAAGAGCCTGAGAGTGAGTCAGAAAGTGATTGCATAGACTGGTTGACAGGTGACTGTTGCTGGTGTTTGGCCGACCCAGTGTTGCTTGTGTCACTTAAGCCTATAGTACCAATGGAATTTGACAAGGCACGGCTGCCACTGAGAGAATTCTGGGACTGATGCTGGTGGTGGAGCAGATTCTGGTTGACCAAACTTGGCTGAGCAGCAAATGACATCATCGGGTCGTTCCGGAGCATGATGCTCCTGCGTACATTTTGGGCAGACACAGCTGTGCTAGCTTGTGACATGAGTGGATCGGACTGGGTCATCATGACATCGCTGTGGCTAAGCGAATCTGATGCCAGCAGATCCTGCAGCGTTTGGTTATTGTAGTGAGAAATGGAAGAAAATGTAGCTTGCTTGTTCTCCTGGATGGTTTGCATGGGAGACTGACGGAGGGAATTCAGAGATGAAGGTCCAAACACAGCATTATTGAAACTGCTTGATGGAGAACCAAGACCTGAACCTTTGGATCCATAAGGAAAACTTGAGCTTCTTTGCATGAGTCCTCCTGTGGGTGATTGCTGGGAAGAGGGGAGCGTGATATTATCCAGAAGGTCATCCATAAGGTTATCTGTCAGGCCATCATTCAAGTTCATGGTGCCAGCCATATCAGTCAACCGAGGCAGCTCAACATTACAGGGTTTATTTACTGATGGCGACATGCTGGGTGGGCTACTGTACAGCATTGGTGATAGTGGAGCCTCATCATCCTGGACCTCATCTAACTCAGTACTTGCCAGTATTGGGGACAAGCGGCCACTTATCGTACTGGCATTTGAGTTTGTACGAGACCGGAAATCCGTCCACGCATCCAGTTCATCGCTGCTACGTGAGGTTGGGCTACCTGGCCATTTGGAGAGCTGGGAGGGGCTGTCTTCGCTAGTTTCCTGTGCAGCTTGTAGAGCAGCCTTTTTCTTAGCTGCTCGTCCTCGGCTTTTTGTGTACTTGTTGCTATTGTCCATTGAAACAGCACGCCTCCGTGGTGCTTTCCCACCTTTCCCACCATCCGGATTGATCATCCACCATGAGCTTTTCCCAGTTCCTTCATTCTGTACCCTGATGAATCGACTGTGAAGGGATAAATTGTGCCTGATGGAGTTCTGCAAGGAAAAAAGGGGGGAAACACAATGACTACAAAGAACAAATGTTCATAACAGTTTGTAAAAGTGATCTTACTACTATTTTGCCTACTGCTGATATATACACACGAATCTGCCTTCTACTGAATCAGACTGTTGGTCTCTCAAGACCAGTACTGTCTACTCTGACGGGCAGCAGCTCTCCAGGGTCTTAAGCAGAGATATTTCACATTAATTAATGATCCTGATTAATCCTGGGACCTTCTGTGTACAAAGCAGATGCACTACCAATGAGTGACAGCCCCTCCCACTGGCAAAGTTTGCATGAACAAAGTTCTAGTTGAACATACAACTCATGTGGTTCTGCCCTAGAGGAATATAATGAACTCCCTTGGCTAGAGTTCTTCTGTAGGAAACAGTGTACAGCACTGATGCTATTTTTGTAATTTTGTACGTGATTAAGGAATTTTATTTGTTTGTTTTATACCCCGTACCCTTTCACCACAGGAGACTCAGGGCAGCTTATAACATTTAAAAATACAACATTTAAAATACAATAAATGCAAATAAAAGCAATAAATATAAAAATAAAACCAATTAAAATATCGACTTTATAAACTGCTTGAAGAATTAAAAAACTGGCCAGCTCCCTGGTTTGTAACGTTAGTCAAAGGCCGTACTGTGTTTGATGTGATAGACCTCAACAGGTCTATTAAGGCTTCCCAAATAATAATTCTGTATACTTTAACTGGGGGATAGGATTATTTAAATTTAAGTAATTATTTAATCAAATAGTGACTTTCCTCTCCAAGTGCATTATTAAGATACCATAAAGATTATCTTGACAAAATAATAAACTGGGTGAAACCAAGACTATTAATACAGATAGGCTGTGATCCTAAGCACTGACATTTAAAAACCTGACACATGTTTTAAACTGAAAGTCTTCGGCAAACAGCATTTGCTAAAAAATTTACCCCACAGTAACAATTTATGATTTTCTCATTCATGGGTCATTGAATGAATTAAATGGCTTGTTATTCTGCTAGGAAAAATATGATGGAGAAGTGGGAAAAGACATTTTATTTCACTTGAAGATCCCTACACGTTTCACACACAGTTCCAGGTAGATTTGCCATCTCTGGGTTGGGAGATTCCTGGAGATGTTGGGGGTGGAGCCTGAGGAGGGGCCTCAGTGGGGTACAATGCCATAACGTCCACCTTCCGAAGCAGACATTTTATCCAGGGGAACTGATCTCTGTAGTCTGGAAATGAATGTAATTCCAGAAGATCTCCGGCCACCACCTGGAGACTGGCAACCCTAGAACCAGGGGATCTGTAAGGCAACCGTCTCTTAGTGTGTCCTCACCATAATGTGGTTACACTCTAAGAGAAGGTTGCCTTACAGATTCCCTGATGAAACTGTGTGAAACACTAGTGATCTTTGAGTGAAATAAAATTTCTTTCCCCACTGCACCATCATTTTTGCCTTCTCTTCCTTGATCCTGCATTGGTATGGCCTTCTTTTCTGCATGTTGTTATTCTGTTACCCAGATCATCATCATAATTTTCCAAAGAAGACTTGGCATTATATACAGCAGTCATTTAGGTTACAGACATCTAGTGGACCTGTGAAAAGGCCCGGCGATGCCAATTTCCAGCCAGTTGCTACAAGAAACATCACACATAGGAAGTGAAAGTACTGTTGATGCTATTATAACTGTCTATACTAAAACAGAAAATACACTAGCTTCCCAGAAACCTCTATACTATTTAAGTCATGCTATGTTGTTCAGACCCCATGCAAGGTAATGGCCAATATGAGAAAGGCCCATTTCCATCAACCCTATGTAGGGCCTTAAGTTTCTGCTAGCTGAACAGAGGGGGGGAAACCCCCAGCTGTCGAACCTGTGCTTAAAATGCAGCTCTGAATAACATTCCTGGTTTTTATGCATAAAGATGTAGCATTTTGGAGGCATGCCACCTTGGCAAAACCCCTGTAATGGTGCTGTATGCTTATGTGGAAGAAAATGCAAAGATAGAGATGTTTTTAAAAAATTGGCACACAGAGTTTTTATCTATTTGGAAAAGTCAAACATGCATTCTGCCAGCTATTTTGAAAACAGAAAAGCAACAGGAGCACACAACTTGCTAAATTTTGGTTATAATTTATCACAGGGATTCTTGTTGAAGGTGGATGAATCACATTAGCATTCTTACCATTGACATAGCCAGCAAATGGCATTAAGTTAATAGAAGCCATCTGGGGTGGTCAAAGAAATGTAATCCACATGCTTCTTTCAACTGTTAAGTATATACATTTTTTTAAAGTGCTGTGTATGCAGCCAGGATTACTAAAGAAAAAAAGCCAAAGCCAAGTTCTTCTCACTTCTGTGCATATAATTGTTCAAGCTGTCTAGTTACTGTCTTTACCTTAAAAGCTGCTAAAAAAATAAAGATTGTACCTCTTACGTATAATGCACCTCCCAGCTCTGGCACTGTGTAAGCTAGAAGGCTGGAGTGGGAAGGAATTACATGTCATGCTTACCAACCACACAAACATATTTGTTTTGTTATATATGGCTCCCATGTTATCCTCAACCCAAATGACCCACCGCCCCCTCTGTTGGACCCAGGAAAGTGGGGTCTGGGGTTGTAGTTGATGTGCTCTCTATTTCACGATTAAGGAGTCCTGGGTATGTGTCAAAGTAGACACCCTAAGCAAAACAAATCCCCTGCACCTCACACACTTAAAAAAGAAAGTGAAACCAATATTATTTAATATTGTATTACACACATTTACCACCTACTCTCTGGTCTCTAATGCGCTGTGAGCAACTACGCTGTAAGAAAAACAGGTTTACATCCTTTCAGAAAGCAAACAGAATGCTTTGGTTCTTGTAGGTTATCCGGGCTGTGTAACCGTGGTCTTGGAATTTTCTTTCCTGACGTTTCGCCAGCAACTGTGGCAGGCATCTTCAGAGTAGTAACACTGAAGGACAGTGTCTCGAATGCTATCTTAAAAGCCTTCTTCATTCGCAGATTTCAAAAGGATGATACCATGGAATACCTTACCCCAGGACAGTTTACATTGTTTAGCCGATTTCATGTGTACACTAATCGCCCTTCCTATTTCAGTGTGTCATTTGGAAGTGTTTCATGTCTTTTTCTTCTTCTTTGGGCAAGGAAAATTGGCCAGTCCTCCCCTGCAAGAATTTCCCCGATCCTCCTTGCTCAGTGTCTGTTTTAGCCTCTTCCATACCATGTTTACCTTATGGAGCTTGCCCATTAATTCAGACACCAGCTGCAAGAGTCTCTATTGGAATACAGAGGCTTTTTTGTTTGGAATTAACATGTGGTATCAATTTATCATTCCCAACAATGTAGTGAGGAATCCACTCGCTTTAAAAATAAAAAAAGTGGTGCACTTTAACTCTTAAAAGCCCCTTTACCCTTTTCTATGTTTTTAAACAAGCCTAACAATTAGCAAGAGGAAATACAGATGGTGGCGATGCAATCTGTCTGATTTCTTGCATTTAGTTCAGATTTTGGTATCAGTCAAACTGGTATCCTAGAGAAAGCATACTAGAAAGCAAAGATACACCAGCTATAACTGTGACACAGGAGTTTATTATCTCAATAGGGTCACTGGGAAGTGATGCATTAAAAGCCGAACTCTGTCTCACTAACAAATGCTGGTTATTATAGGAATTTTATTTATTTGTATAGTGCCATCAGTGTTTATGGCTCTTTACAGAGGAAAATAAGACAGGCCCTTATCCCAAGGAGCTTAAAAATCTAAAGTTTTAGATAAGGGAAACAACAAAGGGAAGGGAGAGAGGCAGAGGTGGTGAAAAATGGAGAACAACATGCATTCTGCATGGGCGAGAGACTGTGATTTTCACCAAGGGACTGTGAAATTTGCCCTTCCAGATGTACCTATATCTAGCAGAAGGCAGAGATTCCATCTTCTACATTTAGAGCTCTGCTCACAGTTTGTTGGATTTAAGCCTATGTTTATATCCTGCTCTTATTATCCAGGTTATTGACCAGGTCTACATGTTCCGGTCTTCAGAAACTCTGCAGCACTACCAGATTATTCTATGGAAAAGCATCTTTATTTTCAAGTTTGGGGCCAGTAATGTTCTAGCTGCCCTTACCTGGATGGGCCAGACTAGCCTGATCTCGTCAGATCTCAGAAGCTAAGCAGGGTCAGCCCTGGTTAGTACTTGGATGGGAGACTGCCAAGGAATACCAGGGTTGCTAAGCGGAGAGAGGCAATGACAAACCATCTCTGTTGGTCTCTTGCCTTGAAAATCCTACTGGGTCGCCATAAGTTGGCTGCAACTTGATGGCACTTTGCACACACACACACACACACACACACACACACACACATGGTTTAAGATTTACTTATACTTGTATTCCACCACCCTGAAAGCAGTATGAGGTACAGTACGTGGGTGTTACCCTATTTTAATCTCACAATAGCTTTGTGATGTAGTTTAAGCTTAAAGATAGTAACTGAACCAAGGTCACTAACAGTGCAGTCCTAAACAGAGTTACACCCTTCTAAACGCAGTGGGTTAGGACTGCAATGTCAGTGAGCTTCATGGCTTAACCCACCTCTCCCTGGTGCAAACTCTCAAAATCTTCCATAGACCACACTGGTTATTTCTCTCTCAACTTAAGGAGTTGGCCTTCAAGTCCACACGCTCTATTTTGAATGCCCTTTCCCCAAAATACAAAATATGTTAGCATACAAAAAATCCGTATAGATATTTACATCTATGATCCTAACTCTGGAAGTTCACAGATGCCAGAACTAGAAAGAACGATCCATCCTTTTATAGACAACACATAGATATTTCCCTGTCCCTAGGATTTCAAAAGGGGTACAATTATGAATTTTGACATAGCTATCCATGATATTTATAAACCATTCAAATTAGGAAATTATTTGATGGAAACCACTGGTGCATGGCACGTGTAATTTTTAAGCACAGCAGGAAATGGGTTACTGCTGAAATAGCAATGATGTGTTTATTATCTGTTTTTCAAGTTATTTAAATAAAAAAAACTCTGCCCCAATCCACCAATGGAGATTTGTTTGTGATGTGTATGCATGATGTTGACTCAGCCAAATTCGATATGTATACACTCCCTCCTGTGTGCTGAGAAATTTTGAGGTTGACTTATTATATAGCAGCCCTAATAGCCCAGACTAGCCTGATCTTGTCAGAGCTTGGATGCTAAGCAGGGCTGGTATTTGGGTGGGAGACCACCAAGGAAGACTGGGACGGCTATGCGGAAAGAAGCAATGGCAAACCATCTCTGTTCGTCTCTTGCCTTGAAAACTCCATAAGGTGGAACTCCATGGGGTTGCCATGAGTTGGTTGTGACTCGAAGGCATACTTTACGCAGCCTATTATGAGAACACTGATACAAGAGGTGTGGAAGAAGACTCTATGCTTAAAAACCCTTTTTGGAGCTGGGTTTAGATGAATAGTGTTTTATTGTAGTTGCAATGGGTCTTATCAGTCTTTTCTGTATTGTAACTGTATTGATTTTAATGTGATGGCTATTGATTTGCAGTGTTATCATAGTATTTTTATTGCCAAGGGCTCTGGAAGGCATTTTGATAAGTGGTCTACAAATCTAATGTACATAAGAATGCTAAAATGAAAGGAACGACTGAATAAATAAACTGTGCTCATGCACATCTACATGGCAGCGCTGGTCTAGATTCCTTCAAAGTGGTTGGATATGTCCTTGGATGAGGATGCACATCTCCCTCAAGGAACACCAGCTGCACCCAACTAGAACTGGATCAGGGCTAGAATGTCTATCTTCCTAGACGTTTTGAACTGTTACAATAAACAGGCCCGCCCTGGCTGAAAACACAGCATCTGGGAATTGGCTGAACACATCAGACTTTCAGTTAGTAGCAACATTTCCAGTTATCCTATAGGCAACCTTCCGCTGACCACAGGAGACCTTTAATAAGTAACATTTGTTTTGCTTTCAGAGAGCACGCTGCTTGCAGTTTCCTTTTTTCCACTGAGAAGTGGGGGAGGAAAATACAGGGAGAAATAAAATTGTCAATAATCCAAAATGCTTTGATTTTTAAGATGTCTGACCAAAAAAGAGGGGCGAGGGAATCGTAGGATGAAAGGGGGGGGCAAGCAACAGCCTCTCACTTTTAAGGAAACATACCACGTTTTCTGTGTTTATGAGGAACTTCATAAGGAGAGATGGCAACAGTTAAGTGGCTGTGTGGCGTTTATTTTTCAGATTTAGAAACTGTCTCAGTAGCTTCTTGCCCAGCTGTTTTTGTTCTTGGAAAACTACAGAGAACATTCCATTCCCCTCCGCCAAACCTGCACTAGTTCTGGCACATATTGGACATTGGAAGCAGTTCTCGCAGACATTGCCCCCCCCCATCCCCTGACATTCTGCCAAGCACTCCAGCAGTTCTTGTTAGCATAAGACGCACGCATCCATGCATGCACGGCTCCAGCACAAAGGCCCACTGGTGTTCCAGTGCACAAGAAAAGCCTCCAACAAGAAGACATTTCTTCATGCACTTTAATGCAGGGACAGCTCCGCGCAAACAAGGAATAAGCTTGCACGCAACTGCACCCAATATTATAGTGAATGGAGAAGCATTGAACATTGGGTATCCTAATACATCCAAGAAGCTCCTGGATTGAAATGATTGCCCGTGTTTTCTAGATTAAATTTTACTCCATATTAAAACTTTAATGCAGGGACAGCTCCGCACAAACAAGGAATAAGCTTGCACGGAACTGGACCCAACATTATAGTGAATGGAAAAGCATTGAACATTGGGTATCCCAATACATCCAAGAAGCTCATGGATTGAAATGATTGCCCGTGTTTTCTAGATTAAATTTTACTCCATATTAAAACTGGCCGAACCAAGCTAAGGTTAATATATTATTAAAAAAATAAAATAGGGAGGGGGCTCATCTTAAACAAGGCCTTCCCCTCCTGGAATTTCCCCTATGTACCTGTAATACATATATAATTAGCAATACAGATGTTTCAAAAACCTTGGGCAAATTCCAGTTTAAACCCAGTGTTAAATTGATGGTTTTAAACATTATGAAGCTATCTGATTGGCAGCCTATCCCACGGGTTTTAAAATGGCAATTTTTTGACTGTGCCATCTACCACTGTATTCTGATTGGCCACTTCTGTAGCCAATCACAAAAGTGGGAGGAGTGAGCTCTGGGAAGCTTTTCTTTTTCCTTAAAGGTCTGACTCTCTTAAGGTCAAGATAGATATGGTTGGAAAATCCTGGATGAGGTTCTCCTGAGAGTCCCCCTCCCAATGAAAAGGTGATTAGCAACGTCACCTGGCATCTTTAAAGATTAGGAAATGTGTTTAACCCATTCATCTCATGGCTCCAATGATTTCAATCACCTTTTAAAAACTGCAATTACCTCTGCAAGGCAGTGAGAAGAGAAGCCCAGCAGAAGGCCTTTTCCACATGGGTTCGATGCTGTTGGGGATGGAGGTTTTTTTCTTGCTTCCCCACAGCATTTTGGTGCTTCCATGCACTACTTGAGTTCTCCTCAACTTTTCTATGATCTTTCCCAAGCCTGCTTTGCAGCAATGTTTTAGGAAAAATCACAGCATAGCGGGGCTGTGCTGCCAATGTAGGTATAATGGTCAAGTCACAGCTGACTTATAGTGACCCTGTTGGGTTTTCAAGACAAGTGACGTTCAGAGGTGGTTTGCCATTGCCTGCCTCTGCATCACAACCCTGGTATTCCATGGAGGTCTCCCTTCCAAATACTAGCCAAGGCTGATCCTGTTTGGCTTCTGAGATCTGACAAGATCAAGCTAGCCTACGGCTATCCAGATAAAGGCGGTATGTCCATTACTGGTTGGGGGGGGGGAAACCCTGAGAAAAGCTACCCCCTCCTAATGTGTGTGTGGGGGGGGATGGCTGCCAAAGGGACTGGGGCAGGGAAAACACACGGAAAGCTGCCATCTGTGCTGCGTCGGCATCTGCAGAGACCCTGAGGCTTCCACAGGAAAGAATTGCCATGTGGAAAAGTTCCAAGGTGGTGGAATGGGAACAGAGATGATTGGTAAGCCTTACTCTCATGTACGTCAGTCTAACAAACCTTCAACCTACTTTGACACCTTCCATTATCATTTCAGTGTCCTTTACTTGTCACAGCTGCACCACACAAGCCACTCTGACACAGGTTCATCCCACCACATGCCCGCAAACATGTGGGAGGGATAATTGTGTAGCTCTTTCCTCATAACCAGCATCCTCCCTCATTGTGGGGAACTCATTCCCTTAGCACAATCAGTCCCACCCATGTGCTTGCAAGCAGGACTAGCTCCAGGTTTTGGGTGGCCCTTGGCAAGTTGCCATTCAGTAGCCTTCCTTAGTAAACACCCCATCTCACCAGGCACACTTATGTGCATGTGTTCTCCTGCAGATTGCTGTTCTGTCACAATTATTTATGCCCTGTTGGTGCTAGCTAAAGAGTGCAATAGAGTTTTGCTCTGCTTACTCCAGATGCCCCTCCCATCCTGAAGTGACAGATCCAGAGGCACTAAAACATTGCAATGGCTTCTGGGGTGACTTCCCATTCCTGGCAGAAGTGGATGGGTCATGTTCTCTGCTCACCAGTGGGTTCTCTGCTTTTGCAGGTGGCCCTACAATGGTAACTTTTGTCCTGGGATGAAATCAGCTGATTAAGTTCCTATTTCCATTCATGGTGATCCATGGGGACTGTACAATAGAGATGAGGACCAATTCTTTTCTGTATATGAAGAGGTCACTGAGGACCTAGAAAGGAACTAGTGGGACAAATATTAAAGGAGAATTGTGGGACATTCTTATGTTACTTTATTGAACTTGAATACCCTTGATAAAAAAGTGGGATATGCACCACACAACAGTGATTCAGTTTTGCTCATGTGAACTTAGTCCACAAACAAGCATTTAAGTTATGTGAGGCTTTTAATACTAAACTACTATTTATTTCCCTTTCAGCCTACAGTCTTCACAACATATTGTTTATTTTGGTCAATTTATAAATACCCAATTAGCATGCTCCTCTTGCATTGTTCTGTTTATGAGGAAGATGACATGGGTGAGTCAATGTTAATTCTCCTGTTATGAATCTACCCATTTTATTGAGAGCAATAAGCTTTGGAAAATGTGAGTAAACTAGCTATTCCATAACAGGAAATGCTGTGTATTAGTGGTAAGGGAATAAACACTAAAACTAATGAGATCAGTGTGTCCAGCAGTCTCAAAGGGCCTGATCCTGAATGCTACTTTTGAGCATAGAAATGTGCTACATCCCACAGAACTACATGAGGGTTTTCCTACACCGTTACATATTAATTATTGTGTTGTAAAATAAAACGACATCCCTGGACCTTGAGGGATTTAAATAAACAAAATAGATAAAAAGCCTAAGGGCTAATTCACTCATGGTGGTTGTGGCATGGAGATTTCATCCATGCAGGGAAAACCCTCACATCTGGCCACTTGTGAAATGTGGTATGCTGGGCTCACAAATGTACCAAATACAATCCATAAGTTAACTTGCAGAATTAAGTGCCACAAGATTGCCTGTATCTTGTGTGTGTAAAGTGCCGTCAAGTCGCAGCCGACTTATGGTGACCCCTTTTTGGGGTTTTCATGGCGAGAGACTAACAGAGGTGGTTTGCCAGTGCCTTCCTCTGCACAGCAGCCCTGGTATTCCCATCCAAATACTAACCAGGGCTGACCCTGTTTAGCTTCTGAGATCTGACGAGATCAGGCTAGCCTGGGCCATCCAGGTCAGGGCTGCCTGTATCTTACATGGCTTTAAAAAAGGGATTCAATGTTTGAAAATCATAAAATCAAGTTTTTAGAAAAAGATCAGGCAAATGAATGGACAAAAAGACTATCAAGGAGGGACATCAGCTATGATAGCTAAATAGACCATCCATGTCAAAGAGGAACTATTCCTCCACCTATCAGAAGGTGGGGGGGGGGAATGACGACAAACAATATGTTCTACTTGTAAATACTAAAGGCATCTGCTTGGCTGGTCCAGATGAATCTTGGCCTGATCCAGCAAAGCAGACTTCCCAGAAAAAGGCCCCAATGCTGAAGAGGATGATGTCCTTCCTATGGTCACACTCCTTCTCCGCCCAAGAGTCAAACATACCCACAGAAGGGACAGCTTCTTTTCAGTTCTCCCTCTCACATGTATAAAAAGGTCTTAGCCAGTTGGGGTCTTGGGTGCTGGCAGCAATAGCGAGGCACCAGCATATCAATGAGATCCCCTGTTTTTATTCTGGGCTGTGAAACTATGCTTATACAGCAGGAAGAGGTTTTCCCCCAGCTTTGGTAGTGCCACAAACACTGGTCAATGTCCATAAATGTCACCTCCTTCTGCTCTCATACCTGATAGTGGTTACAGTATCAGACTAGGATTTGGGAGACCCAGGTTTGAATCCCCACGTGCCATGGAAGCTCTCTGGGTGACCTCGGGCCAGTCACACACACTCAGCCTAACCTACCTCACAGGGTTGATCTAATGATAAAATGGAGAACAACTTAAGATGCTTTGGGGTCCCCATTGGGAAGAAAAATGGAGTATAAATGAAGTAAATAAATTAATTAATCGTGACTAATTTAAACCCCATTGCTTTCAATGGATCTTAGTCATGACTAATGTCAGTTGAGTTGCAGCCAGAATGTTATTGTTTATTTTGTGGTTTGGGAATCCATGTAAGCAAAAACAATGTACATATCAAGTAGTCCTAAACCTCAGAGACTAACAGCACAATCTGAAGGAAAGTTACACTCTTCTAAGTCCAGTGAAGTTGCTGTAAGAGAAGCTGAACCCCAACATATCAACTCTATAGATACATTGATCAATGGTGCCCAAATGATAACCTATCAGCAGGTTACAGAAGCCTTCTGAATGAGTTGTCATGCTCTGAAAAACTGGTGCTCAGGAAAACAGATATAACGGATAACGCATTTTAATGGACACAGAAGGGACGACTACTTTCAGGGGTAGGCATAAAGGAAAAGCAAAAATCCCATTATTAGGCCTTAGTACAAACATATTGAGAACCATTAATGAAACATGAGAAGTGCTTTTTCTCCACTAATTTAGAGATAAGGGGGAAAGCTATGTATGATTCTGTACTAGTGTATGAATATATAGATAAGATTGATGCATTTAAGAGGAAGACAGTATACAGTGGTTCTTAATCATATATTTTTGCACTTACATCCCATTATTGAGATTTAGGCACATACCTATCTCAGTCCAGATTGAACCTAACTGCCTTAAAGATTCTTTCATCAAACAGCTAATGCTGAAATGCTAGTTCAGCAAAAAGATTAATTAGGTGCCATGAATTGCACACATTAACTATCATATCTGGGGACTGGATATAGCTACTTTGTGACTGATTAGACTAAAACCATACACATATTGCAAAGCAGCTATGTTTTAGCAGGTCTGTACAGACCCATCAACAATTTTCATGGCATAATAATCCTTCTAGCCAGGGGCTTTAGACCACCTTCTCGATTGTCTTGGATTTTTCTATTATAAATACTAATCTGAACCCATTCCATGCAATTTAAAACATGTAATTAGTTTATCATTGTACAGAATAGATAACCTGGTTTTTATTCCAATTGCCAAAAAGACAAAGAGCACTTCAATTTAGTAGTTTGTATCCCTTCCTTTGAAATGTGGTGTTGGAGGAGAGTGTTACGGATTCCGTGGACTGCCAAAAAAACAAATCAGTGGGTTATAGATCAAATCAAGCCTGAACTGACCCTAGAAGCTAAAATGACTAAACTGAGGCTATCGTATTTTGGTCACGTCGTGAGACGACAAGAGTCACTGGAAAAGACAGTCATGCTAGGAAAAGTTGAGGGCAGCAGGAAAAGAGGAAGATCCAACAAGAGATGGATTGACTCAATAAAGGAAGCCACAGCCTTCAGTTTGCAAGATCTGAGAAAGGCTGCCAAAGATAGGACATTCTGGAGGACTTTCATTCATTGGATCGCCATGAGTCGGAAGCGACTTGACGGCACTTAACACACACACACACACACACACATCCCTTCATTAGGAGAAACAGCATTTGATTTTCCTTTTATCATGGGCTTTTTGTATATTTATATTGTATATTGTTTTAGAGGTATTTGCATAGGTAATGTGTGTATAAAGTGCCATCAAGTCACAGCCAACTTATGGTAACCCCAGCAAGGGGTTTTCAAGTCAAGTGAGAAGCAGAGGTGGTTTGCCATTGCCTTCCTTTGCAGAGTCTTCCTTGGTGGTCTCCCTTCCAAGTACCAACCCTGTTTAGCATCCAAGACTTGATGAGATCAGGCTATATGCTCCCTTCATTCTTTATAGGTAATAACCACATCTAAAATGCCAGTTTTAAATTTATTTTTAAAGTATTAAATCTACCATGACTTTTAAAAACTTGATCTTCAAAAGATTTGGGATTTTCTTATCTTGAAAGTTATCTCACATTAATCCCAACCCAAGTAACATAAAGATGGAGGTGTACAAATTCTTAAACCTTTCAGGAAAGTTACTTGACACTAAAAGGATCAGATTTCATGTGGCAGTCTGATCTATTCTCCACCCCGCCTCCCAATCAATGGATTTCCCTGATCCTTTGGATTTCTGTTGCAGAGTTCTCAACTGTGTAGAGATTCTAACAATATAAAGGGACTTCTAAAAGAAGTTGCCCAGATTTTTTCAAATGTTATTAGTTGAGTGGGTCTCTGAGAGAACTGTGACAAGCGCAAAGTTAGTATTGGGCTAGGAGAATCCTGGTAACAGACAGGCTTCATGTGGAGGAATAGGGGAGTGCATTTGAGCATGCCGAACCGGAAAAGGTGCCATTTGACGGGAGCCAAAAAAGTAGAAATTATAAAATACAGGCTACAGAACTTTTTCCAGCTTTTCAGGATAACACACATGTGGGGAAACCATACATGAACAGCTTCTTAGTTCTTCAGAATTTTAAATGCTTTATTTTATTCTATAATGACTGAAACAGTTATCTCACTATTTTGTACTATTACATTGTAATTTATAGAGCATTCATAAGAACATAAGAAAGGCCCAGATGGATCAGACCAAGGCCCATCAAGTCCAGAAGTCTGTTCACACAGTGGCCAACCAGGTGCCTCTAGGAAGCCACTAACAAGACGAGTGCAGCAGCACCATCCTGCCTGCGTTCCACAGCACCCAAAATAATAGGCATGCTCCTCTGATATTAGAGAGAATAGGTATGCAGCATGACTAGTATCCATTCTAACTAATAGCCATGAATACCCCTCTCCTTCATGAACATGTCTTAAAGCCCTCCAAGCTGGCAGCCATCACCACATCCTGGGGCAGGGAGTTCCACAATTTTAACTATGCATTGTGTGAAAAAATACTTCCTTTTATCTGTTTTGAATCTCTCACCCTCCAGCTTTAGCAGATGACCCCGTGTTCTAGTATTATGGGAGAGGGAGAAAAACGTCTCCCTGTCCACTCTCTCCAAACCATGCATAATTTTATAGACCTCTATCATGTCTCCCCTTAGCCGCCTTCTTTCCAAGCTAAACATCCCTAAGAGTCCTAATCGCTCCCAATAGGACAGTTGCTCTAGTCCCTAATCATTTTGGTTGCTCTTTTTTGCACCTTCTCAAGCTCTGTAATATCCTTTTTTAGACGTGGTGACCAGAACTGTACACAGTATTCCAAGTGTGGTCTCACCATAGAGTTGTATAACGGCAGTATGATATCAGCAGTTTTATTTTCTATTCCTCGTCTAATTATGGCCAGCATAGAATTTGCCATTTTTACAGCAGCCGCACACTGGGTTGACATCTTCATTGAGCTATCCACTACCACCCCAAGATCCCTTTCTTGGTCTGTCGCTGCCAGCACAGATCCCATCAGTGTATATGTGAAGTTGGGATTTTTTGCCCCAATGTGCATCACTTTACACTTACTCACATTGAATCTCATTTGCCATTTTAATGCCCATTCTTCCAGTATGCAGAGATCCTTCTGGAGCTCTTCACATTCTTGTGCCTCCCCCTTTCCCAAGAACTCAGCATGGCACGGTCTCATTTTGCATATGGGACTCTGAGGCTGGGAGGCAGTCCTTCCCCAGTCCTTTTAGCTGAATGAGCTAGAATTTGGACCCAGGCCTTAAAGCAGAATGCAAGTCCCTGGTTTCTGTATTTTGAGCATCATTCCAAGTTACTAGACAAGCGGAAAAGTTGTCGACAGATCATTTGCCCTTAAGAAAAACAGTGATCACTGAGTCACTATTTTTTAAAATCAAGTTATTTCTTCCAGGAAACTAAATCCTATGTATGTAATAATTCATCAAGTTAACAAGCCAGCTGCTTCAGATTGTGAATTTAAGGCTGCCATCAAACTTACAACTCATTGCCTTTCCTGTGTCATGTACAGACAGAACGAGAGAAGAGGAAAAATGGAAAGACAGAGACAGTTCTCACTCAAGTGGCCCCTTCCAACTCCATGATTCTATAAGTGGTGTATCTGTATCTCGTGTGTGACTTCAGATTGAAGGTGAGGATCCACATAGCTCTTCTATTCAAACAATTCCCAGCACATAGAAAACAAGATATAATGAGAAGGGATCTGTGTGTGAGTGAAAAGTGCCGTCAAGTCGCAGCCGACTTACGGTGACCCCTTATGGGGTTTTCATGGCAAGAGACTAACAGAGGTGGTTTGCCAGTGCCTTCCTCTGCACAGCAACCCTGGTATTCCTTGGTGGTCTCCCATCCAAATACTAACTAGGGCTGACCCTGCTTAGCTTCCAAGATCTGACGACATCGGGCTGTACCATGCTGCTTTCCCTCCGAGAAGGGATCTATCTTAAGTTTTCCTCCCTGGAACTCTAACAGTCTTTGTAAAGTACTTGTGTGTATATAGGACTGTTAAATTAGGTAAGTCTCCCACTTGCTATCCAAGTGGTACAGTTCAGAAACAGGTTTACCAGTTCAGAACTAGGTTTACTATCATAGTAAGAATTAGTCCCAGGGAAAATGCACTCTTCTGATGTCCTCATAAAATGCTGAAAATTGCAACAAAAGTCCTAAGAAAGAAAGACCAATGTTCAACAAAGAAAAATAATGGGAAGTAAGCCTGGATCTTCCTTTCTTCAGTTCTTTTACTTTTCTGCAGCTGTAGTAGCTACTACAGTTGTCAGTGGCTTCTCTCAAGGGATCAGACTTCATTAGACTAGAAAGAATTTTCTATGCATGTGTGAAAGGAGATTCTGTTTGCTTAACATTTAATAAACTATTCTTTCTCTCTCTCCCCCCCCCCTCATCAGTGAGTGCACTGAAAGCAGTTTGGTTGAAAACTTCCTAGGAGTGACAAGCATTGCCCCTCCCCATTTCAGCAAGACGGGGTTTCAGCACTGCTTCCATCTTCTACAAAGTCCAGTATGAAAAGCCCCCCCAACACTCTGGAGGAAGGAAGGAAGGAAGTCAGGAAGGAAGTCATCTTGCTGCTTCCGGTTTCCCAGTGCTGAGTGCAAAATGAGAGAGCCCCTCATGGCTTTTGCAATAACCAACATGCTGAAAGATCCTTCCTCTTCGAAGTTCTCTGCAAACGGAGAGCCTGGGGAATCTTTGTGTTGAACATTTGGGAGGGAACAGTCACTGGGAACAAGGGCAGTTGCCGTGGTGACCATATTTAAAAAGCCCTGTTAACTATCTTATATTTGCCATTTTACTTTTATTACAGAATCTGGTCCTTCAAGTGGGAAATCTTTGCGTTACGGCCCACATTTACACACCGTATGTCTCCAGTTAATCTAGTTTAAGAATTCAGTGGCTGCGACAACAAAATTAATGGTATTGCCTTTTAAGCAGAACATGAACTTAAACAGAGGGTGTTCAAACAAGACATCCTGGTTGGCTTCAACAGGCCCCTTGAACAGCAGTGGCAGGGAGTACCTCAGCCTCCACCTCTGCATGTGACGAGGGAGAAGATGGTGGCTCCCTTCTTGGAGGGTCACAGGACGTTGCAACCAAGCTACTGGAACTAAAGCTGTGGCACTGTGCTGACGTACAGCTTCTGAGCGGTTGCTTGAACCTGGTGCCAGCAAGCAGTGTCATAATCCCAGGCTTGTGCCAAGTTCCATTAGCCACATGGAAGCTGCACACCGGCAGCTCTATTGCTGCCTCTTGTTGTCTCCCAGTAAGGGTAACATTTCCCCTTCCTTGTCTCATAGTGATGGAGGTTGGGATAGCTCTCTGCACCCCGGTTCACAAACACTTGCTGCTGATCAAGGAAGCAATGGCTTTCAACACCATGTCTTTTACTTTATGATGGGATTATCTCCTCCCTATCTGTCTTCCTGGGCTTTTGCACTAAGCATACTAAGTTCTTTTAGTCTTGTTGGAAGAGAACGAAGAGTATGTAAGCCCTTATGATTCGAGAGTATTTACAAAAGGGGGGTACTATTAGTCAGAATTTTCTCGGTAGAATCTGAATAACAGCAGTAAATTGCATGTGCCAAGAAGCAAGATTCCTGGGTCAAAATTCAAAGGTCCTAAAAGAAAAAACAACAACCCTGTATATGTATTATAGACTCTAATTTCAACTTAATGCATTTTGGCACTTTCGTGGTCCCCTCGTTCTTTTCATAAAGATGCTCTGTTTCTACCCACCCTTCAATGAGCAACTTAGTTCACAGTGGGTTTTTTTTAACTTGCATGTCAAATAGCTGGAGTGAGACTGGACAGCTGACCATATGCCAGAATAATCTCTACTATGAGAAACGATCTTTGACAATCAGAAGCCATACAATGGTTCAGCAGGACAGCTCCCTTCACCCTGTGTGGTATCTTGGCTGATAAACATAAAGATCTTACTTTAGTGCTCTGACCTCTTAATCAGGAAGTTATTTTAATTTGATATGATGCTAGTTGCTGTAACACATGACAAGAAACTGAGCTACTGTAGGGCAACAGGATCATTTCTCAGGCTTTGTGATAAAGTGCAGGAGATCTGTGCAAAAAAAAAAGCAGAGAAGGACTTTGTGTATTTAGATTACAACTAGAGTCAAAATAAAAGTCATGGAAGGAGGAAAAAACAGCAAGTAATCCATTTCTTTCAAATCCACACAGAGTAGCTGACCTGCCAAAAGGCTATAATTAATTTGATTCATGCCTTCCCAAAAGTACACAGTGGTTACTGAGAGGCTAAAATAGCATGAAATAAAATGTTAAAAAGTCATATACTGGGAGGTGCCTGCAAGATCCATCTAGAGCGGGAGCTTGCCAAAACATCTGACAAATGAGACATACTTTCCCCCTGACTAAAAAATCTGAGACAGATTTCTCTTGTATAACCCAAAAGATTTGTTTTTAGCAAATGGGGGGGGGGGACTACTATCCTGCAGAGGAGCCCAGCACGTGTCTCTATATGTATTGCTGTTCTAGGCCTGACTCCTTAGACAGTGTCATCCTGCTGCATCTCTGCACTAGAAGAGATGGAATGATCCAGTGATTCCCCAAAGGAAAGATGCAGCAGCTTAAGCCACTGATAGAAGCAGAACAGTGAATCATGAATAAATTTAGCAGACTGTCTCCTTCGTGTGTGTGTGTGTGTGTGTGTGTGTGTGTATACTTTGGCCTTGCAAGAGAGGCCCAATTATTTTTTTAATCAGTTTAATTCTTGTGGTGCCCTAGCAGTTCTATTTCGAAACACAGTCTGCTAATTAGTGATCTAGTACAACCAACTGTAACGAGGCAAAAGGAAAAGTGTGCTGCAACAAATAGAGCTGTGGAGAAGGAGATTTTCTTGCTGTCTTCTTTGTGCACAGCATTTGAAGACTGTTATCTAGCTGTTATCTCTACCCCCTCAGACAAACTGTACTGGTTTATCCCACAAAAACCACTGGGCAGCTGTTCTGGGTCAGCGTGGTCCTCTCAGTCCCATATTTTAGTGATTGCTTATAAGGACTAAAGGTAAAGGTAAAGGTCCCCTGTGCAAGCACCAGGTCATTCCTGACCCATGGGGTGACGTCACATCCCGACGTTTCCAAGGCAGACTTTGTTTGCGGGGTGGTTTGCCAGTGCCTTCCCCAGTCATCTTCCCTTTACCCCCAGCAAGCTGGGTACTCATTTGATCGACCTCGGAAGGATGGAAGGCTGAGTCAGTCTTGAGCCGACTACCTGAAACTGACTTCCGTACAAACTAATTTTTTTATCTTGCAATAAAACACTTCGGATGAAAGAGGGTAAGCGTTCCATTTATTAAATATATGGATAGGGGCTGGGCATGGTTATACAGCTAGGAATCTGTTCCTAAACTAGATCACAGCGGTCTATGCTCTCAAAAGAAACTCAACTATGAAGGAGAAGCACAGACTCAACACTTCTCAGGGTTGAATATCCTGAGGTTTTGCAATGACAAGATGATATATGCTGGGTGCTGCAAGCCACCTCTGCCTTGCAAAGACCTGTTTCACTCTGTGTATGTTCAAATATTTTTAGGTGAGCAGAGCCATTTGATCACTTACCTGTTTAAAAGCCAGCTTTGCAACATTCTGTGGCATTTTAGAATGACCCCCACCCCCCCAAGACAGGCAAGGCTATATAGATGGTTCACATCTCAAATGGCTGAAGTCATCATGGGATGAAATTAGCCCGACCCCAATGGGAGCCCTACTGAATTACTTTCTCATTCCCACAGGAGTGAAAAAAATTAAAAAGGAGACTAAAATGTGATCTCTACTCTTGACACTAAGCAGTGAGGCTGTTACTGTCAAGGATCACACAGGGGTGCAATGTGTATCAGTTTAAGGTATATGCACAGATGCACTGCACCTACCCACACAAGTCAGGACTGTTTGCAGCAGAAAAGCCATCTCTCTCTACAATTATACACTGGTCATCATTAGCAAGTAATTTAATAAATGAAGGTCTATAGTAGGACCACCATATCCTTGGTTTCTCATGCTACCAGGATTCAACTCTCTGCCTCTCTCTCTCTCTCTGCCTATATAACAAGAATAAACTCTAAACTTGCCTTGCCCCAATGACAGACAGGACATGCATGCTTAGAAGGAACAAAAATGCAGGATGAAAATTAAGATAAGTCTCCAACCCTTCATTCTGCACAGGTCTCATAATCTAGAAACACTGCCTTGTAACAGCACCTGTTATTATGCATATTATTGTGAGAGTAATACTTAAGACTGACGTAAGTGGTTACCAACTAATCTGAGTTTTGCAACTCCTCTTTTTAGGTGACAAATTAAGGTTGCTGGCAAGTAGTACATCCCATTGCCAGGATCAAAGACATGTATGACTGTGGGAGGATGAAGGGACGAAAAGCCTAGATGACATCAAGAAGTTTTCAATAATGAGAAAACATCACAATACATTTACATGGCAATGCTGTCTGTGTGTGGTTCAGAGGTCATTTGACATGAGCTCATGGTACGAAGTTCTATCAGTCTGAGGATATGGAAGCTACACCAGGATTCTCTGGAATCAGACTATGAGAAAGGGGGAGGACAGAAAACTTCAGATAGCCAAGCGATTCCAACAGATAATGGCAGTTCTATTATAAATGGGCATGAGCCACCTGACTCATTTTTGTCAGGTGTGCTACAGTTGCTTAAAGCTAGGAGTCAACTATATTAAACAAACAACAATGATCTGAACTATTTCCTAGATTAGGGTGCTAACAGACCAGCAGAGGTGAACAAAAATCTTTTATTGGTTCATCTTATTAAGTCTGACATGATGCAATTTAATCATAATAAGAGTATCAACAAATAACTTTACCTAACTTCCTGTGCAAAAATTGGTAGCCATAGCATGGCTAAATAAATTAAAATAATACATAGTTACGTCATTCAAGATATTTGGATGCCTATAATAAAATATAGATTAAGTGAAAAATAGGTGGAAATATATACTCTAAAAATTAGAATAAAATATATTTATGGCACTGGATGCCTAAAGTAATATATAATGATGTTGTGATTTAGTGTATGAGCTACCCCCCATCAGCAATATTAGGATAATAACACTGTCCGAACTTACAAGGCAGGTGGATGCACACAACATACAATGGCCCCGATCCAATACAAATTTATATGCACCTATGGCCCCCGTGGCACAGAGTGGTAAGTTGCAGTACTGCAGTCCAAGCTCTGCTCATGACCTGAGTTTGATTCCAACAGAAGTTGGTTTCAGGTAGCCAGCTCAAGGCTGACTCAGCCTTCCATCCTTCTGAGGTCGGTGAAATGAGTACCCAGCTTGCTGGGGGTAAAGGGAAGACAACTGGGGAAAGCACTGGCAAACCACCCCGTAAACAAAGTCTGCCTAGTAAGCGTCGGGATGTGACGTCACCCCATGGGTCAGGAATGACCTGGTGCTTGCACAGGGGACTACCTTTACCTTTATGGCCACTGAAACCTTCTCGCATTAGAAACGTGGGACATAAATGCTAAATATTAACTAATGGGATATAATACAGCAGGATATAAAATATAGTCGAAAAGTTTTAAAAAGAAGTATATAGGAGAAGTGGAATCAGTAGAGAACACACAACACATCATTAGGGAAGATCTTCAGATATTTTTTAAAGGCAAGGTAAGAACTACATAGATTAATTTTTAACACATTTAAGCACATTCAATTGAAAATAAATTCCTTTCATATAAATGGAGCTGTTTAAAATCAGGGTGTAAGGGCAGTCCAAGAATAGCTGTCTATCTGTTTCTGAGAAAATCAAAGACTGAATTTGAATGGAATTTTTTTTTTAATTTCCATGTCTAAAGGCCCTGATCTGGATAGCCCAGGCTAGCCCTATCTTATCAGATTTCAGAAGCTAAGCAGGGTCAACCCTGGTTAGTATTTGAATGGGAGACCAACAAGGAAGTCCAGGGTCGCTATGTAGAGGCATGCAGTGACAAATCAGCTCTGTTGGTCTCTTGCCTTGAAAAGCCTACTGGGTTGCCATAAAACGGCTGCAATTTGGTGGCACTTTCCACCACACATCTAAGGAGCACACAGAATAGGGTTGCCAGGTCCCTCTTCACCACCGGCAGGAGGTTTCTGGGATGGTGCCCGAGGAGGGCAGGGTTTGGGGAGGGGAGGGACTTCAATGCCATACAGTCCAATGGCCAAAGCGGCCATTTTCTCCAGGTGAACTGATCTCTATCAGCTGGAGATCAATTGTAATAGCAGGAGATCTCCAGCTAGTACCTGGAGGCTAGGCTGGAGCAAAAAAGGCACGTTTACTATAAAAGTCAAGCTGAGAGAAAGTATTAGGTTAAGAGAGAATGAGTAAGCCAGGGACTATAGCATGCTTCATGGCAGGGTGGGCAATGCTTGTAACAGAAACATATATCCTGGATGAGGAGAAAGGAGTGAGTCATAGACAGTGAAAGAAGAGCATATAAAATGGTCATACTTTGAACACTGAATAATCTTGCTCTTGCTCCTTGAAGAGAAGGCAATCATTCTACAGAATGTGGCACACAGTGGATTCATAAATAGTCACTCATACCTGTGACCTAATAAACCCATTTTCTTCTCCCACTAGTTTTTTTGCAGCTGCTTATTAGCAGGAATCAACAAGGTGATTTGAATGAGTTCAGTGGATTCCACAGGCAACCAACTGCTTTTCCACTGTTTGTCTGAACAAATGGTGTATGTGGAATTCATTGATATTTAGACTGATATTAACATAGTTTCATTTGATTCCCAGCAGTTAGTAACTGTCACAGCAATGTTCACTGGGAAAAGAAGTGTTGTCTGAATCTACCCCAGCCCCCCAAATTTGTAAGGGGATATGCTTGAGAACATTAAAAAGTGATACTGTAATAAGAAAACACGTCTTCTGTCTGGCACAAAAACTCTTCAGAAAAGAGCAAAGCTCTTTTTTTGGCAAGTTCTTGAGGGGGGGAAATGTTATCACTGCTTACTTTGTATGTGGATGACTCCCAACTCTGGGGCTAGTTGACTCACTCTCGGATCCATCTCATTTCCTATCAATTTGCTTACCAGACTCTGGCTACACCCTGACCTCCTGCAAATGAAAGGTTCAGCAACTAAATAAACTCATCTTCACCAATCAAAAAAGATGTTCTTGCTTTCTTATCTACTAGAGCGGGGGTGTCAAACATATGGCCTGCGGGCCGGATCCAGCCCCTTGAGAGCTCTTATCCAGCCTGAGAGCCAGCCACCGCCCCCACTCCCAATCTGGGCTGGAGAGGCATGGCCCAGCCCGACCTAGTGACATTTGTGTCATATCTGGCCCTCGTAACACAAGAGTTAAGACACCCCTGGACTAGAGTTAGCCTTGCTTCAGCCTTAATTTTACCAGCTCTTGCACTAATCCTTGACCCCCAAACCATCCATCTTACTGCACTGTAATTGTCAGTCTCTCAGCAGCAGTGAAACAGTGCCAGAATTGGTCCATAACTTAACGCCGTCTCTGCTGAAGGCTTTAATCACACTGTAATTACTTCCCCTATATAGAACTTCAATTTGTTCTTATAGCCTGCCTAAATCTCCCTACCAATCTCAACCACTCCCAAATTTAAGGGTGGGATACTTAAGGGTTGCTCATTCACTTGCAACATACCATGCTAAATTCTCTCTCTCATCCTCTCTCTGCATGAAATCTCTGGGGGTGTGACTCTCGCTGTAAAGACATTTTTAATTTCATTAACTGTTAAAAGCAGTATTGCAATGTGTTTATAAAATTGCAGGTGACTATGTTTCAAGGTTTTTCTTCCTAAATCTAGGGCTGTCTTTTCTTTTTTCTTTCCTTTTCTTCTTTTGCGGGGTGGGTGGGGGGTGATGGTACTCACCGGTACTGAGTACTGGCTAAGAGACTTGTTTACAACCTCTGAGTGAGTTCATGGTCACAGCAAAATTCAAACCAGAAATCTCTTGACCCATAACCCAGTCTCTTTGTCACTACTCTACATCAAGTTTTGTCCTTGAAAGTACTTGAGATTCCTGCCATATTCTGCTGTTCTATCAACCCCAAGAGAACATGTGATAAAAAAGATCATACAAAAAGAGTTTCCAAATTTGAAATAAATTTCACCAAAATGAGGAATATATTAATTTAAAGATACATTGTAGCCAAAATCACCTTCCATGTCTAGGATGATCTTTTAGCAATGTCCAGTTGCATACCCTCTTCCAACTATTTGTGGTGCCCTGGAAGAAGTTCAAGCACCTTTGCAGGAAACACAGGGTTTCCACAGACCCCCTGACAATTGATAAGGGAGAACAGCTATATGCTCTAAGTTCTGTATGACTCTTCTTCTCCCTGAATTCCCAGATACTTGGTTATGTGGGGTTTCCAGAAAAAAAATTAATGGGAAAATATTGCCATATTCTAGGAAGTTTCTCAATGCCGTAAATAAAACATGATCTGATTTATTGTGTTTATTTGGACTTGAATTCTGCAAACAAACATTAAAATCACCTCATGTTAATTTTATGGCCCAATACTAACAACTACTTGATTAGGAAAACAAATAAATAAAATGGGGTTCAAAATGTTATATTCAAATAAATTGTTTACATTTAAGGAGAGGGGAACTGAATGCTACATTGTTCAAATTTAAGCGGGAGGAAACCCTAAAGGCACTGAAAACTCTCATCACACTGATTTTAGCACACTCAAAGAACTGAGCATGATATGCTGTTGACATGACTGTCCGTTCATCTATTTCAGCAGAATTTAACTCTCTCCCACGGTCACTGGGGTCCTCCGTCACTTGCATTACTTGTAAGTTCCATATCAGACTGATGATTACAATATCCTTTTCATAAGCTAGAAGTCTACACATTTGAGCTCTGGCTTGTCACTTTTAATGATTTTAATAATTTTACCACATACTTATTTTGTATTGTATTTGTTGGTGTCCTGACTGTATCAGGAGAACTCTCTCTCCCCACCCCCCTGTTTGTGTATATATAAGTGTGTGTGTGGTTTTATTCCCATATCCCATTTACAGATTAATAAAACATAGTCTCTCACACAGTTCCTAGGGATAATCACTTAAAAAATACTAATTACAACTTTGAAACTGCCAGGCATTGCTTAATATTATATTGACAATGGCATCAATTCATGGTTATTGAAACCATGGATATTCAGATGATGATTAGGATACTGTTGCCTTGGAATGAACCTCTGGTCCCTAGGACCATACGGCCTCTGTTTCGGCTGAGATGGAGGGTCGTTATCCCAAGGGACTTGGCAGTCTGTCGGTTCTTTTTGATTTGTGCCAATGCATCACTTGACTTTTCTGAAAACAAGGAGTTTCCCTCAAAGGGAAGGTCTTCCACAAACTGGCATGTGCCCCAAGGATTTGCTGTGTCCAGGCGTGTCTACTTAGGTCTACAGACATGGCCATATTGCAAGCCACTGTGTCCACCCAATGCTTGCTTGCACTGATTTGCTGCTTTGAAAGTCACAGAGCTTTGGTTTGAAGCAGCCTCACCAAAGGTCTTTTTTCTCACCGCTCTACCCCACCAATTCCCAACAAGGGAGGGAGGGGGTAGGTTTCTGCAACAATTCTAAGTTTTAAATTAGACTCTTCGCTTATTCCCCCCAACCCCACCCCGGCTGCATAGGCTTCGCTCAGGAACGAGAAACTTTAGCTTTTGCCTCAGCATCAAGCTTGTAGAGGCTTGCTCTAAAAGAAAGAATTTTTAGGGAGTCAGAAAAACAAACTAACTCCCTTAATAATGTGGGCACCAGCCAGCCAGCTAAAATGCTAAAACGCAAGCTAAACAAAGATAATGAAGATAAAATTAAAGTAAAATAAAACCCTCTACGGAGTGGACCACAGTCCCCAAAGGTCTTTTATCCTCAGGAATGCGGTTCAGATAAGGGGTCAGCTTTTCCCATAAGAGCAATTGGTACCCCAACATGATTGCCTGGTAGTTAAGAGATGCACATAGTGAGGGCAGTGGAAGAGTATCCTTTCTGAACCAAAGCATCCACCTTCTTTCCCTCCTTATCTGCAGGGGAGGCATGTTGGAAAGGTCGCCTCCTTGCTTGCATCTTTTCCGTATTAAGAGAGGACAGTGGTGGGTGTGTGGGAAAGAAAAGGAGCAGATTCCTTTTGGATCTTATAAAAACCCTCTACTGTCCTGGCAGTAGTTGGAGCAGATGCTGGTTTTTGCCAAATTTCGAAGATGGAATCGAGGAGACCTTCCAGCATCGGAAAAGGAACGACTCCCAGAGAATCTGCATATAACCTGCCTAGAATTTTATCAGTAAGATGATGGGAAATAGTCGAGACCTCCACATCTTACACCTCAGCCATCCGCAACATCTGTTCGGCATACACGCGGAGGTCCTCCATGGGAGATGCATTAAGAGAACGGGTAACGGCCTTGCCCGGGCTGGACTCCAATGCTCCGTCGGAAAAGAGCTGAGCGATGATGCTCTGGTTCCGAGGGGCGCTTGTCCCTTTTCTTCTCCTTCAACTTAGAACGTTTTGTGGGCAGTTCCGATGAGCAATTTGGAGTTGGAGACGTGGACCAGTTCTGGCGTTTCGGTTCCAACCCACGATTCATTACTGCAAAACTCTTTACAAAATATGTAGCTAGTACAAAATGCACAGTCAATAAAGAACTTTGCTGGACCAGTCTGAACCATATATAGGACCGCAATTGAGATAACTTATTAACTTATTAATGTATACATGTGTATATGTTAAAAATTGTTATAAGCTTCATGCTAAGGACACAAAAAGGGCTTCAGCAAAAGAAATAATGCAAGGAGATCAAAAGAAATTGGTCCTATGTTATCTCTGGAAAAGCTGTCTTTTAAAATCTCCTTTCCCTACAAATCTTAACCTTTGTTGCTCTTTGCATGAGTAAAAATTTGGTGTAATCTTCAAAACACAGTCTGCACTCCATAGCCCTGGTTTGACTAGTTAGCTTGCAAATAGGATGATGAAGGTATGAGTTTATTTGGCATTCAAATCTGTATCAAAAACTGCACATACAGGAAATTCTAAGAGAGGAATGGAAACAGATGCTGTATTAGTAAAAGCAGTAGTTACACCAGGGGTTCTTTCCTCTTTACACCCGTCCCTGCCAGAGGTGACTGATAATATTTTACCACTCCACTGCATGATCTAAAAAGCATCTCCAGGATCTCTTGCTGGTTAGTCTCAGGCCCCTCTCAAACTGTCCTTACAATCTGATTGAGCAGTGGGTTGCTAACGGATTTTTCGTGTCCATTCAGACCCAACCAGTTTGGCTCCCAGCTGCTAACAGATTTTTTTTTTACCTGTTCAGACAAAGCCGCTTGACTCCCATCAACATTGCTGGGTTCTGCCGCTTTTTATGAAAATGCTTTCTCCTGTTTTCAGTCTTCCTTGCACTTCTGAATAGCTCCAGTGTGTTGTTTGAACTGTCTGGAGCACTTCCGAAAGGACCGCCATTTCCCCCCTACCTTTTTTGGCAGCACTTTTTTCCCCAGTTTTTTTTTTTTGTGGGGGGGAACGTTCTAAGATAAGCACCACAGTCAAAAGCTCTGCTCACGACCTGAGTTCGATCCCGACGGAAGTTGGTTTCAGGTAGCCGGCTCAAGGTTGACTCAGCCTTCCATCCTTCCGAGGTCGGTGAAATGAGTACCCAGCTTGCTGGGGGTAAAGGGAAGATGAATGAGGAAGGCACTGGCAAACCACCCCACAAACAAAGTCTGCCTAGGAAACGTCGGGATGTGACATCACCCCATGGGTCAGGAATGACCCGGTGCTTGAACAGGGGACCTTTACCTTTTTTTAAAGATAAGCACCACAGCAATCCAATGCATCCCAATGCTGGTGACAGCAATTCAGTGCTATATCAGCAGCATTCAGATGTGTTGGGATTGCTATGGTGCTATAGCACTGTAGCACTCATCTTAAAATGTTTAAAAAAAAAGCCAAAAAAGAACGTGCTGCCAAAAAAGGCAGGAAAATAATAGCGGTGCTGTTTGTCCTGGCCAAAGCGCTTTAGAGACGGCTCATAGACAGATTGAAATGAGCTGTATGAATGCCCAACTCTATTGCTTTTTTTAAATTCCAAGGCTCCTGCTCGTCAGAGGCTGCATTTTGATTCAGCTGAGCTGAGCTGGGGACTACAGGCAGGGGTGAGTTTAAACTTTGCCTTTTTTAAAACGCTGGGAAGCCTAACTAAACTGAGGATTTAATTGAGGTTTGCTGGGAGAGGGTTGTGATTGTTGTGCCAGTGGGTGATTAAGGTCGATTGCTGCCTGAAAGCTTGATTGTTCCCTTGTTAAGTGGGGTTGTTATGATTGGAGCTTGTGTCTGAGAGGTGGGGGCTATGAGCATTTAAATTCCAAGGCTCCTGCTCACCAGAGGCGCGAGTTCTTGCCCTGTGGCTCTTAGCCTGTGGATCGTGACTGGGGATCTGTAGGTGAGTATAAAATCTTTTTATCTTGGCAGAGTAACTCCCTCCATCCGGTTGGAGTACCGAGCAACTTGAATATCTATGTGAATTAGCAGCAGATAGCTGCAGGGCAAGGAACTTCGGCACTCAGTTCTTATTTGGTATAGGAAGAGTGCAAGAGAGTAAAGGGCAGGGTTACAACACCAAAGTGTCACATGTATGATTATCTGCCTGCTGGACAGAAGTCATGGGTGTGCGCTCGGTGCAGGGAGCTCCTGGCTCTCAGGAAGCGAGTTCACTTCCTCGAGGCCAAGGTAGCTCAACTGGAGGAGGTGAAACAGGCAGAGAGAGAGGTGACTAAGGACTCCGGAGATGAAATAGTCACATCCCAGTCCCAAGGTGACGGCAACCTGCCAGTCACGGATGATGGAGCCCTTGGGGAAGGAGGCCATCTCACTCAGGTAGGGGGATGTGGTACCTTAGAAGGGACCTCTTCCTTGGTGGATGAACAGATATTCTCTCGTACCGAGGATATGCCTCAGAGGGGAGGGGGGCTTCTTGTAGTGGGGGATTCAATCCTTAGGAATGTAGATAGCTGGGTTTCTGGTGGGTGCATGGACCGCATGGTGACTTGCCTGCCTGGTGCGAAGGTTGTGGACATTACCTGTCATATAGGTAGTCTGGTAGGTAGTGCTGGGGAGGAGCCAGTGGTTGTGGTGCATGTTGGCACCAACGACGTGGGGAAATGTAGTCCGGAGGTCTTGGAATCCAAATTTTGGTTGCTAGGCAGGAGACTAAAAGCCAGGACCTCCAAGGTAGCTTTCTCAGAAATGCTACCTGTTCCACATGCAGGACCAACTAGGCAGGCACAGTTGGTGAGTCTCAATGCGTGGATGAGACGGTGGTGCAGGGAAGAGGGCTTTAGATTTGTAAGGAACTGGGCAACATTTTGGGACAAGCCGGGCCTATACAAAAGGGATGGGCTCCACTTGAACCAGGATGGAACCAGACTGCTGGCGCGTAATATAAAAATGGTGCAGAGAAGCTTTTAAACTGAACCTGGGGGGAAAGCCGACAGGAGCTGAGAAGCATCCGGTTCGGGCAAACTCAGTGCGCACGGACAAAGGGAAAATTGCTTCAGATTGCCCAAATGGGAATTACTTGGACATGAAAGGGAATGGAAAAAAATGATGGATAGCCACTTAAAGATGCCCAAAGGCACATGCCAGGCAAGCTGAAAGAGAGAAACAGTGTGGATGTGTTTCTATGCTAATGCTAGAAGCCTCCAAGCAAAAATGGGGGAATTAGAGTGCATGGTTTTAAGAGAAAACATAGATATAGTGAGCATTACAGAAACCTGGTGGAGGGGAGAGAACCAGTGGGATACAGTCATCCCTGGTTACAAACTGTATAGAAATGACAGGGAAGGGCGTATTGGAGGGCGTGTTGCTATGTATATCAAGGAAGGCATAGTATCTAATAAGCTAGAGACCATAAAAAGGGCAGACTCGTCCACAGAATCCTTATGGGTGACGATTCCGGGCCCCAAAGGAGATTTAGTACTGGGGACGTTCTATCAGCCCCCTGACCAAATGGCTCAGGGTGATCTTGAGATGGAGAATGAAATTAGGGAAGCATGTAAAGGTAATGAAGTAGTAATAATGGGAGACTTCAACTTCCCTCATAATGACTGGATGCTCCAGTCAAGCCAAAGAGATAAAATTTTTAGACATCCTAAATGACTGTGCCCTCGAACAGTTGGTCATAGACCCAACCAGAGGGGAGGCGATCCTGGATTTAATACTCTGTGGTGCTACCAGTGATTTAGTGCGGGATGTGGATGTAGTTGAGCCAGTTGGCAATAGTGATCACAATGGCATCAAATTTAATTTATATGCAAATAGGAAAGTGACTGGGAAATCTCACACAGTTACCTTTGACTTTAAAAGAGGGAACTTCTCTAAAATGAGAAAACTGGTAAAGAGGAAGTTGAAAGGAACAGTTAGGAGGGTTAAATCTCTTTAAAAGGCTTGGGGGTTACTCAAGTCCACATTACTAGAGGCTCAGCTAGATTGTATATCGCAGGTCAGGAAAGGTAGTAATAAGTCCAAGAGGTCACCACCATGGCTAACAGGTAAGGTGAAGGAAGCAATTCGAGAAAAAAAAGTCTTCCTTCAGAGACTGGAAGGTTTGCCCAAACGAGGCGAACAGAAGCAAACACAAACTTGCACAAAGGAAATGCAAGCAGATAATTAGAGATGCAAAAAAAGATTTTGAGGGGCATATTGCTAAACACATCAAAACAAACGATAAGAGATTCTTTAAGAATATTAGGAGTAGGAAACCAGCTAGGGAAGCAGTTGGACCATTGAATGACAATGGGAGTAAAGGAACTGTAAGGGAGGATAAAGCGATTGCTGAAAAACTAAATGAATTCTTCTCATTTGTCTTCACTGTTGAAGATACAGGGCAGACTCCTTCTCCTGAACAGAGATTTTGGAGAGGGGAAAATGAGGAACTGAGGGAAATAGTGGTAACAAAACCGGAAGTCCTAGAAGGTCTAGACCACTGGTTCCCAACCGGGGGTCTGTGGACCCCCAGGGGTCCGAGAGAACTAAATTAAGGTCCACAAAACAAAGTTATAAACCCATAATAAATTAATATTTTCAATTAAAAGTTCTCTATTATAAAAATATATATTCAAATATTATTCTAAGTTTAATGTTTAACTAACAGTTATGATTAAAGTTTATTTTCAAATTCTCAGAATTTTTATTTTGAACCTTGTGGTCCCTGCACCGAACAAAAAAGTCCTAGTGGTCCCTGGTCAAAAAAAGGTTGGGAACCACTGGTCTAGACAAACTGCAAACTAACAAGTCACAGGGACCAGACGGTATTCATCCTAGAGTTCTTCAAGAACTCAAATGGGAAATTGCTGAACTTCTAACAAAGATATGTAATATGTCCCTTCGATTAGCCTCTGTACCAGAGGACTGGAGAATGGCCAATGTAACACCCATTTATAAAAAAGGTTCCAGGGGGACCCAGGAAATTACAGGCCAGTTAGCTTAACGTCTGTTCCGGGTAAATTAGTGGAAAGCATTATTAAAGATAGAATTGTCAATCATATAGAAGGGCAAGGTCTGCTGGGAAAAACCCAGCATGGCTTCTGTAAGGGTAGGTCCTGTCTCACTAACCTATTAGAGTTTTTTTAAAGCATCAATAAGCATGTGGACAGGAATGAGCCTGTGGATATTGTGTATTTGGATTTCCAAAAAGCTTTTGACAAAGTCCCCCACCAAAGACTGCTAAGCAAGCTTCATAGTCACGGGATAAGAGGGCAAGTCCTCTTATGGATTGAGAGTTGGCGGAAAAATAGGAAGAAGAGAGTAGGAATCAATGGTCAGTTCTCACAATGGTGGGATGTGAGAAGTGGGGTGCCTCAGAGATCTGTGTTGGGACCGGAGCGTTTCAACCTGTTCATCAATGACCTGGAGTTGGGGTTAAACAGTGAAGCAGCCAAGTTTGCAGATGACACCAAATTATTTAGGGTGGTTAAAACAAAATCGGATTGTGAAGAGCTCCAGAAGGATCTCTGCGTACTGGAAGAATGGGCATTAAAATGGCAAATGAGATTCAATGTAAGTGTAAAGTGATGCATACTGGGGCAAAAAATCACAACTTCAGATATACACTGATGGGATCTGTGCTGGCAGCAACAGACCAAGAAAGGGATCTTGGGGTGGCAGTGGATAGCTCAATGAAGATGTCAACCCAGTGTACGGCTGCTGTAAAAAAGGCAAATTCCATGCTGGCCTTAATTAGACGAGGAATAGAGAATAAAACTGCTGATATCATACTGCCCTTGTACAAATTTATGGTGAGACCACAGTTCTGGTTACACCACCTAAAAAAGGATATTACAGAGCTTGAGAAGGTGCAGAAAAGAGCAACCAAAATGATTAGGGGACTAGAGCAACTGTCCTATGGGGAGGGATTAAGGCGCTTAGGGCTGTTTAGCTTGGAAAGAAGGTGGCTGAGGGGAGACATGATAGAGGTCTATAAAATTATGCATGGTTTGGAGAGAGTGGACAGGGAGAAGTTTTTCTCCCTCTCCCATAATACTAGAACACGGGGTCATGTGCTAAAGCTCAAGGGTGAGAGATTCAAAACAGATAACAGGAAGTATTTTTTCTCACAACGCACAGTTAAATTGTGGAACTCCCTGCCCCAGGATGTGGTGATGGCTGCCAGCTTGGAGGGCTTTAAGAGGGGAGTGGACATATTCATGGAGGAGAGGGGTATTCATGGTTATTAGTTAGAATGGATACTGGTCATGCTGCATACCTATTCTCTCTAGTATCAGAGGAGCATGCCTATTGTTTTGGGTGTGGTGGAACACAGGCAGGATGGTGCTGCTGCAGTTGTCTTGTTTGTGGGCTTCCTAGAGGCACCTGGTTGGCCACTGTGTGAACAGACTGCTGGACTTGACGGGCCTTGGTCTGATCCAGCAGGGCCTTTCTTATGTTCTTATGCTTTACTCGGAAACGGGCCAACAACGAATGACATCCAGTTTAGAACGGTAATCTGAAAGGGGTCTCAGTCTCCATGCTGGTACCATAAGAAACTTCCGCCATGTGAGATTCACTCATATTGAGCTACACGGGTGTGTATGGTTATTCTACTGGTTGTGGAGTGAAACTGTCCAGTTACAGTTGTCGAGGCCTGGCTTAGAATTGTGGTGCTGTGTGTTGGACAGGGGCTAGGCAAACAGAAATTCAGCAAATGCTGTGGCTTCTGCAGCCATGATGGAAGAGGCTGATCTTGCTTCACCCCTTACTGCCATGTAGTGATAAAATCCTCGAGAGATCACTTGCATACACATGCGCAAGGCCAGCTTTTGGGTACTCTCTTTAAGCATATCCAAACATAATCAGAACTTATCTATAGCCCACGTCACTTGACAAAGGAACAGAGATCATGTCACGAACTGAGCTGCAGGTTAGTTTTCAAAAGATCAACACAAAGCGCGAAATAAATCTACTTGCCATCCAGATATGCTCCCAGACTACATTTGTAATAGTTTTCTTGGCACCCTATTCTATTATGTACTTTTAACCATGGCTTAAGTTTTAGAATAAACTACCGGTCCCTTCACAAGACAAGGAATTTCAGCAGGTGCAGCTTTCCTAACCCAAGCATGACAAACTGCTTTTATCAACCATCACTGTTCATCACAGCTTCTAAAAGGTACAGAAGCCCTGCCCACACTAGCTCAGGACATGTTACTTCTACCATCATATGACTCTTTCACAATCCTGTTCTCACTATCAAGCCCTTCCCTGTCCTTGAAGAAGGAAGCCTTGTTGGCCAAAATTGTGTCACTCCAATACAGTACACAGCAGCTAGCATGCTCTCTCTGTGTGTAAGTTTCCAGAATACTGTCCTATTCCAGCAGAACCAAGAAGCAGAACCCAGATAATAGATTGTTGCAAGTTTCATTCTTAACAGCTGGAGCTACCAGCAGCCCAGGTTTGACACTCCACCCCACCCCACCAGTTTATCTCATAAGGCAACAGCTAGCATTCACTCCTGTAGGAAAAACAGAAGTCCTGCATTTCAGGACAAGCATGGAGGGAAAAACCTGCTCACCGCCTCTGACAACGGGTGGCCAGGACTTCACCCTTCCATTGGGCTCTAATATACTGGCCTTCCCTCCACACACATCCTGTTGGTCATAATGGCAGGCGTTTAGTCTGCATTTATTAAGAGCCTTGCAAGGCATTACTATGGAACAGGCCAAGCCGGATTCTGGCTTCAGGGAAGATCTGGAAAGCAGATGCATGGGGCAGCCGCTGATGGGTGGTAGGGCTGGAACTCTCAATCCATCCTTGTTTCCCTGTCCATCAAACCTGATGGGCCTGTTAGAAGTTAGAAGTAATGTTAGAAGTAATGGCGGCGGCAGTCACTACCACATTGGGCATCCTTATTAATATGATCTTTATTAATATCTTTACTGATATAAATTTTCACCAAGGTAACAGGAGCTGAAGGTTTTTTTTGGGGGGGGGGCGCTAAGAAAACAGTTGCCCTGACCTGGGTGGCCCAGGCTAGCCTGATCTCATCAGATCTCAGAAACTAAGCAGGGTCAGCCCTGGTTAGTATTTGGATGGGACCAGGGCCGGATTTAGGTTTGATCAAGCCCTAAACTATTGAAGGTAATGGGGCCCTTTATATGTCCAGCTGTCCTTTGTCAACAACAAATTGTCGCTGTTTTTTGTGTTGAATATATGCTATATGGTAATTTATATATAGAAATGAGCAAACCAGTGATATTTTAGGGAGCAGGCTAGCAGGCGGGGCCCATAACTTACATCATAGGAGCCTACACAACACAAAACACTGTTGCTGTATGTAGGTTTTATTTTATTTGTTTTTTATCTTATATTTTGGATATGTACATCCAGGTTTTTTTCCTTTAAATTTTTTTTGGGGCCCCAAGAGAGTGGGGCCCTAAGCTATAGCTTGTTTAGCTTATACGTAAATCCGGCACTGGATGGGAGACCACCAAGGAATACCAGGGTTGCTGTGCAGAGGAAGGTGCTGGCAAACCACCTCTGTTTCTGACCATCAGTCTCTTGCCATGAAAACCCCAAAAGGGGTCGCCATAAGTCGGGTGCGACTTACACACACACATAAGAAAACAGTTAGTTAGCCCTTGAATTTAGGCCATCTCAAGAAATTGTTAAAAGCAAACTACAGAACTTCAGATTGTTATGTTGTGCAAGCTGAGAAATAAAGATAACTCCTTGGCACTGCCAATTATGGTTCTGCAGTTTCTACATTGCAAGAGGTCAGGGATCTCAGAGGAAGTCACAAATATGAGAAGGATACGTTTAAAAAAATTAACAAGATCTGAGTAAACACTGTTCAATGTTCATGACTCTGGGAAAAATAAAAAATAAGCTGGAAAAAGTGAACCTGGAAAAATGGGAACAAACTTTTTAAAAATCCCAGTCAGCAAGATGACCTAGTAATCTTTTTCTGCACAGCTTTTAGCTGACACTAAAATAAGATGCTTGCCTTGTGCAACTGCAACAGGGTGGAAGTATTTTGCAACTCAAAATCTGGAGAAAGGAGTAAAATGGGGGAAAGACTGCTTGAAATAGCCTGGAGGTACAAAAACAGAGTGTTCGTCAACAGACTGAAATGTATACTGACTTTGGAAGTACCAGAAATTCTGCACTAAGAAATGTCTTTTGAATGGCAGGGGAAACTAACTGTGTAATACTGACACCCAAATAATAGATTCGGATCCACCCATGAGTCACCACAGCTCCGCTGGTGAGTCACCAAAATTGCTGACACAGCAAGAGGCCACTGAGTTCAACACAGCACAAAGACGGAAAGATCAAGAGACAGACCCTGGACAGAGGGGTTATTCCTTTGGTGGATCACTAAAGTGTATTTTGAGAACCTCAGGTGTCCTGTTTGTTCCATGATCTTACCATGCCAGACAACTGAAAAACAGATGCACAACACATTAAAGTTCTGTGTAGCACAGGCAGGCACAACCTGTGACCCAGAATACCAGTCAGCCCACCAGCCATGGATAACCAAGGCAGGGAAGGGGCTGCTCAGGATTTTTGCTTGCCCAGAATTAATAAAATAGGGGTTGTTAAGCATTTAGTGGTCCCAAAACACAGCAAGCAGTGTTTAATTTGCTGAGTCACCAATTGTGCAGGCCTGATGTAAAATATAGAGCTTTTGTTTAATCATTGCATTTTTAGCCTACTCTTCCTCCACTGAGCTTATAACAACATATTCTAGCACCACCAATGTTCCATTTTATCTTCTGAGCAATTCTGGGAGCAATCCTATGCAGATCTACTCAGAGGTAAGTCTAGTTCTATTCAATGGGGTTTACTGTCAGGAAAGCGCTCTTACGATCGCAGCCTCTGGGAGGAGCAGGCACAACGGTCATTCCAGCTTGGCCATTCCAGGGACTTTTGTAGTTTAATGGGGATTTTAAACTTAGGTTTCCCCAATCTCCCCTCTGGCACTCTTGAATACTGGTGTGACAGCCGCTTCCCTTTCTAACACTTCATTTATTTTATTTTCTATTATTTTTCAAGAAGTGATGGCACACATTTCCCTTAATAGTTAAAGATTACGTATTCCTGGGATGTGGTCCACATAAAGTCTCCATGATTTTGGACTTTTTGTGTTAACAGTGGCAGCCACATGAAATGTTTTCCTTTGCTTCTCACTTGCAAAAATCATCCCTCTTCTGCAAACGAAGAGGAGAAGCATTCTAAACATTTCAGAATGACACAAATGCTAAGGGGGGTATTAAACCAACAGAAACCAAGAGGGATCCCACTTCCGCCTTTTGCTAATCTCTTTCCAGAAGGCATGTTTTTTTTTAAATCATTCACTATCATTTCAACTTCCCTTTTGCAGATACAGTAGCACAGTCTGTGCTCTTAAAAATTGCTTAGTCAAAGCAAAAACAGTACAAAGCAGTTAAAAATGGGGGCAAGAAAAGCCTCACATGCCACATATTAAAACCACACCAGAAATTGAGAACCACACCACAGAGAACAAGGGCATCTTTTTCACGTCCCACAGAAAAGGCTGAGTGTTAAAAAAAATCTTTCCTCTTGTATGCAGATGAACAAGATAAAACTATTTCACTATGTTTAGTCATATACAAGATGCTGAGTGTTCCATTTGTCTACTGCAATACCTTTGAACAAGATCAAATCCTGTTTATAAACTATAGTTTGTGAGTTGGAGAGGGCAGTGAGGTACTTCTGTGTTTGGAGCGCGTAGTCCTACTATTTATTTCAGTTGAGAGTTATGGTATTTTAGACAACTCTTGTTCCATACACTCAGACATGGAAAGATTTTTTATCTCTTTTTTTTTAGCTTTGAAAAAAATAATTTGCAAAATGTCTTAAATAACTGAAGTTTGGGGGAATGGTACTATTGTCCAATAAGAGGCACCAATACCAATATTTTATCAAACCAGCTTATTGGTACAAGTGAAATAAAAAGTAAGCATCTAGCATATTTCTACTTCACCTAATGGTAGGGATGCTCAAACATCCACTGGTTTGTCTTTTAAGCCAGTCACAAGCAGTGAGACAATTTTGTTGTCGAGCAGCTTGGCTGTTCATGAACAGCTCAAGCCTGTTTGGCAGGTTGCTTGCTGCATATTCAAACAGTACAGTCACAGTACAATGTAAGTCCTAGTTTCTTACACACATACGCACAGACCAGTCGTAGCCGAGTGGTGTTTAGCAGCAAGTCATCTAAATAAAGAACAAATCCATGAGGCAGTTACTGTTAAACCCCCCCCCCCACTGCTTTTTAAAAAATGCCTACAACTTGGTGTTTTCTAAGTTCATGTTATTGATGCTATATTTCATGCATTCATGTTTTGTGCAGCCTTGTGGGAGTCACAGTCATTTCACTCACCTGACCCAACCAACCATGACCCAACCAACCATGATCCTAGAAGAGAGTCAGTTTTACCTAACGTGCAGAAGCAAAACAAGTCATAAGGCAGAATGAAACTTAATTCCCCTATCACCACTCTTGCAAAATCACAAAGCTGTCTGGCAGCTGCTCAAGTCAAATGGTGGTAAGTGAAGGACATCCAAGGCTCGGCTCACAAGTGATAGCGGCTGTTGAAAATGACGCACTTTTCTGCCAAACATCTTTGCATGAAGATTGCAGCACTGCTACATAACAGTACAGGTTATGACCTGATTCCGTGAGCCACTGAAACAGCAATTAGATCCAGCCCCCAAACCACACTTAGAACAGGCGAAGTTGTCCCATAAATGGCACCTGGGTGGACAGAGAAAGGGCCAGAAACCTCACTCCCTGGCATCCTATGACTCCTCCAGGTTGTACCATGGGGGCTAGTATAACTTATAACAGGATCCAGTGGAAGTAGCTGTGGATGTGGGATTCATGCCTTGAAAGCAGAGCTTAATGGAACTTGAGGACTTTTCTTGCCAGATTAGTACACTATACTAGCTGCCAAGGCTCAAGCTTCTGCTTCTTCTGCTGTAAAATGGAATGGTTAGAGGCGTTTATCAACATGCCAGAATAAAAAAGGGGTGGGGATTGGAAAAGCTGAAATAATGCTAGGCATCTGATTCATATAAAACAGTGCTTTGGAAGATAGGCAGAAGGAACAACCACTGGTATTAAGTTTATCATCTTAAGTTATACCAATAGCTGACCCACATGTAACTTTTTAATTTTTGTTTCTTAAAATGTTTATACCCGCCTCTCCTCTTGGCTCAAGGCAAGTTACAAGTAATAATTAAAATGTTACAAATTAAAACCGAATAACATTTTTTAAAACCCAAACACCTCCCCCCAAAGATGCTTGCTGTTCACATACCATCAAAAGCTCCGGCAAACGAACAAGCCCTGTAGCACCTCCTGAAGATCTCCATTGAGGGGGCTCTACTCATCTCTTCAGGGAGCCCATTCCACAGAATGGGGCCACAGTGGAAAAGGCCCAGGATGTGGTTGACACCAACCTACTTTGCAAACATCAAGGCTATGTTCATTTTTAAAAAACTGGGCACAAAAACATACCTGACAAGGCACATGCAGGTATATTTAAATCACTTCTGCTTCCCTGTTGATTTCGGAAAAACCCGGCCAAATGCGCTCGAAGCACTGTTCCAATTGACTACAATATATGTATTTTGCCATTTAAACTTATTCACCTTACTGGAGTTTTTTAAAAATGGAATTTCACTGCTTGACAGGTTAATTACCTGCAAATGGCAACCTGCTTTATTTTGTAGTCTTCACCAAAGAGCTCTGGGAAACTATAATTCTGCAGTGAAACTCAGGATTTTTCATAAAGTTATCAGGACACTCCCCAAACTATAATTCAAGAATGTACAGTGGTTTAAATCTGCGTTAAATTTGGTAATTCACAATTTGGTAGGTAGACAGGGACAATGAAAAGGGAAAGAAAAGAAATCTTCTGAGTCTATTAAAGGAACAAGCTAGGAACGCTCCTTGCATTAAAGTTAGCATATTTCCTCTCTTCTCATTATTAGGTTCTCAGTTCCACAGAACATTAGCGGTAGATGTGCAGACAACGTATAATGTTTCAGTTGCTTTATTTAAAGTACACACATGCTGTGTGCTTTCATACACACATGCAGCTTGATCAAATATCTCAGCTACCGCAAATGTGCATGCTCAGTGAAGAGATACAGTCATATTGCGCTGGAGAGATCATGGCCCAAACAGACAGAGCATTTACTTTGACGCTCTGCTGTAAGAGTATTTTGACTTAAAAATGCAAATGGATGCATAATCAACTGCAAATGACCGCTGGGTCAGAGGAGGATACAGAGAAGTCCAAAACCTTGAACTATTTCTGCTGATGTATAGTGTCATTATCTCCAGTTCCCTATGACCTGTACTTGCTCACTATCTCAAAGGATGAATGACCTGACTGCTGTGAATTATGTTTTCTTATCTGTGAGATAGGGCAAGCCTTAAGTCATCAAGTCATCTATGAATATAGCCCTGAGGACATACAGCAGCAACAACAAACTCCTCTCTTGTTTTTCGTCAATGTGTTAGGAACCTTCCTATGGAAGAGGTATGGATGTTTGTGGTTTAATATAGCTTTACTACTAGAATTACAATTGGAAATGTCTCTGTCTCCATAAGGGTATATTTTTTCCTAGCTATTTCTGCCATGTAATGATGTTTACGGCCCTCATCATTTACTTTCACAACAACACTGTGAGGTAAGCCAGGCTAAGAAACAATGACTTCCCCAAAGCCACGTATGACCAAAGCCAGTGGCTTTTAAGAATAGATAACTAGAGATATTCTATCATGCCATGGAAATGTCAAAATAGAAACTGCAACATGTATTTTTTGTTCACAATAAAGGAAGTGATGCCATGAATTTGAACTTCTGTAAAGCGTATCAGTTCCAAAATACTACGGTTGCAATTCTGTGCACACTTAAGAAGCTTAAATCCCTCTGAAGTCAACTTCAGAACTGATTCTAGCATATACTCCCCCCTGCCATGTTACTTCAAGAAGGGTTTTTTTTTTAATGAAGAGAGGAGAATCACAACACGAGACCTGAAGTCCATCAATAGCTATGCCCAGCCTGAAGTCCATCAATAGCTATGCCATATGATTCAAGCTGTAGCATGCTTGACTTTCTACATGGAACATAATCATGGGATATATGTAACTCAGAGGAGATTGCGATCTCCATTCATACTGACATAAAAGTGTTAAGCTCTGTATTTTCTTAGATATTTCCTGCCACTCCCTTTTGCCTTAATTTAATGGTTTTTCATATTTTCTGCCCTCAGATAATCTTTTTTTTCCATTCTGGCCTGTCTGCCAAAAAAACCCCTGTATTCCGGTTCCTCCCCCCACACACACACACATTTGAGAGGATAACGGGCCCTTGGCCACACGCTCTCCTGAAACTGTATTGCTGAGGAAGGTCAACAGAATTGGGTGTCATCCTTGGAAGCTTTTCTATTGTTACTGATCTTCATATTGAGAAACTAATGATAGGTTTCTGAGGAATTCTATGCTTCCCAGAACACACTTGGAAACCTACTATTATTTGATTAATTGCAAAATTGTGAGCCTTTAAATAGGGACCAAACAACTGATTAATACAGAGTCGCTCTTATCTATCCTAAAGATTCTGGACAGGCTGGGGGTGGCTATAAATAAATATGTATACATAACATGCCTTGAATTTCACTAGATAGATTTTTAGCAGAGGAATTAGTTCTTATTTTCAGATATAATTTCTCCACGTGGCTCCATGTGTCTAATCTTTTCCTTACACAACTCTGGCCTTTAGTGCTACAACGGCCTTCATCACATGGAAAGAATCACCGAACAAAACAGAGAATACGCTGCTCCCAAACCACAATGTGTCACATATTTCTGTTTACTTCTCTCTACCCCTAGCAATCCTCAGCCAAGAACACACACCCTTGGCTGGGCGACACTGATAGCATTCTCCCAAATCTTATCCTCATAGAGACACCCATGGACCTGGGCCAGAACATGTGTATCTATCCATCAAAGACCAAAGCAGGAACACTGCTATCGCTCTGTGCCAAGTACTGCATTAAGAGGGCTTAGTGAGAGAAAAGGGCTTCCCACGTGGATGTCAGAAACTTTTGCCTGGGAACAGAAGCACACCAAAACAGATATTTGCACGCACACGCACACATTTCTAGAGATTCACTGAGCATTTACATCGGTGAACGCCAACTGAGCAAGCGAGACAAGGCCGCATAAATAAGGGAGCCATTCAAAAAGCGGCACTGTAGGCATGAGCCTTTGCAACTCTACAGGTGGTGTATTGTTCAAAACTGGGTGCGTAGCTTTCCAACTACAATGAAGAACCAGAGGAATTAGTTCTTATTTTCAGATACAATTTCTCCGCAAGGCCCCATCCAGTCAACAGCGTTTCTGACTGAAAAGCTTCAGTAACCCAATAAAAACAAACAAACAAACAAAGGCTTTAGGTTGACAAGGATTGGGAGACAAAGGGTTCCTTGTTTCTATTTATAAACTCCAAGCAGATGACCTGAATCCCCTCCGCACCCCGCCTTCCCTACAACCTATAGCTTAGATTATTCACTTCATAGCGAAAACACCACCTGCCATATGGACAGATTAATCACACTGCATTTAGATTAATAAAATATATGAGTGCACCCATTTCCTTTGTCACAGTTGCCCTTTCAATCTGGATGTTTGTGTTAAGACGTTAGTGTCATTCGAACGCACCAATGCACTGAGCATGAGAAGGGTATTTCAGACTACAAAGGTGGCATTCTTGTTGGATCTTTTTAAACGTATCCGATTTCCCATACGTATGTTGCACACAGATTCTTTGTTAACCCTTTTTATTTCCCCAGGCTTCAAATCATCTGGACAACTTCAGCGTTCTGTTGCCTCTTAGATAAATTTGAATTTGCTGAATTTGATATATCACAGAATTCGGTGATTTAGAGAGCTGGCTGACCAGAACAGTGGGTGTCATGTTATCTGGAAGACCCTGAGAGTGCAACCTGAACAGGAACATATTCATGGGTTACATGGGGAAGGGAGTGGCGAGACTTCAAGGGAAACAACGAAGAGAAAAAGTCCTTATTCCGTTACAGCGTGGCACAAGCAAAAATTCAAGCCAGTTGTTTCACTTGGCCCCTAATCCTGTGCATCCTGCCTTTCAGGCACTACTGACATTCTGCTGAAGGACTCCTTAGGCCTGTCCTTCACACCTTCCTCTGCCGCTGCTTTGAAATGGCAGGAAATGAAAGCAAGGCATGTGGTGTACAATGTGCCATTAAAATAATGACTGGGTGGTATGGACTCCCTCAACGCTAATACCATTCCTGGCTGATGCTAGCTTAGTATCTGTGCCAGTCTATATTCCATGGCTCAGGGCACACTCATTAGGCTCACTTCAGGGACTTGCCAGGGACAAAAAAAAACATGTCTTTGTGATGGAGGTGTGAGTACATGTTCTTACCCCTCCCTTCCATCACACTCACTGTATAAGTCTGCCAAGATGCCTAAACGCATAGGGATGAATCATGCAATCTAAGCCCTAAATGGGGTCCATGTACCTTCTCTCATAGTGTCCTGCTAAGTGACTCAGGCCATCATCACAACCCCTGCTAATGCTGCCCTTGACTGCAAAAGGGAGGCCAGTGGCAACTAGGGACAGGGCTTGCTTTGTGGTGGGTCCCCTGTTGTAGAATGTCCTTTCCCTTGAAGCTTCTCTGGTATCAACTTTATTGACTTTTAGATAACCAGACGAAAACATTTCATCCAGGTTTTGAAATAACCTTTTACCCACTTTTGGTATTTAGGCTCCTTTCCATGGCCCATCCTTCGTATAAACTTTTTTATATTGCTGATTTACCGCTGAGGATTTTATTGTTGGATTTTTTTTCCAACTGGCTTTATTTTAACCAAATTGTATTATTTATTGTTAGCCACCTCAGGCAAAATTTTTTTGAAGAGGTATAATAGAAATATTCGAAATAAATCAATCATCATCAAATAAATAAACTCCTCTCTCTTTCTTGAGGGGGATGAATTGCATGATGTGGGCCCCATACGCGCATAGAGTTCCCATCTCACATCTTACATGAGAAGACGTGAGATGCCCACTCTTGCCACCAAGGGACAGGCTGAAACAAATATATATGCTGTCTCTGTTGCGGTATATGGAGTGGATAAAAGAGTATTTAATAACAATCAGCATTCAGAAAATCTCAATGCCTGAATGCTGGCAAAAGCAAAATAGCAGGTACAAAGTTAAATAAGCAAACAAATGCTTACCTCACACCATATATACAGATTGAAGAATCTACCTTATTAGAGAAAGGTTACCTTGGTGCACAAGTTGAATTTTCTTTTTAAAGAAATTCCAGATGTGCACTGGCTTTTCAATTTGTCATGCTCTTCATCTCTACTTGGCCTCTACATTGTTAGACTTCCAGGAAGTGCAAAACAAAAACAAAAAAGCATCCTAGGAATGAAAAACACTTTTCTGACTTCTAATATCATCCTGCTATGGAGACTGCATGGCCAATATTGGTCCTACAACTAGGGTTGCCAGCGCCCACAGCCCCATAGCCTCCCGCTGGAGCAGAGGGGGGACCTGGTAAGCCTACCACTAAGGGATTTGCACTCTGGTAAACACATATTGTTGGAGACTGGATACAGGAATTGAATCATCCAGTGTTGAAAGATCAGCAATGCCTGCCCTTCTGTTTCCAGGCACAATTCAAACTACTGGTTCACATCTTTAAAGCCTTCAACAATTTGGGGTCAGGGTGCTTGAAGGACCGCCTACTGTCCAGCCCACCAGTTAATATCCTCTTCACAAGCCCTGCACCAGGCCAAAACATTTCTTTTTTACCCAGGTTTTGGGATTCCATCTTTTAAAGCTGCTTTTATGAACTGCTTCTAGCCTGAATACTGTTTTATGGATACCATTTAAGGCGTCTGAATATGTTTTATGCTGTTCTTATGTCCCTGGATTGTTTCTATGTCATATTATTCTCACTTGTTTTAATAGTGATAATTTTATGGTTATGGTTTTTATGATTTTATTGTAATGTTTTTACTGTGTGAGCCACCTCAAACAGCTCTCTGGATAGGCAACATGTAATTTTACCAAATAAACAAACATAGCTGTGTTCATTATTCAAGAGTGAAGGACCAAAAAGACAAATTATCTTAACAGGAGAGGTAGCACATCAAGAGTTTCTCTATTCCTAAGTGCCACAAAGGAATGGACCACGTGAGGAATAGCAACCGTTTTGTTGGTTGGATTAGCCAGTTGTGGGAAATTCAAGTTAGAAAAGAAGTCTTCAGCCTTTTCACTCGAGAATGATTTTTAATCGATGGCTGTAAACATATAGCTTTTTTTTGGTCTTTCTTTCTCCCCCTTCTCATGAAGACAAAACAGGAAAAAAACAAGTGTTGGAGGTGTTGGCAAAACCCACCTTAATGGGCATTAATCAGTTACAAGTCATTGTCACAACATGCCAGGGAAAGATAGTCTAAAAACCATGGGTGTAAATTTTTGAAAGCATGGATACATTCTAGGACATGGTTTGTGCAATTCAGCCCCCAGAGACAGCACTGGTTTGCTTTGCTGATTTGCATCTTCTGTGAGCTCACCTGTGACCAAAAATAAAAACCTGTCTGAGAACTACAGATCTAAAATAAGGCAGAGAATCCAACCTTAACTTATGGCCAGATGTTATATTTACAAGACTCACTTAACGATAATATTTTTCATATATGCATATTCTGTCCACAAGCTGCATAGAAATTATTATTTTTCTGTTATCGTATTGAAGCATGCAGCATCAGCTGTCAACTGGCATGGGTGTTTTGCTAGGCCTTTTATAAGCAGGCACATAAAGACCTCACCCATTTGGATAGGTGCCTGTATCCTAAATCACTCAATTGGATACTTGCCTGTATCTTTAATCTGTATCTTGAAATAAACCAATGAATGAGATGCATGAAGAATGAGAGCTTTGTGCCACGTAGGAGCTGGTAGGTGAGCACCTAATAAATTCCTTTTCCTCAGCAGTTCACCACACTTGCGACAGAGCAGGGAATGAGCTCTCTTGAATGGAGCAATGTTTATTACACTGGAGCTGGGTGATTCACTAAGTACAGGATGTGCCCAATTACACTGTGTATTTTCCCAATCCTGTCTCATATACTCCTTTTATACAAGGCAGTGTAGGCACAGCATTTTCTCTTCTCTCCCTTGTTCATTAAGGCGTGTTTTATGTAAAGTTCTCCAATCTGAGTGCTAGAAGACACATAAACGGACGAGGCTCACTTTTGCCTGTGTTGCAACTATACAGGAAGGGACCAAAAATTCAAAGGCTGACTTTGAACAATGTGGGCTGTCAGTTAGCTCTCATTACCTTGCTTGCTAACTGTAGTTTGGCCAGGCAGAATCCCTTCTCTACAGAGCAAAACTCCTAATTAAAGTGATAATTCTAAGGACATGTATGGGTATATCCCAAATCAAGGGCACCTGGTTGCCTAACACGATTCACTGCAACGTCTGTGTGCTTCTTCCGAGGTAAATAATTACACAGAACGGTGGTTTATGGGACTATAAAGTCACCATGTTAACTGCTAAATCCTGTAGAGAGAAATGTGTAAATTTCAGGAAAGCAGGGGTGATATCAAACTTCACCTTTTCCATTCTAAAACACTAATCGCTTTCAGTAACTAAGACTTTCATTTACAGTAAAGGTAACGTGATCTAGCTAGCTTGCCTCATAATACACGGATCTCTCTTGACGGGGATGTTACGTCACTTTCTGAAGCTTAAAGAGGCCTTATTTTCAATTTCCCAACCAAATCATGCTTAATGTGCAAAACAAACAAGCATGACAGTACATCAGTCTGGAATGCATCATCACATTCCCATCAAGCCCTTCAGTCTGGTTCTCCACTTCCCGTTGAGCTTGCATCACATTAACAGACTCCAAAAAGAGCAAGAATTGGTTATATGGATTTTTGCTGTTTTTGTGCATTTCACTGGCATAATACTGGAGTGTGTACAAATTAGTTGCTGTTTACAGGGAAGCGGAGGCCCAGGTGATGGCATGAATTGTCTGTAATTATTTTTTTAAAATGCTATTGTGCCTTTTGAAAGTAACTTAAAAACAGCAAACATTTATTTGTGCCCCTGCAACAGCAGCAGCAAGCGGTGTGGGCGCAGGTGCGAATCAGATCCACCCTCTCTCCTGCCACACTGCTTGCTGCTGCCCCAACCCTACTCCTCCCCTCCCTGCACTGTCCTGGGACCCCCTCCCCCGATTGCAGTTGGGCTTGAGAAGGAAATGGAATAAAACTCCTTTAAATGGATAAAAAAGATGAGCATGAAAGTGGGTCTTAACTTTGTCCCCGCCCCTTTGGTGGCCACAGTCGGAGGGTGCATACAGATGCTCAACCCAGATACTCTACAGGCTTCGTTTTGTTGTGGGTTAAAGGGGAAAGCTCCAGGAATGCCCCGAGTGATACTGATAAAGTGCATGATCCCCATGTGGAAGCAGCCCATGGTTTAGTTGTCTTACCTATAGTAAAACACTGTATAGGATTACCTAAACCATGGTTACAGACTGCTGTAACCAGAATGTGAAATTGTATTTTCAAATGAGTTTAAAAACAATGATTTTATTTAACCATGGATAAGTTGTGTTTACATCTGCACCCAGTTAGCTAAGGTGTTTTCTGTACCATGACGGCCACATCGCTTGCAAAATAGCAAGCAGATCTCTCAGGTGTAGCCCTGTAAATAGTCTGTGCAGGGAGGACTTAGCACGGCAAGCTAAACCATGGTTTTACCTGGATTAGAGTGCACCCTGAGGTTGACTAGAACATTTCATTCTGGGCTATTTCAAGACCAGGAGCCACTTCCAGCCTCCACAGGTGTGCGAAAGTCATTTGTCAGGCTTCGCAACCTCCGGAAAGAGAGCTGTAATGGTTAACCACACCAAATTAAAATTCTCGAAGCCATTAATCACACTCTCATGACTGCAGATAAGGCAACATGCAGCATATGCTTCTGTAGGTCTTTGCCTTCAGCCATAATCAAGAGGTATTAACCTCTCAGTGGAAAAGAGCTACATGAGGTGCTGTAGTAAAACTGTGACGGAAGTGAAGTGGGACAGGCAAAGGTCAAATGAATTCAATCTGTATTAAATGACAGTTATGTAAGAAATAACTTAATACCTGAACACAAATGGGCTGATTAACATTCATGAAATGAGACTCATCAATCCTCTACATAAAAGTGAAGCCAAAATGTATATCACAATTCCCTATTCAACAGCACTTGCAAGCGGCAGGAGTCCAAATGGGTCGCTGCTAAGTCACTGTGTTCAGTAGTAATCCATTTGTCAATGGAACAAAATTATCTGATAAATGTTCTTCCATTCAACGCACAGATAAATGGAGGCTGAGCCAGAGGATGTTAAATATCACTTGCATCATAAAGCAGCACATGGACACCCAGGTTTGTGTTTTAAAAGAAGAGGCTTCATTCAACTCATTGTGAGAGTTACTGTGTAGTAGTTCCAGGTGGGTAGCCATGTTAATCTGTAGTAGCAGAACAAAATGCAAGTCTAGTAGCACCTTAAGAGCCCCATGGCGCAGAGTGGTAAGCTGCAGTACTGCAGTCCAAGCTCTGCTCACGACCTGAGTTTGATCCCAACGGAAGTTGGTTTCACGTAGCCGGCTCAAGGTTGACTCAGCCTTCCATCCTTCCGAGGTCAGTAAAATGAGTACCCAGCTTGCAGGGGGTAAAGGGAAGATGACTGGGGAAGGCACTGGCAAACCACCCCGCAAACGAAGTCTGCCTAGTCAACGTCGAGATGTGATGACACCCCATGGGTCAGGAAGGACCCGGTGCTTGCACAGGGGATCTTTACCTTTTTAAGGTGCTACTGGACTCGAATTCTGTTTTGTAGACGTTACATCACCAGTTATTACAGTGAACCTCTTTCGTATATCTTCACAATTTTTTCCCAATACACAGTGTCCACTGCAATCCTAAACGGAATTAGACCTTTCTAAATCCGTTCAGTTCACTGGACTTACAAGGGTATAACTTTGTTTAGGATTACACTGGCCAACTGCAATTGCCACAAAAAATTAACCTAAAGCAGAACCTACAGCCAACCAGGGCTGCGAAAGTATGGTGCAAAAGAGGAACGTTTTGGGGACTCCAATCAGTTTCCTTTACCCCAAAAAACATTTTTTGTAACTGTCATAATATTAGTTAAGGCATCACCACAGTCTTCTGAGGGCTCCAACCCTGGCCTGTGCCATGTTAGCTAACTGCTAGCAGTTCATTTAAAATACTTGATTTTTTTTGTCTACAAACACCAGCAGTAAGTACAACCTGCTACTAAAATTGTGTGACTTGCCAATCTCTGTTGTTTATTGCAACATGTTAAAACAGACGTTGCCCTCATGTTACACAGATGAAACTCAGGACAGACCTCCCATCTTTTAACCTCTAAGTATGCAGGTGACCTGGGGCCAGTCACAGTTCTCTCAGAACTCTCTCAGCCCATGCAGAGACAGGCAATGGCAAACCATCTCTGCAGCAGCAGTAACTGCATGGGTGGGGGTGCCAGCCCTGGACACGGAGCCTCAGGGGCCAACTTAGCCCAGATGTCCCATCAGCCATGGCTGTTTGTGTCAGCTTACCAGCTGTCTCTTCCAGCCTTGCTTTCAGTTTGGGGGAGCGATGCATTGAGTGCGTTAAAGCCCTTTGTCAGCCCCACAGAGCTGAGCAGCCCTGAAGTGTTGGCTTGGAGAAGAAGGAGAGTTCATTTTTATATGCCGACTTTCTCTACCACTTAAGGAAGAATCAAACCAGCTTACACTCACCTTCCCTTCCCCTCCCCACAATAGACACCCTGTGAGGTAGGTGAGGTTGAGAGAGCTCTAAGAGAGCTGTGACTAGCCCAAGGTCACCCAGCTGGCTTCATGTGTAGGAGCAGGGAAATACATCCAGTTCACCAGATTAGCCTCCGCCACTCATGTGGAGGAGTGGGGAATCCAACTCGGTTCTCCCGATCAGAGTCCACCGCTCCAAACCACCACTCTTAACCATTACACTACGCTGGCTCTCTTGTAGCACAGCAGGGCCACTCAGCTCGACTCACTCCAGGGCCATTTTCACTTCCTAGTGCACTCCTGCTTGGGGGATGCGATTCATTAAAAACAGAGGACATTCTTTTCCTCGGACCCTAATTAATCCCTCCAGTAGGATGCTTTTAGGTTCAAAGTGGTCAGAGTCTTTTAAAAAGTATTGTGTCCAGGACTGGCAAAGCAAAGGGCATTGAAGTAAGAGGATGCCTCCGCATGGCCTACTTACTTCTGCTCTAATCTCCTCCTTCAGGATATTATAAACTGTTAGGTCCTGAGCAGAACAACTTCTGTTGCCTGTTGTCCTCTTCTTTAAAAAAACAACAACCAGTTGACATCTAAGTGCCTTCAACATTCTGGGGCTCCTGGAAGACCACGCTTACGCTCCCTGGCCCATTATTTTTGTACCTTTGATTTTCTTCTTATTTTTAAATAGGACTGTACATTGTTCTGCATACCTGGGGAGCCTGCCAAGCAAGAAGAAATGCCTTTTTCTGTGAGTGGCCACATTTTGCTACCTTACGGGTAGGCATGGGTGTGTCGAGCTCCCTATCAGAAGGAGTGGTACCACAGATAACAATCACAGCCTTGATTATTTCTGAGAAGAAATACTGGATGTCTAGTGACACCTTCCCTATGTTCATGACAATCCAGTTTCACACAGAAAAAAATCTACCGTATATTCTCTAGTGCAATTTAACATTGACTGAAAGTATTCAGAGAGAATGCCAGAGCAGAATTGCATCCAGATTTTACAAACTGGGTGCAATTCTGCGCCGACATTCTCTCTGAATACTTTCAATGTTAAATTGTGCTAGAGAACATACAGTAGATTTTTTTTTCTGTGTGAAACTGGATTGTAAAAATCATTCAATTCCCTGACTTCATCAAATGTTCCCCAACTAGACAAGGTCATTGAAATCTTGAGAAAACAGCATTTCCCGCTCACTGTGGGACCCAGGACACTTCCATACATTGGCCTAAACAGCCTTGCTGCGTAAATCTTAGAGATTTGTGTCATACTCTGTATGGTTTGTGTTATTTCTGCAAATATGATCATTACATTATCATGTACTCTGGGGGGAAATTACTTTGCCTCCAGAAATCTCATAAAATAATGCAAAGGCATTCTTCTAAACGATGTTCTCCATGTAGCTCTCTCTTAAGCTAGGAGTAGTCTGTACACTAAAAATAGCTAAAGGTAAATCTTTCACTGCACAAGAGTCCTGAATGAAGATAGTTGCACCATATGCCCAGAAGGAATAATTTGTCCAAACCATCTCAAAAGCATTCAGACAGATTAACAAAGATATGCTTGTTTTAATGCTTCTCCCTCCCCTTTCTTGGAGCTGGTATGATGGCTGAACATTTTGCCCTGAGTGCCCATATAGCCATTATGAATTTGGCATCCAGTTTCCTGCAAGAACCACTTCAACAGACACTATTCTTTTTATGCTGCTCATCTCTAATCACAATGCGAAAGAGCTGCATTGCAAGAAACCACTTCTTTGCACTCCATTTTCAGGCTTGGCTAACAACACACAACCTCCTTTCAACCGCATACTTGTTAAACTCCTGTCTCCTTAGAGCAAGTACCTTCTTACTTAGTCAATCTCTGAGTCCAGAGATCACTGCCAGTTGGTGCATGATCATCTCTCTAGTGCCATGTATTCTCAAAATACAATTCAATGTGTTAGTTGCCATGAACTTGAACTGAGGAGATTTGACCACAGCTTTTATACATGGTTCTATGTGTTTTGACCAAATCTCCTGTTCTGGGATTTACTATGGAGTTTCTTTGCTATCACTAGATAGTTATGGATAATTTCTATTCCAAAGTTGGAATTCTGTTGTTGTTGAAAGTCTGGTTGGCAAGTTCCAACCTACATACAGGTCTGTTATCATTTTCTGAGTGGTTCAACCTCACCATGGCCAGGCTATTTCTCTGTCTAAATGGGTGTGTAGTGTGCCGTCAAGTTGCAGCCGACTTACGGTGACCCCTTATGGTGTTTTCAAGGCAAGAGACTAACAGAGGTGGTTTGCCAGTGCCTTCCTTTGCATAGCAACCCTGGTATTCCTTGGTGGTTACTTTTATCAAATATACTCACTTGATTGAACTATATTAATTTACAAAATTAGACCACTGAAATATTGATCTTGGGCTTGCAATTTCTCCTATCAATTGATACTATCAGGAAACCTGTCTAAATCCCATTCTGCAAAACGTATAGAAACATATAGAAGAGGAACAAAAGGATTCTGTGGTTAAATGAGAAATGTGCCTTGTATCTTCCCCACTACAACTGCATACATAGTTTTTCTAAGTTCTTTTAGAGCTGCTTTAAATATAACAAAAGGGTTATGTAGAAAGCATACAAATCCATGTAGGAATTAGCTTACAGCCACATGCAGATGGGCAAATGGAAACATACTTTGCTGCACATACATTCACTGTTCTCAAGTGTACAACATATATCACGTACCATCTTTACAACAGTCATATAAAGTGCTTCAGCATCATTATCCCTGGTTTGCTTATGGGGAACACAGTGGCTTGCTTAAGGCCATTTAGAGAACTCATGGCCAAGAACTGAACCAGAGACACAATTAGCCACTACACATCAACTCTTCTCACAAGATATACTAGTCACCACTTCAGACAGAGGTTGCCACTGCTCGTGGTCCAAAAGAGGACCATGAGCAGTAACATATCCAGCAGCAGCCTTGGAAGGAACTGTATTACTCTGCCTTAGAGAAATACTTTTGGTTGCATTTCTAGGCTGTAAGAGTCAAGAGAGTGGAAAAAGACTAATACAGGGGTCCTCAACCCCATTACCTGCCGACACCTTTCCTGTCACCTACCAAATATTTTTTAGTACACGGGTAGACAAAGTGGAGCACAAGGATCACCATTGCGTAGCTGGAGGGAAGGTGTCTATAAGCAAGACAATACTTTTAAACAAGGCATCCTGTTTAAAGAGGCATCCTACGAGCTTCTGCCTGAAATGTAGAACAGTTACCATTACATTTATGCTGCATTGGGGCTGTGCACGGAGGAAGGTGCTGCAGCTTCCCTTGCTTATTTAGGCAGCAGCCAACAAAGTGGAGTGGTGAAGGCATCATGGCATGCATTTTCTGCTCCTAGTAGTTATCTAGGTAAAGGAGACGTGGGGCTGCTGCTTTTGGTGACAGCCACATGTCTCCCATAACAGCTAATTTCAGCCCAACAGATGTACGTAAAATGAATGTTAACAATGGGGCCTTACATAGAGGGGCCCAGCAGACAATGGTGTGTGATTCCGTCAATGGCAATGGAAACGCTGAGTTCTCTAGTGACATCAGAACATAAGAAAAGGCCTGCTGGATCAGACCAAGGCCCATCAAGTCCAGCAGTCTGTTCACACAGTGGCCAAACCAGGTGCCTCTAGGAAGCCCCCAAACAAGATGACTGCAGCAGCATCCTGCCTGTGTTCCACCGCACCCTAATTAATAAGCATGCTCCTCTGATCCTGGAGAGAATAGGTATGCGTCATGACTAGTATCTATTTTAACTAGTAGCCATTGACTACATTGGCTACGTTGTCTGAATATTGCTTCCACAAACTCAACCTGAGCTGAAAGATTGCTAAGGAGAGGTTGTTCAGAAAGCAGACAGTTGACATACCCATGTATAACCCTCCGTGCATATTCATTGTGTCCCATTTCTCCCATATCAGGGCTGCAATGCAGAGATGAACACATAAAAAGCTTTGCTCCTGTTCTCTCAGAACAAATAGCGTGGATCATCTCTGCAGTGGTGGAGGCGGATATTCCTGGGACCTTCTCTGTCCACAGCACTAAAAGCAGTTTGGTGATACAATGAAACACTTCCAAGTGACATCTCCCCTGGCAACCATCATCTGATAAAAAGGGGAAGAGGTATGAAGGGGAACATCAGGGCTAATTCAGAATATCTCCTTCCCTCTGCTTTTGACAAATGATCAGATGCCTTGCACAACTTTAGCGGACTGCTGAACCTACCCCTCTAAACGTTGTGCCAGAATCCCGTCTAGTATAGTTCAGGGCTTGTCAAACACCCTTACAGCATTTCGCACAATTCAACCAAGTTCAGGAATGAGAAATCATTCCTTTGCAGAGTAAAAGGACTGAGTGACCAATGGCTGCTACTGTATGTCTCAATACAAGCCTCTTTCCCACCACTTACTGGGCCAAATTCTATGGTCTTGCTAAAATTATACACATGCATTCATACAAAGACAGAATGACATATATACAGAAAGAATTTCTAGTGAGACCACAGCTTATTCTGATATTCAAAACAGAAAATACCTTGAATCTGCCACCGTCCTTTCTTTTCATGCAATGAAAAATTATTGCATAACTCAGTATTTCCCAATAATGCGGACTTCATTCTTAGGCTACTGACTCATAAATGCAAACTTGAGAATAGTTGTTAACTTATACGGCTGTACAAGAATTGCATTAAAACAAACAGCAAATGCACTTCGAAAAAGCCTTTGAATATTTTAATTGCTTGAATGCAAAGGGCCATAATTCAAGACTGCAAATGCGCAGCCGCGTGTTTGTAGTCTGGCAACACGGAAACAGAAGCCAGCATATGGACCACTTGCAATATGAGTTTCAGAACCAAACACATGTTGTTTTTTCAGCTTCCCTTTCCTGAGAAAATTCATTCTGGTTGCCCGATTGATTAAAAAAAAGATCAGCAAGCAGTAATTAGTCACGACCTGGCATTTATACTACTTCCCATTAAAAGGTAGGCAATTTTCAGTGAGCCCTTTCTGATAGCACACGACATTACAAAGAAATGGGGGTGCCTGAAAGATCCTATTCAAGCCTGTAAAATGACAACTTTTTCAGCATGTAACTTCTCATAGGTTATTGAGAATTTCAGTATTTTATATTCAAATACACCTGTGGTTTTAATGTTTGTAAATTTGTTGCATTTTATGGTTTTAAATGTTTTAATGAGATGTATAATGTGTTGGAATTTTATTGTTGTTACCAGCCCTGACCCTGGCCTTGGCTGGGGAGGGTGGGTTAGAAATTTTAATAAATAAATAAAATAGGCCACCAACGAGTAACAACCTAATTTCCCATTCCCAATTTCACACTGGCGAACAAATCTTCCTTTAAACCAGAGCAAACCACTTGAAACGTAAACTGATTTAACTCTACTGACTTAAGGCCAGCTAAAGAGTACAAAAAAGGCACTATTGGTAGCACAGACCTTCGCTTCCAAGTCAGTCCCACAGATTTCTGTAGTGCTTCCGGCTCAGCAACCAGGCCTGGGATACTCCCTAATGGGTAATGCCGATTACAATATTTTTCATTAAGGTTCCCTGCACCAGTTACCATTAAGAATCCAAAACTATTTGATATGTTTGAAATCTGTATTTTCACACACAGCTTTTCAAGCATCTTTCTGTTTCTTTAGAGCAGGCTTGTCCAAACTGCGGCCCCCGGGCAGCATGCGGCCCAGGACGGCTATGAATGCGGCCCAACACAAAACCGTAAACTTACTTAAAACATTATGAATCAGCTATCGTTAGTGTCAGTGTATTTTATGTGCGGCCCAAGTTAGTGTTAGTGTATTTTATGTGCAGCCCAATTCTTTCAATGTGGCCCAGGGAAGCCAAAAGATTGGTCACCCCTGCTTTAGAGCTTTGGGCTGATTACAAAGTAACATTTTCAATGTTGCAGAAGAGAAGAATGATAAAAGCCACTTTAGGTGCCCAATGGGGGGAAAGGTAAGGTACAAATTAAGCAAATAAATAAATTTATGTCCCTCAGCGGAGGAATAATTTCAAGCTTTGGCTTGGAAGGAATAAAAAATCCCACAGATATGACTAAACTGCTGCTTCCTCCTGATTATGGACCTCCCAGAGTCCACATGGATGCGACATTCTGATGTAATGCTTCTGAAGGGAATTTCCCACAGAAAGAAGGAAAAGTGTATCAACAATCAGCATTTGGAATCATTGCAATGCTCCCTCCCTTTGGTTGCCTCTTAAAAACTGTAATTTTTTGATTACTGCGAAAGTGACAGTGAAGCAGGTTATGCATCATGCTTGGCAGAGGATATTGGTCTCCTGCATGTTACTAAATGAGCCGTTCCACATTTCATGCAGCAAACACACCTGCAACACGCGCACCAGCATTACCAAGAGTTTGTTGCAGCAAACTCGTCACATGTGGACAACGTACCTGAGTCTTTAAACACCTACAACTGGGAATCTTGGGGGTTTATACACATGGATTTGTAGTTGTTGTTGTTTTTCCCTATATTGTCCACCACACAATCTGTGGAACCACCCTCTCTGTGTGTTCTTATCAAAGAATTATTGCAACTCGTGTCAACACTGCCTCTTCATCGTCTTCCCTACATCTGGGTAAAAGGATAGGGCATTATTCTGTACTACTTTCACACACTACAATATGCCTACAAGGAAGGCACTCATGAACATGAAAACACACACCTCATGAGTAGACCATCACATGCTACGAAACAGAAACCACAGCTTTCCAGCATGTGTACACATGGAGGGAGGAGCACGTGAGATACCCACATGGGCTGCATGTCATTTCCCACGCAAAGGTTCATTCCATTGAAGTACTGTTAATGTGTTGTGCCTTTCAGTGGGGGGGGGGGAATCAAAAACATTCCTTTCCTTGCACTTAGAAACATCCACATGAGATATTCTACTTGCACTCTCTTTTATTCTGTTCCATGGGCCTGGAGAGAGAACATGGGTGATCTGATTCAAATAGCTCATAAGTTCAGTACAACTAAGTTGATTAAGTAGACATGAATCTATCATCGCCTTCCTCAGCGTTAACTTAATCTAATCTTGTATGTATATTCATCAGGCTTAGTTTTAAAATTTACAATAAGTTATCCACACTAGGAACTTTCTTGTGTTTTTTTTTTCTTATAATGAAACGGGGGCGGGGAGTAGAAAGAACTTTTTTTTGGGGGGGGGAAGGCTTCTTGTAAGTAATAAAAGGGATCACACGACGATAGTGCTGCAGTGTACCGTGCAAGCTCTGTTGGAGTCAATCCAATTTCTATACAAGTATTGCCATTTTCACAACAAAGCAGCCTTATTGAAACAGGCAGGTTTCATCTTAATTCTGGCACTACTGAATGCAGAGTACACACTGGCCAGGGAACAATGAACCAAGAAAAGAGTTACAAATCTCTAGTGACAACTGCACGCAAAGAAAGATTAATTGTGATAGCATTGTTTGTTCCACTCCTTCCGAAGGACACTTCCAAACAAAATGTTGCTTTCCCCTTAAAACACTAAAAGCCCCTTTTCTATATTTGGGCACTCATAACTCTCTTCTCCCAAAACTACTGCACATCATTTCAGCACGAAAATCTGCACCAGCCCAATGTATGAAAAACATTCCTTCTTATTACTTCCTTTCTTCCTGCCCTTCCTTTTCCTGTCAAACAAGCCATTTAGTGCTTTCAAAGCTATTCTAGTTCCCAAGGCACCTACTACTGAACTACTTCACTGTTCTGGAAAAAACTTGGGGGCTGTCTTCAGTTTGCATCCATTATCTTTCCTCAGAAATGTAGTACAGTTTGCTTGCCTAATGAGATGGACACACTGGAGGAAAGTTATGCCTTTGAAAAATAATTATTAACATGTGGAATTTGCTGCCAGAGGATGTAGTGATGGCCACTGGCATAGACAGCTTTAAAAGGAAATTAAACAGATTAATCGAGGATAGGTCTATCAGTGGCTACCAGTCATGGTGACTAAAGGGAACCTCCACGTTCAAAGGCAGTAAACTTCTGAATACCAGTGCCAGGAGGCAACATCAGGGGAAGGCCTCGGCCTCTATGCCCTGTTGTTGGACCTCCAGAGGAACTGGTTGTCCACTGTGTAAGACAGGATACTGGACTAGATGGGCCACTGGTCTGTCACAGCAGGGCTCTTCTTATTTTCTTAGTAGGTTTTACAGAGGCAGTTCCCAATCTTGTTGAGCCTGTGGGCACTTTTTGATATTTTGAGAATGGGTTGTTGGCATCACCACTATAAGGTGCTGGGTCAACCACAAAATGTTGGCAGGTTTGAAGCCAAGCATCCTTTCTTTGATGGAAGCAGCTATTTTTGTATTGTTTTAAAGTACCTACCTGCTCCAGGAGGAAATGCAAGATTGTTAGGACTGTTCTTTGCATCGGGGAAGAAGTGAAGAAGGAAATGGCGGCCACAAAACTCAGTGGCAAGCACAACAGATCACTGAGCCACAGGATACTAGATTAGCATTAATGACTGGAAAACCTTCCTTTAAATAAAGTAGATCAGCAATTGAATAAGACTATTTTCACACAAGATACTCATTACTGACTTTAAACTTCTCTTGCACTACCTGTTCCATGTGTCAATGTAAGCCATGTGAGAAGCAATCGTATACATTCTTGTCAATGTATGTTTTATATCCATATAATAAAAAGAGATCCTAGAGAAACCTATTATAGATATAAGTGTGAAAATGACTTAAACTGACAATCATTTCCGGGATTTCCTTTCAGGAAAAGGCCTGGACATCTCTTAGAGTTGTTCAGGATAAGGCTCAGGATCGGGGCGGGTGGGTTAATTGACCCATTGATCTAACTCAGTTTTTTTCAATTAGAAACTTCAAATTTGCCCCTCATTTGTGGCCACAGTGGTCAATGGAGCCCTTCATACCCTTTGCTTATATTTTGGAATAGCTGAGTGCCCCCCAAAAAAAATATCACAGGGAAGCACAGGATTAAAAGAGTCTACCAGTGCCATCCTAAGTAGAATCACATCCTTCTACGCCCACTGACTTCAGTAGACTTAGAAGGGTGTAGCTCTTCTCTGGATGGCACTGTATAGCTTGAGATTCTGTCTCAATACTTGTGGGATTCTAAGATGGGAATCTGTAGCGGGGGAAGAAGGCCACCGGTTGCTGGTCCCGGGCATCTATATAACCTTGCTTGTCTGTTCTGGAAACAAGTTCAGAAAAGAGTTCAGTGAAATGCTGTAACAAACTGGAACACAAACAATTTACTGTCTGTGCCAAAACCCCGCTGAAATCAACACTCTAATATTTGAGTCAGTTTAACACAACTGAAGCAAAATGGGATGAGACTTGCCTTGATCCAGCTGAACAGATATGCATGCAGAAAAAGGCTTATGCATGCATACTGCTTGTTGAACTGGGAACTGTGGGCACCAATCATACACACAACCAAATGTGCATCACAAGTCAACATCTGAAGCCAGAATACCTATTGTCAGTTGTAGTCTGAATGGGTATCGCCATCCACATTATGACACAATTCCAGTGCAACATTATGCATGTCTACTCAGAAGTAACTATCATTTTATTCATTGGGGTTTACTATCAGAAAAGTGTTCTTAGGATTGTAGCCTTACTCATGCAGTTAGACTGGGGTAGGTACTACTATATTTCAGTTCCAGTAATTCCAGATCCCATAGGTTGTGGGTCAGACTTTTTGATGAATGCATATTTTTGAAAGTATAAAAGACATTTCTGAAGTGCTCCATTATAAAAAGAGTTGCTGTAAACAACATGCATGAGAGTCAGTCAGTTTGAGCCATTCTTTCTTCAGAATTGTTTTCTTCATAGTTCCATGCAAACCTTTCTTTTGTAAGACATGGAATTTTACAAACCAGTTCTTGTATATTCTTAAAATAATACATAATTGAGTATCTAAGGAATTTTTTTTTGTTTTTTTGGCTGAACAACTGTATCTTGGCAGCAGATCCCTAGAACAAAAGTTTAATCTTTCAGAACTAATTATTCAAGCTTAGATGATGTGAATGAGATCTCTTATGTTTTTTTTTCCTTTAAGTAATTGGAATGGGGAAGGAATTAAAATAAGTTGCACTGCTAATTAAAAGACTTTCTCAGGCCAACACTTGTACTGTACCGTCCAAGCACAGTTTTTAAATTCTAATGAAATTATCTGAAAGTTTCAGTAGTGTCTATGATCTGACTTCCCATTCTGTATACAATTGCGATGGTGTAGAATATCATGGGACTCCTACAGATGGGTAAGGGAGCCCAACCTCCATGAGTACACAGGAGTCCCACCCTTCTACCACCAATGATGGGAAAGCTGTGCCTGCAACATACACATGACATTCTCCCTGTTACATTGCCTTTGTACAAAAACAGTTTCATGATGATGAAGATGGGAGAAAGCACTTTTTCACTTCTAACTGAAACATTATCCCAACACAGCTGCCTGAAATGCTAGTGCTAACTATTGTGATGGCCATATTATGGTAGATTTTGTGATACTGTAGTACTTGGCAAGCTTTAAGGTTGAATTCTTTGAGGTTGCATTCTTTGAGAACTGCAGAGCTACAAATCATTTACATGAGCAATATATATAAATCAGCGACGGCCAGCCTTTAAACATTTGGAATCATGTTCTTTTATTTTGGCCATCAAGTCACATCTGACTTATGGCTATCCCTGGGGTTTTTTTCAAGGCAAGAGACACTCAGAGGTGGATTGCCATTGCCTGCCTCTGCGTCATGACCCTTATGTACAAGGGGTAAAATCAGCTGCTGCAGTTTGTCATGTATAGGATTGCCAATTTCCAGGTACAATCTGGAGATCTCCCACTATTACAACTGATCTCCAGCCGATAGCGATCAGTTCACCTGGAGAAAATGGCTGCTTTGGCAATTGGACTCTATGGCATTGAAGTCCCTCCCCTCCCCAAACCCTGCCCTCATCAGGCTCTGCCCCAAAATTCTCCAAGTATTTCCCAACCCAGAGCTGGCAACACTAGTAATGTGACAGCACTGCAAGATTTTGATACACTAAACTTACTAAAATCTTCTCCATCTACACAACAATTACAGTTAAAAGAATCCTAATATGAAAAGTGTAAAGACTTCATACTAACCCAGCATAAAGACATGTACGCGCTAGTGGGGGGCAATGTAATGGATTCAGACCATATATGTACATTCTGTGTGCAATCAACCACAATATCATACATTTACAACTTCCATTCATTTCAGTGGAATATTGATAAGAGCATGGGAAATTGCATCCATTCTTTGTGAACAAAAATACCTTCTGTGTGCTAGAATGATGAGCACGGCAGAGAAAAGGTAGCTAATACTTGTTGGATGCTTCTCTTTGAAAAATAAAATATATACACACACACCAAAGACAGGTCACGAACATTTTAACATTTTATTTATTCCAGTGAAACAGATACCCAGCACAGTCCGATAATCTTACTACAATGGCTGGAGTGCTATGGGAGTCTGACTAGCTTCCATACGCTGGTGTATCGTGAAGGTGTGCTTTGTGCTTAAGTAACATCACAGCTACACTGATGACTGTGGACCAGCAGTATAACAGGACCACAGGATGATTCTGTTTAGTACATGCTGAACTCCACCAATGAAACAAATGGGATTTAAACACGCTTAACTTTGGTCATTGCAGCAATAATCTACAATTTTTTTAAAAAACTAGCACTTAAAGCTTTAACGCTTTAAGTGAAATAGCTGTTTTTGAAAAATCTAAACAGATTTAACATGTAAAATGTAAACAAAAAAAGTAGGCTGGTCCCTTAATTTAAAAAAAACAAAAAACACATGCACACACAATTCCTAAACAGGCAACCCTTTATGGTTGGTACAGACAGAGGAAAGCAGTCTGTCAATCATTTTAAAGAGTACAAAACATATCTTTCTTTTTTGAACGAAGAGTTCTTGGAAAGGGTACTGCTGCCAAACAGCTCTCAGGCATTTCAGAACAAAGCATGGAGAGACTTAACCACAAGTGTTGCTGCTAGAGCACATTCAATTCCACAGCTGGTCTTTAAGACTACAAATTGGTGGTTCCTCAGTTCCTAGCTACTAACAGCCACTGGGGGAGGGGGACCTCAAAAAGTTTATCAGCATATCACATGAGAAAGTTTTCAGGACAATTCTGTGATTCAACTACCAACTAATTAATTGGGGTTGAGTCCCCCCAATTCTACTTCCTTGCTGAAGTTTCTGTGTGAGCTATTTCACAGAGATTCCCTGATCTCCCCCTACCCACACACCCCAAATGCCCTTTCAGGGTTCATGTTAAGAGTGCTGAGGGAAGGGAAAGGTGGGGAAAGATGATCCACTACTGGGATTGCTCCGCTCATGCAACCATAAGGTTCAACCTACTGTCTTTGGAGTAGCTCAGTTACAGTTGTTTTTTACTTGCTGCATAGTATTAAGGAGTATTGCTGTCCTCTGCATTTGAGCACCAACTCAAACAGTTGACTGACAACAATGAAAGTGAAGTTTATGAGTGGTTGAATCTCACCTTTTTACTTGAGGCCAATGCATGAACTTCTGGATCATGGCCTGTTGTATCTAGCTGGACTAAGGGCACACACACGTGAGCAGTGTAAGGTGCCACTTTTCAAAGGTGCCACTCAAGCCAAAAATCAGATAACAAAAAGCAACAACTGAAAAATAACCGTATATTAAGAGTTAGGCCACCCTTTAAAAAAAGAAAAGCACGTAATCTATATGTTCCTTAAATAGTTGATACCATAGTTTGAATTGCACTATGCATTCCTGATTTTGTGAATTATTATTAGCCTGTCATATCTTGCAAGTATGAAGCTAAGAAAAGAAATTTACCAAGCAGAGGTATTTGCGAGTCTGGGTTTGAATTATAATTTACCACACTATGCAAACATTGTTGGCATTGCTACTTTCTTTCAGAAAAATCTATTGAACATTTAAGTGCTTGCAGCTGGTAACTGTGGACATCAGCCTGGTCAAGGTCCAGGTAAGCATTTTTATTACGGAGGGTGTAACTCTGCTTAGGATTGCACTGAAAGCCACAGTGGAGTTAATCCTACCCCTATCCTTGCACTCCAACTGAGCAAAGTTTATTTATTTAAATATTTATATCCCACCTTGCCTTTTGACTCAAGTTTGAAGCCTTCCTCCAATCTAGGGAGACCTTCCACCAACTTAAGCGGCTCTGCCTTTAGAGAAAGACCAATTAAACTGGAGGAAAATTCCTTAGGCTGAATGAAGGCTACTTGGAGGATGGATGGATCAACGTTGATTGTACTGGAGGTTTAAGCACACACACAGAACTCAACATCAAACTTTAAAATAAAAGTATTCACCTTTGGCTGGATTACATCTTTATGCTAAGACATGCAGGCTTTTGCTTGAAAGCCTGAGGGTAGGGCCTGTCTCTTTACTGATACAAGCCTCTTTGGAAGCTAATCAGGATACAAAACTAACAAATGAATAAATAAGAGCACTAAGAAGTATTATGGAACTTGATAATCTGAAAGTCTTGGGCAAACTGTCTTCTATGAATGTCTTTCATAAGTGGGCACTTGCTCCACAGGATTTACAGAGACTTGATTTTGGGGGGGGGGGACAGTGTTTATATACCGTATGTGTTCCATATATGCACAATTTTTATAAAGGTCTACTTTAACTGCGGTATAAGAAACAAGCCCCCCCATAATTTTAATGTATTTTTCCATTGCCTCACAGATATTTCCCTGCCCAAATATTCCCTCTCAAAAAGCATAAAGGTTGGTTGTGTCCGTAAGTCAACTTTTGATACTTCCAGACATATTTGAGAAATTAGAACCTCATTTCCTTTTATCTAGAAATGATCTCCTTCGTTCTAGTCAGGGCCCCTTTCATTTTCTGGGGTGCTTGCACTGTGTTTTATGGTTATAATGATTCAAAAGCAGACAATCCAGGAAAATTAGGGTTTTTTTAACTGCCTCCCAAGAGTGCAATTGTACCCCTGAGTTATAGCCACTGGGCATAAATAAGAACACCACTGTACCGAGGCAAGGAGAAGCTACAGCACTGTCGTGAGATTTTGCTGGTTTAGCACCACCATTATGCAGACCGCATCTATCACTGGTAGATCCCAATACTGGTGGCATCATCCCAGGACCAGGAGAAAATCTGAGGAACATGGTGGAAGGAGAGTGGCAATGAAGTCAGACGTTATGCTTATTTAAAGGTGGCTGCAGCCATTACACCAACATGAGAGTAAAACTCTCCTAGTGGAATCAACTGAAAGTCCCAGCCAAGTGCACACCTCTTTCCTCCTGCCTCCACTGCCAAATCAGGAGTCTGAGTAGCTCAGAAGTCAGTTGCAGCACAAGACAGATATAAGCCCTATGTCTTGGGGGTAGAAGGTGATTCCCTATCTGTTAGCTATTGAGGCAGAGGCAACACTGCCACATGGGTGCAGGTTAACAGGAAACCCAACCAGTTTAGAGCTCAATCTTCCTGTCTGAAATAGACTGAACTCTATTTTATGTGAACAGATGGGTTTCAGAAAAATAATAATTATTTTTATGGTGCATTTCGCAGGGGTATTGTACTGGTCACCTGACATGATCATGTGAAATGATGATACAATAAAATATGAGATGAGTTGAAAAGTAAATAATAAACGTATTCCAACAATGTCCTTAACTTGTTGATCCCAAGAAATACAACATAATGGTAACCGGCTGTAATTTTTGAGCTGAATCACATACTTCCTGATAAAGTTCTAAATCAGACTCAGGGCAGCAAATTAAATAAATCAAAATATTAGGGACACAGTGATGCAGTAGAGAAGGATGATAATACAGAAACTTTCATTGCTAGCTCAGTGATAATTTAACCTTCTTGTTGTTTTCTACATAGAAGCTGCACTGGAGAATCACAGGAAAGAAATATGTTTAACAATTCCTCTGGAAGCTTCCCAAGAGCTCTTATCTATGGAGTCCTGAAATAACTAGGGCTTTACTCTTGGAATTTTACTAAATGTGATCTGACCCAAATATTGCCCCATTAAAAATATGGTCAATGATTAGGGTTGCCAACCTCCAGGTAGTAGCTTGAGATCTCCTGTTATTACAATTGATCTCCAGCCGATAGAGATTGGTTCCCCTGGAGAAAATGGCTGCTTTGGCAATTAGACTCTATGGCATTGAAGTCCCTCCCCAAACCCCGCCCTCCACAGGCTCCCCCCAAAAAACCTCCCACTGGTGGCAAAGAGGGACCTATCAATGATCCATATCCAAGAGGGGCTGAGACAATGAGAGAAAACAGTGACTCAGCATCAACAGAAATGTGTATGATAGGGATGTTCTCCTACTGGTCAGCATTTTCTGCCCCATCTCAGTGGCTCTGAGAAGGCTTTCTGATTCTATACAACAACATGTCCTGCTTCCCTGTGCTAGTTGGTTATTCAGCACTTGCTTGGCAGACAAAAGACAACATTTCACTTCTATCCTCAGGCTCAGGATGGTGGAATAAAGGCCTGTTTCCCTCACCCATGAAAAATAAGCAGCACAAGTCAGCCTGCATTGCGACTCATTGCTTGAACTAGCTTACATGTGAGATGGAGGCTACCGGGAGAATGGGAAGGTGGTAACAAACAACACCACCTGCTTCCGTGAACTCAGCCATTTCCCTGTATTTGGCACTCAGAACTACAACTTTAACCATTTGCTTATTAGCTGTCCACTTGGTAACAAAACAGGTCTGACGCACTGCAAGCAAGCGGGTTGGCAGCAAAAACAACAAAACCAGGCCTGCCCGTTGTTGCAATGTTGGTCGTTAATATTCCTTTCTGTAGCATCTGTGTGTCAAAAGTGCTTTGAAAGACATGCCTTTCATTCTTGCAAAAGGAACTCACTGAAGACCATTCCGTATGTTATACTTACAACAGGCACATTAAAAAAAATTGCACAGGTACATTATATTAGTAACATTTATTTATGGTTAATGTTTTGTATTCTGATTGAAATAAATGTTGTTGTTTTTTTAAAGATTGCACAAGCACACTGATAGCATACGGGCCTGCCTAAATCCCCAGGACTGGACCTGGCAACCCGTTATGCAAGCGCACTACTGCTTTCCAGCCGCGCGCCTGCCCCAAACGCTACTGGGTGGTCGCGGCGCGGCTCATTTGAAACTGACACAGCCGCTCTCGCCAGCCCGGGCAACCAGCCACTAGGAACCAGATGTAAAGGGCCGTCTCTTGTGAGCCTGAGAGGAGCCATGTTCCTGTAAACCTCTGTTCTAGTAGCAGCCATTTTGCAGAGAGCTGACAGCCACATACTCAATGCGAGCTGCTTCCCCCCTCCCAACTTCCTCCGTTGCTCAATGGGTCGTTAGCAGTGATCCTGATATCAAGATGAGTCATCCCCCCTGTGCAGCTGCAGCGACCCCAGGACATTTGCACAGATCACACCCATTGTTCCTGAATGTAAATCACATCAGCAGAGAGATTCCAGACCATCTCGGGTTGCGAAAGCCATTGGCATTAGAATAGATTTCCAAATTCTCACTACCCTGCCCTGGTAGACACAGCTTAATCCTTTTTGTCACCTTTTGTCACCTGGGAACCTGGGAGGGGTAAAACCCCTCTTCCCGCCCCCAGAAAAATAGTATAACTGGTATGCCCCTGGCCCATTCTAGTCACCTTAGGTCTTTCCTGGCACCTTTGCCGTTACTCTGTTGGTTTGGTTTTGCGAGCCTTACCACGCTCCCTCCCGCCTTGCTGGTCAAGTCTACGTGAACCCCCTACCCCCATCTCGGTCTTCCTTTTCAATCTGTTTGTAGCCTGCGTGAGATTGGACAACACCTCATCTAGATATGGTAAATATTAGATCAACGATAACCTGCCACATTGGCAAATGTCTCTGTACTACTCCCTTTAATTTACTACTCTCTTGTATGCCTGTGCTGCACCATTTGAATGCTTGAATACATAAACACTGTTTAATTTGGATTTCCTAGTCTCTGTCTTTATTCAAACGTCTCACTAAACGGATTCTGGTATAGTTGAGTGCGAGATCGCTATAAAAATATACATAGTTACCAATTGCTCAGCTAATTTCCCCATATAAAGGAGCATTTCGGCTAACAACATGCTTACATTTGAGGGGAATAATGCATTTATTTTTCAGCAAGTGCAATCCAAAAACCTGGCACTTAAAGCCAATGCCAATCATTGCATGTTTCCAGTGTTTTCAAAAGCCCCTGAACAATAATACCCTATATGGAAGTCCAAAGGACTGAAGCTCTATTCAGATGATCTGGAAATGTTGAAGGTGGATAGCCCTGTTTATTTAGGAGTAGGTGGGCAATCTGCTTTGCTTGGAGTCACACTCCTTATAAATGCACAGCTTCTCATTTGAGAGTCTTCCTTAAGCAGATACTACAGCTTGATGCTTGTACAGCAAGAAGTAGCCTTTTCCAATTATGTCCCCAAACTATTTTATTATTAGAATATTCATACCCCATTTTGCTTTTAAATGGAGACCCATTATTCCCTCCTCCTCCATTTTAGCTTCACGACAACTCTGTAATGTTATCTGAAGAGACTCTTCGGAAGATACTGCTATCATAATCCCATCTAGCAAAGACAAAGATTGGAAATTTCTGAGTAACAGTTCCCTAAAGTTCCCTTCCGTTAAGTAAAGAATTTTCCATTTAAAGAAAAGTCCTTCCAATCATGGAAGATTCCTCATTTACTGCCAGGCAGACAACATCATCATAAAAGATGCCACTGATCTAAGCGCTGGACCAAAGCCCAGCATGCTGTTTGCCATCCCCTGCGGTTCCCGGTCTTGGAGGTGGCGTGTGGGACGGTGATCTAACTGCTGGGCTGCCTCTGAAGTCCACATGAATTTGAGAGGCTGCACAGAACTGAACTCTGGGCTCTGCCAAGGCCAGAATTCACCTCTGCGCTGCGTATTTTTCGGGTTGATTAAGCAAAAAAAAAAAAAAATCAATTATTCAGAAAAGCCAAATCTTTTATATTTGGCTTTTTCAGATTTTCACAAAATTCCGGATGTAATAAACCCGAACCCAAAAAATACTTGGGGGTGGAGGAATGGTGCACAGCCCTAGTAGGGGGCCACCAATTAGCATGGATTTGAAAGGCCTTTCTATCTCTAACTCTGGACTTCTTTTGCCTTAGAATATATCTGAAAAATTAAATTCATAGAAAAATTCAGCTAAAATAAATAAATAGCTTTCAGTGAAAATCCTACAAAGGTATAAGCCACCAGGTTAGTTTCCAGTCCCGTTATTATTTTGTTTCCTTCCAACCCTTAACCACAAGACTCCATATATCTTCCACGTTGAATAAGTAATTAAGGCAGTAACAGATAATGTGACTCTTCACTTAACCACATTATTCCATATTATTTTTAAAGGAACATCATCCTCCCATCAGAAAAGTTTCTAATTTCTTTTGGGAAACAGCAATCGGTGGTGGTGGGGAGTGTGCTCTGAGAATACATCCTCCTTGCTGACGATTGTGGGGGACCAATGTCAGCTCCAGCCCATCTGAAGACTCAGAATAGAAATATGGCTGCCAATCAAATAGCTCCTCTGTTAATAAGAGAAATCCTGCATTTTCTGGAAACAACTCTGCTCTGCTTTCTAGGCCAACAGCTCTTTTGTCCCTGCAGATGTTGGTACCCAGTGGCCTTGGAACTTTGATTAAATATTTATTCTTTTCCTCAAGATTTAGGTAAAGAAATGGGGGTATCTAACATACGTGCCTGACGGAAGGCTTAGGCTATTTCCTCAGCTGATTTTAGGGAACTATTAAACCCTTCCTCAAAACCAATTAAAACCTCTAGCGCATTAAGAAAAAAACATTTTCAATACACAATTTTTTTTAATGTGATACCCAGTTAAAATGCTAGGTATTTCTCTACTCCGTGGTACCACACAATGGTTACATCTATGGAAAACATTAGGAAACACACCTAGTGGAGATAATGCCTCTAATGCAAAGGAGGAAAAAAGGGAATAAACCAAACCCCTCCCTGCTGTTAGGGACAGAAATATCCGTGAGTTATAACTTCTGCCCAGGTCAGTTGATCCCCAGCAGAAGAAAACACTTTTATCAGACTCAGCATGGCCAATTATCTGCTGAGTAAAGTACACTCTCTGTAAATGGGACCAAACAAAGCACGGTGATGACAGAACAGGGACTCTAGAAATGGCTTAAGTTAGATTAGATAATGCCACTGATGAACAGGGCATTTTAATCACATAATAAAGAAAGCCAGCACCAAGGCACAGACAGCGCCAAAAAAGCTTACAAAAAAGAAAGAGAAAGAAGAGGAAGAAAAGGCACCCATGTAGAGAGGTATCATTTCAACATTTCCGTTGTATGACAGTTTGATCAGCTCTTCCAAGGCATATATGCACTCTCTTTACAACAGTTACAGTTTCGGGTAAGCAAAGTCTACTTGGGTGCAAGCAGTCAGGCCATTGATTACATGCACATGCCGAGGGAGAGCACTTCATTCTACAGATGATCCCCAGTTGCTATCAAGCACAGGGTGGATTCAGATAACCGCATACTAAGTGGTCATTTACTATAATTTGCCACTTGCTAAACTAGTTGAACATACATAAAGCTGCCTTATACTGAGTCAGGCTATTGGTCTGTCTAGCTCAGTGTCATCTGCTTTGACTGGCAGTAGAGCCTCAGGGTTTCAAGGAAAAGATCTTTCCCAACACCATTTATTTTAAATATTTTAAATGGCACATGGCAGATACTGAAAATGGGACATTCTGCATGCAAAGCACATGCTCTGTTGAGAGAGAGAGAGAGATTTATTATTATGGCATTAGCCAGAAAAGATACAAACCTTGTCAATAAAACTACACAGGCTCTGTTACTAAGCCACAGACAAAGCCTACACACAAACAGCCATTTGATAACGTCTCTGTACCTGATGTGTGGTTAAAAATCACAGTGAACGCTTTGCAGGATGATACAAGAAGAGAACCTGACAACTTACTCATCTCCACGAGGCAACTCCCCTCCCTTCGCAACACCCTTGGGTAGGTGAACAGAGCAGTAGGGCAGTGTGCATGGGGAGGAATAAACACAGCAAGTCTCCTAGTAAAAGAGCCAGTTTGAAAGGTTAAATTCTAAGCCCACACAAAATAACCAAGTGGATGGAAATTTGGAATGGGAAACACAGAACGAAATATTAAAAGAAAAACAGCTTCTGGTTACCTGTAGAGTTAAATGTACAGATCTTTCCTCTAGTAGTTACTAGAGGAAAAATCTGTACATTCCTCCATGCCAGCCTGTCCATTAGGCAGACCTAGGCAATTGCCAGTGTGCCAGAAGAGGCTCAGGACAGGTCCTGTCTGGGGCCAGATTAGCCATGCTAAGCAGTAGCCCTGGTCAGTATCACCAGCCCCTGGGTCACTGTATGATCGGAAGCGGAGGCCAGAACGTACTCACCGGGCCTACCTTCCCCTACCTCTGGCCCACCTCCAGCCCCAGCTCCACAACAGAAGGAGGGAGAAGGGAAGATCAGGTGGCTGCCAGCTTCATGGGAGGAGAGAAGAGCAGGTGGCTGCTGGCTCCACGCTGCCTGGCTAGCAGCGGTGGCTCCTTGCCTGCCCAGAACCAGGTGCATCCATGAGCCAGGGTGAAGAGCTGCCTAGCAGACTAAAATCCCTTGGGACTGCCCTGACACCTGGACATGTGTCAAGTGGCTTACAGATTGGAGTTGCAAGCTCTCTTAGCTGATAGAGTCAGACAGATGCTGTTGACGCCCTGGTTCTAATAACTGAAGTCACAATCCCTCCTTGTGTCAGGGTTTTCTTGGGAAGGACACCACCTTTGACCAGTCAGAAAGTTACACACTATGCAAATATTCCATTCAAAAATGTACTGCTCAACACACACTTTAATATGCTTTTTGCACTTGCCAACATCAAAGCTGGGTGCAAAGTTCAGAGTGGGCTGGGGCATCAGAGATATCAGACAAAAGGTAACTTTCCTTTCCTCTTCCCTGGGGTGAGGTTTGCCATGCCACTGCGACAGGTGACTAAGTGTCAAATCTGGAATGCTTACATGACTTCCCCATCTCAAAACATAGTGCTGTGGTTCAGATTAAGTCCACAGAACCAGAACAAAAAAATAACAGGGGATGCATGTTCATGATATGTATTGGTGTATCTAATGATAGCAAAATGGCTGTCCCCAGTGTGGGTGATAAAAACTGCACAATGAGGCCATCACAGATAAGATAGGGATCTTTACCTACTCAATAGTTTTCTCAGGCACTTAAAAAAGACTTTTTAAAGTAACCAAAAAGGAAAATAGAAAGAGAAACCACTGGAAAAATTGCCTGACAAAACTAAATAGGCTCTAGAAGGGATGGGATGTCGGGAGTAACTGAGGGTCAGTCGAAGGGGAAAAGGACGGAGAACAAATCGGCTGGCTCAGACCTCTCAGAGTTTAGAGAACCCTGAAGAGGAGCATCGATGTGATTCCCAAATGGTTCCACCCTGCTGCTCCTCACGGGCCTGCAGTTTGTTCCAGGCCTAAACTATAACTGGAGGCAGAGGGCAAGATTAGCATTCAAAGCGAGGGCCCCCCTTGGAAGCTATTTATATCCATTCTGTGAAGCTGGAGCGGTGATGGACCGTGCAAACATTTCCTGTGAGGGCCAAACCTTAAATTGCAGGGCATTTGGTGACCGTCAATGGAACTGTCAGGCCTTGGTGTCTCAATGCACCCCAATGAACTTTTGAGCCAGTGACCTGATTTTGGATTGGGGGGCGGGGGCAGCTTGCCTTCCTAAGGCCCACAAAAACTGCCGGTGCTTGAAACCATCCCACAGGGTGCTGCCAGCTCTTAAAGCCTTCCTTCTGCTTAATTGAGAAAGTCTGTGACCATGCCTCCCTTTTAAACTTTTTGACGGGCTGGAATTAGCAGACAAGAAACGTCCAAGTGGTTTTAATGGTTCCTCTTCTTTCCTATTCATACGTACATAAAAGACAAGAAATAAAATGTTTCCTGAAATTGGCCCATCTCTGTCCTGTCTTGCTGTGGCACAAGAGCCAAGGGTTGGCAGCAGACCAGGTTAAACAAAGCTGGAGTTGGGAATGAGAACAAGAAGTTAATTCCACATTGCTCTACCGCCCTATCTCAACCCCCAGTCAGCTGAGCCAAGCGAAAAGCCGCTAGCCAATGAGGCAGAGGGGAGGAGACCAATAAAAGCCTATGGGAAGACTGAGTCCAGCCCCACACAAGTGGGCTTTCTGAGCTATGAAGAGGCGATGGTGGCCGTTGCCCTCAGAACAAAAGCGGTGTGGCTCCAGCAGCCAGCAACAGCTAAACAAGTATTAACTCTCAGTGTACGTGAAGCTAGTCTTGACTGAACCAGGCTGCAAAATTATCCTGCAGAACATTTATGTGGCAGCAACTAGAAGCCCAAGAAGAAACTGAACAGTCACCTCAGATATAATGTTACCCTGCACTATAGTCTGTAAAGTCAGGAAACTATGCAAACAGTAGTAGGCTGACATAGGAGGCTCTTGACATTTTGTTTTGAGGTATTTTTTACCTGTGAGTTTAGGAAACAAAATTGGATCTCACTATATAGAGGAGTTTCTGATCTCTGCTGGGAAGATCTGTACTAAAATAAAGGAACATGCTGTTCTAATTCAGTTCCTAGGTATTATTTTTTTTATATACCAAAATTTACAGCTTGCCTTTCTGCCCTCATAACGGCCCTCGTGGTGGCTGACAAATTAAAACAAAAATAAAACCATATCTCAAAATCCATTAACACGAACAAAACACTTCATTAAGACAATTAAAACCAGTGCTAAAGTGCATGCAAAAACATAAAAACGACAATTAAAACATTTGGTAGTAAGGAGGGAACACTGAATGAAACAAAAAGGTCTTCACCCACTGGTAGAAGATGGCAACAGAAAGGGACAGACCAGCATCTCTGGGGTGTCAGTTTCAGAATTTTGATGCCACAACCTAAAAGGCCCTCTTCCGGGTTGTCACCTGCTGAATCTCAGAAGGCAGAGGCACCAAGGCAGGGGCCTCTGAAGATGACCGAGGAGGTCATGTAGGTTCACAAGGGAGTAGGAGGTCTTTCGAGTCTGTTGGTCCGAAACAACATAGGGCTTTAAAGGTCAACACCAGCACCTTAACTTGTGCCCAGAAACAGATTGGGAGCCAGCATAAATGGACCTACTGGACTGATACAGTCCCTATGACCTACTCCAGTCAACCCGCTGGCTGCAGCATTCTGTCCCCATTGAAGTTGCTGAACCCTTTTCAAGGGCAGCCCCATGTACAGTACATTGCAGTAATCTAATCTAGATATAATCAGGGCATGCATCACAGTGGCCAGATCTTTTCTCCACAGGACAGGCCACAGCTGGCTAACCAGCCGAAGCTGCTCAAAGGCATTCCTGGCTTAACCAGTAGTAGCCTGGGATCAAGAGCACCACCAGACTACAGACCTGTTCCTTCGAGGGGGTGCAATCCCAGTGAGAACAGGTAACACCGTAAAACCTGGGTAAGACCTTCTGCTCACCAATAGCACTTCTATCTTGTTGGGATTAAGCTTCAGTTTATTAGCCCACATCCACTCCAACCTCCTCTAGGCAGTAGCAGTCTCCCAGTATCACCTTCTGAAGTGTATCCTCCAAGTAGGACTGGAACCACCAAATGGTGCCTCCCATTCCCAATCCAGACCGGTGGCCTAGAAGGATATCATGATTAATGATACTGAAAGCTGCAGAGAGGTCCAGGAAAGTCAATAGTCACACTCCCTCTGCCCATCTCCTGGTACTAGTTATCCACCAGGACAATCAAGGCTGCTTCAGTCCCACAACCACACCTAATCCAGATTGGAACCAATCTAAACTATTCGCTTCATACAGTAATCACCCCCCAAAGAGGAATTAACTACCTCTTGGATCCAGTCAACTAGCCTTCCCCCTTCCCCCAGGCAGATTTAAGTAGCCAGGAAGGGCAAGGATCATAGAAGCAGATGGTAGGCCTCAAACCTCCAAGGTAATTTCACAATTACCTTTCTAGAGAGTACTGTATTTGGTGGATACCTGAGTTTTTCTGCTCAGATTCCAGGTGTCAAAGACACCTGGAGACTGTACTTTAAAAGGCCCTATGCCTGCAGGAACAATTTTAATTTTGTACCATATCTAGATTTGGGCAGAGCAGGCAAAGCAACTAGTGGGAAACAGGGCAGGTGACAGGGGAGGCATCCTTGCTTATGAAATTTTAAAGTTCCAGGTATGACCTGTGCACTGACATCTGGTAATACTATGTAATATATGTAACTAATTACCCAAACACCCATTCACATCTTGACAGTTGTACTCCACACAAATGCCCACGTGTTAACACTTCTGCAGAAGTGGCAGTCTCCTGATTCACCAAGTGGATTTCAAGGTAAATGGGGAATAATCTACATAGCAAACTCGCAAAACTTGGTAGTGATTACACCTCAATTCTTCCCAATGTGGTAATCGAAGAAAATTCACGTAATAGTACAACACTTCACTGTTATATTTAGTCTAGCCTAATTTCAACAAAATACATTTCTTATCGCACATTGAGAGAACTCTAACATTTTTTATTGCCTGTCCAGCACAATTTCATTCCGGTCACTGTTTCTCAATGCATATTTATCTAATGTCTGTCTGCTACATTTAGAAAAATAACCTCCTCTCCATGTTAAGGATGTCATTATGTCATGATTAAATTTAAAGATTGGCAGCCATGTTATTGACTGCTGTTAGCCCTTTTAGGCCTTTGGGATTACTGTTTTCACTGACCATTATCAGATCTCTCGCTGGAACTGGGCTGCTTAAATGGCTTCCCAGACAAGCCTCTCAAATCCACTACAAATGGTGAATTTGGCTTAAAGGCTCTAGCTGCAGCAGACAAATCCAGTATCTCCTTCTCGTAATTAACACTAACACAGGCACATTTTTACACATATGCTAAGCCTCTTTGATGGAACCATATTACGTCTTTTTTTAAAACAACAAAAAGATGGTTAAAATAAAAACCGTGAAAGAGGTGTTTCTATTAACTCTACAATATTCTTCACATCATAGCTTATGTTCTTAGTCTTTAAGGTGGTTCTTCTTGCTGCAATAGACTAACAGTGCAATCCTAAACAAGGTTACACTGTTCCAAGTTAATTGAAATTAATGCATTTAGAAGGGTGTAACTCTATTTAGAGTTGCACTATCTCACTAGAAACTGTTCTCTATCATACATCTTCATTTCATTGGCACAAGCTTTCAAACAATCCTTGCTTTCATATCATAAATTAAATCTGGGACAACAACTGGCAAACAAATATTGAAACTCAAGTTGCACCAGATTTCAAGCATCTAACCAGTTCCCTCCTTCTAGTAAGTTCACACAGTTGCTCTAGTAAATCCCCAGGTCTAAAAGATGTTTTGCATTATTAGGTACTATAATTCTAAAAGAATTCTAATGAAAAGAGGCCAGACTAACATGTGGTCTAATCTTGCTTGTCAATCTCCCATGGAAATGTGAAAGGACAACACTGGAATGCTGGACTAGATCAAACTTATTTAAATCCAGCAAGGCGTTTCTTATATTCTTAACATATCTGCACCCTTACAACCTCTGCCTTGCCAACCAGCCAGCCTTACTTTTGTCTGTATTCCAAAAATTTTCAGCTAGTGGAAGGGCTTTTTTTAAAGCAACTGCAATCGATGGGCTTACGTCTTCCCCACCATCCTTAAAAATGGGAAGAAAATGATGCTACTTTTCAAACATAAAATTAACAGTGTTGTTCCAGATATGTGTACTGTATTCTGTCACAATTTTCAAGAGAGATAATTAATCAAGAACAAATAATAAATATGGAAGTTAAATCTATGCTTGATTTCATTTTATTTCATTATTTTTTTTCTGCTGTCAAGTCACAGCCCATTAATGGCAAATCCTGTAGAGTTTTCAAGGCAAGAGACACTCAGAAGGTGGTTTGCTATTCCCTGCTTCTGCATGGCGACCCTGGTAGTCTCCCATCCAAATACTAACCAGGGCTGACCCTGCTTAGCAGCCAAGATCCTACAAGATGGGGATAGCCTGAGCTATCCAGGTCAGGGCTCATTTGATCTACAACACTGAAAAGATAATTATTTTTATCTGCCATTCACAAATCTCACTGCCACACTAAGCAAAGTCTATTGAAGTCATTGTGCATAGAAGAGTGTATCTCTGCTTAGGATTGCACCGTTGGCTAGCAAACTAAGCAGTCTCCAGTGCTCATAGGCTTTCATGTAAAGAAAATAAGTTAGTGCCATGTGCTGACATAAGCAATCCACAGACTGCAGTGTTATCTGTTTTTTTAAACAGCATAATTTTGACTCTTGTCTTTCTGCTAATGTCTGTGATTCCTTTCCCAGATAGGTTTTCTTTCTTAATTATGTTTCAAGAATAACAAGGTATCTCACACTCCCTTAGTGTTTGGGAGGGATAAAAAAAGATGGATTCGAATTTTAACTTTAGTAATTTATGACATTTTCTCTCCTTTCCTCTACTTCAACATTGCTGCAATGATTTAACTAGAGCCAAAGAATAAATCAGTTATATTTACTACTAGAGGTCACAGCGTTACTTTTAGTTGAAGGACTTTGATGTAGGTAACTGTGCCTGGGACGTAACATCAAATTTAGCTGACTGAAAAGTGAACTTCCAATGGAAGTTTTAACAGGTCAGTCCTACAGTTCTGCCACGTCAGCAGCACAGCCAATGCACTCCTAATGGCAAAAAAGAAAGCAAAACAATATCAGTAGAAACTAGCGCCAACGTAGGAGGAAACTGCATCAACATCCAGTAATGAACACAATGCACACCAAGATGATCTAACTATGCAACAAGAGCTCCAAGCAAAATTAAGCAACAGCCAGAACACTACAATGTCATCAGGGAACCCATTCCACAACTCCTTCCCCAAATGTATGGCCCTGAGCCAATGTGGTGAGGTGGATAAGAGCAGCAGACTCTAATCTGGAGAACTGGATTGATTCCCCACTCCTCCACATGAAGCCTGGTGGGTGGCCTTGGACTAGTCAGTGTCACAGTTCTCTCAGAAGATAGAGAAAAGTGGGGTATAAAAGTCAACTCTTTTTCTTCTGTTGCTGCTCTATATGTGTGTGTTAAGTGCCGTCAAGTTGCTTCCGACTCATGGCGACCCTATGAATGAAAGTCCTCCAAAATGTCCTGTCTTTGACAGCCTTGCTCAGATCTAGCAAACTAAAGGCTGTGGCTTCCTTTATTGAGTCAATCCATCTCTTGTTGGGTCTTCCTCTTTTCCTGCTGCCCTCAACTTTTCCTAGCATGACTATCTTTTCCAGTGACTCTATATAGCTGCTCTATATAGCTCCCCATTTAAGGTTACCAGCCTGGAGTTGGGGCCTAGAGTTCTCCCAGAATTGCAGGTGATCGCCTGACTACAGAGATCAGTTCCTCTAAAGGACATGGCAGCTTCTATAGTGTCACATCCTTGCTGAGGTTCCTCCCCAGTCATCACCCCCAAATAGGATTGCCAACCTCCCGGTAATAGCAGAAGATCTCCTGCTATTATAACTGATCTCCAGCCGATAGCGATCAGTTCACCTGGAGAAAATGGCCGCTTTGGCAATTAGACTCTATGGCATTTAAGTCCCCTCCCAAACCCCGCCCTACTCAAGATCCGCCCCCAAAATCTCCCGTCGATAGTGAAGAGGGGCCTGGTAACCCTACCCCCAAATAACCAGGGATTTCCCAGCCTGTAATTGGCAACAATATCCCTGGTTGTTTTTTGAGCCAAACAACATTACAATCACAGAATTTAAATGCCCTATATAGTTTAAATGTTCTAATTTCTGCTGCTTTTTATATTAATGAGTGCTAGTCTTGCAAATTTAAAATTCAGGCTCTGTATTAGGAATGAAAGTAAAACTTTCAAAGACAAACTTTATTTGTGTAAAGACAAAACAGAACAATCAACACTTCTAATTCTTCTGCGCTATCTGGAGGGGGGGTAAGAATAGATAGAAATACACAGTCCAAGACTTATATGAATGAGAAGTATCTTGTTACTAGAACATCATGTTTTCAGGCTTGCTTGTAAATCACACTGAGTTCTATGTTAAGCTCTGGAGATAGAGAGGTTATTATTTCATTGTGTACAGGAATGTCCATTTCAGATCATATGGTGGCTTCACAGTTAAGTAATTCATTGTAGGTAATATTTCAGGTCTGTTAGAATATTTTTAGGTCTATATTTCTTAAAATACACACCTCTGGCACCACAAACACCTGTTTTCCTACCACAGCTATTTATAACAAAGCTAACTTTTCTGATTTCACTTCTGCTCTGACTGTCTTAATATAACTCTCTGAAAAGATGGTCACTCTGAAAAGAAAAATCAGTAACTAATACAATGAAAGGAATAATTTTTCCAGTTGATTTGAAAGTTTCCTTAAAAAGGAGCGATTTCCAAGTATCAGGCTGTGTTCTTTAAGAAAACAAGTTGCTGAGTGGGGAGTATACCGTGGTTCAAGCAGGAACAGACAAGTAACTCTGGAGGTGGGACAAAAATGACATTTGAGCCCCAGGGAAAGGGAAAACACTTTTGTGATCCAGCATTCTGTGATAGCATTACACATTTCGGAAACAACTTTTTTGAAGTGACTAAAAATAAATTGAAAACTTCAGCTATAGCTTTTTTGCATTGTATAATTAGGGGAGAAAAGAGTACAACATGTCTTTGTTTAGCTTGTACAAAACTGATAATTCTCAAAGGTACGTGTGGATTTCTCGGTCAATGCAGGCTCTGTCTAGAGTGGAAATTCTGATGACCTATGAACCATGTGGCAGCACAGCTACAAACCACCAATGCAAGGCACCCATCTGCTTGTAACTGGAAATGAGCAGGATTTCCCCCCCAGAAAGAACAGCCCACAAAGCTGTGGAAGCTACACTGATAGAATAAAACACGTTACAAAAAATAAATTGCTTTCTGACAGATGAGTATCAATGCAACAAACTATAGTTCTGAAAGCGAGCCATTCAATTCTACCATCTTCTAGTCCACCAGCAATCCCATCTACCTTTAGCAAAGTCATTCTTTGTGAAGCTGGAAATGTTCTATTAGTTTTGCCAAAGCTGCACACTCCCATTCAACTGGAAATGCTCAAAATGAGCAAAGGGCATAAACAGTGATGAGGAAGCTGAAATCTGGAGCAATCTTCATTGTGATGTTGGGTGGACACTACAACGGGAAGTGGCAGGCATAGCTGATGTCTTTCTCTGTTAGTCTGGAAATAGTTGCCTATCTAAAATAATCACTGAAACTGCAGCCACATTTCGTGCCAGTTCACAGGTGCTCTTGCAATAAAATAATTTTTTTAAAAATGCAGTCAGCATCCAGTAAGTTGTTGAACAACATGAGAAAATTACAGGCAAAAGAGAGGTGGGAGGGGGTAGACTTCACAAGGGGCCAGTTTCCATTGGGGCTCATGTTGATTGTATGATCTTCCATACAATAAAAGCCCTATGTACAGAAAACTAGCACAAGAATCTTCCTTACTAATCCTTTTCCTGACATAATTTTTTCTATGTATAGCTCTAATTGATGATACAGTTTGATAACTGATATTTGGGAAGAACTGCAATTGTACTTTCTGGCTGTATTGTGACTTTTAATAGTTTGTTATGGCTGTTTTACTCTCCTAGGGGCCCATTATTTAGGAGAAATGCAATTTTATAAATATTTTAAATAAATAAATATTGGGGGGAAAGATTACATTAGAGGAGACCTCACCTTCAGTCTGAAGTGATATAATCAAGACATCTTTCCTGCCTCTCACATTGGTATCCCACCTTCCTGTGTGGTACCTGTGCTCAAGAGTCTCTACATTTTATTTTTTATTTTGTTTTTTAAAAGGTCTGTCCCACCTTTCCTTGGCCTTCCTTTAAAAGCACAGGAAATAGTCACTGCAAATTGCAGCAATACAAAATTACAAAAATTGCCCTTACTAAACAAACAGTGCAGCAACAACAACAACAAAACCCCTCAAAACAAGGATTGCCTTGCAGGCCCACTTAAAAGTAAAGAAATATGGGGCAACTGCATGGGATCAAATGCATCAGGAGCACATTATGCTGCTGCTCACACATTCCCAGGGGCCTGATCTTTCAACCCTCAAATTCTGTGTCAACAAACCCAAATTAATAAGCAGAAAAAACATCCAACTGAGATTTTCACCAAATTCGTAAATCTGAGATGAAGTTGGACAGAAATTACAAGATTAAATAAAATTTGAGATGGATGGACTGTAACTGCAGCAGGGACCAGGGAGGAACGGCCCCTGGTAAAAGACAAGCAACAGGTCCAATATTTGTCTTTCCTAGGCATAGAGTATGAAGTTTTTAAAATGCAAACTACAAGCAGACCTAGGCTCTGCCCGCCTGCTCATGTTCAAGCGGCTGTGGCACAGAAATGTTCCTTCAAGAAAGCACCAGATTTCAGCAAAACTGGAAACGATTAGAGAATAATGCAGTGCAATCCAAGAACAAAATGTGTGTTGCAGATTAATCACTTTCCAAGACTGGAAAGGAAAGATAGGAGTGAGAGATAAATCTGGCCCCAGTGTTTATGCAAGCATATCATACTTCATAGTACTGAATGTCCCAGCACTTACAGAGGAAGTAAACAATGTTCTCTCTGTGTATATGTATGCACACAGCACTAAATATGATAGCCTGCAAAGAATGCCTAACTCTGAGTTATGAAACATACACGTCAGAGGTCTCCCAGCCGTTAACTACAATACTACTGTAAGGGAGTGGGGGAAGGAGGATGTCTACACAGACAGCTTACATTTAAGAACCATATAACTAAATCCTAAGCATGTTTACGCAGAAGCTCCATGGAGTTCAGTTGGGATTACTCCCAAATAACCATGAATGCTACTGCTTCCCAAGGTCTCTGTTCACACACATTTCATGCAAACGCATATTGACTGGCTTTTTAATGACACCGTTTTTAAAAAGAAATGTAAACTTTTCCTCCCAAATTAAAAACAAAATTCCTTTGAATCTTTGCTAACTTTGTCATCAGTTGCAACTCTGCAAGCCTTTCACAAAATTTCCCCAAGCACTGCTTTCTGGGACCTATTTACAAAGATGCAGAAGCCACAACTTCACATTTCTTTCAGTACCTAGCCCTACCACGTTTGTCATGTAAGAAACACTGCCTTATGTTCATTTGTTATCTCTGTGGGCAGACTTACAATGTCAAGGTCCTAAACACAGTCTCATCAAAACCACTGAAACTAGCATCCATGTTGTTGACTCTGTCTAGGAGAGGACAGTTATTCTATAGCCACTCCAGTTAAATGGAATCTCTATGTTAAGAAGCAGTATTTACACCCATTGAATGTCGACTCACATTTATACAATTAAATCCACACTGCTACCATCAAGAGCTGAACAGTGAGCTTATCACCTCTAAAGAAATCCATTCCAAATAGCACAAGCCATAAAACAATTAAATGACATCTGACTGACAACCAATGAAGAAAAGACCATGTCTTCTTCTGTTACTTACTGCTGCCGCCACAAACCCTAAACTGGGTTTGTCGAAAGAAGTCTAGTGTCTTTTTACACAGCTGACTCAATTTTGTCTCAAAATATAGTATATATAGTATATTTATTTTTTATTTCTAACAGGCCCAATCCCTTAAGAAAAGAATTCCCCAAAACCAGGCAACCAAATTAAATAAATAAGTCTAAAAAGCTAAAGTGCAATACTAAAAAATGATGGCACAAAAAAACCCCTCACATGCCTAAAAACAAATTAATGTGTTGGAAATGTTTGCTATTAGGTCACTATCTGGATTTTTTGTTTTTTTGCTGTCAAGTCACAGCTGACTTATGGTGACCCCATAGGATTCTCAAGGAAAGAGACACTGGCAGGTGGTTTGCCATTGCCTGCCTCCATGACATAACCCTGGAAATTCTTGGAGGTCTCCCATCCAAATACCAGGCAGGGTCAGGGCTGAGAGTGTGTGACTGGCCCAAGGTCACCCAGCAAGCTTCCATGACACAAGTGGGGATTCGAACCTGGGTTTTCCAGGTCCTGGTCCAACACCTTAACCACTACACCACACTGGCTCTCCTATCTATCTGGCTACTGGTGTTTAATTGTGTCTAATTCAGGTAGCCGGCTCAAGGTTGACTCAGCCTTCCATCCATCCGAGGTCGGTAAAACGAGTACCCAGCTTGCTGGGGGTAAAGGGAAGACGACTGGGGAAGGCACTGGCAAACCACCCCGTAAACAAAGTCTGCCTAGGAAATGTCGGGATGTGACATCACCTCATGGGTCAGGAATAACTCGGTGCTTGCCCAGGGGACCTTTACCTTTTTTTAAATTCTATTTTATATGTCAATGTGAATTAGACACCTTATTGATTCTGCCTGATGAAGAGTTCTGAATAATTTAAAAAAAATAAAACTTGCATTTTCTTCATGGAAATATTTTGCTCCAACAAAAGATCTCCCTTAAGCAATACATTAAAAAGGACACATTAACCAGAGGGATTTGCTTGTGCTCGTGCTCTGTGCAGAAACATTATTTAGCCAAACTTGTTGCTCCTTCATTCTGCTCCCTTGACATGTTTGTCTCAATCATACAACCCAATTAACCAACTATTAGTAACAAGCCTACAGTACAGCGGCAAGATTCCCCTGCAGCAGTATTGAGCCAATGTTAGTAATTGACCCAGAGATCTGTACCAGCTCAATAGGGCAGGGTGTCTCCAATTCTTGGAAACATTATATGCAGCCTAATTCCTTTCCAAGGTTACAACCTCAAGGTTATGATCACTCAGAAAAGCTCATCATGACCCAGAGATCCTTAACTATACAGCAGTCTTAGGGCAATAGAGCTGAATAGTGCAAGGATCCTCATAGGTTTTCTGAACATTGGTATTTAGGATACAGACAAGAGACACAGAGTCACCTAATTCAAAACTTAGTAATTTTAATTATTACATTTATAGCCTAAAGGTAAAAGTCCCCTGTGCAAGCACCGGGTCATTCCTGACCCTTGGGGTGATGTCACATCCTGACGTTTTCTAGGCAGACTTTGTTTACGGGGTGGTTTGCCAGTGCCTTCCCCAGTCATCTTCCCTTTACCACTGGCAAGCTGGGTCCTCATTTTACCGACCTCGGAAGGATGGAAGGCTGAGTCAACCTTGAGCCGGCTACCTGAAACCGACTTCCGTCGGGATTGAACTCAGGTTGTGAACAGAGCTTGGACTGCAGTACTGCAGCTTACCACTCTGTGTCACGGGGCTCCTATTTATAGCCTACTCTTCCACAAAAGATATCAGAGAAACATTTAGCCTTCATAACTTTTTGGGAGCCCAGAGACAAGCAACCTTGATGGGAAGGGCTGTGGCTCCTTGGCATGCAGAAGGTCCCAGGTTCAACCCCTGGCACCACCAGTTTAAAAAGGATCAGGTAGTAGGTGATGTGAAAGGCCTCCACCTGTGACCCTGGAGATCCACTGCCTGTCTGAGTAGACATTACTGACCTTGATGGACCAATGATCTGATCCAGAATAAGGCAGCTTCATGTGTTCATCCTGCTGAACTACATAACTGATGAGAGACTTACATCAGGATTACCTACATCTAAAGACATTATATCATCCTGTTAGTTCACTTTATGTACACCCATACAAGTGCTCATGGATGATATTCTGGAAGTACTGCAGATGTATCACATCTGGACATGTTAGCGGAGTTTCTGCAACTCATTAATTTTTGTTAAACTGAGATACATCAGTCATTCATTGCAATTACCATTAAACAAACATACTCATGCTGCAGGTAACCCAGAATAAATATCCCTAGTACCCTTGGGTCAAAAGAAAAGAGACATGAAGTGACATACAACTGAAGGAGTGCTTTAATCTACATCTTTGAAGGAATCCCAATTTATATCTCATACAAAGAGTCCTAGAGTTAGAAGACTAGTCTTGCATGTGTTTATAACCAGAAAGGGTGACTGAATCATCAAAGATATTGATTCAATTTCAATAGTAATGAGTTGTGTTGTGGTCTTCAATCAAAATGGACATATTTAGTTGCACCTTTGGAAAAAAAGAGCTATGTTGATTTTTAGCAGCAAAAAAGTAACAGTACTAAGCCTATATCATATTTAGCTAGGTATGTTACACCGTAATACTCAGTGCTGATGTGTGTAAAGGTCAGAACCTGGTGTTGTATGGATTGTCAGTACTGTCAAAGCAGGAACTTTGTCACATGTTCTTTCCAGTCACTCTCAATTATTCCCTGTTGTGAAATAGGTGCAAGGTTTAATAAAGAGGCAAACACTAGAGTATCTGGAGTTCAAAGGATATGCACATCAGCACACATGGCTTTTTCAGAGCTGATGAGAGAAGATAAAAGAGCCATTAATCATGGCAATCATTCCATAGCAAACAAGAAAACTACTTCTATGGATTAGTTTGCATCAGCCTGTCATTCAACACGGCATTCATAATGGAAGAAACCCCATTTATGGAAATAATCTTGAAAGACCAGTCTCGCGGAAAAGAGATATTACGACTTGCCACTTAAGGGGCAGAAAAGGTTCAACATGCTTAATTTCCACAAAGAGCAATGGGGTTTACCCTTGGAGAACTTCAGTTACTCAACTTGGAATTATACCTCTGTCCTCTAAATGTGGAGATGTAGCAGCTTCTACTTTTCCAGCACTATGATACAGCTTATTTAATTCATTCAACACCCCGTAGGGAGTGACAGATGAATAGGTTTCTCAGAATCCTTTCTGGCTTTCCTTGTTTGAAAAAAGAGTGATGGAGACTGGCAGTGACTGGGTCCCAAATTGCTACTAATATTAGGACCCCGTGCCACAGAGCAATAAATAAACAAGCTTCTAATGATTCCGCTTGAAGAGGCTGTTGAAACCTTTCTGAGTTATCACAGGCTGCCAGAGATTCAGTGCTCTGTGGAACAGACTTCAAAACTAAGCAAAAGCACTTCACTTGTGCATTCTCTGTTGTGGCCCCCACCTTATGGAATGGCCTTCCTGACAAGGTCAGGAAGTTTCCCACTCTCCTGGCTTTCCGCAAACTATGCATAACAGAATGATTCAAGAAGACCTTTTTTGCACAGGTGAATAGGTCTGTACTGTAATGAAATAGTTCAGAAAGTTGCATTGGTAAAGGGATAAGGACTGTGGTCTATATGCAGCCTATCACTGAAAATATGCTCCAGACTAGGTCGTTTCTACACCATTTAACATATCATGGTTAAATGCTTATGCTTTGTTTCAGGTTTGCTTCAGCTCAGTTTTAGATTTATGTTTGTTTTCAGATATCAGTAGTCCAAACATGATTGTATTGTTCATCGGATGTCCCATCCTGTTGACTGTACTTGACTTATACTATGTAATGTGCCTTGAGTCTCAGAGAGAAAGGCGGATTAGAAATAACCAAAATAAATAAACATTACCTCTTTAGGACTGTAAATGTGTTCATCCACCCTATCTCTCAGGCTTGGGGTGGACCACAACATTAAACGCACATATAAAATTAAAATAAAGTTAAAGGTTACACTTCACTTAGTCAAACTCTTAATCCTTATCGCTGAAAGCAGCGCTTCTGAAGGAGGCTCCAGGACTGGCACATGTTCAGTAAGGAAAAGGAGCTCAACAGAATTAAAGAATGGTCCTCCATCCTTCACCAAAGTAACCCCCCCAAGTTTCCCAAGGGTCAGCACTGCCATGCATACAGGAGTAAGAAGTACAAGTACATTTAAGCAGCAAATTTATTATGTTAATATGCCTCTCTGCCTGAACCATCATGACCTATCATCAATTAGATACTGCCAAATAACTAAAACTATTACTTGCTCAAACAAAAAAACCTATTACACACCTATGTCTGTATTTGCTATGTACTGTCAATGATAAGGTGTTAAAACAGCAAGTTTATAGATGTACCTTATCCCAAACAAACCAACAAACAACTTCAGGCTGTTTCTCTGTGTTCATTCTGGGCCCTGGGTGGAAATGATAAAAAGCTTGATCTAGGAGAATCTGCACGTGGGCAGCCTAATCCTGAGTCCCGGGTGCTAGTGCCACTAGTGATCTCCTATGTTCACTCAGCAGAAGTAAATATGTCCCAAAAAAGAGACCATTCCAAGATGTGCTTAGCAATTGCACTAGAGGCTGTGGCAACCCCACTGCAATCCATCAATCAAGGCATGACATGCCATTTATGCTCCTGTGACAGCTAAAGACGGAAACAGCCAACCAGAGCATGCCAATAACAGCATATATCTGTTTTGCCCGGGGCAAAAGGGCTCAGGGAGCTAACTAAAGTCAGCCCCACCCCCCTGGGGACACCCCCTTTGGTGCCAGTGTGAGCCCGTGTTGGAGATATGTTGCTGCTGAGGCTGCGCCAGCACCCACTTGTGACACAGCCACACCGCTCCGTCATTGGCATAAGGGGCCCTGCGCCAGTGTTAGTGCCCATTTGCATGGTGCAAGTGGCACTAATGCCAGCACAGGGGTCACGCCACCTCCTAAGGCCATCCTCCCCCACCCCCGCTTCAGGACTGCACTGTCAGGCACACAAGTTGACACAAATATACAGCGAGTTTCAGAGTTGCAGCCTGTAAACGGCTGTTGGAAAAGCCCACAGCAAACATTTCCCCTCAGCCAATTCAATGTTCTTTTCACTATTTATATTCTTGGATTGACCAGCTGTGACTGATACTGTAGGTCATGGTGTCCTAAACCTAGAAAGAATGTGATGATGCTCTCAAATCTCCTGAACTTGTTTTTAAACATCGTGGTTCTTAATCTTAACTAGCTGTGGTTATCATTTTGCTGACCTTGCTCACTGTGAAATTCAACAGGGAGTGCTACGTTGTCCAGCACTAGTCACTTGAGGGTTGTTTTTCCTTGCTTTCTAAATTTCATCAGCACATACCACATTATGTTATTTTATCCTATCATCACTACACACAATAAGATATTTACACGGTCTTATTCAGGCAACATTTCAGGAACTTTACCAACGATCAACCAACTGCATGTTCTCCCAACATGACCCCAAATTGGCTGAGAATGTCCAACAAGAGGCTCCTTCCTCCAGGGCAGCTCCATGCCAGGCCTAGCAGAGGATCAACAATTCAGCCTCAATTTGGTCAGCTGTCCACATGTGGAATGATGGTTCACAATGTCTCTGGAATACATCAGATACAACAGCCGCCTGAGCCTCTAGGAAGGCTCATGTAAAAAAAAGAGGACTGTAACATCTACTTTCCACTTAACATAATCCCAGTAATAATCTCAGTAGGATATTTTCATGATCCATGTTTTACCATGCTCCAAAATTCCCTGATTTGGCAAACTACTTTCAATTAAATACACACCAAGCCCTGATATGAATGCATAGGAACTTTTAGTGAAAGAGTATGATTGCAAAGGTCTCATGAAAAAATTAAGACCTATATCAGTTCCAGTTTTACCCTCTCAGATAGGATGACAGGCCTCTTCTTCCGTGTGGGCAAGATGTAGACTATCTTCTCTAGGTAATGTAAAATGAAAAAAATTAAAATGTGATTGTTGACATCAAGTAAACTTCAGTGTGGAAAACAAAAAAGGATCACAAGAAAATGTGCACACATATTGCCAATGATGAATACAAGAGTGTACAATCTATCAATTGACTATCATGTACACAAAATGATAAGACTCTGGATAGTTCATTTGGTTTTAATCTTCAGATTTGTATAAAGGGCTTCATTATGAAACCTGAATTGTATGGGAAGCAGATGAATCCCCATTCAAACTGAAAATCTGAACAAATATACAACGAAGGGAAACAAACACCCAAGGCTGGTTTCAATCTTCAAACCAGCAAGTTGACATTTGGAATTACCTTAAAAAACTAAAAGGACCCCTACATGGGGAAAAATTCCTGGCTCTTCCAGGAGAGTATGGGTCTTTTTGCATATAAAACATAGTACTGAGCTATGACCACTTCCAAGGCAGAGGGGTCCACAGAGGACATGGGTTCTTAAGGGGAGAAGAACTCCTGCTGATGGACCACAACTGTTTATATCTTAAGAAAAGACAGGAAACGGCTGCCTGGAATTTTTATGGCGGATGCTGGAAATTGTTCCTTGTGTAGTAGTGTCCTTAATACTGCAAAAGACACACACACACACACACAAAAGTGTTTGTTGAAATGGAAGGATTAAAATCTTGGCTGATTTTTTAAAATGTGCCTGCATACTGGAACAGTGTTGACCAGTACTCCTATGCTCCCCTGCACTTCTACTAGAGATGTCCAGCTGTCCAGAGGTTCATTCCTGAGATTTCAAAGAGAATGAACAAAAGCACACAGTAACAAAATTCTCCATTCAAAGTGCATCACTTCCAGCTTTTAGCTATATATGATTTAGGGACACCAAAGTGTACAGCTATGTGTTTGCCCCACTTGCTAATTGCTATTGATATTCTGATGTTTTCATGAATTTGTCTAATCCACAAATATCAGTTCACCAAAAGATGAACATCTGCATACTAGTGCAACAGGCATTACCATAAGTGATTTAAATTACCTCTGGAGTTCCACACCCCCCCAGCCCTTTTATTTTCTGGCTGACTGAAGAATTTCAACCAGGATAATATAATTTGTCTGTGTTGATATAGATCCTTATGAATTTATGACAAAATTCCATGCTGGAAATTCTAGTGACTTTTTTACAATGCAAGCAGATTTTTAAAAACCGCCAAAAGCAAAGGGTATAAAATAAAAACATGTAATACACAAAAAATAGCCTAGCATAAATAATTGATTTCTAAACATTCATTTCTTCCAAGGTGAATAAAAAGGAGACGTCTCTAGAAGGTTGGAATTTAAACATGATTATCAATTTTTTAAAATTGATATTAATCACAAGAATACTGAGACTCATGAACCTGCATCCAGTAGAGAGAACCGCCACTACCAGAAGCTTGTTCATTTCCTCGGGGAGTTGTTTATAAATGATTGGTTAGGGCAGGGTCACCAACATTTTTGAGCCTGAAGGCACCTCTGAAATTCTGACACAGCATGGTGAGCACAGACACAACATGGCTGCCACAAAATAGCTGTCACAGGAGGTGGAGCCAGCCATACAATGGCTGCAGCAGCTTACCTTCAGCTACACAGTGAAGATCCTTGTGCCCTGGTGGCAGCTGCTGCCAAAGCCACATTAACGAAAAAACTGCACAGCCATCTAATTTCCAATGTCCTATCAGAAATTCTGCTGGGCAAAAGCCCCAACTGACCCCTTCCACTTTCTAAAAACACTTGGTGGGTACTGGGAAAGATGTCGGCAGGCATCATGATGCCCACAGTCACCACGTTGGGACCCCTGGGTTACAGTATTAAGAAGCCATATTAATTAATAACCCCAAGCAGATTCCTTAGATTGAAAGTGATAAACAGTGCCTTTTTCGATTGATTTCTATATGTAGCCCTGAAAATAAACTACCAAGCCAAAACTCTTGGCACAGAAAGTAGGCTAGTTGTCCCAGAGCATAATAACAGGATGACAATGATTTGTAAGTGCGGCCACATCCTTAAAACAAGATAGCAGAAACATCGGCATTTGACATACTATGATATTTTTCCATTAGAAAAGATGATTGTTTGCAAGTGGGTTTTGCCATTTCACATAGTAAAATCCAGTTGCAAAGTGCATTGGAAGTGGATCGAGAGTGCATTGTTTGGCGTGTGTTGAAGTGGTCTCTGTGCTGCAGCCTTTCACTTGCCTATCTCCTAACCTGAGTTGAGTGTGAGAACCAACAGCTGATAGTCTGATTGTGATCTTAATTACCCTTGGAAAGCTGTAATAGCAGAGTCGCTGCTACACAATTTCAGAACCACTGGTTAGACGGACGAAGGCTGCAATCCTATGTACGTTCCCTTGGCAGTTATTTGGTGGGGCTCACTTCCAAGTAAACAAGCATAAGATTAAACTGTACACAGCCTTGTCCTTCCCTAGTGAATGGCACAGGCCACCTAATCTAGCAACCTAATGCACCCCAAAGGTCAGCTGCCTTTCCCACACCTAGGAAAACCAAGGCAAGAATAAACAAGGAAAGGAAAGTATACTCCTTCCATCTGAATAGTCTGACCTGGCCTCCCCAAGGAGGCAATCCAGGTGTCAAGGAAGACAAGCAGCTCTTCCATTAGAACCACTTAAGTTAGACAGAGGCTCCTTAGGCTGCAGGAAGGCTTCAGACTTTGCTCAGATGAATGCCAAGACAGGGGTAGGATCCTCCGCAATATATCTCACTGTGCATATCAACATGCATTGCCTCTCCTATATCCTGCTTTCATTGGGCTTTTAATAGGCCTCTAATATAATAGGAAAAGACTAATCAGAAACCCAGTGAGACCAAGGGTGCAAGTTAGCAGCTGGCTTCTTTAAAGACAGCATAGCTTTTTTTTTTTTTTTTTTTTTTTGCAAAGTACTTTAAAATATTCCATGTGAGTATAAATATTCTGCAAGTCCCTGATGTTAGGACTCCCTAGCCCCTTTGGTCTTTAGGCCTTTATCTAATGGTGAGTCCCCTTGATGTTGTTACTTGGGTGGAAAAGCCTTGTTATATATAAGAAGCAGGGAGCACCTTGTTTACCCTCGCTACTAAGTGATGTTTGAAAATGTGTCAAGTCAACATGTGCTACTTATCAAAATTGCTAATCGCGCCTCATTTCCTAGTCTAGACAAAAGGTTAGAAAGTATAGCATTTGGTAACAGTCAGGCAAGCATGCACAAATAAAACAGTGTGCATTTACAAAAGAAATGCCTAAACAAGAGAACATGAGAAGTTCAAAGGATTATTATGGCATTTACATAACATATATGCCATTATGTTGCGTATATGCCATGGGAAATGAACAGTATAAAATTCTAAAAAGATTTTTTTTTTAACGCTCTTATATTTGTAGATGTCATCCGTTATATTCTATAAAGAAAGGCTCTAATAAATCCTTCTGTGATGGACGGTTTCAAGTTTCATCCTCCAGGAGCCACAGTCAATCATTTTCAATGGGGGGGGGGGACTGGAAGGTGAAAAAGAAGACGGGAGAAAAGGAGGAGTTGGGCAGTTTACCTGCTGGCCAGCTGACAAGAGTTTGGGGTTGTTGGATTTTGCTGGGAGAAGGGTTAAGAGGTCTGCTGATTAGGCATGTAGTCCATTAGGGACTTTGGAGATAGGTTAGGGAACTTCTACCACGGAAGCTTACTAGGTAACCTTGGGCACCTCAAACTCTCAGCCTTGCCTACCTCACAGGATTGTTGTTGTGAGAAAGTAGAGGAGGGGAGAATGATGTTCTACACTGGGGGAGTGGGATATAAATAAAAGCAAATGCAATAGTAGCAAATCAGTAATAACTTGCACATATGATATGTAAAAGAGATCAGTGACAATCACTTATATGAACAAATTTAGCAAATTACCTGGTATGAAAATCCTTCCAGCCTCTTGCAATTATGTGTTGTAACTTTGTTCAGATGTATTTTCTAGTTATTTTACCTTCAGAGCCATCAACATTTCAATTCAAGATACAGGAAAATAGTTCGCTACCCTAATGAAAGTCTAGCTGGCCTAGGGTTGCCAAGTGCCTGGTGGCGGCGGGTAAAATCCCACTAATCCACCGGGCTGCCTGTCGACCAGCTGAGGTTTGGCGGGCACCACGTGCACACGCCTACGTCACTTCTGGGTTTACCCGGAAGCGACGCGGACGCTCTAGCAACTTCGGCCAAAACTCTATGGAAACCATTGATAGAGATTGATAGAGCGTCCGCATCACTTCCGAGTAAACCCGGAAGTGACGTAGGCGCGTCATGCAGGGCGCGCGCTCCAGAAAACCTCCCGCCCATGGACCAACAGGACCTGGTAAGCCTAACTTGGCCATTTCTACATGTAGTTATTAATCCTGCAACAAATTTCAGTTGCAGAAACCCATGTAGTCCTTGCAGCTCATGCTAGATAAGGCCATGGGGCTTCTGTTAAAATCCAGCTCATTATCTTCTTACTTGCCTATGCTGAACTTATGTTTTAAGCCTGTTAAGCAAATTATCAAACTGTTTTTTTTCCCTTTTGTTTGCTCAACTCTGAGTCTACAGTTGATATTCCATGCATAAGAGCCATAATCCAACACAGACTGGAAGAACTAAAACCAAAAATACTAAAAAAGACATGGATAAATTAGGCCCTAGCTATTCAGAGTAAAAGTCCACCTCCAAAATTTCTATTCCATTTTCACATCCAAATTTAGGCACTCAGGATAAAAACTGCTTTCTTCTTAGCAACTGGAACTAGGGATGTGCATTCAGATATTTTCAATCATTTTTCAAATATAGGCCTTTCCCACATGCGTTGCTTACCACAGATTTTCCACATGGTTGATCTGCAAGACTTGGAATCACATTCCACAAATTTTGTTTCCCACCTTCTTTTGCAATGTTATTTTTATCTTGTCCACACTGGTTTTCTCAAAAAGCAGTGTTTTCTGGTGGTGGGCATCATGTGATTCATAATGTCATGGATGATCGCGCTGGACACCCACTTCCCCCCTAATTTTGTGAGTGTGTTTTTGCGCATGCGCTCTAGAGCTGATGCGCACTTCCATTAGAGGGGAAAACATACGTGTCTCATCCACCATTATTTACATTTGGAAAAGTTCACACTCAAAATGGATGCTCCAAACTGAAACAGAATGCAGAGCTCTTTGGAGAGGTGAAATTGACCAGAGCTCCCCTGCCCCTGGGGCACCTGCAAATCAAAGATTTGCAGTTTCACCCACTTAAACCAACAAGCCCAGCAACACCACTTCACCCAGCGTTCCTTCCTGAAATGTACCAACTCAGCTGCCTCAAACCGAAGCACAATCCACCATTGTCAATCACCCTCTCTGCCCAGGAATTTGCAAAACTCTCCACTTAATGCAATCCAGAAAGGGGGAATGCAGAAAGGGGAAGGATTTATTCTCGCATTTATGCCTACATTCAATCCAGCGTTAGAATGCTAACCTCGTGGAAAAAAATTAAAAATTATAGAGGGAAATCCATTTTTTTCGTTTTGCTCGGAAGTTATTCTTGCTCTTATGAATCTATCCGATCCGGCATTAGATCGCTAATCTACTCGTCAAAAAATTAAAAAATTAGGGCGGGAACTGGGTACAGAGGGGAAGAGAGGGGAGATGAGCAAAACAGTGGGCGTGAACAAGGGAAGGGTGGTGGGGTGGAGAAATAAAGACCTTTTCAAGAAGTTTGCACGACAGCTGGCTTGGAAACGGAGAAAAAAATCACGGTAAAAGTGCTTGGGAAAACAACAGAAGAAAAGTGTTTCCAACACCAAACGGAGGAAAAACATGTGGCAACGAAAAAGAAAACATAACTTTTAACAGCATGAAACATTTTAAACCATTTGTGCAGAAAAGGTCATATTCAGGTATATGGATTTCTTGGGTTAGTGTTAGGATTCTGAATATTTCTGGCAATATTCAGGAATATCCTATAACATTATTTTAAGGCTCTCAGAGCCATTGCCCCCTTCCATTTGACAGGTAAGGGGGGGAGGGAGGCAGCTCTCCCAGACAATAGGATCCGATGTTAGGAAGCGTTAGAACTATCTGCCCAATCATGCCCTCCAAAAATAGGATATAGGTTGTCATGATTGTTCCAGATGGGCAGTCCTTTTCTATTGTGGAGGGATGCTGTGTTCTTCAAGCTGCTCCAAGGTGCCTATCCATCTCTGCTGGCCCCACAGTGCTTAGGACCATGATGCCCTGTTTAGGCTGCCTGGGACCATGTGAAGGCACGGTTGTTCCGCACCTATGGAAGAGCTGTGCACTTCACACCTGACATTTGGACCTGTTCTCAGTTACAGAACACATACCTCTCTCTGACTGCCCACTTGTTATAGCCTGAGGATGTTCTGGGTAGAAATGGAGCAACCACTGCTAGGCAGGGTGTGAGGGGGCACCAGGCCTGCTATTTCCAGTCATCGCTCCACACCAAAGTACTGGACAAGGCACACATGGCAGCCAACATCTCTGCTGCCACTGAGAAGCAGTTAGTGGCATGAGTAGGCAGGGAGGTCTCCGTGGGCTATGTGGTGAGTTATAGTACCACAAATATTAGGGCAGCAGTAGAGGCTGTGGGCCTGAAGTGCATGTATTTGGCTATGGTCTTCTTTGCCCTGGAGAAAGCAAAGAATGTTTTCCCCCATAGAAAACAATGGGAACTGGCAGGATGGCTGAGGGCACCTTGTTTAGAAGGTAAAGGTCCCCTGTGCAAGCACAGGGTCATTCCTGACACATGGGGTGACGTCACATCCCGACGTTTCCTAGGCAGACTTTGTTTACGGGGTCATTTGCATTTGCCAGTGCCTTCCCCAGTCATCTTCCCTTTACCCCCAGAAAGCTGGGTACTCATTTTACCCACCCCAGAAGGATGGAAGGCAGAGTCAACCTTGAGCCAGCTACCTGAAACCGACTTCCGTTGGGATCGTCAGGTTGTGAGCAGAGTTTGGACTGCAACACTGCAGCTTACCGCTCTGCGCCACGGGGCTCCTGTTTAGGAGCCTGTAAAATTGAAGCGCTTGACCCAATTTGCCTGAAACTTGGGCAGGGGGTCTTTAGTGAACAGGCAGGACTAGGTCATTTCAATTTTGGTGCCATTTGATTGAAAACAGCCATTCCAGACCCCCCCTCCCCGAAAAAGAATCCCCCTACAAGGCATAACAAACCAGAAAAAAATTGTAATTCTAAAAAGAAAACCCAAATTGTGAAACGGTATTGGAGACCCAAATAATTCAGAATGCCGGTACAGTAGTCATTCCCAAAATCAAACAAAAAAATATCTTTTATTTTTTCAAGTGCCCACCTCTAACTGCAACCGTATGCCTTTGGAGGAACAATTCACAGAGCCAGATCAGTTAGTTCAGTTTGGGCTGAGTGGATCTGTGGCATTTTTGGCACATGATAAAAAGGACATGCAAAAGTGCATCATTATACGTCCAAAACTCTCTTTCTCTGCACTTGCTGCTCCTTAATATTCTACTCACTTTTCAGAACCTCGCAGTAAAATACTGTGCTGAGGGGTGCATATAGTGAAGCAGTCCTGTGATTTCTTTGCAGTATGCTGAAAAATGCAACCCACATTCCAAACATGCTGACTGACAGGGCAATAGGAAGCATGAATACTCGGAAACAAATCCCGTAAAGTTCAAGAGTGCAGCTTCAGTCACATTAACTGGGTCTCAAAGCGATGCCATACTGGTAAAATTATATTTGCTTCTCCCATACAAAGGCTATAATTCCAAACACTCTTACCTGGAAGTAAGATCCATTGCTATCACTATCCACTGGTCCTAAACCAATGGCATTTAGGATGAAAATATATCTACTAGTAAAATGGAAATCCTATTGAAAGAGGAATACAGTCAGATGGAAGGATGGGGCGCTGCTTCTTGTCCAGGAGCCTTCCCAATCAGATTGAAAACTGGAATGACAATCATACCAACCCCACACTCTCAGATCTTGCATAGGAGAAATTAGGTCTATAGCCTAAAATTAAGATTTACTGCACTGCCAAACAAGGACTAAAGTGAACTGTATTAACCATTGTACCAACACAGCATTACCAACTGGGATAGTTAACAGTGGCACATTGCTGCGGCAAGGGTTTTCTAAATGAAATGGGGCTCCAGTCACTTACAAGGCTAATATTGTATGCCAAATAATAATATGGTATGCCGAAGCTAGAGCTGATATTTAGGAAAAAGAAACGACTTCTGTAATGCTTCCCTACCTGATCACCACAAAATAAATTGCTAATCCGAACCAGTGTTGAATGGTTTCTATTAATGCTTAGCATCTATATCTTTCTAGAGAAAAAGAAGGCAAGAAAACCTAAATTGACTAACAGTGCATTCCTAAGGAGAGTTACTCCACTCTGATCTCAGAAGCTAAGCAGGGTCAGCCCTGGTTAGTATTTGGATGGGAGACCACCAAGGAATACCAGGGTTGCTGTGCAGAGGAAGGCACTGGCAAACCACCTCTGTTAGTCTCTTGCCATGAAAACCCCAAAAGGGGTCGCCATAAGTCGGCTGCGACTTGAAAGCACTTTACACACACACACACAAGCCCATTGAAATGAATGGGCTTAGAGTGGAGTAACTCTCCTTAGGAATGCACTGTAAGCAGACATTTATTACAGCAAATAAAGCTAAAGTTGAATTACAAGATGTTTTTGCATGGCATCACATTCTTGAAACAGAAGCTTTACAAAATCTTTATAAAAAAACTAAAATACACTAGCAGCTGGTCTTTATCTCTCACAAGGAAGATAAACATACCAGGTGTAGATTAATTAGGCTTCTGATACAAAAACAAAATAAAGCAAATGACCTGCTTCTAAATTCTGGAATTATTGATACAGCTGTATAAAAAACTCTACTAATTTTACAGGCTTACAATGTAAATGAGAAAAACCACAGAGTTTCTGGCAGTTTCTAGAGCGGTATGATGGCACTTCTGGGTTTTCTTGGAAGTGACGTAATGCCATCGCCCAGTTGTGCCCCCCAATGTTCACATCCCCCTAGACTTCCATTGGTCGCTAACTGCCGGTTGGCAACACTAGTGACATGGGGACAGCCAAGCAACATGCCTTTACTAATTGAACATAAAATGCATAATTTAGAGGTTAACATATAAAATAGTACTATTTGGCTTATTTATGGAATTTAAAAGCATAAATATCTTCATTTTTCTATCAAATCTAATGAATGCTTTTTGCAACACAGCATTCTGCTAATAGTTACTGAATATTGCACATTAGAACTTCATCTCAGATTATTAAATGGACAATCTGCAGAGGATGCCTGGCTGCTAGGGAAGAACACATGAAGCTGCCTTATACTGAATCAGACCCTTGGTCCATCAAAGTCAGTATTGTCTACTCAGACCGGCAGCGGCTCTCCAGGGTCTCAGGCAGGGGTCTTTCACATCACCTACTTGCCTAGTCCCTTTAACTGGAGATGCCGAGGATTGAACCTGGGACTTTCTGCATGCTGAGCAGATGCTCTACCTCTGAGCCACAGCCCCTCGTTGAGCTCTTCCCTCCTCCCTCTTTTCTTGGGTGGTTTTGCATGTGAGGATTGGTCAGAAAATGAAGCGCTTTCCTCCTTCTCCTTTCCAGGTAAAGCAACTGCTCTGTGAGGCCTGCCTCTTGTACTACGCTGACTAGTGAACTGGAATATGAATATAACAATGACAATTTTTCTTCTATCCTGGAGCTCATCCTTAAAGCATACTGTTGCCCTGTTTTCGTCTATTACCATTCATCTACCTTGATTCTATTTCTAGGCAAGAGTGATCATGATAATTTAAAAAAAATTGGTTATTTTTGGAATATTTCACAAAGTACTTTTTTCTTAAGGTAGTTCCTTGTGAAGGATAAAAGAGGAAGAAATAGTTGTGAGAACGATGAACAAAATCAGTGTAGAAAGATAAGCCACACTCCCCAAACTACCAAACAAGAAGGGAGTAAAAGCACCAAAACATTTGTTTATCTATAAAAAATAATGCTCAGTCCCTCCTTTCAACAGTTCTTCCCTTCAGGGAAACCAGAAGTTAAAACAATCTCTTGGTACCCTCATCAGCTTTTCAAAGGAGTAAGCAGATACTGAGTCATATAAATAAATCACTGTGGGGCGGCTTGGAAACGTGTAGGTGAGTGTTAAAATAGCTCGCACATACGTTTATCAGAAAGTATAGGGCATGACGGATCTGGAGAGGCTTATTGTACACTATTGCTGTATTTATCCACAAGCCAATATTAGATTAGCTAACATTTTATCAGGGTATGAAAGAACACAAAGAGCAAACTAGGTGATAAACTGGGTGAAGTCTTATCTGTGTTACATGAAATATAATACTTGTCTTACTAACCTTTGCTAAATAGTCAATTCTCAATGTTCTCAACACACACACAGGCAGCCCATTCTTGAAGGGGGGGGCAAACTCCTCTGGAGCCAGTGTAAATACAAAGGGGAGTGATACAAACACCAGAATAATGGTATTATACCCATACAGTATTGCATCCACACAGCGGTTTATCCCTAGACCTGAAGCGCATATGGGAAGGTACAATAATCCGGGCCAAACTGTGTGTAATGTGATATTCATTAGGGATGCTTGATGTATAAGATGTGGTGCAGCAAGATATCCTTAGAGGCCTCAAATTGGGTACTGGACCTTTAAGCGCAGGCCAGCCTTTAAGCACACTTCCTCCTTGGCCGTTGCAGTCGCGCCCCTATGCTGCTCCCTACTGCACCTCCAATCCCCTGGGCTGCTGTCAGTGTTAGCTGGGGCAACACCTGGGATTTCCAATCCCCTGGCCCCTCTTTCAGGTCAGTTTCCTCCCAGCATGCTCCTGTGGGCTCTGGGCGGGCTGGCTGCCTGCCTCCCTTCTTGGGTGCCTTCCTGACTCCTGAGCTCCCTATCCTGTCTGCTGCTGGTAGGTGGGGGCAGGGCTGGCTTCCCGCCAACTTCTTCCCTCCTCCCCGGTCTCTGGTGGCTACAACTTCTCTTTCCTCGCCTCTGCTTTTCCCCCACTACTTTTTGATGGCTCGGCTCCCAGAGCGCATCCCACCTTTCCGGCAACATCCCAGCATCCTCCCTCACCCGGCCATGTTTTCTCCCAAACTATGTTCTTCGGATATACTGCTATGCAGGACTAGAGGGAGCGCTGATCATCCCTGTATTTTCACACAGCATTAGTTTCTGAAGATACTCTGACTCTCTTCAATGTCTGTAATTCTATTATAGAAGTGTGTTGTGTATGTTCATCCAAGGATCCCATGAAAAAGATGTGTATTTTATTACATATACAATGTGCCAATTTTAAAAAATGCATCCATTAGTTACAAAATTGAGAAAGGTACTGTCACAAGCAAGGTCTGTATGTGCATTTTCAGCTCTAAATATGTGACCAAATACTATTTGTGGCAAGTAGAAAACTCTAATAGTATTGTTCCCTGATTATCAATATACTTTCAAAGCAATATATCAGAGTCACTATGAATCTATATATTTATTTAATTTATCCCATTGTCAACAATCAGTAGAACAGATGGTGCGCAATCACCTTTTAAGGAACTCACACAGAGGTCACCAAAAACACTTTCAACAATTACAGCCACTACTTACAGAGCCATAACGTTTGTAAGAGGAGCCTGAAGAATCTTATGTCAGTGCCAGCCAGGAATGTGAAGCAATGGCGTGAATACTCTCCATGTAACGAGGCCGTAAGCAGCTGACAAATTATATGGTCCCTATGTGAGGACCATGTAACTTTTGGAATGGCCCATAGAGTTAATACACTGATAGAGACATCCAAAACTCATGATGATAATGAGCTATTTTCTTACTATGCCTGATAGGCACAGTATTTACTTGCCAAAAGTAAAACTGGATGCATCCACATAGCAAAAGGTGTTCAGCAAGTAGCTAAACCATAGCAAAATGTATTTAGCAAGTGTACAGAGGAAGGCACTGGCAAACCACCTCTGTTAGTCTCTTGCCTTGAAAACACCATAAGGGGGTCGCCATAAGTCGGCTGCGACTTGACGGCAATTTACACACACACACACGCACTATAAGCTTAACCATGGATTTCCTCATGGTATCCTCTGAAAATGCCTCAAAATACTTCTTAACCAAACTGTGTTAGCTGCTTAATATTAGCATCAGAGACAGTCTAAGTAAAGCAGTGTTCCACAATAAACAAATAAGCTTCCTGTTTCAAAATACAAACAATAAAAATGACAAATTTCTAACGTGGCACAAGCCCTCCATCCGATATGTGAATCTATGTAATTGGCAAAAACAAAAATAAACTCTCTTTCTCCAACCCCCAAGAGAATTCTCTTCCTTTGCCACAGCCCTATATATAAACATTTTAAATAAAAATTTTAAAATATTACGTGTGATGCACTCTGAGCCTTAAGAGTTATCAATCTGAATGCTTGATTTACTAATGCCGTAACACAAACCAGTGAGATTACTCTGAAGGACTTCAGCCCAACATGTTAATTAGCTCTGAGCACCACTGAAGGCTATTCAGAAATATCAAAATCAAATTAAAACTATAAATTATCAGACTTTTTTTGACAATATTAAGCCATCTAATTAATGCAAGCATTTTCCTGTATGGCCTAGAGACTACTGCGACCGAAATCAATTAATATTTTCCCTGTAAACCAAAGGATGGAATGTCTACCTTTCAGGCCTGCAAGCGGCTACATGGTGTTTTATTCCTTTCGACAAAAGTTTTTTGAGAATGCAACGTAACAGTGAAAAAGCTGGTTCTGTCATGACAAATAAGTAAGTCTGTGACTGACACATCACAATGGATACCTGTGCTCAGTATGGAAAGCAGTTAAGCCCTTAATGGCCCTTGCATTGTACACATAGGCTCTCATGCAAATACGCTATAAAAAGAAGTTATTAAAATACATCTATGTATTTTTGTATTTTGTGACACAAGCCTTGAATTTTTTTAAACTGCTGACCAAGACAGAAAGAGTTACCATATTTACTCAGAAGGAAGATGATTCCAAATGTCAGATGACTCCCTTAAAAATGTTATATTCTAAAACATTTTTACTATTGGACATAACTGTAATTTGTATGCAAATGTAAGACAACCCCCTTTTTTATGCTATACCTGTAAAAAAAAAAAACACCTAGTCTTGCATTTGAGTGAATACTGTACCCTGAGCCAAAAGGCTGTACCAAATCAGGTGCTCAGCCTGGTAGAAATTTTTCATTTGCACTTAAATTATATTTCCAGTAATGTGTCCTACCAAGAAGTTAAGCACATGAACAAGTTACCAAAAGAAATCGCGGGGGGGGGGGGGTTGCCTTCAAATAACACTATATAGTACTGCATTTTCCTTTATTCTCATCGGATGAAGATATTTAAAATGGAAAAGGGGTTTTATATTAAATTGTAAATATACCAGAGTTCTGAATGAATGGACTCATTCATGCTTTTGATGCAAGCGCTGTGTCAGAACTGGGCTCCGCTTCCTTTTTTGTACGCAAGACTTCAGCAGGCAAGTGAAGCAGAGCGATAACATTTCAACAAAGCTAAAAATCCTGATGTTTATTCCTTGAGTGCAGCAAGATATAAGCATGCCGGATAGAAAATAACCTCGTCCCGTATGAACACTCTTAAACAATTACCCCCTTTTCCAGAAGTACTTGCATATTTGGGATATGTTAATTGTGAGTATCCTCATACGAGATATATAACCATTCGATCTACACAGGTTATGCATGAAGACGGTATTATCTTTCTAATCTTTTACAACAAGAGTCACGTGTGAACAACTCAGGGCCACTTTGCATCTTACAAAATTCTGACACAGCATACGACCCATGGACAGACTGTTGTGTAGTGGCCTCATAAGGAGAATTTTGGCCGTGGTCAATGGCAGTTTCGCAGCAAAATTTCCATGCAGGTAGGTGATCACATTCCTGTGCAGGAATTGCATGCTATTTTCTGTATGGGAAACCCTTCTGTTTAGAAATGTTATAATTTCTTTTCTTAACTGTAAAACCATGTCAACAGATGGAGACAGACATTAATTCAAAACAGCATTGAAGGTGGGGTGACAAAGATGTCACTAGCCTGGCCCTATATAGTAATTGCTTTTGTCATAATGGCCTGTCTGATCAAACAGGTTTTACTGGTTTCTGAAGCTCTTCGAAACCATGCACAACTTGTGCATAAACATAATCGTGGGGTGAGTGTGCACACCAATGTCTCTTGCATACTACCTTCAACACACTCTCTCAAACAGCAACAATAACAAAACGATATCCATCTTCAGGCTCGACGGGAATTTTCCATCCTTGGTATGTTTTGCACAAAAACTGGACAGGCAAGGTCTGAGAAAAAAGGCTCAATGTGACACCAGTTTTCACAGAGCAATACGGCTTCTTCCCCTGCATGGACACCACTTGCACACCCAATAGCAGTCCACATCCATCACATAGATGATAACAGGAATCATTTGAGCTGCATGCAAGTGTGGGGTGGCTTGTGGGGGCTATAGGCAAGTCCACCTAAGCCTTTTGAAAAAAGAGAATCTGTCATACCCTAAGGGACAAATTACATGTGAATACAAGTAACAATGGCTATTTGTTGTTGTTACGAAAAGGGGCACTGGGATAGGAGATACATCCATAAAACTTTCCCTGCCCACGGTTTTCCTGTTGTCCATGTCACTCCTAGGGTGCTCTTTTTCCTGTGAGTCTCCTAATGCATTAAACACATATTTCAAGCCCCGTGGAAGCAAATAATAAAGGGGCCAATTGAAGCAGAGAAACTGCAGGGAGGAAAAGAGTGAAGCATCCCCTCATCCTGCTACTTCTCCCGCGCACCTAATGTGTACTTCGATTATCTGATTCAAATTACATAAACGGCCAGTTCAGCCTGGCACTCTGATCCTTAACATACTATCAGCCTGATCTTATATGCATATAAAAGCACTTTATCTAGTGGGACTTATTCCCAAGTAATGCTGCACACTTTTGCATCTTTACCAAAACTTCCTTCTCAAAAAGTTCAAGATCAGAACCATAATCAGACAGCTACCAAACTTCCCATGCAATCTTAAAATAGAGTAATATCCTTCTAAACCCACTGACTTCATCGAACATAGAAACGTGAAACCTCACTTAGGGTAGTACTGCCAGTCTTGAATTAAAAACAACACTACCTATAAGTGGTAAGTATAATGTAAATAAAACAGCTTAAATGTATCCTAAAACAGACACATTTCAACTTTGACTGTTCACTGTGTATTCATACACGGAAATGTCACAGCAACAAGACAGCATGGACCACCAGTGGGGCTTTACAGTATTACCTTCCTAGTTTGCCTTATAGTGTGTGGGAATACAATTGATGGCTGGGTCATTAAAAAAGGGGGGGCAGGTCTGTCTATCCCTGCTAGGATGATTTAACTTTCTCTGTTAAATATCTAACCTCTTGGGATTTTAGTTGTGTTTGTGTGTGCGTGTGTTGCGTTCATGGTTGCACTCTACATGAATTCTTTTCCAGAGTTGGTTATCGAAAAATCACCTAGTTTCCTGTTCTTGCCCAAGAGTAAGTGAACTCAGTATTCAAAATAAAGGACTGAATTAGCATTACATAAAGCCACAGCTACGGAGAGAGGGAGCGCCAGCGAAGTCCCTATTCCGGTACTGAATAGGTTCTAAGGTCGATTGTGTGCAGATAATCCTATCAAACAAAGGACAGGGATCAGCCTGTCACTCAGCAACCACAGACTGAACAAGGGGATCATTTTGACTCTCTGTCTGCTGCTGGGAATGGATTCTGTTACTCCGGTTTCTTTTTTGACACATGCCTTGGCGGGGTTGATCTGGCAATGGCTAGCAAAAGAACTAAAGCAACCCCATCATGACCTAGGCGTACCTAAAGAGACAAACTGTTCATATCTTAAACTCCGGCTCCATCCTTGGCACTGCTCAGCAGCTGACGCAGACAGCAGCTGATGCGGGGGGGGGGGGGTTCACAGCAAAGCAACGAAGAGAGGGAGCCGCCATCAGTGCTTTTTAGGAAGCACCCCAGACTCTGATCCTTCCCCACCGCCGCCACCTGCCCTTCTACATCACTACCGCCATTTAATCTTTAACCGGCCAAGTGTGCCGGGGCCCAGCGTGCCTGATTTGATCACCCTCCTGGGGAGCAGAGAAGGGTCGAGCCTAGAGTTGTAATCCTTGGAAGAATGTACCCTTCTAGGCACGTCCGCACGGAAACTCTCTGGATCCGCCCGGCGTTGTACAGCACAACCGAAAACGCAACAAGTGTCCTGGGGAAGAGACATCCTTTTACACCAACAGCGGAGAAGCAGTCGTTTCCTGCAGTTGCCCGACTCCCCATGGGGGACCAGGCAGCGGGCAACCCTGGGCCGAAGCCTTGAGACCTGCCAAGGCGGGATGGGCCGCTGTATGGAGCCCGCTGTGCGAACACACCCTGGCCGGGGGAGCACAACCAGCTCACTCACGCCCCGGCTCCGCTTCCAGTTTCTGATGGAGGCGAGGACGAGAATTTGGTAATCCAGGTTATGCGTGTTATGCGCATACATAACAATGTGGGTTAATATGTTACGCACGGGCGTGTGGCAACGTGGGGTGACCTTTCCAGGGACTCGCTGTCCTGGCTGAATAACAGCCAGGCGAGGTGGGTCAGTTGGCCTCTCCCTCGCCGGGGAAGAGTTGAAGAGGGCGTCTCTTTTCCCGCCCTTTTTATGCCTTCCAGCCCGCATCGGATGGCGGGACCGGCCGGGGATCGTTACTCGGCACTAATTAACGCGGGTGTCGGGTGTCGGTGGATTAAGTGTACTCCCGCTGTAGGGAGGGGGGGGTCTGGGGGGGCCAGTGCGGACCATAAGGCGGCACTAAAGGGGAAAGAAAGAAAGAAAGAAAGAAAGAAAGAAAGAAAGAAAGAAAGAAAGAAAGAAAGAAAGAAAGAAAGAAAGAAAGAAAGAAAGAAAGAAAGAAAGAAAGAGTGCTTGAGCCTTAGACAGGACTCTGGAGGCGGATCATTGTCCTTTTGCTACAGCGCGGACCATAAGGCAACACTAAAGGGGAAGGAAGGAAGGAAGGAAGGAAAGAAGGAAAGAAGGAAAGAAGGAAAGAAGGAAAGAAAGAAAGAAAGAAAGATTGAGCCTTAGGCAGGACTCTGGAGGTGGATCATCCCAGCGGCGGGCTGGCCAGGGTGCCGGCTGGCCCCATGGCAAGCGGGCCCCTGACCAAACGGGGGCCCCTTCAACATGAGACAATATATTTAAAACGTTAATGACCTTTTGTGCGTGTGTCAAGTCGCAGCTGACTTATGGCCACCCCTGTTGGGGGTTTTCATGGCAAGAGACTAGCAGAGGTGGTTTGCCAGTGCCTTCCTCTGCACAGCAACCCTGTTATTCCTTGGTGGTCTCCCATCCAAATACTAACCAGGGCTGACCCTGCTTCGCTTCCGAGATCTGACCAGATCAGGCTCGCCTGGGCCGGATCGGAAGAAGCGAGCTGTGGCTCCCGAAAGCTCACACCCTGCCGGAAAATATTTGTGGTTGTCTTGGAGGCGCTACCGGGCTCTTGCCCTTTTCTACTCCTGGAGGCAGACTTAACACGGCCCCGCACCGGGGTCGCCTTAGAGGGGGGGGCACCCCCAGCCCTCAGGCGACCCCCCGCCCCCAGCCCCGCGCCCGGCGCTCACCTTCCAGCCGGCCGAGCTGTTGCTGTCGCCCTTATCCTTGAAGTAGGGCACGCAGCGCACCATCCACTCGTAGATCTGGGCGAGGGTGAGCCTCTTGTCCGGGGCGCTCTCGATGGCGCGGGTGATCAGGTCGGCGTAGGACAGGTTCCCCCACGCGTTGCGCCGCGACGAGCACTTCCTGGGCGCCGCCGCCGACGGCCCCTCGCCGGGCAGCGGGGCCGGCAGGCGGGCCGCGCCGTCGGGGGCCGGGGGCTCGCGGGGGGCGGCGGCGGGGGGCCCGGCCGAGGCGGGCGGCGGCCGCTCGTCGTCGTCGTCGTCCTCCTCCTCGGGGATCCCGGAGGCGGCGTCGGCGTCGGCGGGCTTGGCCGGGCTGGCCTGCAGCTCGGGCCGCTGCAGGGGCCACGTGCAGGAGCGGGGGCGGCTCTGGGGCTCGAACTCGGGGTCCAGCTCCACGTCCAGGGGGGAGGGGGGGGACGCCTCGGCCATCGCGGCCTTTCCCCCCCCCCCCGCGGGGCGGGTGCTGGAGGGGTGGGCGCCGGAGGAGCCCTCCTCCTCCTCCCCCTCGGGGCGGCGATCAGCGAGGCTGGCCGCCCTCCATTAAAGGTCCGGCCGCTCCCTCCCCGCCCCGCTCCTCCGCCGCCGCCCGGGATCCACCCGGGGATCGATCCGCCCGCCTCCCGGCACCGAGGGGCGCTCCTCCGAGTCCCGACGTGCGCGCTGGTTTCTCCTTCGCCCCGTGCGGGAGGAGCGCTCCCGCGGCCTGGGCGCGGGACGGACCCCCGATCCAAAGAGACCCCCGATCCCGATCCCCCCCCCTCGCTGCTTGCTTTCGCCTCCGCTCCCCGACGACGCCGCGTCCTCCCCGCCTTCAAAGCGCCTTTTCCTCGGAAACGTTTCCGATCCTTATCGCCCTCCGACCCTCGGTCTGCGCTGCTCCAGATCAATGGATCGCGGGGCTCCGAAGGCGCGAAAGGGACGCCTCCAAATGCATCCGACCGCGTTGGCCCCGCTTGGGCATGGCGCCCCCGCCCCGGAAAGGACGGGGTTAAAACCCAGAAAAGCAGGGAAAGCGGATCTTTCCAACGAGGGGAGTCAGCTGGGAGTCGGAGTCTTTCTTTTTAATCCTTGCGCGCAGGAGGAGGAGGAGGAGGAGGAAGGGGGTGGCAGCCGAGGGGCCCAAGCCGGCCAAAGCGCCGCTCTTCCCACAGGTCCAAGTCCCCCGCGGGGCTGCCGAGAAGACGGGTTCGGTCCCAGCGCCGACGCCACGTTCATCACCCCCTCGCCGCCGCCGCTGCTGCTGCCATCTTGACAGGTCCCGTCTCTCTCTCGCCACCCCCCCCTTCACTCCAGCCTTGCAAATCAATAAAGGTAGCAGCGCCTCGGCGGAAAGGGCAGAGGCGCGAGGTCCGCGCCGGCGGAAGGAAGGAGGGAGGGAGGCGGCCCCGGTCGAAGGAATCCGGACGGGGACGTCCGAAGAGGGATCACACACACCCCCCCAAAAAAAACACACACAACCCAACGCGCAAAGGCAACCCGGGCCGAAATGCACGGGAGGGAGGGGGGCGGCCGCGCTGCCGCTGCGCGCCTCCCGGGGCTGAGTCTCGTTTCACTTTGGGCAGCAGGAGCAGCAAAGGGCGGGGGGGGCCGGGGGCCGCGCGGCCGCCCCTTCTGCAAAGCCGAGGCAGGAGGCGGAGGAGCCGCCCGCCAGAGGAGACGCCGCCGTCGTGGCCGCCCGCCCGCCGGAGCAGCGCGCCAGCCTGCGCTCCGCTCCCCACATCCCTCCTCCTCCTCCAAGTTGCAGGCGCGCGCAGGGAGCCTCAACCTAACCCCGCGGCAGCCGGGGGGCCGCCCACAAAGGGGGCAGGGCCGAGGCGGCCGGCGGGGGGGGGGTGGGTAGGTGGGGGCGGCTTGCTCGCTGCCCGGCCTCCAGGCAGCCGGGTGGCGGGGCGGCGCGCCCCTCCCTCCCTCCCTCCCCCCCCCCGGCCGGGAGCCCCTTCGGGAGGTTTGCACGGCCCCGGGGAGAAGCGTCGCTGGGGCGCGCGGGGCCCTGAGGAACAGGATCGCTCCTCTTGCGCGGCCCGCTCTTTCGCCAACGGCGCCGGTCCTCATCCACGACCCCCCCCCCCAAAAAACAACACAGCAGGCATGAGCGCTGCGCCTTTATGAATGGATGCAAATCCCGGAGGTTGCTGAGCAGGCTGCTATTGTTGTACAGATAAAGAGAGAGGGAATGGTGGTCGATTCCCAGTGGGTTCGTCTGTCTGCAAAGGGCCAGAGTCCAGGAGCACCTTCAAGACTCGTGGCGGTATAGGATAAGAACTGTATAAATACGTACCGGTGTATTTGACATTAAAGGGTTTGGATGGAATGATCTGCTTGTTCTATGAGAAGGGGACATTGAGCAGTCTTGTTGGAGCAGATGGACAGCTCATGATCGAATAGGATTTTCCCTTTGGGCGTTTGTATTATCGCATGTTGAAATGCTGCTGTTATGCCAATAAAGGGGTGTGTGTGGAGGGATGTGGAAATGATCTCTGTGTTATGTGACCGTGCGCAGTCACCGCAGCTATTAAAGATTGAGCCGCACGGATCTTTCCCCCTCTCTTTCATTTCATCTTGCCTTTGCCCCCTGAATCAGCAGTACATTCCCTTTTGCCCTCTGTAAAATGGACTTTGGAATACAGAGGGGAAAGGCATTGGGTGCTTTTTGTGTTTTGGGGAGAAATAGTGGCACGCATGCTGACGGTTTTTTCCTGCCCTAGAACATTGGGGCAATCTTTACAATTCTCTGTTGTTTTACTACAAAGCATGTAGGTGGGTGACCAAAACAATGCCTTTTTATTACAAAGTGCTGCTGGAAGGGTTTTTTTTTTTTGGGAGGGTGGGGGTTGTTTTAATGATGTAACTGGGACAAATCCTCTCTCTGTGGGAGCCATAACAGCTGAGGAAACCAAAACGATGAGGTCCAATTTAACTTGGAAATGACTTTTGGATGTTAACACTGAGGAAGCAGCTTTAGACATGTTCAGACCTGTCTTTCCAGCTTCCAGTTTCACAGAAGTCCTTAAAAAAAAACAAAAAACTATGGAGTTAGAAGAATAGTTATTTCCTGCTCAGTAACTGATCCAAAGAATCCAAAGAACTGATCATTAGCATAAACATAGCTATGTAGATACACAGCAAGTCATCACTGATTTACTGGTATAAATACGTGTGTGTATTAAGTGCCATCAAGTAGCTTCCTATACATGGCGACCCTATGAATCCGTTCTCCACAATATCCCATCATTAACAGCCTTGCTCAAGTCTTGCAAACAGAGGCTTCATCTCATTTTGGGTCTTCCTCTTTTCCTACTGCCTTCAACTTTCCCTAGCATTCATGTTTTTTCCCAAGTGACTCTTGTACTTTGGTCACATGAGAAGACGATAGCCTCAGTTAAGTCATTTTAGCTTCTAGGGACAGTTCAGGCTTGATTTGTCTTTATGGCAGCCCACGGCATCCCTAATACTGTCCTCCAACACCACATTTCAAAGGAATCCACTTTCTTCCTGTCAGCCTTTTTCATTGTCTACTGTCCAACCCATACACAGTAATGGGGAATACTATGGCATGAATTATCTTGGTTGCCAGTGACACATCCTTACACTTAAGAATCTTTTCTAGCTCCTTCATGGCTGCCCTTCCCAATCTTAACAGTAATCAGATTATCACACAAGCAAAATCTACCTCTAGGCCCCATGTTTTTGTTACCAACATTTCCTCTCTAACACAGACATTAATACATTTCTTAGATGGTTCTTATATGTATCACCCCCCACGATGAAAGATCTGCATTGACTGCTCAGTGCAATTCAAAGTGCTGCTGCTTACCTATACAGCCCTAATACAGCAACCCTAAACAGGTCTACACAAGGCTCTACTCATGTATATTCAATGGGGCTTACTCCTAGGAAATTGTTCTTAGGGGTTGGGGAACTAGAAGGACTGTCTTCCCATATTGTCTAGCCCACCAGTTGAGATCTCGCAAGGCCTGCTGTCTGTGACCCCATCTGCAGAGGCAAGGTGGATGGCAGCCAGAGACAGACAGAGCTTTTTCAATGGTGGTGGCCTGACCTTAAGGCTCACCTTACTATCTTTTAGGCACCAGGCCAAAACATTAATCTTTAGCCAGGTTTTAACTTAGGGGATCCATCTTTTATAGCAGCCTTCTGTTCAGCTTCTAGCCTGCAGACTGTTTGGTCAACATCACTTTAGTGTGTTCTGTTGTGAATGCTTTTTATACTCTGGCTTACTTTTGTAGGCAAAACTGATATTGATTTTGTTTTATTTATTCTTATTGGTATTACTTGTTTTTACTGCTTTTATTGTGAGATACCTGGTCTGGAGAGGTGGCATACAAATATTTGTAATTAATTAATTGTTAATATTTCTTCTTTAGTGCTTCAGTTGTGGTCTGTAGAAGTCTCAAAAGGTTTTTTATATTCAGAAACTGTATTTTCTTCCTTTTCTCCTAGGGTGCAATGGCTTTGCATTCCCATGAAATATTCTTTGTAGACTCATGGATAGGTTTTGCTCAGGTTTGGGATCTCACAGAATTTGGGGCTGAGAAGGACTTCCCAAGTCATCCTGGCTAGTCGCTTTGGGCTGGGTTCTCGCCTTCTTTTTCTCTGTAGGATGTGGCATCTGGAACTGTTTGTTTTTGCTAGCACCTGAGGCTGGTGCATCTAGTCTTCTTGTGGCATGCTGCGATCTGAACTGCTCTCTGGGTGAGCAAAGTCCTGGTTTGCACTGGAGGGATAAGAGTTGATAGCCTTTTGGCCTCTTGCAGCTATATGACTTTCTGACTGGCTGTAGTTGGTAGATAGTTGGCTACAATACTTTCCACCTTATCAGTATTTGTCTCTTTCAGCAGGGCCCTGCTGGTTATCTTTGAAACTAATCTGTCCCATACCAGACATGAAATATCAAGTGTATTTATGCTTAGGACAAGTCAGCACTTTCAGTGACCCACCAAACTAATACCAGGTATTCTGTTAGACAGCACTAATGGTGAAGGGTCCTCCCCCTCCAAAAAAACCCCATCAGGATGACTTAAAAGTTGCCAAGTAGCTATCTTAGTTGAGTTCAATTGCTGCATTTGTATTTAGCTCCCATACATTGCAAGTTTTTTTAGGCAAGCAAAGCAGACATTTGTAATGGAATTCTACATCACTTCTCTGCTACTTATGCTGGTGGTGGGAAGTGCCATCAAGTCACAGCTGACTTATGGTGACCCCACAGGGTTTTAAGAGATAAACAGAGGTGGTTTACCATGGCCTGCCTCTGCGTAGCAACTGTCCTTGGTGGTCTCCCATCCAAGTACTAACCAGGACGGATGCTGATTAGCTTCTGAGATCTCGCAAGGTCGGGCTATCTGGGCCATCCAGCATTAAATAATGCTATCATTATTTAAATCAACAATCCATATACAGGTTCAAACTTGATAAATGAAAAATGTCAGACCTACCATACCATTTTGTATGCATATGAACTGCCCGTTCTTTAATGATATAAGAATTTGAGAAGGCTTGGTAGAACCAACATTGCTTTCAATTCCTTGAAAGGATTCTCCAGGTCTAGATTTATATCACTATCACACACACACACACACTTATTTAACTGTCATGATTGCCCCCCCCCCAAAAAAAAAGAATTCAGTAAGACTGTTTTTATATTCCTGGGCATTGTAGTTTGGTGATGGAGCTAAGAATTCTTCATTAGAGTTCCCTAGCCCACATTATGCCCTGACCTGGATGGCCCAGGCTAGCCTGATCTCGTCAGATCTCAGAAGTGAAGCAGGGTCAGCCCTGGTTAGTATTTGGATGGGAGACCACCAAGGAATACCAGGGCTGCTATGCAGAGGAATGCACTGGCAAGCCACCTCTGTTAGTCTCTTGCCATGAAAACCCCAAAAGGGGTCGCCATAAGTCGGCTGCAACTTGAAGGCACTTCACACACACACACACACACACACACACACACACACACACACACACACACACACACACACACACACCACATTATAAAACCACAGGGTTTCCAAGTTACAGGCAATCACTAGTAAGCTAGTTAAAGTCTGTGGCAGAGATATATTTTAAACATGCAGAAGTCCAAGCAAGGAAAATCCAGTAAGATCTGAAAATCCATTCGTAAAGAAGATCCAGCAGAAAGGACTTCGGATCACTGAACAAAAATTTACACACTAAGAGGGAGGCAAAAGACTGTGACTGAACAAAAAGTGAGTGACATGATAGGTGATGCAGGTACATAAATAATGAGCAGGTTCAAAAAGAGAACTCTGGAAACTTCTATACGCTCTTTAGTACTACAAAAACAATAAGACAGACAATGAATCTGAGAGGCCTGCAGCTATGAAAAGACATCAAAAAAGTTGGAGGAAATCACTTTTAATCATTTTGAATTTAAATACTAATTGTTCCAGAATATGACTAATGATGTTTACTGGAAGGGGAATGGTGCCCTACAAAATCCAGCACTTGTGTTAAAATGTTCTTTGCTGTCTGCTTGTTGCAGATGTCTAGCTGTAGCTGTTTTTGAAAGATGGGTTGTTGACCAGTTCAGAAAGGCTGGTTTTATATTCCCATAAAGGTTGTTGAAAACAAACGTTTACTCCAGTATTGTAGGCCTGGGCATTGTTTGTGGGCCAGAGGACTGCCACCATTTTCCTGATAGGGCTGCAAGACTAGCAGAAATTTAGCAGATAAGAGTGTTCCTGTAATGGGTTTGTAGTGATTGGGAAAGCCTATTGAATTCTTGCCAGTCAGGAAGCTGTTAAGCTTACTCTGTTAGAATTAACAATGTGGCAACCTAGGCCCAGAGGCCTCTCCAAGGATGGGCTTGGTCTTTGAGATCCATTGTGGTTTACAGTGTATGCAATTCTGCAGTCTTGCTGAAATTTCTTCTCCTCAAGTTTATCTGATCATTGTGACAAACTGTTTGATTCAGTAGCTTTAATCCATTTATCACACTGAACTACTTTAGAAAGGTAATAGTGCATAGCTCTGCAATATAACACTTGCAAATGAATATTCCATGAGAAGAGTTGGTTTTTATACCTGCTTTTCTCTACTGTAAGGTGTCTCAAAGCAGCTTACAATCGCCTCCCCTCCCCCACAACAGGCACCTTGTTGGGTAGGTGAGGCTGAGAGAGTTCTGAGAGATCTGTGACTAGCCCAAGGTCACCCAGCAGGCTGCACGTGGAGGAGTGGAGAAACAAACCTGGTTCTCCAGATTAAAGTCTGCCGCTCACGTGGAAGAGCGGGGAATCAAACCCGGTTCTCCAGATTGCAGTCCTCTACACCACGCTGAGAATGGCCCTTTTCTCCAATAGTCTAACATAAGAAAATCAAATTCATTCGGTGCTTATACACATATTCATGACTGCTACTGGAAACTCATCCTTCCCAGTCCAAAGATTGTTAAAGTGTGTAAAAGGGGAACTTTCATACCCTTCCATTCTGTCATGCATAGGGGCACATCCCATTTTCAGTTCCATTTCTGTCTGTCATTAAAAATCTTCACTCACCCCGTCTAATGTTTGCTGGTGAAAGAAACTGCAACTCCCCCGTCACACGTGCAGTCTGGTGTATGTAGGAGTAGCAGCTGCTTTAAGGAGGGAATATTTTTAGTTGTGGATTTTGATTACTAATGGTAAATTGGCCTTTTCTAGTAATCAGAAGGCCCGAGTAGAACGTTTAGCTTTCTGTCTCTTATATCAACCGTTTTTAGGATGTCAGTGAAGTTTTACTGGTTTGAATTTATTTGGGCAGTTTGAACTTTAAAAAAGTTATTGCGTAAGAGCTTAACTAAGGGTGCAGACTTACAGATAAAATAAATATTCCATGTATTATTGTAGCTGCTGCCAAACTGAGGGCAAGGATACATTATAAAGTAACTCCTAAAAGTAACTTAAGGACTAAAGAGGCGGAGAATGAGGAAATACACACTTGCTCTTGCCTTACTAGTGACACCCCTGTACGACCTTGCTTAAGTCATACAACCGGTTTTGCCAGTTTGTCCATATGTAAATATGGATAATAACACTTGATGAACACCTAATTATAATATGATTATTAGTCATTAGCCCTCTCTGTAGTCAAACCATTGTATTTGAAAGAGCTTTGGCTAGGCACTGTGAAAGGTCACCCAAGCATTTGAAAGGCGTCCACAAAAGGACTTGTGTGCAATGGGCAACCAATAAATAATTGCACCGTGGGATGGTAACAAAGCAGATGGATAAAGTCTTCGTGAATAGTACTGCCAAAAGCTTACAAGAACTACACTAGAGAAACTACAGTGGCTAGAACAACATTTGGAAAGGCAGCCCACTTCTGTGCCTCCTGTTAGATTAGCCCTTAACTATCCCCCCCCACGCAGTTTCTGAACGAGGAGACACAACCTGCTTCCTTTCCCTGATCATATCCGCCTGTGTTGCTTATGAGACCTTGTGAAACACTTTGCCCTTCGGTGGAACCCCCTCTCCACAAGAGAAGTGTTTCAGATGCAAGCCTTCCTTAGCAAAAGCGCTCCTTTTCTGAGCACCCAAAATGCGTAACCTGTCTCACAGGGCGCTTTCGCACATGCTGAATAATACACTTTCGATCCACTTTCAATGCACTTTTAACGATCATTTGCAAGTGGATGTTGCCACTTCACACAGTGCAATCCAGCTTCAAAGTGCATTGGAAGTGAATTGAAAAGGCACCGTTCGGGGCGCTTTCGCACATGCTGAATAATGCACTTTCGATCCACTTTTCAATGCACTTTAACGCTCATTTGCAAGTGGATGTTGCCGCTTCACACAGTGCAATCCAGCTTCAAAGTGCATTGGAAGTGAATTGAAAAGGCACCGTTCGGGGCGCTTTCGCACATGCTGAATAATGCACTTTCGATCCCCTTTCAATGCACTTTAACGCTCATTTGCAAGTGGATGTTGCCATTCCACACAGCGCAACCCAGCTTCAAAGTGCATTGGAAGTGAATTGAAAAGGCATCGTTCGGGGCGCTTTCGCACATGCTGAATAATGCACTTTCGATCCCCTTTCAATGCACTTTAACGCTCATTTGCAAGTGGATGTTGCCATTCCACACAGCGCAACCCAGCTTCAAAGTGCATTGGAAGTGAATTGAAAAGGCATCGTTCGGGGCGCTTTCGCACATGCTGAATAATGCACTTTCGATCCCCTTTCAATGCACTTTAACGATCATTTGCAAGTGGATGTCGCCATTCCACATAGTACAATCCAGCCTCAAAGTGCACTGGAAGTGAATTGAAAAGGCATCGGTTCTTGTCGCGGTCACACAGCCCGGATAACTTACAAGAACCAATAAAAAATATTCATTAAAAAAAAAAAAAAAAGAACCAATGAGCTCTGACCGTGAAAGCCTTGGACAAAATTTTGAAAACGCATCGTTCGGCACGTGTGAAAGCGCCCACAGTGTCTTCTTCAAGCGCGCCCCTCTTCAGCGCCGCGTGCTCACAACAGGAGCCGGACGGCTTTGCACAGGACACCCAAACACTCCCGACGCGCCACCAGCTGCAACGTACTCCAGCCCTCGCTCGCGCTGCAGCGTTCCCCCCGCCGCCTCCCAGAAGCCCCGCCTCCCAGAAGCCCCGCCCCGTCTCCCCCCCCCGTCCCCTCCCTCCCGTTCGCCGCAGGCCGCTCCCGTCCGCTCCGCCCCCGACCGCCAAGCTAGGCTGCCGCGCGCGCGAAGGGGATGATGTCATCCTCCGAAGAAGCGCGTGACCGCAGGGGCCCGCCCTCTTTTCGCATTGCTCGGGAGGCGCCGTCCGTCCGGGCCGCGGAGGCGGCGATTGGCTGAGCCGCCCGCCCCTCCTCCGCCCCTGCAAAACAATAAACAAACTAGTAAAAATGCAGCCCAGGGCCCCAGGTGGGGAAAGCGCGGGGCGAGCGCGCGACCCCGTGGCGCGTCCCGACGCCCGGCTGCAGTACCCAGCCCCCCTGCAGCGGAGCAGCTCTTCCCCCCGTGCTTCGGGGCCCGGTCCGGCCTCTGGGCTCGTCCCCTTGTTGCCAGCTAGCTTCAGTCCCGGGCGGGCAAGGAGGGAGGGAGCCCTGAGCATCCCTGGCTGCCTTCGACTAAGGCGAGGGCGTTTGGCGCAAGGCTGGCACCGGAATGGTGGTGGCTCCAAAGTTGTTTGGGCCGTGGAAGAGGCTAGAGGGTTGCTGCCTGTGGGTCCAACGCGGCCCGTCTCGAAGGGCAAGCGCATGCGTGCAGATAAACACCATGGGAGTCATGCATGAGGCAGGGCAGAGAAGGAGACAAGGAGACTGCGCGCAGCACAACGAACGGAGCAATAGTCATACAGGGCGCGAGGCAGTATGCATGCTCTCTATATATGAGGAAACCAATGCGCAACACCTGTGCTATAACTGATATGCAATTTATTTTAGATTGGTAGCGGCTTTTTTTTTTTGCATTCAGTCTGAAAATGCCTTACAATAAAACGATCACGAGCCACAATAAAATCAGACTGAAAATATTGGTGACAATAATTTATGCTCTTATTTCCTCACGTATTTAGCGTGCGTGCATGTACGCGCGTGCTGTGTGTTGCCTCACCCTTCACCCCGCCCCCTTCTCATTGGAGTCTGGAGTAACAGAATTATCACTATATTTACTTATTCTCTCTCGTTTGTGTACACACTGAACTATTAAACAGAATCCTGTTCGGTGTGAAAGGTGAACAGGAGGAGATTAACATAACTGGTGTATTACTGCCCATGGCCTGATACATTATTATTTACATGTTTTCCATAAAAGATTGACGGCCTGGTTGATCTAAGGCCTGTAATTTTTCAAAGGCCTGAGGTAACAACAAGCTATAAAACGTATATTTGACACCGTAGGAACATCTACATTTCATTTCTCATTTTGCAATCTTTATAGACTTCTCTGTGTGCCCACACCTGCTGTCCTTGGAAATGCCTCTGTTTATTCTGGAGATGTTCTAGCACTTGTAGAAATATGTGTATATGTGGACAAAAGAAATTCCAGCAAATACAGCAGAGATAAGCTAGCTCAGGTATAAACACTGTTTATTTAAGGTCACTATATAACCATAGCTTGTTGGTTGGTACCTTCTCTACGAATGTTTTGCTCAGAAGCATGCATGCTCATGTGCCTAGATGTGTTGGCTTTCTTTCCTCATGCATTAAACAACATGTTTGAAGTTTTCCTTCATTATTTGTGTCACCTGTGCATGTTGTGTGATACCAGGGAAGTGGGGGCATGGAATGGAATATACTTATAGCCAGTGTATGTTTTGTAAAGTAAGCTCAAAGTAGCCTCACCTAGGACAGCACATGCAGCCCAGTCCTTTAAAAGTTCAATGGAAAAGGCTATCAAGTCAGTGTTCATAGGATCTTAGGGTCTCCCACAAAGAAGCAAAAATATCCTTTCCATCAGACATGCTTATTTTTTCTTTCATATGCACATGCATATCATCCAGAACACAGCCATATTTCTGGTAATGGCAACTATGGCTCTGTGTGCGCAGATGGCATTTTATTTAATAATGAAGATAATAATTACTGTCTTTCCAGAAGCTCGCTAAATCCAGCAACAATGTCGCACAAGTTTTCTAGACCTCTTGATCTCACTTTTGTTGCATCTTTGCCACGGTCGAGAAATAATGCAGTTAAAGCTGACAGTTGTCAGTGGCATAACATTAGAAAAGCAGAAGGGAAAGATCTGTTGTGGGAGAAGATGCTGTCGCTTAAATAGCTTCTTGCTGAGGAGCACTGCAAAGATGTGCTATTTTAAAATAGATTTTCCTTCTCTGCAAATTGAGTGAGAAAGCGGGGGTAGGGGCCCAGTTCAGGGCTGACATATGTTCAATTTCAAGAGGCTTAAGGAAAAACATACCCATTGCAATATATCCAGAAGCTCTGGGTCCCATGTCTTAGCCGTAATAGTGATGCCAGTGGTGTCTGATATGAAGGAGGAAGAAATTAACCAGGAACCCTTCCTGACTAAAGGTAACACTTGACTGTCAAAGCTGTTGATTCCCTTGATCTCTTAGCTGGGGAGAACTGAAGTGCATCCCTGTGTTACCAAATCTATGTCAAGCTCTTTAAATGGAAAATTAGACACATAGCTTAAAAACAGTGGTGTACTGCTTTAAAAAATGAAGACCATATGGTGTCATTTATTACTTTGTAGAGTGTATTAAATCTTTCTGGTGTAATTTTATGTACCCACTAATGCAGAAAGTCTTCTGGAGCAGGAGAGAAGTGCTACATTGTGTGATTTAACATGGCAGGGTCACAAAATCTGTATCCGATTACTGCTTGCATCAGGCTGATGTAAAGTAAACCATGTCCCTAAACCGGCCAGGCAACAGAAAGAAAGACCAATTAATCCAGAGAGTTTTTTTTGAGACTGTGATGTGCAAATAAAAAGAAGTCTACATTTATAAACCAACTGTTCATATGGCCTATAAGACAGCACTGAAAAGTATCCTTTTAAAATAAGTGGAAACTGATTCACAAAGGCGTTTGTTGGTTTGAGCAGTGGGTTTGGTCTGGGGCGGGGGGTCCTGTCTGTAAATAGTGATACCCATGCATGTACTTGCTCAAATATATAAAGCTGCTTCACTCGTAACCCACATGGACGCAAAGCATACCTACATGTCTCCTGGTTCACTGCACATATAACCTTTTAACATGAATCAGCATCTAAGTACACAAATTGCTATATAAATAGGCCTTATTCATTGGATCTGTCCACCCATTTTGCAAACACAAATGGCTTATATGAACTCCATCTACAACCTAGCAGCCCAGTGCTGCTTCCATACTTTTTCATAGTACATGCTAGATCAACTTATGTTTTTAATTGTGCAACTCCCCCCAGCGTTGCCAATCTCCAGGTACTAACTGGAGATCTCCTGCTATTACAACTGATCTCCAGCTGTTAGAGATCAGTTCACCTGGAGAAAATGGCCGCTTTGGCAATTGGACTCTATGGCATTGAAGTCCCTCCCATCCCCAAACCCCACCCTCCTCAGGCTCCGCCCCCAAAACCTCCTGCCAGTGTTGAATAGGGACCTGGCAACCCTACCCCCCTCAAGTGTCCAATTTGACTTTTCTGGATGTTGTCTTTTCTTCTCAGGATAGGAACATTTCCCTTCAGTACTTAAACAGTTTCTGTGTTGAGTTTATGTACAAAAGTGTCCTTTCTTGGCTACAGAAGGCTGGATAGGTTGCCTTTCAACAAGTCAGCACTTTGCTGTCTCAGTCGCACAGGTCATGGTGCTCAGGAAAGAAATGTTTCCTCTGCAGGTCCTCTATCCTCAACTGGCAGCTTCTGCTAGGGTAAAGACCACATGTAGGGACTTAGATATTGCATTTGCACACAAGTCTAAAACTAAGAGTGGAATTCATCTGATGTGACAAACAGGAGTGTGTCATAGAATCAGTTTAATTTTTACCATTATTTAAGGCACATTTTCCTTTAAGAAAAACAATGATAGGAAAAACTTTGGACTAAATCTATTAAGTTTACGGCCAGCAATAATTTGCGTGAAAATTGGTATAAAAATTTTTTAGATGGTATATCACACCGATGGATATTAAAAAAATGGTTGAGTCATATGATAGTCAATGTTGGAAATGTAAAGACATAGATGGAACATATTTTCATATGTGGTGGACATGCAAGAAAGTTAAGAAATTTTGGATTCAAATACATCAAGAAATGCAGAAAAATTTAAAAATAAAATTTCCGTTGAATCCAGAGACTATGTTACTAGGAGTGGAACCCAATAATTTGGACAGGAATTTGGGAGAACTATTTGGCCATATGACAACGGCGGCCAGATTGGTACTGGCAACATTTTGGAAACAGGAGGACCTTCCAGATTTAGAAAGTTGGCAACAGAAAATGGATGAATTCGTGGTGATGGCCAGATTAACTAGCTTATTGAGAGAGAAGACAACTGATGATTTTCAACAAAAATGGGAAAGCTACTTAGATTATGCTCAACAAAAGGGATAGATTGATAGATGCAAGACTTGGAATATACAAATTGTTATAATTAGAATAGAAGGAATTTACTATGTAAACTATATTGATAATGCAGAAGACTTTTGAGATATAAGATGAAACAGACTCCCCGAAGGAGTATAAACTGTGCGAATGGATGTGTGATTTTATGTTTGTTTGTTTGTATATACTGAAAATTTAATACAATATTTTTTTAAAAAGAGAAAAGAAGAACAATGATGTTATCTTTTTTCTTTTTACCTTTCTACTAATTTTCATTAGTTCCACCATTTTTATTGTTCTCCATACATATTCTAGAAATGACATATATACATATTTCTAAAGGACCTGTGGAGAAATGGGGTGGGAGATACAGCAGCTGCATAATTTATCTTTGCTTGGGATCCAGGTGGCTTGGAAGCCCAGGTTGTAGCAGTAGCTAGCTGTGCCACAAGGCCCATCAAGTGAGAAGGCTGCATTCCACTACCCTTCCTATCTTTTCATGACCATGCATTTATTATTCATGCTTGAGTAATTTCAAAGCTAGCCTACTGACAGATGTTCAGTATGGGGATTCCCTTCGCTGCTGTCTGGTGGCCTGAGCCATAGGTCACCACAAGCACACGTGCATGAACATCAATGACTTCCATTTACTTCCCAGGAGTAGTGCAGAGTGCTGTTTTTGACTTACAATGCTCTAAATGGTTTGGCCACTAAATATCTCAGAGATCACTTTCACTTACTTGCATCACTGTGATTATGAAGATCAACGTTCTTTATGATACCTCCAGTACAGTAGGAAGGTCCTGACCTAGATGGCTTAGCCTAGCCCAGTCTCATCAGATCGTGGAAGCAAAGCAGCATCAGCCCTAGTTACCACTTGGATGGGAAACCACCAAGGAAGTCCGGTGTTGCTACATATAGGCAGGGAATGACAAACTACCTCTGTTCATTGCTTGCCTCACGAACACTACAGGGTCGGCATAAGTTGGCAGTGACTTAATGGCATTTTCCACCAGTAGCAAGAGCATAGTCAGAGGACTGTGGCTGCTTCAAGTATTATAAGTACCTTTGTCTTGAGGAGGTATGAACCAGTATGACTTCTAAAAGACATACACTTAATTGCTTGTATTGTTTTTAATTACCAGTGTATATTTAAAAAAAATTAAAAGTGATATTAGGACTAACATCATGCAGCTTCTTTCTCTGGATCCATCCTGTTAGTAGCAAGAGCATCCTGTTAGTAGCAAGAGCATAGTCAGAGGACTGTGGCTGCTTCAAGTATTATAAGTACCTTTGTCTTGAGGAGGTATGAACCAGTATGACTTCTAAAAGACATAATTGCTTGAATTGTTTTTAATTACCAGTGTATATTTAAAAAAAATTAAAAGTGGTATTAGGACTAACATCATGCAGCTTCTTTCTCTGGATTTATCCTGTTAAATTCATCCTATTGTTTGTCTGAATCAAATTTTGGCATCTCAAAAAGGAGATCTACCAAAGCAAGAAAAATCCTGTCAACACATGGCCACACCATGAATGTGACTTTCTCTATGTAAGTGATTTCACAATTACAACTTCCCTATTTCCTAAAAGTGATAAGTTGATACAACTAATCAAGTTGTTCATTAATTTCAGATCTGGAAAATGTCATTATATAACGGGTCATATTCCAAAACATACGTCCTTATCAGAAACGTTAAATTTCTGCCTTGAGTTGCTACATTAAGACTGAACAGTAGATGTATGTACTATTCTGCTCTATTTGTACAACTCTAATCTGGGCAATACCTTTTGTAGCTTTCTGACAGAGAAGCTAATTAATGAGTCTACTAAGATAGATTTGTGAAAGCTGAGCAGACCTTGCAGATCCTTAGATCTGAACCTCGTATTTATTTTTATTTATTAAAATATTTATATTGTGCTTTTCCCATAATCCAGGACAGTTCATGGCAGCTTACAAAAGCAAATCTAAAAACACATTACAAATATTTTCACAACCAAAAATCATCTCTCTCTTTACCTGTTCTACAGCCACTCAGCCTCAAAAGCATCAGTTGCACTTGCAAACAGAGTGAGTAGCTTTCCAGTGTCTATGGAACCAAGTCAAGGTGGGTGCCGTCTAGATATCTCCTGGTACATTTTTTGTGGGTGCCATCAAGTCACAGCTGACTTATGGCAACTCTGTAGGGTTTTCAAGGCAAGAGATGTTCAGAGGTAGTTTGACATTGCCTGCCTCTGCATCACGACCCTGGTATTCCTTGGAAGTCTCCCATTCAAATACTTTCCAGGGTTGACCCTACTTAGCTTCTGAGATCTGTCAAGATCAGGCTAGCCTTGTCTATCCAGGTCAAGGCCTTCAGCAGCTTTTGATACCATCTGTCATGGCATTCTTCTGGACAGCCTATTTGGGCTGGGAATAGTGTTGACAGGTCCTACCTCTCCTCTGGCGGGAGACTTTTAAGGCACAGCTTGGGATCGTGCGGCAACGCGTGGATGCGCTGACGCGAGTGCACATCACTTCCGGTTTACGACCGAAAGTCCCGCCTCATGAGAGGCCTTATGCCACTCAAACTCTTACTTTAAGGCCCCTCGCAAGGCGGGTAAACCGGAAGTGACCTGCAGCGGCGTGTACGCGCGTGCACATTTGCAAAGGGGCATTTGCAAAGGGGCAAATTGCTGGTGGTTTGCCCGCTACCACCGGGCACCTGGCAACCCTAGCTGGGAATGAGAGGCACCATTCTGTGAGTAGGACTCAGATGGTTGTGCAGGGGAACTGCTGCTCAGCTCCTATGGGGTCATCTAGGTGAGGTCATCTGGGTTGACACCAATATGCAGATGACACTCAGCTCTAGCTCATGTTTCCAGCTGATCCCAGGGAGGTTGTAATAACCCTGAACTAATGTCTGGAGGCAGCTTACAAGTGGATGTGGGCTTAATGGAAAGCTTGATTCTGACAAGGTGGAAGTGTTACTGATGAGCGGAAGGTCTGACCCAAGATTTAAGGTGTCACGCATTCTGGATGGGGTTGCACTCCCCTTGAATGAACAAGTGTGTAGTCTGGGGGTGCTCTTAGACCCAGGCCTACTGCTGGATAAGCAGGTGGCAGCTGTGGCCAGGAGTTTCTTTTACCAGCTTCAACTGGTTAGCCAGCTGCAGCCTTTCCTGGGCAGACAAGATCTGGCCACTGGGGTGCATGCCTTGGTTACACCTAGCTTAAATTACTGAAATGTGGTCTACGTGGGGTTGCCCTTGATAAATGTTCAGGAACTTCATTTGGTACAGAGTGCAGCAGCCAGCATGTGGACCAGGGTGGGTTGTAGGGACTGTATCACTCCAGTCTCGGTCCATATATACTGGCTCCCAACTTGTTTCCAGGCACAATTCAAGGTGCTGGTGTTGACTTTCAAAGCCCTGTATGGTTTGAGACTAACATACCTGAAGGACCGCCTACTCCCTAACGAATTTGCCCGACTGCTACGGTCACCTTCAGAGGCCTTGCTTTGGGTGCCTCCACCTCCTGAGATCAGGTGGATGGCAGCCTGGGAGAGGGCCTTCTTGCTTAGGGCACCAAATCTCTGGAGCTCTTTCCCCAGGGAGACTCATCTATCCCCTTCTGTTACTGATTTCGACCGTGGGTGAAGACTTTTTGTTTCATTTGGTATTCCCTCAGTGATCCCTCCTTTGTAACCAATGCGTTAATTGCTATTTTAATGTATTGTACGTGTTTTAACTTTATTTTTAATCGTTTTAGTGATGTGTGTGTTGAGGGGGTTGACTTTAATGGTTTTAAAATGTGATTTTATTATGGATGTTTTAAATTGTTATCTGTCTTGGTGGCCCTTGTGAGAGCAGAAAGGTACGATCTAAATGTTGTAAGTAAAATAAACAAAAGCAAATAAACAAACAAACAAATAAACCTGAACTGTGTTCTAGTAGATCCCTTGTGTGCAAATGATCCCAAGATCTGTAACCTTGATAATGTCAGGCCTGGTGTTTACATGCAAAAATATTGGGACAAGAGAATCCCCTGTCTTTCTCCCCTTTAAGAACCCAAAGCAACTTATATTGTTCTCCTTTTTTCCATTTTACCCTCACAACAACCCTGTGAGGTAAATTAATCTGACAATGTGTGACTGGCCCAAAGTCACCCAGCAAGCTTCCATGGCAGATAGGGTTGCCAACTGCCAGGTAGTAGCGGGAGATCTCCTGCTAATTCAACTGATCTCCAGCCAATAGAGATGAGATCACCTGGAGAAAAATGGCTGCTTTGGCAATTGAACTCTATGGCATTGAAGACCCTCCTCTCCTCAAACCCCGCCCTCCTCAGGCTCTGCCCCCAAAATCTCCCTCCGGTGGCAAAGAGGGACCTGGCAACCCTAATGGCAGAATGGGGATTTGAACCTGGGTCTCCCAGATCTTAGTCCAACACTCGAACCCCCACACCACACTGGCTGTCTGCATGCGTTGATCGGGTTTCAGGAAATTGAGATCGGAGGGTTGTTAGGTTTTTTGCTGCAGTAGGTTGGAAGCCAATACTCATCATTGAACACAAGATCTACTCTATCTGTAAGTAAAATAGGCTGAATATGTAACACACACCATAATTAAGAGGCTGCTGGTTTAAAATCTGTAATGAACCTCATCATTTCAGTTGTTCAATACCCTCTTGATAGCAACTAGAAAGGGAAATGCTGCTTAATGGTGAATCCCCAATGTACATTATTTTCAGCCTAGATGGAACTGAAAGAAGATTCCTGCCACTTGGCTATGCGACATCAGAAGGGAGGTTTCATGGGTCCTCCCACCTTTATTTACGCATTGCCTCAGCATTATTGGTGTGTGCAGGTGATGCACAGATTTCCGTGAACATCGTTAGCATTGTTTAAAAACAAAGCATAATGAGCCTATGGTTCCAGAATGAGGAAAGACAATAAAGATACAAAGAGCGGGAAAAGGACAATGTGGGCCAGAACAACATTTAAATTGCAACAGAGCAATGGACCAAGCTTAAGATTTAAGATGATGATTGTTCGCCACTTCCTGTGGATTTGTGCTACCGATTTCCATAATCCGGCAGAGGCAACATTTTCTTCAGCATCAGAGTGTTTGACAAAGACATAAGGAATGGAGAGATTTCTTTTTCTGAAATTTACAGGGACTGGTTTTGGCTCAATCATATTACCTAGGTCATGACCTGTTGTATAACTTTGTTAGGCCAGATAAAAGGCTCAGAATAATCAGGGCTATTTCCATAGTCTTCCAGAGTAGCCTAGCAAAAATCCTGTCATTTAGCAGTTGAACGCACATCAAGGCAGTTTCCATGCAGATCTATGTTTTGAGTTCATTTATTGCAGCAGTCCAGTTAACCTGAGAATCTGGCTATTTAAAAAAAATTAATGACTGCAAAATCTTATATCCTAATAGTCAAGTGGGGCCTCATCTGTGGATACTTAAATCTTCACATTGGAGCCACACAAAACAGATAGTTCTGCAAACTTGGGGGACCTTTGCAGAAAAACCTGAAAACCTTAAAAAAAACATGGGGGGGGTTTAAACCCCCCAAATAAATATATTAATAGAAACATTTTTTTATATTTTTATTATATTTTCAAACAAAATAAAACAAACAACTAAAAAGTATAACAATTTAGAAAACTACATAATAAGAATTATATATATATATATATATATATATATATATATATATATATATATATATATATATAATTTTTTTTAAAAAAAACCAAAATACAATCATTACATTCTTATTATATTTATCTTACCCATTTTATTCCCCCCACCCTCCACCAGTATGCCCTTAATCCCTCCCACCACCATGTTGAACCTCCGGAGAAGTGTCTAAACAGTTTATTAATACATTATTTTAGCATTAATCTGAATTATCAAAAATTGAATCTACAACTCGTTCACTATATTAATAAAATTCATTTTTGCCTGCTTATCCCAGTATGCGAAGGCTTTTGACCACATGGTTTTAAATTCTTCCACATCTTTCCCATGTAGGGAATCTGTTAATTTAGCCATCAGCGTATAAAAATAGAAAATTTTTAAAACTCCTACTGTCTGTGTCTTGTGGCAGAGTCTGGCAGCTGCTTCTGGCCTGGCAGCAGCCGGGAGACATGCCAGGTTTAGCAATGGCCATAGGCAGTGTCTAGGAGCTGCTCCTGGCCTGGCAGTGGCAGAGTCTTGAAGCTTTGGGTAAGGGAGTCCTCAGGTGAGAAGAGAATTTCCCAAACCAGATTTGGCACCCTACTTAAGACCTGCTTCCTACGGTTGCCAACTGCCAGGTAGTAGCAGGAGATCTCCTGCTAATTCAACTGATCTCTAGCCGATAGAGATGAGATCACCTGGAGAAAAATGGCCGCTTTGGCAATTGAACTCTATGGCATTGAAGTCCCTCCCCTCCACAAACCCCGCCCTTTTTAGGCTCCGCCCCAAAAATCTCCCGCCGGTTGCGAAGAGGGACCTGGCAACCCTACTGCTTCCCCAGGCCCCACTCTCTGTGCCCCTGCCTTCAGAAAGGAGGTGGACAGCAACAAGATACGGGGCTTTTCCACTGGTGGCACCCCACCCCGCAATGCTTTCCACCTTGAGGCTCACCTGGTACCTACACTCTTTTAGGCACCAGACCAAAATATTTCTTTTTATCTAGGCTTTTAATTGAAGAGTTTCTTCTTTTTGGGGGGTTGTTTTTATGGGCTGCTTCTAGTCTAAGAATTTATGCAGCTTAACGCTTTGGGTTGGTTTCATGCTCTGGCTAGGGTTTTAATGCTGTGTTTTTAATTGTTAAGTTTTATGGTTTTAGGTTTCTTTGTGTTTAGTTTCGTAAGCTGAATCAGGCAGGTTCCCTGGAGGCTTACACAGAAAAAAATTCTAAATAAATACACCAACCTGAAGAAAATTGGCCCAGACGGCTCATATGCTTTAAACAACAGCTTTTATCTGCAGAAGTCCACAAATGAAACTAACCATAGTATGGAGAGAAGCATTGGCACTCGCCAATGATTGCTGATCAAACAAGGTACAAGAACAAATATAAAAAAGTGACAGCCCTATGGCTTGATTAAGCAGCCGATGCTAAACTTACAGAGATGTTTGCAATTTCTTTCTGCCATACTATTTTCTTTATGTGTTAAAGTACACATACTAGCAAGGAATGAACTTTCCCCCTCTCTTGGTACTTTCCTTTTCATTTACTCTAGACTAGATTTAAATGTTAACACTTAACCACATGATATACAAACCCTTATGACCTCAGGTTCTCAGCTTGTTTGAACAATTGTCCTCTTGCCAGATTTTTCAGGAGTTGGCAACTCTAAGCAGCTGGGTTTTTTCCACTACTTTTGCAAAGGGCAGCTGTTAATGTCTTCACAGCTCTTGCTCTCTCATATCTGTTTTCACACACATACTACCAAGCTAAATATCCTATGTGTTGATTTGGTTTGGAGCTGCACTCAAAATGTCCCCTTAATTTTCTGAGTTGTCAGAGCCATTTCTATGATCTTCAAAGAAAACCCCTGAGAAGAGGGGAAAGTAGACAGCTACATGGTTGGTATGTGTGGTCATTGTGTACTCTGCAAAATGGATTAATAGTGATTCCCTTTGGCATGGATGTAACCACAACTTGGCACTTCTTTGCCTGAGAAAGGGGACTCTGAAGCCTGACAGAGCTGGCGCACAGACTCCATAAGTTCCCAAAAATAAATGCAGCCCTTGAGGAAACAAAAGCGAGCAAGATGTCAGCATGGATAGAGAACAATGAGAAGGTTTGGCCATTAGGAAGTCTCTAAAAATTGTCCATTTTCCTGGAGAGATCTTGCAGCCATTGCTGTTGGTATGTATATGCAGTTGTATGCTGCTTCGAAGGTCCTTTGAACACAAGCATTCAGAATCTGTCCCTGACTCACTTCCAATGGCTAGTCAACTCCCTCAAGAATACAACTGGACTACCACTTTGCTTAGTCCCTGCAATGGCTTGGATCCACCAGAATGTTTCTGTGGATGGAAGGATTTCTGCCCATGGAGCACAACTTGATCACTTCCCTCCTACTGAAGCCCAAAATGCTGCTCCTTGGGGACAGAAGACCTTCAAGAACACAATTTGGGAGACACTTGGGGCTGCACTGGGAGAGAAGAGGTGCAAATGTTGCGTTCTGTGTGTGGAGATCCTTCCATCCTTGGAAATGCTCCAATAACTCCAAGCCAATATCTTTCCTTTCCTTTCCTTACCAAGACTCTTGCCAAGAATCCCCAAAATCTGTATATATCCTAATCCAGTGGTGGCGAACCTATGGCACGCGTGCCAGAGGGAGCATGCAGAGCCCTCTCTGTAGGCACGCGAGCCATTGCCCCAGCACATCTAGAGAGTTGCAAATCCAAGCCAAACCTCCTGTGCGTTTTGGCCATTTGGTCTCTCCCCTTCCCCGCCGGCTGCGCTAAGACCCTGCAGGATCCGCCCGGGCCTGCCTCCCACCTTCCTTTCCCCCCCTGCTTCCCGGAGCCTCCCGATGGGCCTCCGAGCTGCCGAGCGGCTCCGGAGCAGCAGCAGCAGCAGGTGGCGGCGGGGTGGGCACGGAGCGGTGAAGCCAGGGGCTGCTGCTGCCCCTGCTGCTGGCCGCCCTGGCCGGCACGCAGTACGAGAAATACAGCTTCCGCAGCTTCCCGGCGGCCAAGTTGCCGCCGCTGCAGCACACCTACTTTACCTGCACACTTACTTAAGGGCGAGGGCTGGAAGGAGAGCATCCGTGCCCTGGAGGCCAGCCTGCACCTCCACTGCCTGCTGTGCGACAGTGAGGCGCATTGCCACCAGGAGTGCAATGGCTGTGGAGGCGAGGGGCCGGGGGAGCCCTGGCTCGGGGAGCCGGCCCTTGGAGAGCTGGGCCCTGGCGCCACGCTGAACGAGGGGCTGGCTGAGCTGGAGCTCTTCGGGCATGTCCTGTAGCGCAGCTCCTGCCTGCGGCGCTGCAAGCGCAGCCTGCCTGTCTTCCAGCTCCGCTACCCATCAGCCCAGACCCTGTTCGACTTCCAGCGATGCACCCCTTACCTGTACCTGCACTACGCGCTCTATAAGGTGAGGGGCGCGCCCCCCGGAGACTGTCCGGCCGCGCAATCCTGTGCAGAGCAACTCCGCTAGCATGGGATGAAGTGGGGATGTTAATGTATGAGTTGTTTTTTCTAAACTAAAACCTCAGTATTCAGGTTAAATTGCCATGTTGGCACTTTGCGAGAAATGAGTGGGTTTTCGGTTGCAGTTTGGGCACTAGGTCTCTAAAAGGTTCGCCATCACTGTCCTAATCTGTACATATCAATTTCCTGGTCAGAAAAACGGGGGTTTCCTATTACAAAATGTGGAACAGTTAGTGGTGACAAATCCACTAGGTCTATGTGAATTTAGTGATTTGGAATAGCTACCATGGTAGCCACATTTGTGACTGACAAGGCCTCAACAGGACAAGGGAAAACACACAGAGGCTGGAATCAGTAGGAGAGTTAGCTGTTTCTGCATTGGTCCTGAGGGGCATCCTTAGAAAAAGTTTCTGTATTTAATACAAACTCAAAATATAATGCAATCCATGTTGATCTATGTTCTGGTTTATATGCTGACTCTTGTTAGGAACTCCACACCTCAAGATTCAATCTTGTCACAACAATTTTTCTCTCTAGGTCAGAAGAGGCACAGCAGAAACAGTCATGGTGTACCTTTGCATTAGCCTTCAGCAGTGCAGCCTGAGCCATTATACCACTGGTTACCCAAGTCAGGTAGACCATGACAACATCTGTTCCTCCTGACCCATTCCATCTGGTCCCTGCTGGCAACACCCCCAGTGTGGCATTTGCCTGTACGTATACTGAGCCCCATGGTGCAGAGTGGTAAGCTGCAGTACTGCAGTCCAAGCTCTGTTCACAACCTGAGTTCGATCCTGATGGAAGTCGGTTTCAGGTAGCCGGCTCAAGGTTGACTCAGCCTTCCATCCTTCCGAGGTCGGTAAAATGAGTACCCAGCTTGCTGGGGGTAAAGGGAAGATGACTGGGGAAGGCACTGGCAAACCACCCCGTAAACAAAGTCTGCCTAGGAAATGTCGGGATGTGACATCGCCCTATGGGTCAGGAATGACCCGGTGCTTGCACAGGGGACCTTTATCTTTACCTTTTTTTAAAATACAAGCTTCACCCCCTTTCTGTCACTGCTCAGTGGTGGCAGCCAAGCATTGTATCCGTTCATCTCAGCACAAGTGGACCCACTCAGTAGCTACCAAGATTGCTAAGGGTCACTCCAGGCGCTTGTCTGTGCTGAGAGACTGCAAGGCCATCCGTAGCCCCAGAGCCTTCCATCCCCATGCTCAAATTGTCCATTTGTACACTCCTCCCTCCTGCTTTCTGTAGAAAGTGGTACTTATGTTGCGCTTCATTGTAGATGAGACAAAAGAACAGGTAAAGGAAATACTGGGAGGCCAGGGCAGAAAGTGAGAGAGCACTGGATCCAATTAGGTTTCCTCTGATGGGGGGGAAGGATTTTTCCATTGGACAATAAGTCCTATTATCAACAGAATCTTCACTTAGCCAAAGGGAATCTTTGGATCTATCTCAGAGACTCTGGATGGGAAACTGGCAATAATCAAACTTTATCCTCATTCTGTACAAGCTATGCCAGTACTAACTGTGGAGATTTTAAAGCAACAAGACCCAGGAAACTGGGTGGACTTTCCACAGAGGTTCTCTGTGATCATTATGTGAAAGTATTCAGACCTATCCTACGACTTGATTAGCAAAGCATTTCCTCAAAACATTTTTGCTGTTCTGTTTCAAGAAACACATATATCAGTGTGCTTGACACTTAATCTCCTTCCAGTCTGGAAATATCCTTAGGAAGAAATATGTACTTCCAAACATTTAACTACCTAGTGCAATGGTCTTAATGAGGAAGATCTTCCAAAGAAATAGGATCAATTGCTTGGAGGAATACAAGTTCATTCTTTGTTCCAGTTGTGTTGCTCTGTGTCTCTTGCGTGGGAGAAGAAGTGGACAGCTAATTTTCTCTTATGGTGCATTTAAATAGATGAAGCTATATCTGCAACACATAGTCAAGTTCCGCCATCTGGGGTGGATGAGCATTGAGTGTCAATGCGAAAGGCAGACTACAAATAAAGCAAGTAAATAAAATCAATAGAGCACAGAAGTGGTTAGAAGCAAAGTGAGCTCCATATTTCTTTAACTTCAGAGACTGTCAGGCTATGAAGGATGGACTGAGATTGTCAAGAGTCATGCCAAGAGTCATGCTTATTCATGCTTATTTCTGTTTAAGTGTATCTGTTGGTTTTACTGTTCAAGTGTATCAAGTGCGTTTGTTTCTCTGACATGTTCGAGCTGTCAGGAGTCATGCCGTCCATGGCTCTTGACATGAGTTAGGCCCATGTCTGGTCAAGTGTTAACCTTTGGTTTCGTTTCTCTGAACCGTTCAAGCTGTCCCCGCTCCTCTTTGGCCCCCTGCTCTGACCTTGAGTCTCTAGCAGGCAACTTCAGTATTATGGCTTGCTTACTCCCTACTTCCTACCAGGCACCGTTATCTCCTAATTCCCAGGCCACTTGGTTTTGCACCTGGGTTGACTCTGTGCTTAAAGTTATGCTTTGTAGTTTGGTTTGCCATTAGCAGCTTTGAAACTGTGGTTTGCTCATGTTGTACCTGCGGCTCCTGAATAAACGTTTACCTGCTTTAGACCTGCCTGTCTGAGCGAGTGACTTTTTGGGATTGCCGAGGTTGGCTGAAGAACCTCACACAGATAGTCATAGGAACACATATGAAGCTGGCTGTAACAGAGCCAGTCCCTTAAATTGTCTAATATTGTTGAGAGGCAGTGAGGTGTACTGGTTAGAGTGTTGGGCTAGGATCTGGGAGACCTAGGTATGAATCCCCACTCTTCCATAGAAGCTCTCTGGGTGACCTTGGGCCAGTCACACCACTCTCGGCCTAATCTACCTCACAGGTTTGTTGTGAGTAGGGTTGCCAACTGCCCGGTTGTGGCGGGCAATTGCCTGCCAATCAACCTGGCTGCCCGCCGACCAGCTGATGGCCAGCGGAAGGAGCAGAAAGGGGGGGAATGATCCCCCATGTGCTCCCAAGAAGGCTCCAGCCTCCTGTTCCAATCCGGCTTGTAGCATGGAAAGGGAGGCTGCAGCGTTCCTCCCAGCCCTGCTGTGTGTGCACTCCGAGTGCGTGCGCAGGGGGGCTTGGAAGGCTCCAGGCTCCCCCCCAGACCCAGCCCTCCTCAGGCCCCGCCCCCAAAACCTCCCGCTGGTGGCGAAGAAGGACCTAGCAACCCTGGTTGTGAGGATAAAATGAAGGAAAAGGAATGATGTAAGCAACATTGGGTCTCCACTGGGGAGAAAGGCAGGGTACAAATGAAGTAACCAAATAAATAAATTACTATGACTGGCAGTGGATCTTCAGAGTTTCAACTTAGAAAGGTTCCCCCCCCCTCCCACCAGCATGCAATTCACTGATACTTGAAGATGTTATTGACTGGATGCAGGAAGTCTTTGCCTGTGAAGCATGTGCTGTGTCACTGAGCCCGGGTCTCTCCCCAAATAGCCACTAGACAAGTCATCATACCTTGCTTAGCCTAAGGGCGTGTCAGACATGGTATCACACTGAGTCACTTTTTTGATTCCTAGGACTCCACTGGCATGTGTAGTGTGACTTGAGAACAATACAACTGCCGTAACATGTGGTCTTGAAGGCTTTAAAACGTGCACAAGTGTGATTTAGAATTTATTATCAACATTTTGTGCTGCTGGAATTAGTTGCAGTTCGATCCCAACGGAAGTTGGTTTCAGGTAGCCGGCTCAAGGTTGACTGAGCCTTCCATCCTTCCAAGGTTGGTAAAATGAGGACCCAGCTTGCTGGGGGAAAAGGGAAGCCAACTGGGGAAGGCACTGGCAAACCACCCCATAAACAAAGTCTGCCTAGTAAATGTCAAGATGTGACATCACCCCATGGGTCAGGAATGACCTGGTGCTTGCACAGGGGACCTTTACCTTTATTTTATTTTTTTACCTTTTAGAATTAGTTGCAGCTATATAAATAGTTCCATTTCTATGTGACTGGCAGAAACTTGGCCAGTCTTAGAAATGATGAAGTTAATTAGACGTGAGGGCAAGCAACCTGTTAACTAATTTCTTGAAAACTTGACACTTTTTATGCAATAGTAGAAAGACAAATGTTATGAAGATATGTACTCTGAAGATTCATCTTCTAGGATATAAGCTGTATGACTCAATGTAAATAAGAGCTTGTTGTGTGTGTAAAGTGCCGTCAAGTCGCACCCGACTCATGGCGACCCCAAAGAAAAATCAAATTGAAAAAAGAGTTTATTGGAAAGGATAAAATCCACTGATGTTCAGAACAAGGATGTTCCCGTTCATACCCGCTCTGAGCCTGGCTTGCTGAGAATGAGGGCGGGCTATAAATATGAAGAATAAATAAATAAATATGCTACATCATTCACTGTAATGGAGTTCCCAGGAGAAATCTCAGGTGTACATAAAACCCCAAAACAGAATTCCACCACCTAGTAAAGGATGAAAGAAACTGGTCCCTTGGTTATACAGTTAGGTGCTTGACTTAGCAAGGCTTGCTGTGATGATGTCTGAGAATTTCGGAGTTATGGCATGGGGGGCCAACAGCTCAGTACAAAATAATGGGGGTTACCACACTTGTATTCCCAGGGATGTATTAAGAGTTTGAAAATGTTATAAAAAATACTGTTCGCACTTTCTATGTATTCCCAGCGATGTATTAAGAGTTTGAAAACGTTATAAAAAATGCTGTTCGCACTTTGTTTGGCCCCTTTAGCTGTGAAGACGTTTTCCAACCATTTATTAGCCATGGTATCCAAAAACCCTTTTAAAGCGATGTTTTTTTTATAACATTTTCAAACTCTTAATACATCGCCGGGAATACAAAGTGCGGTAACCCCCAATGTTGTGAGCAAATATACTCAAGTTAAAACAGAAACTGTAGCTCCCTAAATTAAGCAATTTGATTCTGCCATCTTGTGGCTTTGCTCAAACTTGCAGACAAACTCCAGTTGCTTTGCAGTTATTGATGTTCTCTCCACCCTGACACTATCTATATCTACATTTTCCCTCAGGAAACTGTGTCTTCAAAACTCAAATTGTCAATGAGTTACATTTGGATAAAGCTGATTCTAAATCTCCACTATCTACTTTCCTCTCACTGCAAAAATAAACCTTTTCCTCTTTTTAAAATCTCTGTTCTCCTCCTTGAAATTAAAGGAGGATAAAGTTATAACCAGCATGAAGGTAGGAACAGGGGAGTCAGCAGACCTAGCTGATCCCGACGCTGGCAGGAGCCCCCCCCCCCCGCTGCACTTTATGAGGTGGTGAGGGGAGGCTGCACAAAGCCAAGTGGGACCCCGGAGCTGATACGGCAGGAGCCCAGCAGCCAACCTCTGTCAGCAAGTCTGCTCCCAGCCCTGCAAGAGCCCAGGGGTGGTCTCCCACCTCACCCCACACTCCCAGAAGTACACATGGGCAGGTGGGAGGCAGCCGTTCATGGCAAGGGTGGGCCCCCGTGTCAGTCAAGTAGGTGATGCCAGGAGAAGGAAGGGCCCGTCATCACGTTTATGGCGGTCAATTGACCAATTCCATATAAAATTCAGAGATCTACAGTCACGCTTCCAACATCCAAAGAATACAAACCTGAAAACGAATACTAATAGTTAAAATTAAATAATATACATTAATAAATGAATACAAATAATATCCTTAATACACTATTTAGTAAAATCATGAATCCCCATTAAGAGCTGGAATAAAAGTATAAATCGGATTGGCCTTCCTTACATTACGCACCAGTCTACAGAACCTGGCCACCTGTTTGGATATGTCTGGGAATTCATCAATTAGAAGTAGATTTACTCTATCTGCCTCAGCATAACCTGTACTTTTCTCAAGAAGAGGTCCCAATACCTTTCAGCGCGCCTCATTTTAGAAACTACACCTAAAAAGAACGTGCTCCACTGTCCCCAGTTCACCAGCGGCACATGGACAGGGTCTTTGTGAGTAAGGGATCTTCAGAAATTTCCCAAGAGCATGTCAAGAAGGAGCTGAGTGGGGAGAGAAACAGAAAGGGGAACAGGACAGAAGATACAGCCTGACAGAAGAGGTCTCCCGTTGGCTGGACTTACCTGCTAAAGGCCCAGATTCTACCCACTGTTGAGAGCCTTGAGATACGGGCTGTTGAGAAGTGTCGTACAGCTGCTGTGTAACTCAGAGTAGAGAATAAAAGTTAAAATTAAGCAACTTCCGGGCATTTATGGGCGAAAACGCATGGTCGCTTTAGCCTCCTTTAATCCCTGTTTTAGCCAGGATCGAATGCACATTAGGTGAAACGCATGCATTCGATCCTGGCTGAATCCTGGCTGAAACAGGGATTAAAGGAGGATAAAGCAACCATGCGTTTTCGCCCTATGTCATTCCATGTACCCACGAACCCTCACAGTCAGGTTTTACCAAGGCAGGGAAGAGGGCACTTCAGAAACACCATCATGATTTAACTCAGGGGGGGCTAGCGGTAAATAGTGCCAAGCACCAGCAAGCCATGATATAAACATTTATTTGGCCTTTTTCTCAGCTGTGCTTGGTAGTGTGACAGGACAGTGGGGTGTTAATCCCAGAATCCAGACATGCTACTCAGTGAGGACAGCGGCACTGCAACGTGTGGGGCTTTTCCCACCCAAAATATTTTGTTGCCTGGTCTTGCCACCCCAACCTGTCGCAGTTGGCTTCACAGTTCGTTTTGCTGATTAATTGTGTAATGACATCATATAAAGAGCAACACCCCCCCCCCACATGCACATAAAAGAATCCATTGGGGGAAAAGGAATGAGGAAGGGAATGTTTTTCTTCCTAGCTGTTTACAGTTTTGCAGTTCAGTTGTAAGCATGTATGTTCAGAAATATGGTCAAAGGATGGGGGGAGGTTTAGAAGTATGACCAGCTGAAGAGCGCATGCTTTCTAGTGCAATTGCATAGCAGTGCATACAACCATTTCCAACAAGCACAATATTAGCTCTTGCAGCACTGTGCTGGGGGCAGGAGCCCACCCCGCTTGCATGCCATCTCAGCACCTGTTAATGACATCACTATACTGGCATGATCCTTCCCTTTGGCACGGAACAAAGCATTACCCATTCTAGTTGTGGATGCCCCTGATTACATCTTCCCTATACAGCTGTTCTCCCTATCTTGATAGAAAGTGTTGCTATGTTAGACAGAGACAAGCATTTTGCTCACGTCCCTGGATAGGGTTGCCAACCTCCAGGTACTAGCCGGAGATCTCCTGCTATTACAACTGATCTCCAGCCAATAGAGATCAGTTCACCTGGAGAAAATGGCCGCTTTGGCAATTGGACTCTATGGCATTGAAGTCCCTCCCCTCCCCAAGCCCTGCCCTCCTCAGGCTCCACCCCAACATCCTCCCGCTGGTGGTGAAAAGGGACCTGGCAACCCTATCCCTGGACCACATGCAGGACTGTAGAGTGGGGAGCGGGTTAAAGGCAAATGATGCACTTGCTACCCACAGCTGCTGGGCAGTATCTACTATATTTCTCAATAATCTGTGTTCACTACAGTCAGTAACACAGGATGAGGGGGGAACTCCTCACCTGTAAAATTAAATAGAAATCCAGTGGCACCTTAAAGACTAACAGGTGATGATATAATAAGTGTCGTTCGTCTTTAAGATGCCACTTGATTTCTGTTTAACTTTGCTGCAACAAACTAGCAAAGTTACCCCTCTGTAATCTTCACCTGTATGAAAGCTTTCTCCACCAGAAGGTAGAAGCACCACAAGTTTTGGCGAGAAAATGACATAGGAGGGCAAGCTGAACAAAATATTATCCCTCCCCACAAACATGCCCTCTTGAAATTATAGCCCCAGGGGTTTCATTCAGTTGGAGTGGGGTGGGGGGACAGTCAGTAAAAGGATCACAAAGTTACAAATGAGGACTTGTCCTTCTCTTAGAGTAAAGGTCCCCTGTGCAAGCACCGGGTCATTCCTGACCCATGGGGTGACGTCACATCCCAAGGTTTCCTAGGCAGACTTTGTTTACGGGGTGGTTTGCCAGTGCCTTCCCCAGTCATCTTCCCTTTACCCCCAGCAAGCTGGGTCCTCATTTTACCGACCTCGGAAGAAGGCTACCTTGAGCCGGCTACCTGAAACCAACTTCCGTCGGGATTGAACTCAGGTTGTGTGTCCTACTCTTAAGGAGAGGGAAATGAGAAAAACCTCACATACCAATGCCACAGAGCAGGAAGAGAGGTTGGGTGGGATCTTGGCCTATATGTTTGCCTGATCCCTACATGAGTCTTTAGTACAAGAAAGCTTCATATTCCTGATGTGTGAGAGTGTGTGAATGTGTGCATGCTGCTACATCACCTACTTTCTAGGGTTGCCAAATGCTGCTCCATGCTGCTCTGCAAGTGAGAATTTTAATTATGTATCAAACAAGGAATGCTTTCCAATCTGTTTGAAATTTGGCAGGTAGGATCCTTTGAGTAACTGGTACAGCCTCTGACAATTTCATCTGAATTGGGTGGGGAGAGGAATTGCAGCTGTAAATGTATTTCATATGAAATCAATGGGAACAAAAACTATTTGAGTTACTAAAACTAATAGTTTAAATAATGGATTTAACCAAAGAAATTCACTTTATAAAACAACAATAAATATATATATATATGGACATCTCAAAGTTGAAGTTGAAGCACACCAATGGAAAGCTACAAGTGATACAGAAGATTTTTTTCAATGTGTTCTGTAATTACTATTATAATAAAGTATCTTGATGTCTAATGCTGCAGTTTTTACTCCAGTCTGTCTGCTGTAGAGCTATTGACAAAAGTGGAGATGTTCTAGCATTCAGAGGGTTGTTTCTTGAATACGTCAGCAGCTGCAACAATGATAGAAAGAGAAAAGGTCAAATGTATTTTCTATTGCAGACAAACTTAGCCAAACACTTGGGGGCGCTAGATGCCGACATATGGTGCATATATACAACACATGTGCTCAGTGACTGTTTTATTACTGCTGTATTTTGAACCTAACTGCATATTCTTCGGTTTCAGATATAATATTTCAGAATATTATTTGGAAATATTTACCTCTACAGTTTTAAATGGACCTGTTATTATTGTTATTGTAATATCACATGAAATAATTTGGGCAATCTATTATTGCATTGTTGAACACCACAATAAACTGTAATGCAGTTTACATATATATTTATATTTAATCATATATATTTCATCATAGATATATCTAATATGAATAAAGTACACGAGGAATAAAATAGGTAGCTGATGCAATATGAGAAAAGGGGTGCCAATGCCTACTTTTCATAATTCAAATATCCAAATCTTGTTTGTGTAACTATGTCTTCGTACTTCTGCCTAGGATTAAGCCTTATTGAACTCACTAAATAAAATACATAGATTTGAGCTATGTGAATAAAATATATAGATTTGAGCTATGTGTCCAGTTCATAAACTGTTAAACTCAGTCTTGGAAGAAAGTGGTTTTTGTTTTTAATTAATTAGAGCTTCATGATGGAAATAGGATTTAATACTTGAAGAGGTTGCGTCATGCCATCATTAGCAGACTGCTGTTGTTGGAGCTGAGTGTTTTGCATTTCACTTAGAGGAGGGCAGGGAGCTGTTCCTGTTGGCAGCAGAGGTTAGGACTCGCTAGAATGCATATAAATTACGAGCAGAAAGGTACTGGCTGGACATAGGAATATTTTTTTTATATAGTAAGACAGCAGTGGAATCAGCTGTCTAGGAAGGTGGTGAGCTCCCCCTCACTGGCAGTCTTCAAGCAGCAGGTGGACGAGCATTTGTCAGGGATGCTTTAAGCTGATCCTGCATTGAGAAGGGGTCGGACTAGATGGCCTGTATGGCCCCTTCCAACTCTAAGATTTTGTGATTCTATGACATACTGGCTTAGTACTTTCCCTAGCCACAGAGGGAAGGCTAGGGTGGAACCCCTCTTTCTGACATGATTTGTTATGTGAGGAACATTTTTATGGCTAGGAACAATAAATCATATTAGTATATTAATCATTCTGAAATGGCATAGGCCAGAGATAGCATAACTACCTCTTTGTGGATTTAACTATACATGATGGAGAGACATCTGCAAATGGATCTTTCACTTGTTAAACTCTAAATAGCTGCCATGCCCCCCACCCCCTAACCTGGAGCCATAATATGTAGGATTAATAATTCCACATGCACTTTCCCATCATTTCAATCACACACACAACCAACCAACACCAAAGCTGCTATTTGCCTTGCAGGAAGAACATAATCCATATGGGTATAAGTCACCATCTGGCAACTGACATTGCAAATAGAGCTTGTTGCAGCCTGAATCCAAATTAGTGACCCCCACGGCTGGAATGGAAAGTTTAAAAAGCTGTGAGAAATCCGTTTGCATATCTCTTATCATCATGTCTAGCTAAACCGTGGGAGCTCAGACCATAACACTATATCTTGTTAGGGAACTGGAGGAGCTTCATTTCCAGCATCAATTAAACAATTGCCTTGATAAAAGCTCTCCTCTCCTTACCACCTGTGCTCTACAGAGGCTTGATCAAATTAATGTTAGGTGGGTAGCCATGTTGGTTGGCAGTGGAAGAGCAAGATTTGAATCCAAGAGCACCTTAAAAGAACAGCAAGATTTCCAGGGCAGAAGTTTTTCGGAGTCGAAACTCCCTTCACCATATATCTGACAGGGGAGCTTTGATTCTTGAAAATCTTGTTGGTCTTTAAGGTTACTGAATTTGAACCCTTTTCTTGGGGAAATTAGGGTCACTAATTTATGTTATATATTAAATGTCAAGAAAAAATAGTAGCCACACCATACCAATACTGCAATCAAACCGCAAAATACAAAAGCATGTGGCTAAGGGGAAATACTCATAGATTTAATTATGTACCAACATTACAACTACATATATATAGTGACTGGAATACATCCAAAGTAACAATACACATAATTCTACTGGCATAGAATCAAGAGTAAATATACAATCCTTGAGCTTGTTCTTCCACATGTTGTGGATATCACTTCAGTGATGCAACACCAGTAGACGGGTTAATAAATAAAGTTAGAAATAATCTCTTCAGTATCGGTAGTAAAATGGCTATAAATAATCTCTTCAGTACTAGATGGGTTGCTGGCTCCTGATCCGGTTTCGTACGTTAAATGTCAAAATTTTCTCTCAGGAGCAGTCAAAAATGTTGGAACAAACCAAAGCTAATGAAAGTATTCTGAGCCAACTTAAACTACTTTAATAAGATAGCAGTTACAAAGTTGGTTGGCTTTTAACAGAGCCATAACTAGCTAATTTTGTGTCCAAGACAAGAATATAAAATCGCACTCTCTAAACTTTCATAGTAGTTATTTTGGTAAAAAGGTAAATAGATATCTAACAAGAGTAATAATAACACGACGTTTATTTTAGTCATAGTATACTTTTTCTGCACCTCTCAGTTTTGTGTGCCTGAGGCAAGGACCTCATGTGCCTTGACCTTGTCACAGCTCTGGCTTTTAAATCTGGTGAGGTCCAACATTTGTTTTTAAAATCTCATTAACTTTTCTTCAATCAAGGCTACAATAAAGGTGAGCACCAGAAGTTCGCTAGAGCTCAGCCACATGCCATGTCTTGTAAAAGTCCAGTTGGCTACCCTGCCAGTAGTGTTCCTGCAACCCATTTCTATAATTAAAACCATAATGGGAACTTTGGTACACCTTTAGCAAGTCACCTCTTTGGAATTCTTTGTGTGCCTGTACCTGGCTCCTGAGTATACATTCATGGGAGCATGGTGTATAAAACCAATGGGGGAAAAAAACTTTAGTGGAAAGGGATTAGGTCTTCTCAAAGTATTTAGCTTCAGCGGTTGGGTGCAATTGCATTATTCTCAGGTTTTGGCATGCTTCAAGAAGTGGGTAATCTCAGGCCTATCTTTAGATAGGGTGTCCCATGTACCTAGCCCTTCACAATCTCATTTATGTTGGGGGGTATATTTTAGCTTTTAAAAAAGTGAAGTGAAGTAGAATGTGACAATGCAGAGTTCCATGCGTAAATGTTTTTCTGTTCACTTCAATGGTATATCTGCAGCCTATATCTGCTGTTAATAAATTACTTAAATAGCATCACAGGTCCATTGCCCAACACATTGAAAGGCAAACAGAAGCACAAACAGATGTAATTAAGAAGCCTAGTGAAAGTCATAAAGCTTTATTAGAGATTGCTTTTCAGGGTTGCATGTGTTAGAATCTGAAAGAGAAGGGGAAAGTTATCTTCTTCCCAGTACACACATTGTTATAGCCTTTTGTTATTTTTTTTTAACTACAGAATCTCAAATGTTATTTCTTCATCAATGTATTAATTGTCAACATGGCCAAATCTATGGATACTTGTCCAGAGACTGGAGCCATGAACAGACAAGACAGATCTTTCAACAAACATGTGTGCAGAAAAATCTGAAATCTTAAAAAAAAAAAAAAAACAGGAAGATTACCCCCACCCCCAAATAATAGAAGCAGCAACAGGAGCTTTAAGAAACAAACGCCTTATGTGGCCATTGCTAGGCAGCAACAATAGTATTGCAGGGGCAGGGCTAGTTTCAGGGCTTTTCTTTGAGGGGGGACTCAGCAAGGTCGAGCCCACCAGGGATCATCAAGAGGTTTGCTACCACCCAACTTCCATGACTCAACCAGGCACAGCTGCTCGCTTCTGTTCAACAACAGCCACCCCATGAAATCCAGAGTGGTACTGTGGTTAGTTTCAGACTAGGATCTGGGAGGCCAAAGCCCTCCTCTGTCATGGAAGCTCACTGGGTGACCTTGGGCCAGTCGCACATTCTCATCCTAGCTTACCTCACAGGGTTGTTGTGAAGATAAAATGGAGGCAAGGAGAACGTTGTAAGCTGCTTTGGGTCCTGTGGTGGATGGCCTCTAGCCCTGCCCTGGAGGCATCCCAGCAAATCCCTCCCTACAGGGGAAGTAGGGAAATCCCGAACTGCATCAGCCAATGAGAGGCTATGGACACTCTGGGAAGGGGAGGAGGCCAGTTGACGGAAAATCTGTCATTACCTCAGATAGGGCTTGGGGAAGCAACAGAGACAGGAAAAACGACCAGGAAATAGTTAGGCTTCACCCAGCGAAGGTAGACATGTACAGTTTAGGTGCATGTGACTAAGGGGCCAGTAAAGAGGCAGCAATAGAGCTAGTATCCTGTGTTACCTTAGGGAAATAGTAGGTTAGGGATTGAGGGAAATATCCCAAGAGACAAGCTAACCCCATTTCAATTGGCAGAGATTCTTGGTTTAAGGAGGAATTCCAAATAAAACCATTCTTTTCCTTTCTTTGACAGAGGCTGTTACCGCACTAGGTATTCCCAGCGATGTATTAAGAGTTTGAAAACGTTATAAAAAAACCACACCGCTTTAAAAGGGTTTTTGGATGCCACGGCTAAAACATGGTTGGAAGACGCCTTCACAGGGGCCAAACAAAGTGTGAACAGTATTTTTTATAACAGTTTCAAACTCTTAATACATCGCTGGGAATACCTAGTGTGGGAACAGCCAGTAATAGCCTGACAGTTCAGTAAAGCTGTGGGTAGGAGAATAGGTACTTGTTTTAAAGCTGAGTCCCTTGCTGTATTAACCAATAACTTGTTTCATTCCTTATCTTATCCATCAAACCACTAAGCACTGAGCCCTTCTCAAGAAGAAACAATAAACTTGTTTCTTTTGTGTTGTGAAAGGAAGGCATTGGGGTGAAATACTCCAGGAGAAGGGAGGCTGGAAGTAATCGAAATCATCTCAGATTCCTGTTCTACCTCTGCAGGCTTCTTCTATAATAGCAGCATGTAATCCAGCACAGTTATTTGTTAACATTGCTTTACTGACCACACATTTCATAACTAAAATCAACTCAGTCACTACTACTGGAAAGTGTTACTGGGAGGGGCAGGGAGCTTAGAAAGTACCTGGCCATCACAGGTCCCCATTGGGGAGATAAGGGGCAGATAACAGGCAGGAAGAAGAGAAGGAACCAGGGAAAGGTGGGGATATGGCAGTTGCCAGGAGAAGGGGGAAAGGAAGGCTATAGTGTGGGAAGGTGGATACAAGGGTGCCCCTACAAGTCCTGCCAAAGAGGCTGACAAAGCCAGGGAATGCAGGGAAGCTGAAGACAAGGGGGGCAGGCAAAGGTAGGTTGGCTGGTGGGTTGGAAGAAGAGGGCAGGAAAAGGGAAGGGGCTTTGGGGGCTTTCAGGGAAGGGAAAGATGCAAAAGTGGGGGAGGTGAAATGACATGCCCCCCCACCACAAGGCCATGAGGGTCTCCTGCTTATTTCGATGTATTTACACTGCAACTTTGTGACCATTAAGGAAGACAATGTCATATCAACAAGACCACATTTGCAATCTACTCACACGGATTTATTTTATTGATGTCATCAAACTGCCCCACCTATCTACTATTTTATTGCATAGCGTAATAAAATCTGTATTCCAATGTGATATAATATGAGCACACATTTAGGATCTGATTTTGAAATAATGGAAATAACAGTTCTTTAGGTCCCTAGTACTTAGAAACAGTGTTTGGCTGATAGGAACATTTGTAGCAACTGTATTTATTTGGCAAACATCTTTCTCAGGGATTGTCACAATAGATAGGAGGAATGACTATGTACACTCAATTCCATTCTACCTAAACCTAGTATGTTAACAAAATATAATACGCCACAGCTTTTAATAAGGCCCTTTTCAATAACATAATAATGACATATTACTTTTTCCCATTAAAAAGAGCAAATCCTTTTCACTATTGGTTGGCATGAAAATAATTATACTTAATCTTGGAATAAAGATACTCTGCATGAGATACTGCATGAGTATCTCCCATAAATCTTGCATGTACAATTTAGTTACAGGTGTTTCCCTAATTTTTCAATATTTGCAATCACAGTAATTGTAGAAATAATTAAACGCCCTTCCTCCCAACAAAACACGAAGCATGGCTTGGCCTTCTGTAGCAACCGTACATTCCTAGGTCTGATATTAATGCTCCTTATGAACAGAAGGACTGGAAACTGAAAAATACAAAGTGATGGAGCAACTAGCCAATGGAGGCAAGGGTATGGATCCAGATATTATTAGTGAAGCCTTAGCGCAATTGAAATCAAGGGGACTACTAAGTTATTTGCAACAAATGTAACTCTCATTGATTTCAACACAACTTAGGCATGGTTATCTTCCTCTGGATAATGTGTTTAGAGCTGTTTAAAAGCATGGGAATGAGAACATGAACTAAAAGTGCAATAATCATATTTGTGAACAAGTTCAGGTCATGTTTTCCACATTACTCCCTACAAAATCTGCTACTTCTAATTTTTCCACATGACGACACTGTGTACTGGGGTCAGCGTACACCCTGATCCTCCAGTTATTTCGTGTTCTCAAATAATTAGACAGAAATAGAGTTCTTAAGATCATTTCAGAAACCCCCCCTCCCAACACTGAAGTCAAACACAAATTCCTTCACGGGAAAAATATTTACATTATTAAGGACCTGAATTAATCTTCAAGTTATACCCACTGGATAGGGATAGTTTTATTCCCAAGTGTGCCTGTAACGGCAGAGCACAGTGCGACACAATTTATGCTGATGTAGAAATGTTAGTGATGGAACTCGGGTGAAAGGACACTTTGTACAAGTAGCCAGGGATGACAATAAAACAGCAAAAGGATACAGCAGGGGTGTCAAACATATGGCCTGTGTGCCAGATCCGGCCCCTTGAGAGCTCTTTTCTGGCCCGTGAGCTAGCCACCCACCCCACTCCCAATCTGGGCTGGCGAGGCATGGCCCGGCCCGACCAAGTGACAGTTATGTCATATCTGGCCCTCGCAACAAATGAGTTTGACACCCCTGGGATATAGGGTTACCTCTTGATCCTATCCAACAGGAACCTCTCCGCCATTTCTACAACTGGATATGCAAGAACAAATACGGATCTAACACAGTACGCCCGGGGGAGACCATGGCTCAAAGCAGCACTCCTCCACATTTCACCACTAGACATGCCTTTCCTTTCCTGCAGTATTGGAAAAACATGTACTGGCTAAATAATCCTCCCCACCTCAAGGGCTTGTAGCAGTGTCTCCTGCAGAGTAAGTGTGCACTGGGCCAAAAAGTGGGGAAAGCTGCACCAATTGCACATGTCTGTCATGCAGTTATCCATGCCACAGGGGCCCTGTAGTTACAACTGTTCCAGCTGTTACTCCCCTCAGGCCCTTCAGGTTTAGGCATACACTCTTGAGACCGAGTGGGGCTGGCGTTCTTTGCCACATTTGGATGGAGAGCCTGCCACTTGATCTGAGCCTCGTCACCGGAGCATCAGCAAGGGTGGCGAGGCGGGCCCCGACTGCTCACTACAGCCTTAGGCCAGGCTGTGGTTAGAAGGCAGGTGATTCACCTTGCTGAAGCTAAGTAGGATCGGCACACTGCCTACATAGGAGACCTCCTGGCACTGGCAACCAACCAAATGGATGTGGGGGGAAGATGTCTCTGGTTTAGGCAAAATGACATGCATCTCGGGGCAAATAAGAACTGTTCTTCTGTGCATCATTCCCTTTGACTAGGTCTCTGCGTTGTCCACGTGGCACTCCTGTCAGCCATTGTTACCACTTCCAGGAATATATGTAGCAAGCCTGTGGCTACACAGCTAGGGCTCCATACCAATCTTTCCTAACACTAGGTGTTGTCTCTGTGGCTGGACAGATACAGCAGTGGAGGGGGAAGTGAGCATATTATGGCTTTGACCCCTGGGCGATCACAAAGGCTCCAGCACATGTTTTTTGTTGTGGCTGTAAGGGACCATTATGGGTCTAGCCATGCTTCTTTCCACTGCATATTTTTTTGGCACAGCCAACAAAGGAATAATAATTTGAGTGGTCACTTTGACTCCCCCTCTGCCGTGGCAGGTCTCAAGACCTCTGTTCCTATTTCCCATAGTAGTGTTCTTTCCCACTGAGCAGTTAGGTGGAATCTGCTCCCTATGAGCTCCGTACTGTTTCCTTCCCCCCCAATTCTTCCTTATGTCTATGGCCTTCTCCATTGCAAAGGGTTTGTTTTCTTCACCCAAATGTGGCTGTATTGTTTGCATTGTCTGTGCCTCCCACAGAAAAAAAATTATCCTGGGGAGCTCATGGCCTTTTCTTCACAGTTTAATACCCATTGAACTATGGAGTTGACTGTTCTAATTAGTAGGTCAATCCTTTCGGTTGGTTTGCTAGGAAAAAGGTGGTTGTTTGCAGGCTGGGTTTGTTCTACTGGGATCCAACCCTTTGTGCCATTTACTCTCTTCAGACAGCCTTCTTCCTTGGGACTGCCTGCACAACCACTGCAAGATCGTGGGCTGTTTCCATGATGGGCCCATTCCAGTGAGGTCACCTTCCCTTGCTATATTTAGGCAGTCATGTAAGGAGTTCTCGTTCTCTTTCAGAAACTCTTGGATGTTTTAAATCTGAATGCTTTTAAATTGGCAAATTGTATATTTTAAATCTTTTTAATTTTGTTAATCTATAACCTTAGTTGATATATTGTGCATTGCTTTGAGTCCAAGTCGGATAGAACCTTTTAAAATAAACAAGGAAGTAAATACAGAGAGCGTGGCTCTAGAAATTAATTGCTGGCCTTCTGCTTATTCTGCTTCGATAGCCTGCAGCTTATGCTTTCCAGGTTGTGAGTTTTATGTATCCCAAGATGACACAGGGTCTGTCGTGTCTGCCAGTGTTGCAATGTTCTCATGATTCTGTTAGCATTGCATTGCTTTCTCATGTACTGTTGGGACCACATAGGATAATGACTACGCATTATGTTGTTCTGCCATAAGGAGCCAACTCAGTGTAGCAGGAACACTGAATTGGAGCTGGCTGATATCTGTTACAAAATAGAATTGCATATCATTAACTGTTTGTGAACACACAGAAGGTCCTCAGTGTACATACATACGTGTCTGTGTGAGAGTAACATCTTCTTTCAGGGCTTGCTGAGATTCAGTTCTGAATACAGGTACAAACTGAACCCATGTGATTAAAAACTCCCCTGCATATGAAGCCTGCCCATATAGTGCTCAGTGGCCGTTCACAGGAAAGCCCATTTTTCATGTGCTTTCTATGCATTCACTTAATTACATTTTTTTAAATTATACACATAGCTAACACATTCAATTATTAAAGGGATCAGGTCCTTTGTACAATGTTGGTAAAAGAGACTTAAAATCATTATATTCAAAAAGGCAGAACCATACTTCAGCGAAGCCAGTTACAACAATATGTTATGGGATATGGAAGTTTTGAAACTTCAGTGGGTGACGGGAAGAACAAAATCAGAATAATTCAAAGGGATCAAACAGGACCTGCAATTTTATACCTCACGCTTAGCATCTGTAAAACACTGAGAGTGATCGGACACACCTTTGGACTTTCAGGCCTGGGTCTTTGGCTTGTACAACCTGTACCTTTGCACAGGCTGCAGAGGGGCGGCCAGTTTGCATTCTTCCCATTTGCTCCATACAGTTCATAGACTGAAGAGCACTTCGATAAAGACTTCACTATAGGTTGGAAAAATAAATTTTGTATAAAAAAGGCGTAAAGCTGCCCCCCACTGGAGTGTCCTAGCAAGTAGACCCTCTTCACCTTTGTTTCCCAAACTCTTGCATTTTTAATGTTGAAGTGCAACAACAGAGGATGCAGTATCAGAAATGTTTTCTGTTTGAGCTAGAACTTTTCTTTGTCATGCTTGTTTATTGACACTGTAGCCGTTCAAGCTACAATAGGCTCTTCTTGCTCCTGTCCCCTTCTTTCCAGTACTGTTCAGCCTGCATTTCGGTGAGTCGTGAGATGGTACGCTGAAAAGCAAAAATCTCCTCTTCTCCCGTAAACATAGAGAGTGCTTTAGCAGAATCCTAGAGAGAGAGAGAGCGACAAAAGAAACAAACAATGTAGGAAGTGATAAAAAAAGAACTCGGAATTTTTTTCAACAGAGTTTAAGAGAGATTTTTGGGTTATTCCAACATGCCCTGAAACATCATTTTCCTCCCCTTTTGTACTTAGCATTCTGCCAGGTCATGAAACCTCAGAGAACCCAAAAGCTGCACTTACTATTCTGGGCATTGTTCTCTAAATGATCTAACAGGGATTTTTTCTTTTTTGTAACACAGGCAATTTTGTGTGATGTTTGCTCTTAGGCAGCTGCCTGTGACACACAAAAATCTTTTTATTTTAAATAGTCTTTTTGAGCTGCCCCTTACCATTTAAAAATATGAAGTCTGAAACTGGGGAAAGGGTTTGCTTTGTGTGATTTTTACTATTTTAAAACATTTTGTAAATTGAACAGCCCACGTTGGTGATGGTTGTTTTGGAGGACTCTGAAGTTATCATTTCTGTGCCTCAAAACAGTATTATCTATACAAGTTGTTCACTCCCTGTGATGGGCAAGCAAGCCTGGCATTCTCAAAGCTACAACTACTGGCACATCTTTTGTTGGTAGTGGGAATGTTGCTACTAAATATTAGGTACATACATTTGTATACTACTATGACTTTATGGGGCCAAAAGGTCAATGGGATGAATACAAATCCAGTCCCATCTTCTACCATCCACTTGTGAACATCACAATTTTGTGCAAAACTGCTGCACAACGTAGACACTGGCGGCATTTTTCAGAGACACTTACGTCTGACATACCTTATGGTCATAGAAATGTAGTCCTTCTAAAGTGCAAAGAAATTACCTACTTGGGAGCATAGATTCACAAAACTATTTTCCTTTCACCTCAAGGTAAATTTTCCATTCCGCCTCACAGCAAAACCAACATGGAACTGAGACATATGAAGAATGTCTATGTTTGGACTGGAGAGTATAGGTTCTGGAGGCTTTTGAATTTGTGTTGGCTTGCTAACTAAAAACATGATGGTTCCCTTACACCAGTGGTTCCCAAACCTTTCGGGCCACCCCCCCTTGGTTCCACAAACTCAACCCCAGCACCCCACTACCCTATCCTATAAAAAGCATTATTCAAAATAGGGGTTTGCATGACTCACTAAAGAAGATAACAGCAATAAAATTTCAAAACCGTAACAATTAACTGGACATCTATTCAAAGTCAAATTAAAACTTTTTAGTTGAAATCTATTCCACAAAACTGATGAACTTGATCCAGTGGTACCAGCTCTTCAAATCTGGAAAAAAATTCTGATAGTTTCACCAAATTTGCCAGCATGGTGCCATAGCTTGATCTATTGTAAATTAGTGAACAACATAGTTGAAGTGCCCCCCTGCTGCCCCCCTGCTGCCCCCTTGCCTCTTAGTGCCCCCCAAGGTAATCCCACCCCCCCCAGGGTGTGGTACTGCCCACTTTGGGAACCACTGCCTTACACTAATCTGATAATTTCATCATGGGATTAATGGCATTTTTAGGAGGGAATAAAAGATTGACAAAGCCTACAATGCATTAGCAGCACATACAAAGACATCAGCAACAAAAAGATAGTACGGATTCTCATGGGACAGGTACACTCAAAAATTGTTCAATCTATAGTTCTAATCAGCTGTGTCTTGCTTCAAAAGATATACCAAAGTATAGGTTAATTATACAGTACTAGTTTTACTGGACAAACTCTGGTAATAGTTTGCCAAAAATGGCAGAGACTCTCTTGCTCTGTATAAATATCCTGTGTATTATACATTATAGTGTACGAATCCAGAGCAAAAGGGACACTTCTACCACCTCTATATTCTATTAGCTAGTAACTGAACAAAAGATCTGTAATGTAGAAACCTACTACCTTGTGTAGGCCACTGAATTAGAATAATTTGTATTAAGCACTAGTCTGACGTTGGCATGAGGCTTGTGGAAGAGTGGGAGGGCAATGTTTGCAGTTTCTCTCCTCTCACTGCAGCTCCCCTTGACCTCCCCACAGTGTTCCTGGGCAGCCACTGACCTATGAGAGCACAATTCTGGAGGTTATAGAAAACTGCAGTAAGAGGTGGGAAGCAGGAAATTGGTATTTATGCAGTGCAGCTCTGCTCCAGTGTCTAGGATCCAAGCCAGTATTCTTAGTATATTAGAAACCTATGCACTATAAAGGTATGAAGTATCCCTTGAATTGTATTGAATTGATTGTAACTCACCTACCGTTTCACTAATTATGAATAGCATTATGTTAAATTATAATAGCAGAAAAGGTGCTATGTTGATCCTGCCAGAAAGCAAGAAAATGACCCATTAAATGCTTACTTTTTTGTTTTTGTTTTTACAATAGTGCCAATACTATCAGCAAAGCCAATTATACCCTTTTGCAACAAAGGCCCTAATGTTCATAGTGCTTACCTGGCTTAACCCCAAATCATCCATCAGTATCCTACTTTCGTCCTGGCCACTATCATGGAGTTCTTCAAGAAATATACTCTGAAGTGGGGCTGATGCAGAACAAATGACGCGTACCTGGAAGAAAGGGAAATTTTGTTTCAAAAGCTATTTTAAAATATTAGACTGGTCATGTAAATCTAGAGTAATTAAATTCAACTGTGACAAACTGTTATACTAAATATATTATTTCTGTAGGGAAAAGACATACTTGGTCATTCATATAATTAACTAAGTTCAAGGTAGGCCCCCAACCTTCATATAGTAAATGTCTTTCCACCATTCAACAGAAAAATCTACATCTAAGTATGCCAATTCAATACTAATAGAGTTATATTTATTTTTATTTATTTACAGTATTTCTATGCCACTTTCCCACTCAATTCAGGATCTTCAAAGTGTCAAACCTTAAAACAAAACACTAAAACATTTCAGATGTTTAAAAGGATTTTAAATATAAAAATATATAAAATATGTAAAACAATGTAAAATACAATATTTAAAATAATTACATTAAACATAATAAAAACACATAAAGAGGGAGCAGGGCTAGTCAGAGGTAGTGAGGGAACGCCAAAAAACCCAAAAAGTCTGTGCCCGCTGGCAGAAGACAATTATAGAGGGAGACAGACAAATGTTCTTGGGAAAGGAGTTCAAAATCACTTGGGGAAGGAGAAGGGTAGGAGAGCCCTGCAGCACCTGGAAAACAGAAGGAGGAGGAGGAGGAGGAGGAGGGTTGGTTTTTATATGCCGTCTTTCTCTACCTTTTTAAAGGAAAATCAGACTGGCTTACAATCTCCTTCCCTTCCTCTCCCCACAACAGACACCTTGTGAGGTAGGTGGGGCTGAGTTCAGAGAACTGTGACTAGCCCAAGGTCACCCAGCTGGCTTCATGTGCAGGAGTGGGGAAACCAACCTGGTTCTCCAGATTAGAGTCCACCGCTCCTAACCACTATACCACAGTAGTAATATGTATGGATATACAGATTTCCTGTAACTAAGTACAACTAATAATGAATGTAGTTAATTGACTCCTCATTCTACAAGAAATCTTTGTAAAATTTATAGTGATGGTGAAAAATATCTAATTTGCACTCTGTTTAAGTTCAGGTGGTAACTTCAATCTGCCTCCCCAGTGGCACGCTGTTGTGAAATCAATATTCCCAGGTTCGACTTCAGCTGGAAACCCAGTTACCCTGGGGAAAATATATATGTTGATAAGTAGACTGGTGTCCTAAGTGAGAAAAGGGGACTCACAACTGAGTACACAGAAAAAAGTTACAGAAGACTCTGGTAACAGAAATTATTGGGATCTCCTGGAAAGTTTTTGCAGATATAGGAGAAAGCTTATGACAAGGAATAAAAGAGGAGTGATTCCCCTTCTAGAAAGGATGCAGAAGTTTTGGTGAGAAGAGAGAAATGAGAGTCTTCTTGGGGCTGCCAGACAAAAGAAGGAGGTTTGCCTCTAACCTTGAGTTAAAAGGCAATAATCCTGTAACTAGCAATGAATCCTGAGCAGAGTTACACCTTTCTCATTGAAGCCCATTGGCTTACAAAGGTGCAAGGACTGCACTGTACATTTTGGTGCCTACATGGGGTTGAATCCAAAAATGCTATTTTGCTGGTATTAGTGGACGGACACCACCATGGATGGAATGTGATTTTTACCGACTTTTCCTCCCTCCCACTTCAAGTGCCCATATGGTCTGCAGAGCTCCCAGCCCCTCAGCAGCAAAATTTTAGGGGCCTCATTGGGCTGCAGAAAGGGGAGGTACATGGGAAAGTCCCCTTTCATGAGCTTTCCTCTGCTCACTATACTTTGGATTAGGGTTGCCAAGTGCCTGGTTGTGGCGGGTAAAATACTGCCAATCCACCGGGCTGCCCGCCAACCAGCTGAGGGCCGGCGGGTACTGCGTGCATGTGCACACGCACAACGAGCCTACGTCGCTTCAGGGTTTACCCAGAAGCGACGTGGACACTCTAGCAACTTCGGCTAGAGATTGAGAGCATCCGCATCACTTCCGAGTAAACCGCAAGTGACGTAGACGCACAGGCGCATCGTGCCAGGCATGCGCGCACACCGCACTCTCCAAAAAACTTCCCGCCCATGGACCAACAGGACCTGGTAAGCCTACTTTGGATCCTACTTCTTGTTTCAGGCAGGGGTGGGGCTGAAAGAGGAAAAATCTCCTTGTTAAGATATGGAAACTTTCTGGTCTGGTATCAGCCTGGCACTTTCTTCAACAGTACAATGTTTGTGGAGTTGTTGTTTTTAGACCACATTGAAATGAATGGGCTTAGACTGGTGTAACTCTCTTTAGGAACGCAATGTAAGGAAAGCAAAACTTTCCCCCAAAATGTAGGACATTGGCTGTGTAAGACAGGAAGGTCCTGCTGGAGGGTTACATAAATATGCCTGAATTTTAGTGATATGGTTTCACAGGGGACTACCTTGACCTTTATAAAGATTCAGAACAATGCAACTTCTAAAAATATTTACAAAATGAGGCAGATTTGGAGGGGAGCAGGTTTATCACACTCATGCCTAGCAAGGTCACAAGCACTAGCTAACAGGGCATGCAACTCTCATACAATGATAGCACAATCATAACTACATTGCATAAATTTGGATGAGGTAGAAAACAGTGTTGTTAGATTGCTGAGGAAAGTCACCAGGACCCACCACAACCAATGAGTCACCTCTAAGAATTTAAAGAGCTTAAAAATGATTATGAAAATTGGCCCCCAGGATCTTGATGAATTAGAGAGTTTTTTGTGGAATTCTTTGCCAAGACATTCTTGAGAAAGTTTAATCTCAATCGATATTTCCTAATTGCATAAATATTTAAGTGTGTACCTATAATCACACATTGGGTGAAGCGTAATGTCTTCCACTGCTTTTTTTAAAGAGCCTTTTTTAGTTGTTTTAATATTGCTGATTTGGCTTCCATGATTGGAAAACCTTTGCAAATCCAAGTTAAGTGCTGCGTTTATCATTACGATTTCATTAGAGGTCGCACAACCTGGACTGAAGCAGGGTGGCTGTTTCTTCAGAAATTAATATCATTTTGAGACAAATCCATTAACACTTCGCTGGTTGGTGCACTGTGAAAATGATCATGACTGGCAATCATTTGGGGAGTTAGTGCATTTAGGTGCTGTACAAAAGAAGACTACTGCAATAACTACAGATTCCCCTGAAGAAGCCCCTTGGGTGAAATGCGTAGGATATTTTTATTCTGAGTAATAAATCTTTTTACCTATTTTGCACCATTGGCCTTGGCCTTATTTTTATTTCCTGTTACTGGTGCAACCCTTTTATTTCTTATTGCAAAGGGAGAATATGACAGCTGTCTTTAAAACTCTCAGAAGGAGTACAACATCTTAAGATGAACCAAATGGTTTTCAAGAGTTTCCTCTCAGCAGCTACCTACAGAACCCTCAAGCAACTGGAATTTACTGAATTTTTAAGATAAACATACAAAAGGGAATCTTGGATGAAACATTTTGGGAAGCCAGTGAAGTTGACATCAGAGGAAGTATGGTATGTGAAGTCTCCCATCTAAAGATACAAAGAAACCGTCGGAAGAAAAAGTTTTTAGAGAAAACTTTGGAAACTAGATTCAAAGCTGATACAAGTGAGATCACACTGACTGGAAAAGGAGGTTAGAGATGGAAGCAGAGATGATAAGAGATTATACAGTAAACCATAAATTTCTGAATTGGGAGGGAGAGCTGGTAAGCCCCTAGCTATGTGAGTTAATAAACTGTGACCCCTCTTTCCTTCAACATTCCCATCAGAGATCCCCCTTCTTTCCCCATTCAGAGTCCAGATAGGTTAGGCACTCACAGGTTCACCAGCTGTTTAGTCTCTAATTTTATGAGGTCTGCTTCCATCTCTAACCTCCTTTTCTAGTCAGTGTGATCTCACTTGTATCAGCTTTGAATCTAGTTTCCAAAGTTTTCTCTAAAAACTTTTTCCTCCGACGGTTTCTTTGTATCTTTAGATGGGAGACTTCACATACCATACTTCCTCATAAACACCAAATCAAACAAGCATGTGTTTCATAGATTACAGCAAAGCTTTTGACTGTGTGGGTCACGAAAAGCTATGGCTGGTTTAAAAGAAAGGTGTATTAGATTTAGATGAAGGTGGAGTGAATATTGGGGGGAGGAACATTAACAATTTGAGATATGCCAATGATACTACGTTACTGGCAGAAAATAGAAAAGACTTGAAACGACTACTGCTGAAAGTTAGAGGAGAAAGTGCCAAAGCAGGTCTACAGCTGAGCATCAAGAACACAAAAGTAATGACTATAGGAGAATTAGTCAACTTTAAGGTTGACAATGAGAAAATTAAAATTGTTCAAGACTTTCTATTCCTTGGCTCCAACATCGACCAAAAGGTAGACTGCAGCCAAGGAATCAGACGGAAATTAAGACAGGGAAGGGCAGCCATGAAGGAGCTAGAAAAGATTCTTAAGTGTAAAGATGTGTCACCCGCAACCAAGATCAAGTTAATTCATGCTATATTACTATGTATGGGTGTGAAAGCTGATAGGAAGAAAGTAGATTCCTTTGAAAATGGAGTGTTGGAGGAGAGTGTTACGGATACTGTGGACTGCCAAAAAAACAAATTAATGGGTTACAGATCAAATCAAGCCTGAAATGACCCTAGAAGCTAAAATGACTAAACTGAGGCTGTCATACTTTGGTGACATTATGAGAAGACAAGAGTCACTGGAAAGGCAATCATGCTAGTAAAAGTTGAAGGCAGCAGGAAAAGAGGAAGACCCAACAAGAGATGGATTGACTCTATAAAGGAAGACACGGCCCTCAGTTTGCAATATCTGAGCAAGGCTGTTAAGGATGAGACATTTTGGAGGACTCTGATTCATAGGGTCGCCATGAGTCAGAAACAACTTGATGGCACTGAACACACAACTCACATAAACACCAAGTCCCCACTCTTTTTCTCTGAGACAACACCAGACAGGGCAGCCCAGTTCCTTCATCAACCACCCCTTGTTACAGCCTTTAACATATGGAACATATGGACTGATGTGTTAGTATTATACATAGACAGAATTACCCTATGTAAAATCATAGCTTTCATTTAAAGCCATTTAAAAGCCTTTAAGACAAGCCTGGGCTTGCCTTTCCATTCCATTTAAGCTGAAAGAGGTTTGAAATCTTTTTCCTTCACAAAAGCATTTCTGCTGACACTGTGAAGTGGGTTGGAAGTTAAGTGACTTGGAAGAATGCCAAACAGTTACTAATGCCTTATTAGTTAACCTTCAGTTGTAAGTGAAGAGCTGAAGTGAATGGAGCAAAATAAACAAAGGAATTAGTCTTATATTGTGCCAAGTATGATATCAGAGGAAATGCTTTGTAGTTGCCATTCAGCTCTTGGTAACTTCTACGTTAGTGTGACCTAACTGGTTTTCTTCTGAATAAGTGGTTTTCTTCTGAACAGCAGAAGACTACTCTATGGTGAAACATTGCCAATAACATTACCTAATGGATGTTATATGAATGTAATACTGTTTTAAGATTTATACAAGTTAGAGGTTTGGTAGAATATTAAGAATATACTCATTTTTACCACGTTCCTTAGAATATGAAGATGTTTGTTAAATGAAATATTATAAATGTATAGATTAGCTAAAATAGCTGAATCTTGTATTGACTGTTCAGTATTTTGCTATGACAGCAGATAATCCTGCTGGAAGAGGAACTCCTTATATGGGAGTATGCAGATAGTATTCAGCTGAAGTTGACTTGCAGTAGAGTGGAAACCAAGTCATATGTAGTTGATACTGGACAGTATAAATGCAGGCAGGAAAAGGGTTGAAAGATAGATCTCCCTAAGTCTTCGGACTAAGAGAATCTCAGAAGATATTGGCTTGGTATGTATGAACTACTTACTTATATGCTATTCTAGATAGTGAGAATCAGATTCTTTTAACTAAATCAGACTTCTGTAACTGTTATATTTTAAGTATTGGATTTTAAAACTTACTAGTATGTAGAACTTGCTTGTATTCTTGTATACACTTTTAATACTTTAAAGACTTTGTAATACTTGCATATACACATATATTACATTGAAGCTATTAAATAAAAAGACATACTTTTGTGATTAAATTGAGTCCTGCTTAGTAGGTGACTAACTGAATAAGATAACATACCACTTCTCAGGAAGGGGTCAATTCTAAGAGCATAGTCAACTGAAAGGCACTGACCCGCTTCACCCTCACCCAGATACTCCCCCAAGCGATTAGGGAAGGGAATTCAATACTGCTTCACCATTCATGCTACCACCATATATATAGATATACAGGATGAGGCCTGACTAATCTCTGTGTTTGTTGGTTTCTTCACTAAAACACTTCACTCTCAGTCAGCATGGATGAACTTTTATGTTAACTTTTATGTAAAACTTTGAACAACATTGGAGTGATCTTTGTACATGGACATATTTCTCAATACTTGAAATCTTGATACCTAACTCTCCTCATCCTTTCAATATCTTTTCCTCCTTTCAGACAGCTTTTTTTTTAAACTGTACAAGTCAGAGCAACCACAGAATGACAGATAATTTTTGAGACATCTGAAAATTCCTCAAATGATAGACGAGGACAGAAAAATGTTAGGTGAATCATTGTCTCTCCATGAGGTAGTAACAGTGATTAATAGGGTTGCCAGCTCTAGGTTGGGAAATTACTCTTCAAGTATGGTCACCTGCTGCTCCCAAGCTCAACATTTTCTATATCAAGAACCATCTATGTGCTACTCTGCTTCCATAATATTAACTAGACTTTCATTTCCTTTGCTTTACATTAATTTTTTCCCTCATCTCACCTCTTGAGTGCATTCACACTTTATATTTTTAATGGCATGCCTACAAAATGTAATGCATAAAGAGGTCTATAGAAAGAAAACAAATGCTTTTCATGCCAACAGCATATGCAGTTTCCTTTATTTTGTAATGCTTACAACAACCCAGTAAGGTAAGAGAGTATTATTTTGCACCTATTTCAGATGGAGGTGAGCTGAAGCCAAGACAGTGGCTTACCTAAGTAAGTTCAGGGTACAGATGAGAGTTGACCTGAGGACACAGTTCAACCTCTGATGACTATGACTTGTGACTATGGTACACTACTCACAATGCTGCAACTTCAGTGATTTCTCTGTGTAAATGTAGTGAAATGGTTCTGTGAATTGCGCATCACATACGTGGTAGCTAGACAGCAGCAGACAAAAGCAATTAATAAATAAAATGACCCAGAGCCAGTGGGGTGTAGTGGTTAAGAGCAGTGGTTTGGAGCGGTGGAGTCTGATCTGGAGAACCGGGTTTGATTCCCCACTCCTCCACATGAGCGGCGGAGGCTAATCTGGTGAACTGGATTTGTTTCCCCGCTCCTACACACGAAGCCAGCTGGGTGACCTTGGGCAAGTCACACTCTCTGCCTCACCCACCTCACAGGGTGTCTGTTGTGGGGAAGGGAAGGTGATTGTAAGCCAGTTTGAGTTGTTGTTCTTCTTCTCTTTCTCCTCCTTCTCCTCTTGCTGCTGCTGCTGCTGAAATATGACTCTTCTCTTGGTAGCTGTCCTCTAGAATAGTTTAAATGCATTAAACCTGTAAGAATCTACAGAGTGCTCACCTTTTTGTCGTAAAGCGTATCAATGAGAGTAATGAAGCGCCGAGCAGGAGTCCTTTTTGCCATTGTAAGCAGAGGAATGTGACGAATGAAGACCAAGTCAAAGTGTGTGGCTATTTCCAAATAATCACTGGCACCAAGTGGCTGCAACAGAAAACAGGAAATGTGATAAATAAAAAAAATTAAAAGATGGGAACCACACCACAGTTTGAAATGCCAACATCATACTGCGATGGAACATAGCTACTTGTCCTATTTTGTGGTTAAAAGTCTGAGTTAAAGAAATTATTCCCGCAAGGCGATGATTAAGCTCAGCTTTATGTTCTACCAGTTAATCAACATGTAATTTGTGGCAGCATCAACAATATGAGGATTTTACTATTCCCTGATAATTTTCCAATAGATCATAACATATACATAAAAATAAAAAAAACAGAAAACACAACACTGTACAGATACAGCTAAGAAGAAAAAAGGAATCACGATAAAAAGTGCTATCCTCAAGTCTTTCACTTTCTAGATGGTTCTCCTATCTATTTTTCTAGCTGTGGAACTGTGGAGATAAAATCTTCCTGGCACAAAAACAAAATGACACAGATAATATTTTCTTTCTTTCTTTCTTTCTTTCTTTCTTTCTTTCTTTCTTTCTTTCTTTCTTTCTTTCTTTCTTTCTTTCTTTCTTTCTTTCTTTCTTTCTTTCTTTCTTTCCTTCCTTCCTTCCTTCCTTCCTTCCTTCCTTCCTTCCTTCCTTCCTTCCAATGGTATAGTTTTCTTTTTAAGCTTTGATTGCTCAACTTAAAAGGGTATAAGGAAACTTAGGGGGTTCTTTGGCGTGCAAGCCTTGGTTATTGTGATATTAAGTTTTGTGGTTCTTAATATTTGGAATAATTTTTTCTTTCTTTCTTGAGTTGCTGTAATTGTTGATATATCATTTAATTGTTCATACATTCCCATTGAGTCATATATGGCATGCTGCTGTACTTTTTAAATAAAATATAATTTCCAAAAAATGACACAGTAGCAAAAATAAATGGACTGTTCCAATAGCTATATAAATGCAACAAAATGCAAGCAGTTTTAATCAGAAAATAATTAGAGTATGTATAGCTAATTAACTGAAGCTCCAACTACTGCTTTGTTATAGCTGAGGAGATATCATGCAAGAATACACATGTTATTCATACTATCTCTATAAACTGGAATGAAATGTATGTCTGTGGAAGAGGAGTTCCTGAATGTATCCAATCTAACACCCAACTGATTTAACTGAAATTAAATAGCAGTTACAACATACAAAATCGAAGATGATGGACGGATCACTCAGTACATCATGACACATTTGGGAATGTAATAGTCCTATAGATTAGCTGTCATAAAATAGACTGAGAGCGAAGGCTTTGTTTTTGGAGCTAATGGCCCAAATCCTACCACTCTGTTAAGCGAAGTGTGAAGCCTTCCTCCAGTTTAAGAAGCCTTCCCTCAGCTTAAATGTCTCTTCCACAAGAAGGACCACTTTAGACAGAGGAAAGCTGGAGGAAGGCTTAAACCTATGCTCAGTGGAGCAAGGCCTATATACTGTTTAGAGAAACAGGTTGGTACTACTATCAAGAGTGCCTTCGTTTAATTGCATCTAGCCCATACATTCTTTTTTTCCTTCTGGATTGAGACAAGCTAGTTATACTAATCAATTCTACTGTTACCTTGAAATGGGACTATGGTAAGATACTCTAGTGGGGCTGCCCTGAAAGACAACTCAGAAACATTTATCGGTTGTCTGGGACAAGCTGATATGAACACATTACATCTGTTCTTAAACAACTCTGTTGGCTGCCCTTTTGTTTCTGGTCTCAATTTAAAGTACTGGTTCTTTCCTGAAACCTCTTACATGATCTAGGCACCACATATCTGAAGCACCATCTCTCCCCATGTACCAATCATGCTGTTCTGATCATCTCCTGCCCCCAGGCAACTCCTGGTCATCATCAGGTTTTTTTTTCTGTTGTTACTTCTGAGGAAGTCAGGAGGGTGCCACATCTACCAGTTTTTAAAAAGAGATGTAAAGTCTTATTTTAAGAGGGCATTCTGCAGCTGTTTTAGGATACGTCTGTCACTGTTACTGGGGCCTTTTCTCTCCCTTTGATATTCTAGGCTAGTGGTTTTTTGTTTTGTTTTTTAATGTAATTATTGATGCATGGACATATTTATTGTCAGCTGCCTTTGGGCAGTTGGGATATAAACTTTTTACTTAAATAAAGAAAACACAAAGAGGGAGGTACTTCCAATGCATAAAAAGATAATTCCGTTTAATGTGTTATGGTAACACACCTTGAGCAAAGGACTGTTTGAAAAAGACAGACTAATCACCTATTACAAATTGCAAGAAAGTAGATGATATAGTCCTAAGAACACTCTCCTGGTAATACGCCCCACTGAATAGACTTTGGTAGGATTTTGAGTCCACCTGTTTAGGATTGCTATCAATAACAAATTGAATCCTGAACAAGAAAGTTGGATGCTTATGCATTTGTTTGCAAGTCCATACATATCATTTGATTTCTCCACACTTGACAACTACAGAAGCTGAACATGGGGACTGACTCCTTTGAAAAGCAGTATGTACAAGGTAATGCTAAAGGTATCTCTTTGTTGCTGGGCCTGCAATAGCCCATTCACTCATCTAGGTTGTTACTGGATGCATGTGTAAGATTCTACAGGTCAGGGTGTGTGCATCAAGTGGAATGATGTAGCAGGCTGAGAGTGGTGACAGACAGTAAATAAGGAGGAAGGGAGAGAGGGATTTGGGGTTTGTTACTTTATTTTGGTTTTAACTGAAAATGTTTTTAATTATTATTGTAAGCTGCTTTGAACCATAAGGAAAGGCGAGGTATAAATGTTTTAATACTAAATAAATACTTTTAAACTATGAAAACTCAGTGGCAGATGAATTTGGTATGTTTGCTGTATTGGGGACCTCCATGACCCCAGTGTGTCACAAGAGAGGAACAAGATTATATAACGAAAATATTGCTCCTCAATTTACCCAGACTTGTTGGGAAACCAGTATGGTCTTTCCCCTCTACCTTAACCTTACTGCCTTTTCTGAACTGGCTTTGTGACCAAATATTGTTGTCTCTGCAGAACAGAACAGGTGCACTGTGACCAGAGGTTCTCTGTTTCATTCTTTTGGAAAATATCTAGTACCACTGAATTAGACCCTCCAGTAAGAAAACATGTGCCCTGCCCCAAGAGCTTCTCAAGAGCATCACTTCAGCATTGCCAGCTGCCCACCACACAGCTGATGTTCTTTTGCAGGCATTGTGAGGGTGTTGGGCACATCTGCTAAGGATATATAGAACTGGATACTTGCAGCCTGTTGTTGGCAACACAACCTTTGTGTCTTCACAGACAATGAGATTTCTTTGCGCCAGGACTCTCAACACCAAGGGACTCTAAAATGTAAAAATGAGCCAAACAACTTGAATCTTTTTAAATAACATGCTTTAAAAGAAGAAAAGAGACCGAATTTCTCAAATCCAAGTGGGCTGTATAAAGCCAATATGCTATAAATGTGAAAAAACAAACTTGGCAAAGTTCGGGATCCAGCTTGGTCCTATGAACACAAGAAGCTGCCTTATTGTCTATTCTGACTGGCAGCAGCCCTCCAGTGCCTGACGCTCTTCCTAGCCATGCCACTGATGACTTTATCTTCAGGTACCAGGTTAGCCCAATATCAACAGATCTTGAAAGCTAAGCAGGGTCTGCCCTGGTTAGTAATTGGATGGAAGACCACCAAGAAAGTCTAAGGTTGCTATGCAGAGGCAGGCAATGGCAAACCACTTCTGCTCATCTCTTGCCCTGAAAGCCCTATGGGGAGTGCCATAAGTTGGCCGTGACCTGACGGCACTTTCCACCACCACCAGGGTTTGAGTGATGCACTTTGTAGTTGGGGGGGGGGGAGGAGAGAGAATAAACCACAGTTTCCAGTTACTGACACTGTTTACTATGAAACAACATTTCATCCTATTGGAAAATGGTTTTTATTTTACTGAATGAGCCACTGAAGCTTATCTAGAGTCCATGGTGTTGCTTTGTATCAAAGATCGATTAGTATGAGACAACAGGGAGTCTGGGTCATACAATGATTACAATTATGTATTGTGAAATGTAAGGTTTATGAAGTGAGTAATGTTTCTATATCAGTCAATAACAGCCCACATGCCTCAACACAATGCCACTTTTGAGGAAATAATTATTCTAAAGTCACATAGCTTGCTCTATGAATAACTGATTTGCTTGATTTGAATACTCAATGGCACTTCAGCAAGCACCATCTTTGAGCATGTTATTCCACCTCAAGTTTCAAACAAGATTATCTGGTAAAACTCCTACTTCTCATAATGACATTCTTTAGCCCTGCACTTAATAATTATTGTAGTAAATTAGTGGGTTTTTGGTAGTTAAAACTGGAACAACCAAAAATCCCACTTCACTAACACTTATATTCCCTACCCCCATACCAATCTCATTCTCCATCTTTTCTCTTTTCTTGTACTGTTCAGATCAAAAGCAATCCCATTCCCCATCCTCTCTCTTTCCTCACTCTGATCAAAACAAACCAAAATTTCTGGTTGCTCCATTCCCATTTATACAACACACTTCTATTTTAAATTTGCAATTTATATCACTTGAATTGTCATGGTTTTCCATGACCCTTTGGGAACTGCCATTTGGTGTGATACTAAGGATTTTCTATTTAAAAGACAAAAACACCTTAATCCCTCTTCATAGCTACAGTTCTCAAAGCACCCTGAAAAGGAGTAACTTTTAAACCAGTCTGTGGGGAACTAGGTCCTCACAGTCAGGCTACAGGCATCTCAATATCAACCTTTGCAATAAATGAATGTGCTTTTTGATTATTATTTTGATTTTTTTTTTGCTTTCACATAAAAATGCATGACAGCAAAACACTGGATTTCTATTACTAATGTGTGATATTTAGAGGTAGAATGTTATTGTAGTAACTCTGGTACAAAATTAATTTATTTATAAGATAGGCCTACCAAGCTGTTAATCTTTTTGACTGAACCGTCCACTCACTTCACTGCCAAATTAATATGTCTATTATTACTGCTGTTAAAGTCAGTTATTTTGTCATTTAGAGCTTTGTACCACAGCCCTTGTTCGCTACCCTAGGTCTTCCATCAAAAACTTACCTGGGGTACAAAGTGACCCCAGTGAAGTTTTATCAGTAACTTAGCTAAAGTTGTTTGTTTTGTTTGTTTAAAACTTTTATTAGCTCCCTTGGGGAACTCAAGGCGGCTTACAATATAAATGAAACGATTATGAAAACCCAATAAAAAACAATATGAATAAAACAACAATTATAAAAACATATAAAAGATCACAATCCAAAACTCCAATTAGGACTGCCAATAAATAAAGACTAAATCAGTTAAATGCAGTCCTGAATAAAACAGTCTTCAACTGCCTTCTGAAGATCAACAGGAGGGGCTAGGCACACCTCTTTGGGTGGCTGTTCCATAATCATGGAGCTGCCACTGAAAAGGCCCTCTCTAGTATGCCCACCAGATGAGTTTTGGTTGGTGGGACAGTCAGGAGGGCCTCTCCCCGAGATCTTAATTCCTGGGCAGGAATGTATGGGAGAAGATGGTATTTCAGATACCCCGGTCCAAGCCATGTAGGTCTTCAAAGGATAAAACCAACACCTAGAACTGGGCTCGGGAGCATATCAGTAACCAGTGTAACTGTTGTAGTTTCGGGATCATATGCTCCTGGTACCAGGTCCTTACTGGCAGTCTAGCCACAACATTCTGCACTAGCTGCAGCTTCCGAACACTCTCCAAGGGCAGTTCCAAGTAGAGCACATTTCATGACATGGGTGTCAGGCCTGCTTTCCACTGCTCTCAGCAGCCTGTCAGACTGAGAATGTTTTAGTTTCGATTCCACCAGGTGCCTCTCAAGGTCGAACTTGCTAACTGCTGAATTCCTGTTCCAGAGCTATCTCCCATGGGAACGGCTCCTCGTTAGAGGGGGGGGGGCGCCATGACCCGTTGTGACTAGTACTTTCCCTTATAGGCCCTGCACTGTGCTCCCATTTCCATTCGTGCCAATTTACCTGTAGCCCTGCAAACCTGTATGTTTTCCAATAAATCAGCTCTCTTTTGGACTCCTCGTCTGTGGATGCTGTTTGTGGGATTACCACGGGGACAAGTGCTTACATCGGGTCATGGTGGCTAGATCTGACTGAACCAGGAAAGGACACAGTTGACACACCAGCTGAAGCTGGGCAAAAGCATTCCGAGCTATCACGGCCACCTGGTTTTCTAAGGTGGCTGTTGGGTCAAGCAGCACTCCCAAGTTGCAAACCCAGCTTTTCAAGGGGAGTATAATTCCATCCAACACAGGAGAGACCTTTAGTCCTGGTTTGTCTTTCTACTAACTCAGAAATCCTCTGTCTTGTCAGGATTAAGTTTCAGTTTGTTCACCCTCGTCCAGCCCATTATTGACTCCAAGAACTGGTTTAGAACATCAACAGCATCCTCAGAATTAAGTAGAAAATAAAGGTAGATCAGGTATCATCTGCATATGGAGACATCACAGCCAATATCTCTTGATGACCTCTCCCAGTAGCTTCATATAGTTATTAAATAGCATGGAGATAAGATGGAACCCTGTGGCATCCCACAGGCCAATGGCCATGGGGCAGAGGAGGAATCCCCCATCTACCTTCTGACACTGACCCCCCAGATAGTACTCGAACCACTGTAACACAGTGCCCCTTAGTCCCAGTGCTGAGGCAGCTCAGTAGGATACTGTGCTTGATAGTACTGAAGGCCACTTAGAGAGCCAGTAGAACTACCAGGGTCACATTCCCCATTTAGTTCTTGATAGAGATCATCAACCAAGGAGACCATAGCAGCCTCTGTTCCAAATCCGGACCTGAAGCCATATTGAAATGGGTCCAGAAACCAGTTTCTTCCAAGAGCTCCTGGAGCTCAGAAGTAACAACCCACTTTAGCACCTTGCCTAAGAATGGAAGATTGGGGACTCACTAGAAATTTTCTGACCTTGTAGGACTCAGGGTGAGTTTTTTCAAAACAGGTCTAATCACTGCCTACAACAATTACACTGGTAACTAACTGATATACTGTTAGTACTGTGTGATTCAGGATACATGAAGCATCCCTACATTATGACCAAAGAGGAGAATGCAACAGATTAAACAACCTGCCTATGGATACAGCCAGTGACAAAATAATCATTTTCAAGACTGTAGCAGCTGATGAAAGTGCTCCTGTAATTGTGGAAATAGCTGATGGGTCATTATGGCTGACTATGAATGGGCTGATTCACCCACTATATTCTCCATGCAGTTGTAAGAACATACATGACTATACATGGTTCCAGATTCATCTCACAGAGCCAATTTTCACTGTATAAACCAGACCCCAGTTCTTCAAGTATATCCTAGAAATGGAAAAGAAAAAGCTTCCAAACCAACACTGTACTACTGCAACAGGGGTCTATAAGTTTTGGTATGGTCAGCACAGGCAGCTCTTGGATGTTGTGGCGGAAAGTGCATTCAAGTCACAGCCGACTTATGGTGACCCTGTAGGATTTTTGAGTCAAGAGATATTCAGAGGTGGTTTGATACTGCCTGCCTCTGCTCAGAAACCCTGAACTTCCTATCTATGTAAGAACTAGGGCCGACACTGCTGAGTTTCCAAGATCTGATGAGATCGGGCTAGCTCGGCCATCCCGGTCAGGGCAGCTCTTGGATAGTGTCCATCTAACACAAAACACTGGTGCATGCCTGCAAACCTTTTATAGGATATATTAAACGTTTTAAATCAATATTTGAAGTTCAATTCAGTTCTTTTCTTTTTAAAAGAAAAAAAAAGTTTTCTTCCAGGCTGAAATTTACTACTAGAGGAAGCAGCTGCAATTAGGAAAACAGAATGAATAGGCTTTTGCTTCCACAGTATGTCTCCAGTACATTTTTTTTCTGTTATCAAGCTACTACCACTGCATTATGGCTATTGGTAAGGAACAAATTGGTCCTGCTGCTACAGGTAATTGACTGTAAACAATCTTAATTACCTTAAAAAGTCACTTACTACCATCAGAGGGCAGTATTTGCCATGATAACCACGCTAACATTTGTAAAGAGGAGTCAGGAAATGTTGATAATAGAAATATCCCAATACAATAAGAACCGAACCATACTACATCTACACTTTAGGTCAGTACTGATTTCCTTCATATACTGATTCAAGCTTTGACCTTATATTAATGGACTGAAGGAAAAAACAGAAGTGAAGTGACTTTCTATACACATTCAGGGCTGTGTATGAAAAGAAACTATATAATTAGTCTAGAATGTTTAGTAGAACTTCTATCATTTGCTACTTAGCATCTAGAACCTTAGATAAAAAGTAGAGATCAAAATATAATATTTCAATATCAACAAGTTTATAATTTGGAGCCGTGTACGTAAATTTTTGTATAACGTTTGCAGAGAACATATACAGATTTAACTTTTCCACAAAAAGTAGTGAACTGGAAAAAACTAAAAATACTTTATTATTAAGACTGGTTACAATCCAGAGTTCAACTTGCAATGCCTCAAAACAAACATACACAGCTGCTCAAATGAAATAACTGAAATCTGTACAAGGTTGTTGATTGTAAAATTCTTATTTTGGGGCTCTGTATATTTATATTAAAGCCTCTGTGTACACATTGATTGGGTGGTCATAGATTAAAAATCCTAGAATATACAGTTGCCTTGAATTAGCTAATAATAAAAGACCTATATTCCCATTCCAAAATATTTTAATTGTTGAAGAAATTATGAATATTTACTGTCTCACAGTCTGCAAGTATAGCTAATTGTCTTCAACACAGAAGTATCAGTTAAATCTCTCTCTCTGAAAGTTTCTGGGGCCTGAATAATTTAATTAAAATAATTTTTGTCACATTTAAAATTAAGTCTGTAATCTACAACACTAGTAGGACCCAAAGAATTCAGCAGGAATTTTCTCCAAGTACAAATACACAGGATCAAGTTGTTAGTGATACCACATAAGGCAATAACTACATGCTACCCTTTTACTGTACATTTCTGTTGTCAAGAGAAATGACCTTGCACCAGTGCATTTGTTATAAGAGCACTTGTTTTCAGGTTGGTTCTAAATGAGCCATGGAAATGCCTGCCTATAAAATCAGAGTTAGAGGGTGAATGTGTTGTGGAAAAGCTGCATTATGTACACATGGATTTGGAGTACATATAAAACCTACACACCACGTATGTCCTTCAGTTGCAAGAGACCTGAACTGAAGTCTCACCTTGATCTCTTCAGTAAGACTAAAAAACAAAAACCAGGACTCATCAGCAGTATATGCCATAGCAGCAATACAGAAAACGTTGCTTAGAATTTGCCAGCCCGATAGCCCACTGGTCTGATCCAGCAAAACAGAACAGAAGTTCAATGATACCTTAAAGTCTAACAATATTTATTCCAGCATAATTTTCATGAGCCAGGGTTCACCTCATTAGAGGCATCTGATGAAGTGAGCCCTGATTTATGAAAGCTTATGCAGGAACAAATTTTGTTAGTTTTTAATGTGCTACTGGACTTCTGTTTTCTTATACAAATGATCCATCTGTATTTGAGCATCAAGTAATTCTTCCTTTAACAACATATAACTATGAATCACTTTGGGGCATTAATACACCAGCAAGCTCCATTTCGGCATGTAAATTACATCATCGATTACTTTCAAGAGTGACTTCTTGTGCCACCTCTCAGGAGAAACCATTTATCATCCTTTTTCATCCATTCGGTGTTTTACCTTTCCACTCGGCAAATCGAGTTTTGTTGTTGTTATTGTCATAAATTCAAATGAGATTGGTAAGCTTGTTCGGATATGGGATATGATAAAAAAGGGGGGGAAGCCTGAAAGCCCAACTGATCTAGATTTGACGGGGTACTCACTCTGTCACACAGCTCTTCAAACGTGAAGTCTGCAACGGTTCCACATGCTTTATTCACTCTCAGCCCTCTGCCTTGTACTTTTAAAATCCTTGGTCTAGTTACTATGGGAACATGAACAAAGACTCAATCTTGTCTGGATAATTACTATAAAACTCATCTCTTACAGATAGGAAATGCATAGCTTGATGAATAATAGCACATGATTCAACACATAAATTAGACAAAATGCTGATACAATGACTGCCACTTGAGTGTGGCATCAACCCATATACAGCAGTGGAACTTATTAATTGGTCAGTGGAGATTGGGCATTGTGTTCTAAATGTATTCTCTTTCAAGAGAAATTAACTTACGTACAATCATTTTGTTTTTGAGCCAGCTCATCAAACAACTTATCCATGACAGCCTCCACATCAGCTTCACTTGTGCTACAGTGAAAAGAATAATAGAATATGAAATTAATAACACTTGAAGCCAACATCAAACAGCTGCCTGAGCTTGCTTAGCTTTTTGCCCATGAAAGAGAGAGAGAGAGAGAGAGAGAGAGAGAGAGAGAGAGAGAGACAGAGAGAAAGAGAGAGAGAGAGAGAGACCGAGAACAGGATGTTAGGTTGTAAATACAAACATTAGATTTGGAATACACTTAAAAGCAGAGAACATTAACTCTCAGGTACAGGATTCTGTTTTATTTGCATACACTGAAAGACTTCTGTGTTTCAAACTGTTTCCAGTAATGAGGCAACTTTGGCACGGCAAGGCCATCAACACCACCCATATGCACACAATGAAAAAGACAAGCCGCTGTCGCTATCTTGCACGCAAAATAAGAGCAAAGAGGCAAAAGCTGTCAAGCATCTGAAGCCTCTTGGAATCAGGGAGAAAATACAGTCAACTTTAATTTTTATCCACCAATGGCTTTAAGTAGGAGCCCCATGGGGCAGAGTGGTAAACTGCAGTACTGCTGTCCAAGCTCTGCTCACGATCTGAGTTCGATCCCAATGGAAGTTGGTTTCAGGTAGCTGGCTCAAGGTCGACTCAGCCTTCCATCCTTCCGAGGTCAGTAAAATGAGTACCCAGCTTGCTGGGGGTAAAGGGAAGATGACTGGGGAAGACACTGGCAAACCACCCGTAAACAAAGTCTGCCTAGTAAACGTTGAGATGTGACGTCACCCCATGAGTCAGGAATTACCAAGTGCTTGCACAGGGGACCTTTACCTTTTTAATGGCTTTAAGCAGGTATAAGTGAAACATTTTAAAAATTCCTATCAACTTTTGTGTGTATTTGCAAAACTGGTGCTAACACTGATTTGTACAAACATCACCCCAGCCTGTACTTGGCCCCAGTGTGTGAGTTTTTCAAACTGCATTCTGATGTGCAGGTTTAGCATCCGATATATGATAATGCTTCTCCCTAAATCTCCAGATGACTTCTGCCAGAGATTTCATGTTAAACAGAACAGAAGACAAGAAAGACCACAGTATAGGTGCAACTGAGTTGGACAGCAGTGCCCCAGTACCTCTTTCTGAGACAGATTAGCTAGATAGTACTGGAACCACTGGATGTGGAATGGTATAGTATAGCCTGATCTCGTCAGATCTCGGAAGCTAAGCTGGGTTGGGACTTGGAAGGGAGAGCTCCAAGGAAGACTCAGCAGATGAAGGTAATGGGAAACCATCTTTGCTTAATAACTTGCCTTGAAAACCCCACCAGGGGTCACTACAAGTCAGCAGCGACTTAATGGCACTTTATACACACCCTGAGCACTTTATGCCCATCTCAATCAGCCAGCACAGAAGGTAGCAATGGCCAACGGTGTAAAAACAAATGAACACTGAGAGCTCCAAGAGTATCAGCAGACGCCCATTCTTTGGGCTTTCATTGCAAAGAGATGGATGAAGGCCAACAAACTGAAGCTCAATCCAGGCAAGACAGAGGAGTTTTTTGACCAGGTGAAGGAGAGAAGCCCCATTTTCCTATTGGAAATTGGAAATTAAGTCAATTGGATACCTGGTGCAAGTTTTCAAATAATCTATAAAAGAAGACTCCAAGCCATTGTTTGCTCTTCTGTCCTGACCACCACAATAGGAGTGAGAAGGGCTGAATCCTAGTATTCATCACACCGTCTGCAAGGTATTTTAGATTGCTCGAGAATGTGTCTAGTTAGCTGAGGTGTTTATGCTTTCATTTCCCTTTTTCTTTTGAGCATTTTGTTGGAGTCCTTTTTTATTTTCAATCAGACTTATACTTATTCTGAACCTACTTCCTTTATCCTTTCTGAAGTTTTTTTTTGTACCCGTATGCGGCCCCCAAGGACATTTTTTGTGGCCCTCGGGAGCTCTGGGGCCCTGCCGCGGAGGTGCAGCGTTCCTGGGGCAGCGGCTTACAGGGGCGCTATGGCGCCCTTTGGACCTCCTCTCGCCGACCAAGGGACGCTTCCCCCAAGACTGCCCCCTACAGCTGTGGCGTGCAGGAACGCCGCGGCACATTGTAAGCCCCTCTCGCTGCCTGTTGGCTGTTGAGCAGCGGGGTGGGGGGAGAGGCCGGCGGCTCCCGGCAGCAGAGCATGCATGCAGGAGCCGATCGGGCTTTGGGGGGGGGGCTTTTGTGGACTCAGAGGGGGGTGGGCATGGAGACTGGGGCCCGGTCGTGTGGTGCTGGCGTGCGCGGTTGTGTGTGTGTGTGTGTGGCGGAAGGTTTTTCTCTTTTCTTCCTCTTTTTCTGTCACTCTTTCTCCTTTCTCTCCCTCTCTTTCACCCTCTTTTTTTGTCTTTCTTTGTCTCCTTCCGTCCTTTTCTTTCTTTCCCTCTGTCCTTTACTTTCTTTCTCGCCCTCTCTCCCTTTCTTTCTCCCTTTCTCTCTCTCTCTCTCCCTCCCTCCCGTTTCCTCTTTCTCTGTTTCCCTTCCTCCCTTGCGCCCCCCTGGTGCCTCGTTTGCTCGGGCCCACCGCTGGCTGCCCTCCTGCCTGGGAGGGGGGAGCGGAGGCGCCCTGCAGGCCTTCTCTGTGTGGCCTCCCCTGGCAATTTCCAGGTGGTGGCTGGAGACCTGGCAACCCCAGCCTCTCCCCTCCACCGGGAGATCTACACCTGGTATGGTCCCCGAATGATGTTATAAATGTGCAAATGTCCCTTGGCAGGAAAAAGGTTCCCCACCCCTGCTCTAATTTAACACACTTTTATTGACAAATATTAATTCTATCAAAATATTAATTGACTTTTTCTCTTCAGGAGATGAAATTCTGAACCCTGAGTAATAGTTTACATCATGCACTAGTTCTGGTCCAGAATCCAGTGCACGATATGACTTACCATCTCCAACAGAAAAAAAGGAAAGCACTGCAAATGCACAGGAATTTTCCATTGAAGCATCTCACCCTGAGAAAATGGCTAAAACCCTGAAACTTTGGCTCAAATCCTCTGATCTAGCAACCCTAAGTATATAACTCAGAAATTAAGTTTCCGTACAGGGTTCTATGTAATCCTAGAAGGTAAACAAAACAATAAAGACGGTCCAAAGAGTAAACTGCAATTATAGTCTTGGACCGAGGCTGTTCATTTGCACATTTTGCTTGACAGAAGCCCAGTAATTATTTAACATCTCCAAAAGTAATAAAAATATGAAAACAATACCACAATAAAGCTATGAGTAGATTGGTTCTTGTATTGGCTTGATTAAAACCACTTTCTCTTCTTAAATGTTGAAACAACTTTGCATCACATAGACTTGTATTCTCAAATTGCTCTGAGGGTAAACTATCATTAGGGAAACAGAAATCAGAGCTATACAGATAAATTGTACTTATAGCTGTATTATAGTATCATTTAATTTTTTATCATTTTCAAATACAGAATAAATGCTGTAGTAAATCAACATCCTAGATACAAGCAGATCATCTGTCAAAATAAGTCAAGTTTTTGAATCCACAAATGGGAACACCCAATAGTAAATGAGTCCTTGTCAGAGGATTTGTATAAATAATTACTTTACTACAATAAAGGATGCTCTTTTATTTACCAGGGAATCGCACACTCTTTCACAAGAAGATATTCATTGCTTTATAGCCATCTGTCACTTCAGTTCTGCAAACACCACACCTCCCAAAAATCTAATTAGTTTTGATTCAGTCACACATTTTAAATGATGTTGCTGAAGATACTGAAAATGCTATTTGATGGCATTAGAGCTGTGGCAATGTGGAAGGCAGTTGGCTTACTATCCCACAGGGTGACAATCTTCCAATTCTATGAAGGAAGTTTTTTGGGGTGTGTCTCCCCTCCCCCCGCCCCGACCATTTACTTGCCCCTGGTACAAATTATTGGCTAATAGGACAAAGGAAAGGAATACCCTCAACTTCAACAACTTACAGGTAGTAAAGTTTCCCTGCAGCTGGAAGCCCTTGTTTCCTGTAGTCTATTCCAGAGTCCAGTTGGATGGTATTACAATATTTCTGCATACAGAAACAAAAAGAGACTGTTGTTACTCCTCTTAAGGAGGTGCTGTGGAATTTTGCAGATAATTACAAAAGGTTTTCCTGTCTATAACATATGTTACCAGCCCACCTGTTCATACTGTTCCCAAGTGTTATAGGGAAATTGAATGGTGGGTCTGGTAAACTACACACCAGGATGGATTATTCTCCTGCACAATGGACTAGCTGCATGATTGCTCCATAGTTCCACCAAAACATAATGCAGCATCAAGAAGGCATTAATATGCATGTAATGTAAGATGCCCTGTCCTTATTTCTAGGAGCTCAAGATACTGTGCAGATTCTCTTTCCCCCCTCCCCATTATCCTCATACCACTCCCGTAAAATAGGTTAGTCTGAAATATAATGACTGCTCCAAAGTCATTCTGGTATCTATAGGATACTGGCTCTCAACTTTGCTGATATCACCCGTTAAGGAAATCACAGTAGCAGAGTACTAAGCAAAGTTTTATCAAAGATGTACAAAAGATGATGCAAGTCTGGAGAGACTATAGTGCTTTGGGTTATTCAAATACAAAATGGGCAAGGAATGCTTGCAATGAGTATAATCATTTGCACACAGTTCTGCAAGTCAAACAGCACAATCCTATGCATACTTACTTAAAAGTAAGTCCTACTGAAGTCAGTGGGGTTTACTGTCAAATAATTGTGCACAGGACTGAAGCCAAAGCACACCATAGCCAGCATATTTTAATAAGTCCAAATTCTTTAATGAAAAAAAGAAGTAATTAAATTTGTAATCTAGATGATTTTTTAAAAATAATTTACTCGTATGCTGAATTCAGTTGTACAATTGGGGTAGGGTTCTAAGGAATGTTGTTAAAACTATTACTTCTAATGCATTTTCCCAGGGTTATTATGGAGGTTGTTACAGTGGGATGGGCTGTATAAATTGTCAGTGGATTGCAATCATAAATTAGTAATGTTCCATAAACTCTTGTGCAAATCCTAACATAAGATGTCATGCAACCCCTTTGTCATGCAACTGCAGTCAAGACCCAAAGTAGCTTGTGCCATTTTCCCCTCTTCCATTTTCCCCTCACAATTCAGCAATATGGGTTAGGGCTGAGGGAAAGTAACTGGCAAAGGGTCATGCAGCAAGCTGCAATGACAGAGTGGGGATTCGAACCTGGGCCTCCCACATCCTAGTCCTGAAACTCAAACCATTATACCACACCGGCTCCAGATTCTGTTAACAGATGATATTCTATGGCCCATAACAAGCTCACAGTAGTGGAGATCACCTGATTTTATCATGGTCAGGACCCCTAAGATGTAGGGTTGCCAACTGCCAGGTAGTAGCAGGAGATCTCCTAATTCAACTGATCTCCAGCCGATAGAGATGAGATCACCTGGAGAAAAATGGCCGCTTTGGCAATTGAACTCTATGGCATTGAAGTCCCTCCCCTCCCCAAACCCTGCCCTCCTCAGGCTCCGCCCCCAAAATCTCCTGCCAGTTGAGAAGAGGGACCTGGCAACCCTACTAAGATGGCATACTGTGTGCAGTTCCGGTCACTGTATCTCAAAAAGGACATTACAGGGCTAAGAGAAGTACAGAAGAGGGCAACCAAGATGATAGGGGGGTTGGAGCACCTTTCCTATGAAAAAGGCCAAAGAGACAGGGACTTTTCAGTTTAGAAAAGAGGAGTAAAGGGGGGCATCATTGAAGTTTATAAAATTAAGCACAGTATAGACAGTGGACAGAGACAACTTTTTCTCCGTCTTCCCAATTAATAAAACTGAAGGGTATTCAATGAAGCTGATGGGCAGTAGATTCAAGATGGACAAAAGGAAATACTTCTTTACACAGAGAGTGATTAAAACGTGGAACTCACTGCCAAAGGATGTAGTGATGGCCACAGGCACAGACAGCTTTACAAGGGGATTAGACAAATTCATGGAGGATAGATCATCAAGGGCTACTAGTCATGGTGACTAAAGGGAACCTCCATGTTCAGAGACAGTAAACCTCTGCATCCCAGTACCAGGAGGCAACATCAGGGAAAGGCCTTGGCCTCTGTGCCCTGTTGTTGGACCTCCAGAGGAACTGACTGGCCACTGTGTAAGACATAGGGTTGCCAACTGCCAGGTAGTAGCAGGAGATCTCCTGTTAATTCGACTGATCTCCAGCTGATAGAGATCCGATCACCTGGAGAAAAATGGCCGCTTTGGCAATTGAGCTCTATGGCATTGAAGTCCCTCCCCTCCCCAAACCCCACCCTCCTCAGGCTCCACCCCAAAAATCTCCCGCTGGTGGCAAAGAGGGACCTGGCAACCCTAGTAAGACAGGATGCTGGACTAGATGGGAGACTGGTCTGATCCAGTAGGGTCCTTAGTATGTTCTTACATACAAAGAAGGCATGCACTAAGTTTCCATATTATGGTAGTAAACTCCCATTGAAATGTCTCAGTAATTCATAAATAAAAACTGAGGGCTTTCTCAGGATTTGAAATTCCTACAGAGCTAAAATTTTACTTGCAAAGTTGCACATGTACTCTAATAAGAATAACATTTAGGGGGCACTGAACATATGAAAGCATGCTGATGCACTAAAAAATGCAATAAAAAGAAACAATTGCTTAAGGTACAAAGAGACAGAACTAAACTTTTACTGCTCGGTTCATACACTTCTAAATTGTGATGAAGTTGTTAGGAGAATAAGGAAGCTAAATAGGTTTGCCTATCCTCTATCTTTAATTTTTTTTTTTAAAGAAAAAATAATAAATCCAACAGCAACAATACATAAAAACTCTATTTCTGTTTAGGAAACTGACTTTTCCATCACAAGCCTGATTAAAGCCTACAGGCATGATTGCATTTCACACTCACTAATCACCATCAGGGAATTCTAATCAGCAGCTAAAGAACTTTTAACAGGAGTCTTCATATTTTAGCCCTTAATTGTCAAAGCTACAATCCTAACAATTGGTTTACATTTTTTTTAAGTCCTTAAACATTTGTATTTTGCCAGATAGTGTTAAATATCTCCTGCCTTTCTCCCTGGAGAAGTAAAAGCTAGCAAACTCTATAGCTGCATATTATGCCAAAGGAACAATTGAATACTATAGCCTCAAAGGACTGTGACTTCTTACGCCATTCAATTTGACTGCTTCGAATTATTCAGCTGCTCAATTTATTATGAATCGGTTTATGTATTTATGGATAGCAAGGACAAACACAATTACACACTGAAAATGTAATTAAGAAGGTTAAAAAAAAGATTTATCACACGCTCATTACTGTAAGAGAAAAAAAATTAGGCTTGAAAAGCTTTTCAACTTAGCCCAGGGTAAGCAGTAATAAAAGAAACCATTCGTTAGAATGGAATAATAACCCTAAAGCTGTGACAGCCATTGAGAAATACATAGCTATCCAATACAGGCATTATAAATTTGCTGTAACATTCAGACTCTAACAGACTTTAAGTGCTGTGGGGTATTAATATACAATATAATTTTTTAAAAATATATAATTTTCAATGAAAATAAATTTACAAGACAGTTTACAAAAATTAAAATCTAGCAGACAAAACAAAACAATTGTGAGAGATTAAAACAGCAGAATAAAACCCTGTAATTATCAAAGCCATATTGAAACCAAAGTTTTAACTTGCTTTCAAAAAGAAAACAAGTTGAAACCAAATTAATTTTCCAAGGAAGGAAGTTCTGTAACTCCTGGACAGCAACAAAACAGCAACTTGCCAATACAGACCAATCTTACCTCTTCTAGAATCAACAGGTCTAGTAAGCACAGGCATAAGGGCCATGCATGCAAAGGGCCATGCATGCCCTTCACAAATCTCAGCATCACCCTTCCTCAGCCATGCTGCTGCTGTATGCAGTGTATAATTGTTGCGCTGGAACACACAATGCACCAATACATTTCTCATCTGACCTGGAAGCATCTAGCAGCCCCTGCTTCTTCAGGCTGCCAGGCACAGAAATAAATACTCCTACTAAATCTAGCTGGTATGCAAGGAACTCAGTGATGAACAGCCCAATAGAGGTTTTAAGCGAGGTATCAACAGACCGCAGCTTGCCATGAATGGCCTGGTATCACACGACAATGGCGCTCCTAGTGCAGGAAGAGCTATGCTGGTGTCTATAAGTGGTCCCTCTCTGCACCCTGTTTTCTTCAGGCAGGTTTTTCCTCTCGCCTGACCAGCAATCTCTTTCAACCCCCAGAAGGACAAGACATAAAAAGAATCCTGCTGGATCAGATGAGAGGGATATCTAGTTCAGCGTCCCATTTCACAGTGGCCAACCAGTCGCCAAGGAGAGGCAACTAATGGGCATAGCTGATTTCTCAGGTCACATAGACCCTGAGGACAAAAGCTATATGGTTTGGGAGGCTGATGAGGGAAAATGGGTCCCTTCCCCCATTTCATCCCATGCAGATCCTGTGACCCAGGAATATTATCCTTGGGGGTCGGAAGCTACTGCCAGGGACAGGGTGGGGGGAGAGGAACACAAGGAAAATCAGCATGCTGCTGGTGGTTGGCTGGATACAAGCCACTGTTATTAGTAAAAAAAATTAAGATAATTATCGCAGGTCCAATGAGTTTCATGACATAAGGGGAGGGGCCATGGCTAAGTGGTAGAGCATCTGCTTGGCATGCAGAAGGTCCCAAGTTCAATCCCTGGCATCTCCAGTTAAAGGAACCAGGCAAGTAGGTGATGTGAAAGACCTCTGCCTGAGACCCTGGAGAGCTGCTGCTGGTCTGAGTAGACAATACTGACTTGGGTGGACCAAGGGTCTGATTCAGTATAAGGCAACTTCATGTGTTCATGTATTATGTTCATAATGGTTGTATTTAGTGCACAGGAGCCTCTGAGTAGTTACAGCCAGTGTTTTTAATTCTGATAACTTTTACTACTTTTTTTTTTTAACCAACTTAAGATCTCAACCAAAAACTGTAGAGAGCTGTTATGCTGAATTCCAGAATGAAGAAGTGGGGACTACAGTACACCAACAAGATAAGGCAGAACAGCATACCTGTTTTGACAGGGGCACTCTTGCAATGAAGCATGGGAAACTGCAACAATCATCAACATTTTACTAACTGATAGGTAGTACATACTGGAATTCAATGGTGTGAGAACCAGAAACAATGGTTGACATTTAGTAAATTATCAAGTATGATGGGAATATTGTTGTTAAGTGTCCATAAAGAAAAAAAAGCCTCTTGGGTTTTTTTGTTAGAATTTATGATAGTTCAGCAGAAGGTGCCAATTTACACAAAATGTTAGTGAGGCAAATCAACTTGCCAGTTCAAATTCACATGATTAGCACTTGTCTGCTATTTATTATGTATAGCTCAACTTTCTCGCTGAGACTCAAGGCAGATCACCCAATGTAAACAATGTAACCAGACAGCATAAGACATCCAATAAATAGTGCAATAGGGCTAGGATTATAAACTTAGAAAAACAATACAACAGAAAAAAGGTATCAGACATGGTATATCATAAACTGCAGAAAATGGGATTTACAAGGTAGAAGGCAATGGTAAGAGCAGGAAAAACATTCAGTCAACATTGGAGTAGACCAGGGGTCGCAAACGTGCGGCTCCCGAGCCGCACGCGGCTCTTTGAGCCCTTGAGTGCGGCTCTTTCCATGTCCGGGCCCGGCTGAGTAGCGAAAGGGGCGGGGGCGGGAGAGAGTCTGTGCAGGAGGCGCTGGAATTACAAAGGAGTGACCACGTGCTGCTGCTGCTGGCTGGCCTGCTGTGGGGATTGGGGGTTTCTTAAGCAGCGGAGGAAGCGGCCGCCGTTTCAATATTTGCACAGTAAGCCCGCCTGCTGCCTCCTGGCTTCTGCTGTCAGCTCCTCGAGTCCCTCTTCAGAAAGGCTCAAGAGAAATTCTCATTGCTTTGGGTGTGCTTCGCCCGGACGAGGAATCCCTGCGCGGCGCCTTTCTCACTTTCTCGCGCGGCGCCTTTCTGCGGCCGCCTGCAGCCCGGAGGGGAGGGGGAGGCAGAGAGCGAGCTGCCCCGGTGGCCGCCACCTCCCCTTTCCTTTCCACGCGGGCCTCTCTTTCAGTACGGCTGCTCTTGCCCCCAGGGCTGCAGAGCGGGCCCAAGGCCATGCTCAGGCCGCCCCTGGGAGGGGGGAGGGGGCTGGCGCCGTGGCCTCGAGGGAGGGAGGGGCAGTTGGGGTCTCTCCTTTCTCCCCCCCCCCCGTGGAAGCCGCCTGGGCACGCGGCCCTGCCTGCCTGCCCCCCAGCTGGGGGGGGGGCTCCTCCAGCCAAGCCACCTTGCCCGGGCACCCGCCTGCCTGCCCTGAATCTGGAGCCCGTCGGTCCCAGAATGGTGGGGGGGGTGAGCACCTGCCCCTCCCTCTGGCCAGGAGGGAACTGGCATGTCCGTGGGGGGGGGGAGGATGGATGGACTGTGCATATCCCTCTCTCCAGGGAGGGAGGAAGGGACCGTTGGGGGATTCTCCTTTCTCCCCCCTCCCCCGTGGAAGCCGCCTGGGCACGTCTGCCTGCCTGCCTGCCCCTCCAGCCGAGGGAGGGGGGGCTCCTCCAGCCAAGCCACCTTGCTCGGGCATTTGCCTGCCCTGAATCTGGAGCCTGTCAGTCCCAGTATGGTAGGGGGGTGAGCACCTGCCCCTCCCTCTGGCCAGGAGGGAACTGGCATGTCCTTGGGTGGGGGGGGGGGATGGATGGACTGTGCATCTCCCCCTTGTTTGTTTGCATGGAACACACACAGACCGGGGACCTGCTGGCCTCTTCCTCTGTGCCTGGGATCCCTGGACATCTGGACCCTCGCTGGGTGATGGGGGGGGGGGAGAAAACAGTGGGCCTTTTTGTCTGGCAATAGCCCTCCCCTGACCTATTACTACAGGTTTACCCTCTTCCTGCTACTTTGTGCCTCTTTCAAAAGGAACGGGGGGGTTTACACTCTCCCTACAGCCATTCATCACCCCACTGTGCAGTAGGTGCCCTACTGGTTTCCACTTCTGCTAAATTTTAATTAAAGTTTATTAAGTTAATAAACAGTGTACCTACCTATATAGTTTGAGTTTAAAAAATTTGGCTCTCAAAAGAAATCTCAATCGTTGTACTGTTGATATTTGGCTCTCTTGACTAATGAGTTTGGCGACCCCTGGAGTAGACTATACTCCTGTACCTTTTTATAATGGTTTGGGAGCCCTGGAGCCCTGTGGCACAGAGTGGTAAACTGTAGTACTGCAGTAAAAGCTCTGCTCACAACCTGAGTTGATTCCTGATGGAAGTCAGTTTCAGGTAGCTGGCTCAAGGTTGACTCAGCCTTCCATCCTTATATCAGGTTGCTGGGGGTAAAGTATAGATGACCCGGTGCTTGCACAGGGGACTACCTTTACCTTTTTTATAATGGTTAATAAAGAAGCATTTTCCTGACCAATTCCATTACACTACACTCCTGTTTCCTTTAAAAATGTCCTCTTGAACAATTCTGCAGAATTCTGAACAATTCTTCAGAATGACAGAAGTTATACACAATCTGCAGAATGACAGAAGTACTGGAGCCTTCCTGGCCTCCTCAGGAAGCTCATTCTACAAAGTGGGAGCCAAAAAAGAGGATGCACCTGTACGGACACCAGTTGATCTTACTCATTTGAATGGTCACCTTCAGAAGGCTTTGCTCAGATGAGCAAAGGTGTCGTGGTGGGCCATAGCAGGAGAGGCGGTCCTGCAGATATGTGGGTCCAAGGCCATGAAAGGCTTTGTATGTGATAACCAATACTTGAACCAAGCCAGTTAACTAATAGGTAGCCAATGGAGCAGCTGCAGAATAGGTAATTTAACCAAGAATGTAACAATTTAACCAAGAATGTAACAAAGCTGTACCAACTGGAATTTCTGAGTTGACTTTAAGGGCAGACCCATGAAGAGTACATTATAATAGTCTAGTCTCGAGGTCACTGTGGCATGGATTTACATGGCCAGATTGGCAGAGTCTGCTACCTGTGCAAAGCAGCTTTGTGTGCTCAGTTACTACTCCAGATATTCAAGACTGCTTTTTGATCAACGGGAGTTCGAAGCTACACCGGGTACACTGAGCTATTACATTATTGTCTAGATTGTATCCATAGTCATTGACTGTGCCCACAACGGGACATATAAAGCATTCTAATTATGCTGCAGTAGCTCTCTATGATGTACACTTAGAAATCCCTAATGATTCATAAGCAACTAAGAAAGGTGTAGAAAACAGCACATAAAGTGGGAACATCTCCTTCATTTAAACAAATGCCAAATCAATGTTGTCAGGGTTTAAAAACCTCTCTGCCTCTGTCTTCTTTCACCTTTTTTATTAGCTACTCGGAACAGTGATTCTTAATGGGGGTATATAACCCCCAATCGGGCAACCAGAACCTTTTGGGGAGAAGGTATGTGGATTTTAGGAGTTACTGCAATGGCTTCTGACAGCTAGCAGAAGAAAATTGTCACACCAACCTGATTACAAAATGGCACACAACATATAGGAATGCAACCTAACATTAAAGTGTTGCCTGGAGGCCTCATTGAATTTATGCCTGAGATCTATGTATGGTATACATATACTGGTATACATATACTACCAATATATCCAAAGTTGCCTTATCTGGAATGCTGTATTATATCCTTTTTTAAAACAAAAGGGTTTGAGGGCAGACACGTTTGATAATAATACATACTATCTAGGGTACTGGTATGGGAATTAAAGGTTAAGAACCACCAGTTTAGAATATGTTGGTTACCTTAGCCCAGGGGTCCTCAGACTTTTTAAACAGGGGGGCAGTTCACTGCCCCTCAAACACTGTTGGGGGCCGGACTGTTTCGGGGGAGGAGGCGGCGGCGCAAGGGGGCCTCCGGAAAAGCATCCTCCTTACAAGCCCGGTCATTCCCCCTGTAGTGGTTAAGAGTGGTGGTTGGGAGCGGGGACTCTAGAGAACCGGGTTTGATTCCCCACTCCTCCACGTGAGAAGCGGAGGCTAATCTGGTGAACCTGGTTGGTTTCCCCACCCCTACTCACGAAGCCAGCTGGCTGACCTTGGGCAAGTTACAGCTCTGTTAGCGCTCTCTCAGCCCCACCTGCCTTACAGGGAGTCTGTTGTGGGAGGGTATGGGAAGGGGATTGTAAGGCAATTTGAGTCTCCCTTTAGTGGTAGAGAAAGTTGGCATGTAAAAACCAAGGCCATTTATTCATGGAAGGGTTTGCCTTGGATTTGCCGCTCTCCAGATGCACATTTTCCCCATCCGAATTCTCCAAACTCTCCCCTGGGGTGGGGTGGGGGGAATTTACTTTTGAGTTCTGAGAATTCGGATGGGGAAAATGTGCATCTGGAGAGCGGCAAATCCAAGGCAAAACCTCCTGTGCATAAATGGCCACAAGTCTTTTTCTTCTCCCTGGAGATATGCCCAGCCCCCCCCCCAAGGGGCCCCTACAATTACCTCCAGGCCACAAGGATACTCCCAGGAGGAGAGAGAGCCCCGAGCCGTGAGAACACTGCCAACTGTGGCCAAAACAGGAATGCCAGGACAGGAAGGGGGCGACTGGGCGGCGTGCGAGGCAGCAAGACGCCTCGCGCACCCAGGAAAGGAGGTTTTGGGCCTGGGAGGGAGAGGGGGAAGGGGGCGACCGGGCGGCACGCGAACCAGCAAGATGCCTTGTGTGCCCAGGAAAGGGGTTTTGGGCTGGAGAGGGAGCAGGGAAGGGGGCGACTGGGGCGGGAGGGAGGCTTCCAGTTGTGCGTACACAGCCAGGAAGCCCAGAAAAGCTCTGGGGAGGGGGGCAAGGGGGGACTGGCTTCCTCGGTCCCCGGGCCGGACAAAAGCCCTCCGGGGGCCGGATCCGGCCCTCGGGCCTTAGTTTGAGGACCCCTGCCTTAGCCTCATTTTGAAAAATTCACATCTAAATATTTATCTGAATACCTTCAATTTTCTGTTCTGCTCATTTTTTGTACTGTTTCTCTGGAACAGTACATACCATTTAGGCTAGTATACAAGCCCAAAATGAGGGTTCATTTTATGTAGAATGATGGGCCTGTTTAATCTTCAAAACACAAAACTGCAGTGAAGCTAAAAGAACCCAGCAACAGGTTATCAAGTTGTGTGACGGAAACTTCCCTGGACCTGAAGAGCTCACAGTCCCCTAACAGCCAATCATTCCCAACTAATTAAGGACTATGTAGCCTGATTTATGTCCATCAGCCTATGATCACACTGTGGGTTTGTCCAGGCATCACTCTAGGGATCTCTTAATTAAGATTAAGTAATCAGGAATGAGCTGATTACTTTCTCCGTCAGCTGTCCTCTGAGGGATAGATCCCCCCTTTAAATGTGCTGAAGGAATACACCCAACTGACATTAACTAATGCAACTAATGCCCTACATTAACTAGTGTAACTAATCCCCTTCCCTCTTAACCAGGGCTCACTTCCAGCTTTAACACAAGGGTTCAGATTCAGTTTAAGAACTACACCTATCTTCCAACTGTAGGAATACATCCCTCTTGGTTCTCCCAGACCGTTCATCCACCATGGTATCCTTCTGATTCATCCAGCAGAAATAGGTCTGATTGGCGCTGTGCTAGATCGGTTCCCAAGCTTTGTGGAAAGCAGTTTTCAAAAGGGCCTTTGCCATTAGCCGACACAATGCACAGTCCCACAAGGTTCCATCTTCTCTATGCTTTTTAACATTTACATGAAAGTGCTGGAAGAAATCATCCGGGGATTTAGTGTGAATTGTCACCAGTATATGGATTACACTCAACTATATCTTTTCTTTCAACCAAGAACCAAGAAAGCTGTGAATGAGCTTAACAGGTGCCTGGAGGTACTAGGGGATTGGAACTAACTGGTGTCAAGAGGTAACTAGTAGACTAACTAAAATTAAATCCAAATAAAATGGAGATGTTGTGAGTTAAGGATAAAGCTTATTCAGGAATAGGTGATCAACTTGCACTGGATGAGGTTGTACTCCCCCTGAAGGAGCACGCTCACAGCTTAGTCATGTTACTCGATACCTCATTAACCCTGGATGCCCAGGTGATAGAGGCAGCATGAAGTGTGTTTTTACAACTGAGGCTGGTTCACAAGGTGAGGCCTTTTCTAGAAGGACAAACCTGACCATATACACACATATTTGGTGACATTCAGTTGGACTAAGTTGCCAGGATGCTTACAAGGAACGGCCACATATTGGTCCTATCTTGGGCCAAATTACATTGGCTGCCAGTGTGCTTCCAGGCTCAGTACAAAGTATTAAACTTCAGCTGCATCCACACAGTGATGATCCTCTGTTGTGAATTCACTGGATCTGCAAATAGAGACAGTTGCAGCAGCAATAGAGCCTCCACATGGAAATTTCCTCTACGCTTTCCTTGGTCGTCCCCTTGTGGCCACTATTCCCTCACCCATCTTTTTAAAAACAGTTACTATATTACTATAGTGTCATAATGATATAGCACTATAGTAGCTACTCGGTAGTAAATTGGCGCCGATGTGGGTGGGAGATTCATAATTAGTCACTTTTCTAGCCACACTGCATGCAAAGTCCCTTGGACTGCAATCTTTTCGGAAAGATTGAAGCAAAACAGGTGTGGGAAAGATTGGAGCAAAACAATGGAAATCCTGGAAAGTGGACAATGTTCCAGTCTAACAGCCTAGGGAGAGCAAAACATCTGTGTGGGTGTTATCTTTAAGGTCCTAAATGGCTTGAACGCAAGGTAACTGGGTGGACTGCCTCATCCGGTAAATACTGGTTCACGTTCTGACGTTGGCCAAGGAAGCCTCATGGCAGGAACCCCAACAGAAAAATGTCAATGGTGAAAACTCACCGGATGGCTGCCTCAGCAGCTGCCACTGCTCTTTGGCACTTGTTCCTCCTTACACTGCAGTTCCTTTTCTAGAGGCCTTGGGGCATCAACTGAAAACTTTTAAAAATTATTCTGGGAACCCTTTTAAAAAAAAAAGTCGACCTGCCCTGTGTTTGTAATGGAAATGGCTGCTATCTATTTTAACTGTTTCGTATGGCTTGTATTGTTGTAAGCCACCCTGAGTTTTTATTTTTAAACAGAAAGGTGGGATGTGAGTTTTCTAAATAAATAAATAAATCCCAGGCGGGAGGGGGAGCAGAACAGCAGCAACCTGCTTCAGATCTTTTAACTATGAGTTCTCAGCCCCATCATTGCATCTCCACCAGTTCTGGAAATGCAACACGATTAGCTGCTCTTGTACCTGGAGCTGGGCAAGTTACCTCAAATTATGCTGCCTCCCCCCTTACAGGTCTAGGCAATCTGACTGACCTGCCTGCTTACACTTATTTCAGAACCTCCTAGTTCCAATGAAGCATTAGGCCTTTTTTCTGCTTATGCGTTAGGTTCAAAACACTCGCCTCCTTTCTCTGCTACGCATTGAGCTCATCAGTCTAATTCCCTGCAAAGTCCTTGAAAATGCATCATGTTTCTTTTGTTTGGCTACTTGCTTATCTTTGAGATCTTTGTGTGTAAATGTCATGTACACCTCAGTTTCACCACGATATTGCCCACTTTGAGGGTAAGTGGGAAGTTAAATGCATCTTGTAATCCAATCAAATAAGCCTAAGAGTCTGATTTATGAAGAGTCTGATTTGCTGGCTGACCAAAGTCACAGGAAGAGATGGGCTTTTAATTAGCTCTACCTGGGGTTATGCTATGCATTCAGCCAACAATAGGAGTGTTAGCAATGTATTGTTTCCTCTTTATTTGTTTGACCTTCCGAAGAGAAGACAGTGATGGATATGATTGGGGTTGGGCTCTTTAAAACAAAGATCTTTGGCTTTCAGCATGTCTCACGGGAACACAAATTTCTATAACAAAATGGGGGAAAAGGGAATCATCCAGCATTTGATGGAATAAAAAACTTGGTCAAACTATTGTTCTGTATGCACTCAGTCTTTGTCTTCATGTTCAGATGTTGTTCAAACATCAGACTTAAAAGAAAATAATGTCAATGAATCCTCCCGAGCACTATACATGACCTCTGGGGTAATTAGCAATCATTGAAAAGCAACAAGACTAAAATGTTCTATTCTTTATTACTGTCAGCTCTTATCTTGATCAGCATTTTAATAAAGATGGTTCGTTCCTAAGACAGTTCCATGAATCAGTCATAATTACATCCTGACACGCAGTGAATAGTAAAGCAATACTAAATATCACTTCATCAACCTTTCTAACCTTTATGCAAGTATTAACAGTAAATAATTTTTACACAATCCAACAACAGAAAATCTGCATATATCTTAGCTTTGTAGAGAGACTACCCTAAGTGAATTTGCTGTGACCTACACCAGCAAAACACAATCGGGCATAATTATTCAAGCTCCTGAGATATTCAGGTGTTGCTTTTTTCAGAGTGTACAACTTCAAGTACAAAAGGCTACTTGTTCTGCATAATAAACCCACAAAGGGTTAAGCAAAATGCTAGTTTCCTTCTTTCCCAGCATTTTCCAGTATCTGCAGAATCCTACAGCTTGGCAGGTTTATAGAGAAAAATTGAGAATAGCATGCCTGTATATAAATGTTTAATTTTTTAAAATACAAAGTTTTAAATCTAAAGGTAAATAACATTTTTAAACACATCCCTAGAGATATTGAATCAGAATCTACCGTTCAAAACACATTCAAAGTACATGACAGAGCTTAGCAGCAAGTTGCATCACGGCAACAACTGCAACTTGAAAAATTTGTCTTTATGAATGAATGAATTGAATTATATGAACTTTACTAAATATTTTTAAGTATTTGCAAATTGGTTTAGTCACTGGATGTATTGCTTGGTAAAACACAGTAAATACATACCAATGGATAGTTCCTTTTCTATTGTGCTCTGGATTCTAAGAATACTAGGTTTAGTTGTTTTGATTAAGCCAGCAAAATTTATATTCATATTGCGCATTCCCATATATATTCCATAGTGAAGCCAAACAAGTCAACATGAACTCCAGCAACCAATATAAAACTTTGACAAATAATACCCATTTTGATACACAAAATTAATATAATGTTATTTTGAAATTAGTAGGTGAAGTCAACAAGACATTAATAGGAAATTATATTAATCTTTTAAAAAAAGAAAACACACAGGATGGCATCCTTTTTTAAAGAAGAGGATTAATGATTTTAGAAACAAACTACCCCTACTCTCACTATTTTACTCTTTTGTGATGTTTTGTATTAAATTCTAAAAGTATAAACACCACTCACTGGAAGGATAAATACAAACCTATTGTCAATGCTGAATCTTAAGTTTATTCAAAGAAGACAGCAGTATATATGTCTTTTTGCAAAACAGAAGAAAAAAACTGGCTACATTTTGTACTAGTCCATGAGTGCAGTTATTCAATAAGAATAGGTCAAATATAGAAGATGACAAATCCTTTAGTTCAGTTCTGCCTGGGATGAAGTCTGCTTACTGGGCTTTATGTGTTTCAAATTTGATTTCTATTTCTTTATATTAGCTTTTGCTCCTGCCAGAGCTTCAAACAGGGAAGAGAAAAAAGAGAAATGTTGATTTAAGGAACCAGATTTCCCAGAACCAAAGAAAAAAAAAATTAAGATCTAAGCAAAAGCTAATGTTGGCTTACACCTAACTCGGATGAGGTCTACTACCTCATTACCAAGAACTGAAAACTTCTGCTGCGTTTTGTTTCAAGAGAATCCAAAAGTCCTTGCTGGTAAAGCAGACCGGGAAGAGGGGGAGGGCGACGCAGTCCATTCAGTCTTTCTGTATCACAACCATTATGTAAGTATAAAACACTGCCTTTATGCCGCCAAGACACAATGACTCCTCTTACATCAAAGCAGTTTCACCCCTTGGGTTTTTTTCCTTCCAAATTTATTCAAGCCAAGGGCAGGGAGACAACAATTCATACACGCTAATTACACCTAATTATCTATTCCTCCCCCCACCCCAACTTTCGGCCAGCGTTATTTGCTATTTGGGTTTCTCACAACCTCCCCTTGCCCTGTCCATCCAGCTCAACAGTGAAGTCTTTGAAGAAAACAGTTGTGGCTTTTTGGAATATTCACAATGTAAGGTTCAACCAAAATTAAATTATTCCCATTATTAGTTTTGCCACGTTTTGTGTGATACGTATGAAGGCCTCTTTCTTAATTTGGCAAATGCGAACATCTCTGCATGGAGAGAATTGCCGGTTAACAGGAGCTTCTCCTCATGCTTTCTTTTCATGATCTAAATGAAATGTTTATTGGATTAAAGTTGTTCTCTGCGGACCTCCATGGTGGCCCTGTGACAAAGCACTTAAAAGCTTTATTAATTGGCTTGGACCTCTGGGGTGGGGGATGGAAGAAGAAAGGGGAGACCTTATTTCATGTTACATAACGAGCAAAGAAAACTACCATGTGCTAATTAAACGAACACATCCCATTACACTGAGAATGCAATATGAGATATGTCACAGAATTCTGAGTCAGATCAATTTGCTGAAGCAGAAAAGAAGGAGAACCATTATTAAGGTCATCGTGGAAGAGATTATGAGAGTTAGCTGTAATTATATTACCACTGGGAGACCAAAAATGAAGGACTGCAAGGTATAGCTTGGGGGAAATAATTGGTGCTATTACATGCATTAGAGACAATCTTACCAGAGTTAAAAAGCACCTGACTTAACCAGATTTTTTTTTCAATCCTTGTCTGATTTTTGTATACTATTCTTTTAAGAGAAGACTCAAAAAGCATATACAGTGCGTTACAGATTGCTATACTGGAAGACACTTCCCAGAGAATCAGACGCCACTCAAATATTTAGAGCTCTGCTTTTGTTGGGCGAAGTATAGTCACACTCCAACACAAATTCTGCAATGCTATTCAAATAGCCATAAAGTACAGTGTGATGTGAACATGAATTTGAGGCAGTTGGTGCATTATATTACTGAGTGTCTGCATGTGTGCATATGCACTCTCTCTCTTTTCTAATGCTAAGCACAGTGATTCACAACTGAACTGTATTGTAAATCCAAAAGTAATCCATTTAATTAATACAGAAGAAAGAGAAAGGCAGAGCCTACAACTTCCACAGCTTGGGAAAAAAGAGTCTTCTATTTAAGACTTGCTTGGGTACTTACTAAGTAGGGAAACAAAAGGCCTAACATCTTCAGTAATGAAAAAGTCAATTGATAAGTGAAGACATCACAATATCAAAGGCCTAATCCTAGCAATTCTGACTCAGGTGACGGCTCAGCAGAGGTCAGGGTGCTGACACTGACCACAAAAGCAACTTTCCACTATTCAACATGCTGAAAGCTACTAGTCTGTCACAGCATTAGAATGGAAGTAACTGACACACCAATTTAATCACCAAAACGACTTTTTTTTAATAGAAATTGTCAATTGACAAATCCATGTGCCCGTAACACAGGTGGCTTCACAAAGGCAGAACATATAATCAAAGACATTTTGTATCTCCTAAATGGCACCAAAAGCTCCATTTTTGCCAGTGATTTTGCTAAGATTCAAGCACTACATTTCCCTTGTCTATAGTGAGCAATTCAGTATTACTGCCATAATTAATAACGGGCTTGCACTGCAAATAGACAAGACAGACTCTGAAAGGGAAATAAATCCAACAGAAGAATCATAAACTAATAACCCAATTCTACACATGTTTACTTACAAGTAAGTTAAATGGGCTTTACTTACAAGTACTGGATTGTCCTCTTAGTATCACTGCATAAAAGCTAACAAGTACCATAAGAGAGACTCATCAGCAGGCACAATGGCTCGTGTGAAATTAGGTCATTGTGTTGACTAAGAAGCATGAAATTAATCAAAACATTTCTAAGGGACAAGGGATGGCTGCTCTGGACCCCCCAGGTGGAAGGAGGAAGCTTAAATAAAATGTTAGACTCAACAAAGAGAAAGTTTGTTTCACTGAAACCATGTGCTTACGTCCCCATTGACTTCAGTGGAACTTAAGGATGTTTATATGTTTTGGACTGCACACACTATCTTAAACAGTTCTCTTGGATGTATACATTTGATAGAAACAAACAGAAAATACACTCACTTTCAGTTTACTACATTATTTTAAAATTCACCTCTTTTGTGCATCAATTTTTATATGGGTGTGATCAATCATTCTGCCGTGGAAGCTTGCTGGGTGCCCTTGGGCCAGTCACTCAGCCTAAGCTACCTCACAGGGTTGTTGTGAAGATAAAATGGAGGAGAGGAGGAGGATGCAAACTACTTTGGGTCCCCACTGGGGAGAAAGGTGGGGTATAAATGAAATAAACAAACAAACAAATAGTGAAGTACTTTTAATCCCTTAAAATGAAGGACATGTTCAACAGTCCCACCAAAACCAATGAGACTACAGCACATGGCTGGATTGTGAACTATATATTCAGTTCTATTATTTCAGTATTTCCAACTAACCAGCTTAGCTATTTGGATTTTTATTATTGTAAATATAAGATGGTGACTCCAGTTCTTCCAAAGATGAAACAAAGTATGGGTTATAGGAGGGTTTATAAAATACCATAAATGAAAAGTAACCCTTATTTCTCTTGACACAACGAACATGTTGATCTAAATGATTAGAGTAGGCAATAAGCAATCAGAAAGAGGGCTGCAACTAATACCACATGCCAGCGGCTGTGCCCTCCCCTCCCCTCCCCTATTAATTCCAGCAGAGCTGTTTTAGACTCCTCTGCCAGACCCAGAAAAGCAGATGGAAGAAATGCCTGACGGACTTCACTCACTCACCCTCTTTAAAAAATAGAAAAAAAGAGCACTCCACAAAATCTTACTAACTACAGCAAGCCATTAATCGGTCTTCTTTGACAATTAAGAGCCAAATCCAAGTGCTTCACTTAGGGCTGCTTCCACATGCCAATAATTCCTGTGTCGCTAAGGAATTGTTGCTGCGATTGCAGAGGCATTTGCAGTGGCAACAAGTGTCCACACTGCACTTTCCCGGCACTTTCCTTTCCTCAGCACCCCACAGCCAGCATTGTCCCCCATGCTATTTTCAAGCTTTTAAAAAAATAATAATCGGTAACTGTAGATTGCTATAGCTTAACAGAACTATAACAATCTGGTGCCACAATCTACTAGCTCCTCCAGGTTCCATCTTCCATTCCTTATATTCTGCCCTTTTCATTACAGAATATAAGGAATATACTTTCCCCCCTTACGTCTCTGCAACAAAAAAGGCTAGACTGACTAACTTAAAAACATTTAGGCTGGTAATTCAGAGGAGCTAACAGTTTGTGTCAATTCATTGTTATAATGTTATAGCAATATGGCAGTCACTGATTAAAACACACACACACACATCTGAAAATAATATTTCGGTGACACAAGCAGGAAAAATGGATGCTGTGAAGGGATGAGGGAAACAAAATGGTGCCTGTATAGGTAGGGCCTTGGATAACGTGCACCTTCTCGCCCAGAATGCCTTATAACTTACTTACACTATGCTGTTCCAAAGAAGACAGATGGAAAGCAGGTTTGGAATAGAGGTTAGTGAGGGTGGGGAAAGGAAACTGGAGCACAATTTTACCACAATCTTGTGGGGATGCTTTCCCCACCCAAAAAGGTGCTGCTGTTGGATAGCCAAAATGCAAAAAAACCACACCAAAATCTTCTATGTGAAAGCAGCCTAGGTAATTTCTTCCTTTACTGCTCTACCTAAATGTTTGGATTAAAAAAATCCAAACTTTGATTTCTGGTAGAAACAATCAATCCAATAATCACAGAAAAAGAAATGTGCCTATTTTTGTTTCTGAAAAGACATTGCTGGTTATACAATTAACAAAAATAGGCAATTGTAGGTACTGTAGTTCTGAGCTTTCCTAGAGATTGCCTTGTCTCCAGGAATCCTGAATTGTTTACTAAACTGACAAGATCGAAAATTCCCACCAATTTAAATAATATAGTTTACTTTCTTCTCATCGTTGAGTTTTGCCACATCAATATTTGGGATGGAAGCAAGGTGGCAGTGAACAGAAGCAGAACATAAATGACTGGTTCTAAAAATTTGGGACAGGAAATATTAACCTCTACCGCTCTTATTTAGTTAACCCCTATAATGCTAAAACAAATAAATATGAACACAGCACTTCAGCAACAAATATATGTGTATCATTAAGGTAAGGCAAAACCAAGAACCCTAAAATAAGTGCATCTTCCCTTACCTTTAGTACTGCAATGAACGGCACAAAGTTAGCTCTCTGGAGCCCATTTTTATAGAGGTCTGAAAGAGAATACATTGGTATTATCTTTGCTATTTAGCTGTCTGCCAAGATTGTCCTTGGGACTTACAAATAAATACTCTACATGAATTGTGAAATTGGAAAGAAAAAGGGAAGAAACGCATGTATATTCTTCTGCTGCAATTATATTCTAAATAAGAGAAAAAACAGAATATTCCAAGAAAGTCTCTCAAAAGGCATCTGAGGAAAATTAGATTTTAAACTAATATGAAGCAAGAGGTATATGATAAAGTCTTTACATAATAACTCTGGCATTTATTGTTATTGAACTTTCAACGGCATCATTAACTAATGTGAGGGGGTGTTAATATAAGACTAACTGTGCATTCTTAAAAGGAGAGCCGAGTCAGGAGCCGACGTGACCCCGCAGCAGCGTAAGTGCCTATTATCCCAGGATAATGGGCACTTATGCCACTGCAGAGGGCATCCCTGCTGGACCCGGGATGCCACGATGCAGCACGGGGCTTGGACACTGGTGGGGCCTTCAGCCGACGTTCTCCTGGCACAAATCCGCGCACCAGCATCCCAGGAGGTGTTCCCTGGTTGTTCCAGGGGGGTGGAGTTGCCTTTAGGCAGCTTCCAAACCCCTTTCGCCCCAAGATTGCCTCCCGGGATGCTGGCGATCCTGCACCACCTTTTTAGGTGGCACAGGCCCACTTTCCCCTATGGGGGGATAAAGCCTTTTTTCCTGTTTTTATTTTGGGGAAAAGGCTTTCCCCCCCTCCACAGTGGCCAGGAAGCCTCTGAGGAGGTTTCTCAGCTGCGCTACTCCAGCAGCTGCGGTTCACCTCCCCCTCAGGAATGGACTCGTAGTGTACTAATACATAACACTAAATATACATACTCATTGTTATGTTAAAACAGTAGGGGAATGCAAGGAACTTATTGAGTTAATTAGGTGAATTAATGGCCACACACTGTTATTTATGTGACTGTATTTAATGTATTGACACACCTTACATCTGTATCCTTATAAGCACTGTTCACACACTGAAGGAGCAGGTCTCTGTTCACTGAAAGTGGAACAGAGACCTGTCCCCATCATACAGAAATTGAGAAGAAAATAAGGCTGCACCAGTAATTGCGGGGGGGGGGGGGTGTTGAGGAAGAACAAGGTGCAAGGGAGAATAGTTTGTTTGACCTTTTAGTTCCCAACATGTTGCGCGATGAATTTCATTGGCGATCTTGACCACAAACTTCTCTAACTCCCACCCTGGACACACTTCCTTTTTTCTGTCCCATCAAACAGACCCATCAGGAACCATTAACAATGCACACAGTTGAATCAAAGGTCAGAGCACATCAGTGTAAAGTCCTCCATGCACCTTCCAGCCGAATATTTCACAGCCAAGGCCCCTAACCAGACAGAAGCAGGGTGATAAACCTGAATATAACAATTGTTTCTCTTTGGATATACGCCCATCCTGTTTTACAAACATACATATGAGCTTGCTCTGTAGGACTGGGGTCCCCAACATGGTGCCTGTGGGTGCCATGGTGCCCACCGACACCTTGGTGCTCGCCAAGTGTTTTTAGGAAGTGGGTGGGGCCAGGGCTTCTGACAGACTATTGGCGATTTGACTGGCTGTGCAGATTCTTAAAAATGTTGCTTTGGCTCCAACTACCACCACAGCTCACGGAGCTACACTGTGTTACTGAAATTAAGCTATGGCAATCATTTTGTGGCTGGCTTCCCCTCCTGTGGCAGCCATTTTGTGGCAGCCATTTTGTTGCTGCGACCACCAGACCGTGTCAGAATTCCAAATGTTCTCGCAGGCTCAAAAAGGTTGGGGACCTCTGCTGTAGGAGCTTTGCACAAACACATTTTTCAGGTGTCTTTTCAGAATATGGCCGAGGAAGCAGGGCCTGCCCTCTGATGGTCACAAATGCACATTTAAACACAAAAGCCCAATTAAAATAGACAGGATATAAGTTTTCCTTTTACACTCAGATGAATCTACAGTCCATCGTATCTGACAACACTGACTGCCAGTGAGGCATAAAAACCAAGGAGCCGCAGAATAGTTGGAAGGCACAGCAGTCTTGCCATAGCTAAGCACTTTGGTGTCCAAGTCAATGCTTGGGAGACCTCCTGGGAATCTTATGTATTGTATTTTGAGTTCCACAATAGAAAAAAGGCATGACATAAATATGAATATAGTTTGCCACTGAAGGTGTATGCCAAGAATTGAAACTGAGCACCTTGTCAGTCTCTACCAAATGAAACCAGAGGGGATCCATGGCTTGGTGATTCAGCATCTAGCTTGTATACACAAGATTCTAGGTTCAGTCCTTAGTATCTTCTGTTTAAAAAAGCATAGACAGTGTTGAGAAAACCCTCTATGTTTCTAACCTTGGATAGCTCCTACCATTGAGAGTAGACAATCCTGGCCTTAATAGATCAATGGTCTGACACAGCATCTCGTGTCCACGGCATACAGCTTTCCCTAGTCTATAGGCCACCTCTCCATATACAGTTCCAAATTATTTGTAACAATAGCAAAGGCAGAAACAATGGTGGGGGCAATAATTAATGCGATCAGTTAGAAATTGGGAAGTCAGGAATCTAATGGGCACCTTGGATTCTAATCTAATATATCCCACACAATGTGATGCTATGATTGCTTGGTATCTATAATAGAACACTTGAGTAGCCAGGGCCAGGTGTATTCAGTTCACAGGACAACAGCATGCAGAAAGGCAGTGGTTGCTCCTTAACTATCCAACTGTCTAATAAAGATGCAGCAGTGTCTCACCATGCATCACAGTCAACTGTCAAGAATGTTTGATAGGGTTGGCGTTTGGAGCTAAAATTAAGCTGAAGGGGAAATAGATGTACAAACACTCATACTAACTTTCCCCCTAAAATTTTTGGGGAAGTTATGAAGAACTATACCACAAGCTTTAAACTTCAGTAGCTTAATAAAAACACTATATAGGATTTGGAATAATTTGTCAATGAAGTAGAGCAAAAAAGACAGAATTTTCATGCATGCCTTACTTTCCTCAGTGCCATGTGCTTCGTGTGGGCACTCTGCTAAGCCTGTAACTAAGAAGCCAAGGATAAACATTTTCGCTGCAGTGGAAACTTCCTCCTTAAAGTCTTTATTATCATGTAATATTTATGATGGGCAGCTCCACTTCATTAGCACTACTCACCATTTTCCCTACGGGGTTCCAACACTTACTAACAGCATGGGCCAACGGAGGAATATGGCTAGTGTTAAAAATGCCCTTTAAAATTTCCTGCCATCTGATATATGCTGTACCAGAATGGGGGAGGCAAAGGAAAGCTCCTGGGGGGAAAAAATTAGCTACACCTGACAGAAGCCAGAACCATTTTAAGAAGAGTATCTAACCCAAGAACCAATGAAATACAGTTGCGAATTCCAAACAAATGTTGTCATGTACCGTTTTTCTTAAATCTTTAATTCCTTCAACATGCAGTTTTAAAAATATTACGAAAAAAGAGTTACACCACTCTAAATCAACTTTGCTTAGGATTACAATGCACGTTTTCAAGTTTCCAAAGAGAAAAAGTTCCAGATATGCAACGATAGTTTCATCTAGCACAGGGGTGTCAAACTCTATTGTTATGAGGGCCGGATATGACGTAAACGTCACTTGGTCGGGCTGGGCCATGCCTTGCCAGCTAGGGTTGCCAGGTCCCTCTTTGCTACCACTGGGAGGTTTTTGGGGTGGAGCCTGATTAGGGCAGGGTTTGGGATGGGGAGGGACTTCAATGCCATAGAGTCCAATTGCCAAAGCAGCCATTTTCTCCAGGGGAGCTGATCTCGATCGTCTGGAGATCAGTTGTAATAGCAGGAGATCTCCAGCTACTACCTGGAGGTTGGCAACCCTATCGCCAGCCCAGATTGGGAGTGGGTGGCTGCCTCAGCTGGCTCGTGGGCCGGATAAAAACCCCAAGGGGGCGGATTCGGCCCTCGGGCCTTGTATTTGACACCCCTGATCTAGCATGTCTTTATGGTATGGCCTTGAGACAAAAATGCTTGCTGATTATCTCAGAGACTGTGAAGGACATAGAGGATGTAGTGGTTTCTAAGGCCTGTTGGACCTCAACTTTTTAGAGGTTCACAGGAAGAGACCAGCACCATGAACAATACCATTTTCTCTCCCCACACCACACAATTCCAAAATGATGCTAGCTGTATTGGTTGAAACTGCTACCAAAATATCAATAGGATAATACTACCCTATGGGTGTGACTGTATATTTTATAACCTTAGTGTCACATTAGTGTCATGGATTCCTGGCCTGTCAAGTATCTGAATGGCCATTCTTAAATGATTTTGTGTGTACTTGGCAAAGTGGTCCCAAATGATAACAATGGAGAACCTTTTCCCCAGGATGCAACTCTGTTTTGCTTTGTTCTCCTTCCTGTATTATTATATTATATATGAGATACTCAGGCATTACTAATTTATTAGCTCACTCACCCATAGTGGTATCTGTTAGGTTACTACCTACTGAACTAGAGCCCCAAAATTTGATGTTCATATATCCCAGGCACCTGATTCTAGGACAACTGAAAACAGAAAATGAGTAAACCTCTTAAAACAGGAGCCTCAAAGTGTACTCCCCCCAATGATTAAGGTACTTGCAGGCCACTTGTAAAGTCAGCGTACTATCTATGTGGTTCAGAATATGACTGTTATAGAAAAGTCCAAGAAGGAAGCATCTGCAGGTGTCTCCCTAAAAAAGGGGAGGAAACATACTTCCAAACAGTTATATTCAAGCCATCCAGATAGCTGAAATACAGTACACAGTGGGAATGGATGCAATAAAAATGTGGGACATAACAGTATCTCATAACAGAGTTCAACACTGCAGCCCAGACCAAACCAAATCGGATGAAACACTGGGCAGTGGTGGTTCACACACCTCTTCATGCCTGCATTTGGGAATCAAGCTGGTAGCGTGTTTTTATGTCTTGAAAAGGTTCAACTGAAATGAGCATATGCAAGTTCCATGCAAGCCCATTTTAACAAACTGAACCCAGAGTTATGGAAGTTACCCAAATTTAAGGAGAACTCTGGTGGACTGTGGTGACAAATTTTGCCCCCAAACTTATTTTTCTCCAGATTTACATAAAGATGCTGCCATTTCATACAAGCCCCACAGAAGCTTAATAAGGACATCCACATAGATCCTGGAAAGTGCATACTAGTATACAGATACAGGTATGTAATTCAGAAATCTATTAGGCAGCCCCATCAGGCTGCAGAAAATTGTCTTGCAGCACATTAAACACTAAAAATGTTTTAGCGTAGTCTTTTGTGGACCAAAGCCCACTTTGTGAAATGTGAATGAAAGGGGATTATGCAACAAAAAAGTATACTAGAATTTTAAAACATTTACTGGGCAATCCCAAGAACACGCTTCTGTGAACAAGCCCCATTAAATAGGCCTGAATAGGATTCCAAGTACACCAGTTTAGGATGGTGTACTTTAAGGTGCCAGAAGACCGGAATATTTGTGTTTCAGTAGACTTAACAGGCCACTCCCAAGTTCTTTGTATTAGATTTACTGTGCTGACTATAAACCATCACTCACACACAGAAAAAGTCTGCCTACATTGTTATTCTGTGATTCCACAGCTGGTGGATTATTTTTTGTCCCCGCTGTAATGCTTTTAAGAAAAGAACTTTTTTTAAAAAGCAAGTACTTCTAAGAAAAGTTTACTAAGATAGGAAGAGTTTTATTTTCAGATCCCAATTTTTTTTAAAAAGATGTTTTTGTAGTATTTCCATTAAATTTTTGCTTAGAACACTTCTTAAGGATTGATTTTTCATTTCAGTAATGTTCAGTTGTTTTCTACTCTGTTGCTCCAAGTTTTATTATTACTGCCTTTGCTACTTTGCATTCACTCATTCTGGCTGTATTTCTCTACATGCTTACATCAGAGTAGGTCTCGATTACTTATGCTTGAGGACACGGTTGGAGCCTCTGTCTCCTTCTAACCTTCTCCCATTTTATCTGGCATTAGTCTTCCTTTTTTATGGTTCCATTCTTCCTGAGGTCAGCAGAAATTCCAGCCAGCTGTCTAGAGAGGAGTCACCCATCCAAACATCTATCTAGTCACTCCTCTTCCTCCCTCTCCCTTATTTTGCCTGCTGCTCAAGAGATATTAGCTCTTCAAGCCTACAAGAAAGTGCATATGCAATTCATACAGCCTGTAGAGCATAGCTGTGTCCCTCACTTCCACAGTGGTGATGGAAACCATGGAAGCCTGCCATTTATGAAATACTGTAAGGCCTAAACAAAATAATAATAATAATAAAGCAGAAACAATCCAAGAGATCCATCTTAATTAGAAAATGAATACATGTAAAGCTAGCTTATTAAGACATCTGTTACTTTCACTGAAAAGGCCAACGGCAACATATTGTTTATTTCTACCTTCTGGCGGCCTGTTGGATGTTGCCACAACAACGACACCATTTTGGAGCAGGTTTTCAAAAAGCTGTTTGAGAATCATGGCATCAGCAATGTCTGTGACCTACAGAAGATAACACCATCATTAGGTCCCTTTTTTTTTTTTTTTTACTTGTTCTGTTAGCAGATTTGCAACTGATTTTGTAGTTAAAAAGAGAGAAAGAGAGAGAAACTTGTTGGGTAAATGGTGGAAGATTCTAATTACCACTTGTGGGAGAAAAGGAAGAGATAATTAATAAGCAGTGAGAATGTGGCAGTCTTTTCAGACAAGTCGGCTCTTTGCTACAGAGCTCCACTGGTTTTTAAACAAACTGCCAAACAACTCCATGTTAACTTCCATTCTAAAACTACAGGTGGGAAACACAGAAAAAAAACACAGATCTCAACATTTAAAAGGCCTCATTAATTTGAACCAACAAACACACACATATGCGCACACAAGCCCCAGAAGTTCAAGAAAAGAAAATACACACCAGCTGCTTTAGATTTCTATTACCTTTCCAGCAAAGGTTCATGGAGGTGACTTTAAATGGTCATGGAACTTTTAGAAAAAAGGACAAGTAGCCAAGTATACATAATTAGCTGCTGTTGAAAATAGAACGATATGACATAGATACTATTGTGCGATTGTTGCACAAAACAATTCAACAGATGGCCCATCACAAAAAATAAGCAATTTCATTGTTCTTTTTAAGTGCCTTCTATTACTGTCCATGAATAATCAAAAAGGCACTGCAGTCAGTTCCAGCACAGTCAGCCTCTTCTAACCTTCACAGACACAAATCCATTCTCTCTCTCTCTCAGACACACATGCGCACACACCCCTCCAATAAAAATTGGGACAACAATTAATAATGAAAAGAAACTTTTGTCTGAGAATTTTCACTTTCCTGCTTATTGTTCATGAAATTATTACAGCTGGGCTTAAGACACTAACTTTATTATATGCACAATTTAAAAAAAAAACACACATGTAAACTTACAATAGAGGAGGGGAGTCCGTATAAACGAGAGTATCAGAGAGAAGCCAGCTGAAAGGGCCACAAGAGAAGAGAGCGCTCTTGGACAAAGTAACTGGGCAGCTTTACCGCTACCTGCAGTGCTCTTCTATGGTTCTCTAAAGGTCACTTATATGACATTTAAAAAGGACCTCATCTTACGAATTTATACAAGGCTTTGAGCCTGACTGCTAGAGCTAATCATATGAGTGTTTGGTAGTTGCACGTGCAGAGATGCAAAGCAAGCAGTCAATTTTGATATGCAAGTAAGCAGAAAACTGGGATCTTTGGGCATGGAACTAAAAAAAGCTACTAAGTAGTAAAATCACTGCTACCAGTCTTGATTAGAACGCTGATATCTGCAGAACAAGCAGACAGAAAGGAGAACAAAAAGGGACACACATTCTATTTCTAGTTAAGAAATAGTGGTAGAAGAACAGACGTAATAAATAATCTAGATTTGCAATAGGAAGATATGGACAAGACATAGCCCTTTGGCACATTAGAATGCAAACTACCGAGGCCTCCTCGGTTGGTGTTTTGATGTTGCAAAATTTGAATTTATTTGCCTACCAAAATAGATTAATTTTTTAAAAGCTGTATAATTAAAAAAGCAAGAGTCACTTTGCATACTTGAGTACCAATTTATGTCCTTTTGATCCTGTGTAGCCTTGGAAGAGAAGACAAAAGTGAAAACATTCTCAAAGCTTAGGTCCTTTCTGTGCCTAGCATTCATTGCAAAACGGGAACAAAAGAAAAGGATACAAATTACCAATAAGAGGGAACTGCTAATGGAGAGAATGGAGAAATTTCATTAGCATTTAAGAGAAAAGATTTTTATGACCTACAGTTGCTTTCTTTTCACTTAAGTTAAAAAAAAATCCAATGGTTAATTTATGTGCACAAGTGCTTCAAGTTCAGTCATCCTCTGATTGGTATAGTTCCTTGTAATGAATGATAAATATAACCACGTATAAGCAGTAATTATTGCAAGCACAAAAATAAGAGCTTAAGTTGTTGTTGTTGTTTTATTGCATGCTTTTAACAGCTTTGCTGGCTTACAAAGTCCATCTAAAATGTCTTTTTAACCAGATGTATGTGATAGGAAATAATGCATAGCATTCTCAATTATTTGGAGTTTCAAGGAAAAGGGATTCCATCTTTTTTTGCTTACCATCACTCAAAGGCCTAAAAGAGCATCAGCGCTGTGGCCATGAGCTATGGGAGGAGCTCAGTTTCCGCGCAGCTTTGCAATTGAAATGACGGGTTGACATATCGGTGAACTGAACTCGTGGCCATCGCTCGCATCCCTCCCTCTCTACTTCACAGTCAAGAAGCATCATCTGCGCACAGGAAAAGCTCCCAGGAAGGAGTGAGAACCTCTCTCAACTGCACTCGCCCACGCCACTGGCAATCTTCAGGAACTGATGTCATGAGCTCTATGTCCCTGGGATTCTCCTCTTCTTTTTACTTTTAAAAAGTACCATGTGAATGCTCATTTGTTTATCCATTCATCTCCTCTTTTAATTAATTTTTGTTAGAGGACTTCATGGGCAAAATGGTTTGGCAGAGTGAAGAAGGAGGGAGCTTTCTTGGCAATGTCTTGGGCACCCGTAAACCAGTTCTGTGCACAGTGCCTGCAGGGTCAGTGGCTGCTGATTGAAGAGGGTCTGTTTGGTTGGAGCTGATGGCTGGCCACGCCCTCTGCTGTTGCACCTTTCAACTTTAAGGTTCCTCCTAGTCAGAGGCGTGAGCCTTTGGCGAGAGCCAAAGGGCTCTAGGCCTGTAGCTCTTAACCTGGGGATTGGGCCTAGGGGCCCTATAAGAACCTAAGAAGTGCTTACAACCAATATGTGTTACACTTTTGGCTTCAGAAGATGTTAGGTCAGGCCCGTCAATTCCAGGTTACATCAACACATGAAGGAAATTCTAGGGTGAAGCAATTCACTTGGAAGGTGATGATGAAAGCTCAAGGCTCATTTCCAGTCACTTGCAGGGAGTGCACCATGTTTGTTTTCCTCCCTGATTACAAGATGGACTTCACTTGTCAAATGTGTAAGCTGACAGAGCTCTTAGAAGAGAAGGTTCAGAGCCTGGAGGAAAGGATCATTACCTGTCATGAGATTAAGGAAGGGGAGGATTTCATTAACAGAAGCTGTGAGGCCCTGCATAGGGACTGGGATACTGGTCAAAGGGACAACAGAGTGGTTGACTTCCCTAATGAGCCTCCTCTGAGCACTGTGGCATGAACTGGAAGACATTGAGCGACACGGCACTCAGTGCCATGGGAACTCTGGAATTGATCCCAGGCCCTTGCAGTGGAGACAGAGACGGAAACACTGGCACAAGGACATGAAAGGCAGAGTGAGGAGGGCAGGAGGATATGAAGAAAAGCATTAGAAGGAAAAGGAAAGTGTTGGTCATTGGTGACTCTCTGCTGAGGGGTATGGAACATCATGTGTCCAGGCCTGACCCCCTAGCCCAAGACGTGTGTTGCTTGCCAAGGGCAAAGGTTAAAGATACGGTAGACCAGATGCCAAAATTGATCAAACCTACAGATTATTACCCATTTGTGATGGTCCACATGGGAACAAATGACACAGCTGAGAGTGCCAACACAAGCATTAAGGCTGACTACGAAGTTCTTGGGAGGAAGCTCAAGGGAATGGGGGGACAGGTTGTACTCTCTTTGATCCTTCCCATCAGAGGAAGAAGAATGGAATAGGAACAGAAGATAATGGAGGCAAACCACTAGCTGAATTAGTGGTGCTGGCAGGAGCGGTTTGGATTCTGGGACCACGGGCTAGGTTTTCTGGAAGACAGCGTAGTAGCACATGATGGACTTCTCCTATCAAGGTTGGGGAAGAATGTGTTTGGCAAAAACCTGGGGAGATTCATCAAAAGGGCTTTAAAATGACACCACAAGAGGAAGGAGATGACCAATACATGGATTTCAGTGAAGGAGAGCAGAGGCCCACCTGTGAGGGCCAGGTCAAATAGAGCAGAAGGTGCAGGTTGAGGGTGACATGAATGGGCTCTTTAAGAATCTGAAAGGCTGTCACTTAGAGGAGGGCAGGGAACTGTTCCTGTTGGCAGCAGAGGATAGGATTCACAATAATGGGTATAAATTACAGACAGAAAGGTACTGGCAGGATATTGGGGGGGGGATTTACAGTAAGAGTAGTTCAGCCGTGAAATCGGCTGCCGAGGGTGGGGTGAGCTCCCCCTCACTGGCAGTCTTCAAGCAGCAGCTAAACAAACACTCGTCAGGGATGCTTAAGACTGATCCTGCATTAAGCAGGTGGCTGGACTAGATTGCCTGTATGGCTCCTTCCAACTCTTACGGTTCTATGAATTGGGGCTTTTGTTGTACCGAACTTACCTCCAGAGAGTCATAACTACAGCTGGAATGAACGCAGTAAGTCAGCTTCCAGAGCAGCCTTACTGCTCTAAGATTTAATATCCATCACCCTAAGCAAATTTCACATATTTTGATTTATACAAATATATGTGGCAAAATATGGTGGCAAACAGCATGAACTTGTTTTGCTATGTTTAGAGCACATGCTTTATTCAGAATCCAGGGGAGGCAAAAAATAAGCTTAAAATTGATATGATCTTTTATAGCATCAACAAATCTTATTTACAATTGGTTCTTGTAGGTTATCCGGGCTGTGTAACCGTGGTCTTGGAATTTTCTTTCCTGACGTTTCACCAGCAACTGTGGCAGGCATCTTCAGAGTAGTAACACTGAAGGACAGTGTCTCTCAGTGTCAAGGGTGTAGGAAGAGTAATATATAGTCAGAAAGGGGTTGGGTTTGAGCTGAGTACTGTCCTGCAAAAGTATTGTCCTGTAAGTATCAAGATAATGTGCTAATGAGGGTACGGTATGTTAATATGGAACCAATTGTATCCTGAAGTGATCTGTTAATGTGTGTAATCCAAAGCTAATCTGCATGGCTATTGTTGAATGTTGTCTTTGTTAGTCTGGAGGTTTTCAGAACAGGAAGCCAAGCCTTATTCATTCTTAAACTCTCCTTGGCTTCCTGTTGTGAAAACCTCCAGACTAACAAAGACAACATTCAACAATAGCCATGCAGATTAGCTTTGGATTACACACATTAACAGATCACTTCAGGATACATTGGTTCCATATTAACATACCATACCCTCATTAGCACATTATCTTGATACTTACAGGACAATACTTTTGCAGGACAGTACTCAGCTCAAACCCAACCCCTTTCTGACTATATATTACTCTTCCTACACCCTGGACACTGAGAGACACTGTCCTTCAGTGTTACTACTCTGAAGATGCCTGCCACAGTTGCTGGCGAAACGTCAGGAAAGAAAATTCCAAGACCACGGTTACACAGCCCGGATAACCTACAAGAACCAATGAACTCTGACCGTGAAAGCCTTCGACAATATCTTATTTACAATTAATACCTGTTTACAAAAAGAAGCTTGAAAGCAAACTAGTAGTCTAAACATTTAGAGAATCCCAATGCCCAGGAAACACTATCTCCTTAAAAACCAAGAGCTGGTGAGAAGATCTCCCATATGAACTTAATCAGTCGTATCTAAAAACTACAGGGCAGTTAACCAGAACACAGCTCATCATTAAAACCAGTATTCATAGCAGGGGATTGGAAGGTAACTATTTGCAATTCCATTTTCAACTAATGGAATCTAAAAGTTCCAAGTGAGCATACGGAACAAATGTGTACAGACAACACTGAGCCTAGAATTATCAGTTCAGATGAGCTCAGCGGTAGGGGGAAAAGTCCACTAAGCTGTGCCCAAAGTAGGGAAGATAAGGGTGGGTGTGGGAAGCAAAGCCAGTCCACAGACTAATGGAGGATGAAGAAAGACCACAACGTTTACTAAAAACGTACAGTCAAACAGAATGTTAGCCCCAAGGCAGGGACAGGGCATGATATTACATAAATATAACCCAGCTTGAATTCTGGTTAGCCTACTTTAGAAGGGAACGCTGCCAACACATGTTGGATACTCCTTTCCTTGTTCTGTCCCCTGGCCATAGCTTTCCGTTTCTGTCATAGCTGCATGAATGATTTGGGTGACGTTAGGCATGTTAACTACCATAAAGTGAAGACATGCACAAAAAATGTTTAAAAAATCTGAAAGGGTCACAAGGCATGCAGATAAGGAAGATTCTACCAACAGAATGTACATGCAACTGCAGAAAGCCTTTGCCTGCCTCCTCCACAAAGTGCTCTTAATACTGTATCTTAAGCAAGAATGCCTTTCCTTAAAGCATTGGATGAAGTTCCTACAACCACTAAGGTAGAAGAGAATGGCAACATTAAGCTGTAGTCCAGTTGGGGTTTTAGCATCACATCTCAACAAGGCGAGATGCAGAGAAATCAGGCTAATAAAGTTCCACTTCAGTGAGGAGTAGGCACACCTCCCTAAACAATACGTTACAGTTACTATGTGTGTTTTTGGTTTAATTTCATTTTGCACAAATTTTGCAAGTGCTTTAGCTAACACTTAACATCAACGGTGGGTGAGGGAGAGGTATTTAGTGGGGACCCAGAAGGCCCACACAAGCTAGGAACATGCAGCAGGTGTTCTAATAGTGGCCATGACAGAATCCTACAAGCCTCAGGACTACATGTCCCACTCATAGAGTATTCTTCCGAGGCAGGAACAAACCCAGTGCACATTGGTTGATGCGTTACTTCCACCCTCTGGGAGTCCCCAACTAAAAATATGGTTTTGTGTCCTGCAAACTACCTCTGTTTGTCTCTTCCCTTGAAAACCCTATGTGGTCACCATAAGTTGGCTGCAACTTGGTGGCATTTTTCACCAGTTTGGCATACGTTAAATTTTATTCCACATATTACGTACACAGTGGTCCAGTACTCTATTCATAATTCCCTTTCACATGATTGTGTTTTGTGATTTCCATGCTCCTTTTCTCCATTGAGAAGGCTATTGTTGCGATATCTCAGACCTAAAGCTACCATCACCATTTACACATCTATCGTCCAACCAGCTACCCCTTCAAAATCATACCTCATCGTACTTCAGCATGATGACGGTCCTCTTAATACATTTCCAGAGTTCACACTTACCTCTGTTACTCATTAAACAGTATCCAAGGCCTTAGAGTCAATGCATACTACATACACTATATCTCCATAGTCTACTATGCCAGATTCCTATCAAAGGAGTAAATTAGGCTGGACTGGTGTAATTTATTTCTGGCTAATTCAGGCTATTTATCATAATCCTATTCTCTACTGGTCATTTACAAATGGTCTATAGCTCAGGAGATGGATATGGTGGAGACACAATGGGATTACAAGTATTTTAATGATGAACTCCTCAACAGATTTATCACCTGTCGGGAAACAAACACACTTGATTGCCTTGTGCCACCTTGATTACTCTTAACCCAGCTGTGAATTTACACATGCCAAAGGGAAAAAATACGGGTATATTGCAAATGGGAAGTGGCAGGATTCCATACAGTAATGTCTACATAGTTCTAATCCTGGGCCTCTTAAACAATAAAACTGGAATAAATTTACAAAATCTCTTGTCAAAAGAAAGCTCCCAGAGTTGCAGATAAACAATCTTAAAATATGAAAAGGTCACCAAAGGCACCGTGTGTAGAGCAAGACTCTGCTGATTAAAGCACTCTATTGAATACAGCAGTGGTTAAATTCAGGAATGCATCCACAGCTCCACTTCTTCGCTTTGTCTTTTTCCAGATGCAGCCCTCCATATAATTCAAGTGGGTGTGCTGGCCAGGAAGCTGCACCAGCACTGCCTGTGCCATTCAGGCCATCCTGAGGATCAGTACCCTAATCAGCATAGATTTTACTGTTTCTCAACATAATGCAGGAAGGAACTACACTTCACAAGGCCAACATGTAGTTCCTAACCCTGCATGTGCCTCATAATGCTAACATGGGGTAGAGCATTTGCAGGGAAGAATGACCAGGCAGGAATCAAGAGGACTTATCAGCCTACTTATTTCCCCTTCCCCTACAAAGACTCCCCCCACCCCATGACTACCAGATCAGAAAGGGGGAAATGGCCTGGGATGGCATCTGAAGCAGAGATTTGGTGGGAATGAGAAAGGTTAAACACCTCTCTTCCCACTAGTTCTCCTGTATGAAGCTCCCACCTCGCCCTCACATTCCTCTCAGCAAACATGGATTTGGGAACACCCAGTTGCTGAAATAATATGTAATTCTATCCACGGATCAAGGGTTGTCTCCTCAGCAGTTGCAAAAGTAGCAGTACAATTTCTCGTCTGCTTTTTCAAAACCAGGCACATAAATTTGAGTCCCAGGCCTTGGACTGAATACACTGGATGTGTCTGGAAAGGCAATGCTATGATTTTAAGCCATAAATTTGAAAATTCTGTCCATACTGCAGATCCTGATCTTGGTTGGGGCAGCACACAGCTGCTGGCTTTGCAGATGAGGCAGGGAGGCAAGTCATGCTTTTGGAAGCCTTTCTGTGACACATCACAAACTTCCAAACATTTTCAGGTACAAGGGTAGACAGAAGACTGTCATTGCATGGTATCCTGGTAATTAATATCAGCCAAAATTCTCACGTGGCTTCTTAGGACATATTTTGAAATACATTGATATTTTCCAGGAAAAAGAGATGGATGCGCACTTCTTACCTGAAATTCATCAAAACACAGGAGACAAGCCTCCTCGCTTATTTCAGCAGCTATAGGGGCTATTGGATCATATGGCTTAGCCATTAACCCAGGTTTCCTCCTTGGTAAGCTCTGCTTAAGGCGATGTATTCCTGAAATGAACACAATGTACACACCAGGTCAATAAATGTGTTAGAATGCCTAAATTAAGCGAAAAATAAACATTAGGTTTACATCTCCAGAAACATCACCACAAACATTAATATAGTCAGTGGCAGCAGACAGAATGTGGATATCCTTTGCCATCATAAAACCTTCAGTCAGTAGTCAATAAACAGTTTCATAACTTGCCAGAAATTCACAAGGTGGAGAGAATGTGCTTGAAAACCACATCAAATTTAATCTCCTTTTCCTGCCCAGTTGTTTTTTTTAAAGCACAGCATCTTCAACAAATCTAGTTTATTTCTCAGGCTTACAGGGACCCCTTGGAGAGCAGATATGCAACTGGTACTCTGCCAACTACACTGGCTCCAGGTTGAGTACTGGATCAGGTTCAAGGTTTTGGTAGTGACCTTTAAAGCCCTAAACGGACTGGGACCATTGTACTTGTGGGACCACTAGTCCCGATACATCCCTCAAAGAGCTCTACGCTCAGCTGGGAACAACTTACTGGTGATCCCTCACCCGAAAAGCATCTGGCTGTCCTCAACCAGAGCCAGAGCCTTTTCAGCTCTGGCCCCGGCCTGGTGGAACTCCCTATCAAGTGAGACCCGGGCCCTGCAAGACCTAATGCAATTCTGCAGGGCTTGTAAGACTGAGATGTTCTGCCAGGCCCACGGTTGAGTACAGTGACAGTTTCCATCTTAGTTGGCTGGCTGGCTGCCGGCTTGCCCTCCCCATCCCTTCCTTGATTGAGGGTACCGTAGTGTTCCTCCCTTCCCTTATGCTTTTCTCTCATTGATTGATTCCCTGCTACTGTTGTGGTTTAAGGGTACCATTGGGATTTTAAAAGAAACTGAGTATTTTAAATTGTAATTTGATGTGATTTAAATTGTTATTGGAATCTGCTGTGAGCCGCCCTGAGCCTGACTTGCTCAGGAAAGGGCAGAATAGAAGTTGAAAGAATAAATAAATTAATAAATTTGCCCATCCTATGCCTACAGCAAGAAGGTTCAGCAGCAACCACTTTCCAATAGAAGCAAAGTAAGTGTGGCAATAAGCCTGGTCCACTGCCTGAGATAGCACAGAGCAAAGGAAGCTTGCATACCTCCTCAGCAGTTTGTAGAAAGAAGGAGCGCATGAGATGGCTGTCTCCTAGGTGAAAGGTCACATGTTCCCAACAAACAACCTAGTAACAACCCATTTCCTCTCAGCTTTTTTGCTCCCAGCTCTCCCTGTCCCACCTGGGCCAGCAGAACAATTCAAGAATAGAAAGTGGACAGACAAGAGAAAGAGAGACAGACGGATTTAATTAAGAACATGGAGAGAGAGAGCATTATATCCATGCAACGCTGCAATATACTGGCGAGATTTAAACTTACTTTTGTGCACATCTAACATGAAGCCATGGAAATGGACTCTCTTTTTTCTTTCTACTCGTATATGGGAATAAAATATGTCCATCACCATTGTCTTTCCCGTGCCTTCAAATAAAAACACACATGCCCAACAGGTTGTTAATCTGAAACACTATCTACTGATTACAGTAATGACTGTTCATTAGTATTGAGCTAATGAAATCATAATTGTGATCTGAACAGTACAAAATCATTATCTTTGGAAAGCAAGTGTTCAGATTACATGGATAGGAAAGTTCGCATTATCAGAACTAGAATCTGAACCTTGTATATTATCAAATATAGTTGTTGCTTCCATTTGAAATAACCTCAGTGTTCTTCACTGTGAATAAATGGTGAGTATTTCTTTTGTTCTTCAAAAAATACACCAGCTATAAGAACACCCTGTTGGATCAGATACAAAAATCCATCCAGTCCAGCATCTTGTTTCTAACCGTAGCCAGCCAGATGCTTCTGGGGAACTCACAAAACAGCTGGCTAACAGCCTCCTCTCCACATTTACCCCAGCAATTGGTCATATTTCCCTTTGAACCAGGAGGTTCCTTAGTAATCTGTGCAGCAAAAATGAAACAACATTAATATGGATAGACCCAATTGTTCTTTGGTATTGAGACATTTACCATGCACCAAGATGCAAATCAACTATGAAAGGAAGCATCTATTTATTTATCCATATAGTTTGTTGGTAACAAAATTATAAATTTACATTGCAACAATTTATTAAATTTGGAGGAAATCTGCAAACATTAAGCTAGACCTACCGTATTTTCCGGCGTACAAGACGACTGGGCGTATAAGACGACCCCCCATTTTTACAGTTAAAATATAGAGTTTGGGATTGTCCCGAGTCCGCGGCCTTGGGCCGCCCCTCGGGACTGCGCCCCAACCCCGCGGCCACCCCCGGTCCTCCTGGGGCGGCTCAACCCCCGGGGAAACAACACCACTTACCGGGGCGGGAGAAAGAGGGGGCGGGGGCGGCTGGACGAGCTGGCAGCGCGCCGGGAGGCGGGGCTGGCGGGAGGAACAGGAGGAGGCCGGGGGCCGACCTCCTGGCATGGAAGAGTGTGTGCCGACCCGGAGCGGCGGGACGTGGCTCTCAGGGGGAGTCGGCGAGGGGAGAAGGGAGCGGGGAAGAAGAGGGGGACGGGGGCGAGAGTAAGGGCCCTCAAGAAGGGTGAGGCTAAAGGCGAGGGGAGGACTGAGCCGACGGCCCATGGAGGGCGGGGCTAAAGGAGGGTTTGGAGGGGAGGGAAGCCCATAAAGACAGAAGCTGAAGCGGAGGCCGGGGAGGAAAGGGGGCATGTTGGGTGTGCTAGGCGGCAGCCAAAACACCCTGTGCCGGGAGAAGAGAGTGGCCACCCCAGCCCCGGCCAGCTGGCCAGCCAGCCGCATGCCTGCCTTGCGCTGCCGCTGGAGCACAGCCGAGCACTTCCCTCCGTGCACCCCGGCGCACCTGGCTCCGACTCCGAGCCGGGCAGTGAGCGCCCTCGCCGGGCTCGCCTCTCCTCCCTCCTCCGGCGGACATGGACAGAGCGGAGGCGGCTCCCAGGCAGATTCTCCAGTCCGGCTCGGAATTCAGCATCCGGCGTATAAGACGACACCCGGCGTATAAGACGACCCCCGACTTTTGAGAAGATTTTCCTGGGTTAAAAAGTAGTCTTATACGCCAGAAAATACAGTACATTTAGATACGCATTGGTTAAATACATTGGCAAAACACTTCAAACTTACCAACATCTCCAAAGACATAAAGGCCTTTTAAAAGTTTGTGTCTTGTAAATAACTACAGATGAAGAAGAAGAAAAAAACATGTTTAATTGTGTCCATATAAAAAAAGACAAAGAAGAAAAGAAGCAACAAATGTGCATTGTAACAAATAACAGAGGAAGAGCCAATAGAGTTTCATCAGCTCAGTCAAGCTACTGTGTAAAAAGTCAAAGCCTGGAGTGCAATTTAATATTAGATAATTTTAGATTTCATATTTTTCTGCAAACTGGAGCTTTTCTCAGGTTTGTAGAACAAGCTGTCTTGTCTATCCATGGCCTCATTCTCTGGATTTAAGTATCCACAGATGGGCCACGAAGGAATGATTCACATCAAAATACCAGAACTCGGGGTACATCTGCCGGAGGGTGACAGATTCAAAACAGATAAAAGGAACTATTTCTTCACACAACAAATAGTTAAATTGTGGAACTCCCTGCCCAGGATGTGGTGATTACCAATATATAAAGAGGGCAGTGGTGCCTAAACATAAACCAATAGAAACCATATGGTTTCTACTGGTTTTATGTTCAGGATGTGATGATGGCTGTTAACCTGGAAGGCTTTAAGAGGGAGTGGACATGTTCATGGAGGATAGGGTTATCCATGGCTACTAGTCATGATGCATACTTATTCTCCACATTATCAGAGGAGCATGTCTATTATATTAGGCGCTGTGGAACAGAGGCAGGATGCTGCTGCAGTTGTCTTGTTTGTGGGCTTCCTAGAGGCACCTGGTTGGCCACTGTGTGAATAGACTGCTGGACTTGATGAGCCTTGGTCTGATCTAGCATGGCTTTTCTTATGTTCTAAGAGATATATTCATACTGTAACATTTATCAAGGCATTTTATCCAAGAGTAGGCAGATGATGAAGAAGAAGAAGAGTTGGTTTTTATATGCAGACTTTCTCTACCACTTAAGGAAGAATCAAATCAGCTTACAATCACCTTCCCTTCCCTTCCCCACAACAGACACCCTGTGAGGTAGATGGTGCTGAGGAAGCTCTAAGAGCTGTGACTAGCCCAAGGTCACCCAGCTGGCTTCATGCATAGGAGTGGGGAAACAAATCCAGTTCACTAGATTAGCGTCCGCCACTCATGTGGAGGAATGGAGACTCAAACCCGGTTCTCCAGATCAGAGTCCATTGCTCCAAACCACCACTCTTAACCACTACACCACGTGGCATCCACTGTAAAGAAACTAACTTTGCTTGAATAGAGTCTGTATACTGTTATGCCTGCCTGGTAGGCCTAACAGAGAGAACCGAGGGAAGCTGGGCATAAGAAAGACAGAGACTTGCTGGTACAGAGATCCAGGTGTAATGGATTATGCCTACACCAAGGCCATATGAGGGAAGGCGAAATTCCCCATTTTGTTATCAATCACCTCATTAGAACTAACCTTGATGAATACGTGGTAATCAGGTTATTTGGTTCAGCGGCAGAGAATCAAATCATCTACGTGGCAGTGTCTTGATTGGCTTCTAAAGTCTGCCTTGGGGGGCATAAAAACATGCAGGCTTCAGCATGCCTTTGGAAGGAGAGGGTTGGTCTTGGGGCTAGACTCTAGCTATGAGCCTACATATGGTTCTCTGTTCTTGAGATGTAATAGCATAGAATGCTAATATCTGAACTGGAAACACCAAACTCTGCCAGGCGTGCTTAGGAACTTGAGTTTCTTGTCTTTTTATTCTGTCTTGTGTACTTTTTAAAGGGGTATTCATGGCTATTAGTTAGAATGGATACTAGTCATGCTGCATACCTATTCTCTCTAGTATCAGAGGAGCGTGCCTATCATTTTGGGTGCGGTGGAACACAGGCAGGATGGTGCTGCTGCAGTCGTCTTGTTTGTGGCTTCCTAGAGGCACCTGGTTGGCCACTGTGTGAACAGACTGCTGGACTTGATGGACCTTGGTCTGATCCAGCAGGGCCTTTCTTGTGTTCTTATGTAACCTTTAGTTGAGTGGTGTTTCTTTGGATTTGGGCTTTGATCTGAATCAGTACCTTGGCCAAATTTACCATGGTTACTGTATAATTGCTTTGGCTGGAACTCAACAGGTATGTGGTCAGCTTTGCAAGGCTGGCTTTCAGGATTAACACCTGGATAAGGCTGTATACTTGGTTCTTCAGTCTCAGAGCTTAGGGTATTAAAGACAGCCCCACCTTGAGTTCAGGGGAGCCTGTTTTGGTTACTATCCCAAAAGGCCTCTGGACTGGGACCCCTTAACATCCACCAGCTGAGAGAAAGTATAAGGCAATGAACTGAATGCTGGATTTGGGTGAGGCCTAGTTTCAGATCTCTGCTCAGTCAGGAAACTTACAAGACGACATTGAGAAAGGCATGATTTATTCAAACTACCTATTCTACCACCTCACAGGGATGTTGTGAGGGGCAAATGATATAGTATAACCTGCATATTCCTTGATATACAATGCAAAGGGTATTTTAAAGATAATATTAAAGCTGTCTTTATGGAGATACTTTATAATTTGTGTGTGTGTCAAGTGCTGTCAAGTTGCTTCTGATTCATGGTGACCCTATGAATCAATGACCTCCAAAACATCCTATCTTTAACAGCCTTGCTCAGATCTTGCAAACTGATGGCCTTGGCTTCCTTTATAGAGTCAATCCATCTCTTGTTGGGTCTTCCTCTTTTCCTGCTGCCTTCAACTTTTCCTAGCATAATTGTCTTTTCCAGTCACTCTTGTCTTCTCATAATGAGACCAAAGTACGATAGCCCCATTTTAGCTTCTAGGGTCAATTCAGGCTTGATTTGATCTGTAACCCACTGATTATTTTTTTTTTTGCCAGTCCACAGTATTCGTAACACTCTCCTCCAACACCACATTTCAAAGGAATATGCTTTCTTCATTGTCCAGCTTTCACACCCATACATAGTAATAGGGAATCCTATGGCATGAATTTTCTTGATCTTGGTTGCCAGTGACAAACCTTACACTTAAGAATCTTTTCTAGCTCCTTCATGGCTGCCCTTCCCAGTCTCAATCTCCTTCTGATTCCTTGGCTGCAGTCTCCCTTTTGGTTGATGATGGAGCCAAGGAATAGAAAGTCCTGAACAATTTCCGTTTCCTCATTGTCAACCTTAAAGTTGACTAATTCTCCTGTAGTCATGTCTTCTTGATGCTCAGCTATAGTCCTGCTTTGGCACTTTCTCCTTTAACTTTCAGCAGTAGTTTCAAGTTTTCCCTATTTTCTGCCAGTAATGTAGTATCATTGGCATATCTCAAATTGTTAATGTTCCTCCCCCCAATATTCACTCCATCTAAATCTAATCCAGTTTTCCTAATGATAGGTTCTACATACAGATTGAAGAGATAAGGAGATAAAATAATCCTTGTCTAACATCTTTGCCAATTGGAAACCATTCAATTTCTCCATATTCTGTCCTAACCATGGCCTCTTGTCCAGAGTACAGGTTGCGCATCAAAACGATCAGATGTTGTGGCACACCCATTTCCTTTAAAACCAGCCATAGCTTTTTGTGATCAACACAGTCAAAAGCTTTGCTTTAATCTATGAAACACAAGCTGATTTTCTTCTGAAATTCTCTTGTGAGCTCCAGTAACCAACATAATTTTGCAATATGATCTCTGGTGCCTCTTCCTTTTTTGGCATCTCCTTTCTTGGGAATTTGGATGTAAATTTATCGTTTCCAGTCTGTGGGCCATTGTTTTATTTTCCATATTTGTTGGCATATTCTTGTCAAGATTTTGATGGACTCTGTTTCTTTGGCTTGGAATAACTCTATTGATGTAACATCAAATTATTTTGATTGATGTTTGATCCACGGGAATTAAAGTGCCTTTATTTTATAAATCCACAATGTACCTAGCAATCTCTAGTAGCTAACGTTCCGTAGCTCACACTGCAAAGCATTTAGAAATAAAACTGCACACAATTATTTAAAAGTTGGGGGCCATGAGGAATCATGGGGGGAGCTGAATAAAATTGCAAAGCTTTTCTGCATATTGGGAGTTTCCCAAATATGCAAAGACCCCTGCTTGTGTAAGGGTGACCCATTTAACAGCCATAATAATAGATAACTTGATCATCAACATTGTTAATAAAGATAACAAGTTGGGGGCCTGTGAAGAACTGTAAGAGGGTAACAGTTGGAAAACTCCCCTACCCCAACCCAAGTCTTCTCTTCTAGAGCACTGTAAAGGCTTTAGAGGGCCAGTTTCCCCTTGTATGCCTACCCTGATTTTTCTTTCCCTTTAAAAGATAAAACAAAACAGGATAGAGCACACTGAGCCTCTTGAATAGGGTATAACAAAAAAAATCTTGAATGCATCAAGATTTAGTATACGCTTTACAACAAAAAAAGTTTGCCCTTTGACATGCTTGGACAGGAGTTGCTGGGAATAACTTATTGTGGTAAATTAGGAAGACGGGCTTCAAAAGTTAAAGACAGAAATGCCACAATCCAAAAAGCCCCCAACTGATTCCTTGTACTCAGGATGGGCTTTAGACTTGCATTTCTTTAACAGAAGCCTTGCCATGATTTTGAAAATGTGAGGAATCAAATCCCAAACCTACATATCAGTTACAAGTCCTTAGACTGAGCTTATGTAGCTCTTTGGACCTCAACCACACTTAAATATTTTTAAGCATGTTTGAAATCTTTGCTTTTATCTTTATATGTTCAATCTGCTACATCTTTTTTTTTTTTGCTAAGGAACAAGAGGGAATTATTTTTAATTGTGCATATTATTCCAAGCTCAAACCATTCCCCACAGGAAAAAATGATATTAAGATGGGTCTCGTCAGTTTATGAAACTTCACTTACTATAATATTTTACAAATGCATTGCTTGGTTATTCTAAATCACAGCCTTTATACCACTGGTTCCCAACCAGGGGTCCGTGGACCCCCAGGGGTCCGCGAGAACTAAATTAAGGTCCACGAAACAAAGTTATAAACCCATAATACATTAATATTTTCAATTAAAAGTTCTCTATTATAAAAAATATATATTCAAATATTATTCTAAGTTTAATGTTTAACTAACAGTTATGATTAAAGTTTATTTTCAAATTCTCGGAATTTTTATTTTGAACCTTGGGGTCCCTGCACCGAACAAAAAAGTCCTAGTGGTCCCTGGTCAAAAAAAGGTTGGGAACCACTGCTTTATACAAATGTTTGAATGCAATACTGGATGGAAAAATAAAATACAATTTTCTAATCTCCAACAAGGGACTTCTAAACTCCTTAAATGAAAACTATATTACAAAATGCAGCACCCCCCCACTGTTTTTCTCTATTAGAATACCCAAATTTTGCAGGGATTAAATAAACATATAACCAAGATAGCAAAATAGATACAAGATCTCTGTGCCTCCCAAGTACCAATATATTGAGCAACCCAGACAAGCTTAACCATTATAGCTAAATCACTTAACATTTAGAGCTATAAAAAATGTGAGTCAAAAATGGGATGTTCTGAAACTGTTCCACTAATAGAGCTGGATGAAATGACTCAACATACTTTAACAATACTGCAAGACAAATAATTTGAGGATTTTCAGTTTGTTATAAGCACAAGCTGAAGTCCTATGGTTTGCATGATTCCTCCCTTCCTTATTTGGCTGCAGTACTGATACTGCAAAACAAGCACGTCTTCAATAAATGGCAATTTATTGGGACATCTGAATTATGAGTTTTAACAAACTGCAGCCTGGTTCTTGTTTACAACCCAGGATTCCAAACTATGGTTTAATCCTTATTTGTAAGCGAGAAACAAACCACAATTTCCTGAACTGGATGTAAAAACAAATTAACTGACTTCCTACTTTTCAATCTCAGTGTAGCATGCAAGGAAAGAAAGTGTGTGAGACTGGAAACTGTGGCTTATTCCCACCAAACAGAGTTTATTTTGTGACATTTGCATGGAGCCAAAGGCATTTTTCAGCATGCCTGTTAACACTGACAATTAAGACAGCATATCTGCATTATAACACTCAAAAACAGAGCGACAAATTCTAAACATTTCTAATCTGGTAGGCCACTGTGTGAGACAGGATGCTGGAATAGAGGGATCACTGCTCTGATCCAGCAGGGCTCTTCTTATATTCATTTTGGGTCATTAACTATTAGTTTTTAATCTAAGGTTTTGTTGTATGCAAGAAGCCTATTTTATTCATAAGTGATCTGAAAGCAGGGACAAGTTTGCAGATGACACATAATTCTTCAAGATGGCAAAATACCAAGCAGACCGTGAAGGATCTCTCCAACTGGAGAGACTGAATAAGAAAGAGAGATTCATTAGAAGAAAAAACCCAAAACAAAAACCTAACTATATTTACAGATTAAAATTGTATAGGTCTAAACTAACTGTAAAGAAATATCTTTAGGTCATACCAAAAACCTATTTGAAAAGGTCTTATCAGTATTAACAGCAAACTAGAGTTGTCACCTCCAGGTTAGGAAATAATGGGAAATTTCAGGGGTGGAGCTTATGGAAGGACCTCGATGGAATATAATGCCATACAGTCCACCCTCCAAAGTAGCCATTTTCTCCAAGGAACTGATCTCTCTGGAGCTCACTTGTAATTCTGGGAGATCTCCATGCCCCACCTGGAGGTTGGCAAGCCTAAAGCAAACCCTAATTATGGCTGAAAGCGGTGGTAAGGAAATCAGGAGAACTTATACATATGGATCTGGGAAGAGGAAATGCATGACCCTGTGGCTGATTGCCACTGTCCTCTTTACAATGAACAGCTCTGTTAAACTATATAAACAGAATAGTTCCAGATACTTTGGCCTATTTCCCATTAATAGGTAATACACTGGCTTTATTCTAGTATTATACTTTTATCAAGTAATTCTATTTTGACTACAGATGAGCCAACTACATGAATACATGAGCCAGACCATATATCAAGGCCAATACTGTCTACTGTGGCTTTCTAGGGTCTTGGGCTGATGTCTTCTGCATCATCTGCTACCTGACCATTTTAGCCTGAGATGCCATTTAGTGAACCTTCAGCATGTAAAGCACATACTACTGCTTAGTCATGGCCCTTCCATTAAATACAGTACAATAAATATATTGCATAGACTAATGCAGATAGTGTCAGTACACCTACAAGGGAGGAAACACTATGAAGTAATAGAGTTTATGTTTATTATGCAGAAGACTCCAAGGATAATATCCAATATCTCAGGTAAAATACTCTTAAGTAACAAAGATGAAACTCAGTTTTGGACAGCAAAGCCAGTGTTTGGCTAAATAGAACATTGGTCTGATGCCATTTCAGACATCAACTTATAACTTTCGATTCTATCAGTTTGTTAAATGTACTTGATATCATTATTTTGCCCAATATCTCTGTATATCCTTTCTGCTTCATTGTTTCCCTACCTATTCCTGTATCCTACTGTTTAACTGCAAGTACATGACTATTGTTTTCCATAGAATCATTGGTGTTTGCCTCTCTCTCGGTCAGAACTAGCCACTCTGGCTGCAGTTCTCCAGAATCTCTGGTTCCAAATATTATTTGAGCAAGTGTAGAGGAATGGAATAATCCATTTTCCATAACCCTATACTGTTTACAGTCTGACTCTGCCATCTTCTGGCAAAATGTTCATTGTAGGGCCAGACTACTTCCTTGCCACTATTAAAGCAGGAGCAATCCAATTACTTTAGTGGTGAATCTGTCCATCCCTGGTATAAAGAAGTGATTGTCACAGTAATTTTGTTGAGCACTTACAAGCTAAGCAGAGACAACACACACCACTCATCGACAACAAAACAGAATTTGAAAAAAATGCAGAATAACCTTTGTAAAGCAGGAGAGGCAGATTTTTTGTAAATTGCCAATCTTCAGTTCACATTGGAGCTTCAATATAGAGCACACACAGCTTCCATGAAAGCAAAGACTCTTCTTTTACTTCAGCTTACATGACCCTATTGACCTTGTGAAGCTTCCCCTACTGAAATCAGCGGAAGAAATTTACTTATACGTGTGCTCAGTCAGAGCACACAAAGAAATTTGGGTCGAGGACCTTGTCTATTATTAATACCTAAATAAGTAATCTAATTTTTAAACTTAGTTTTATGTGGAAATAAACTTCAAACGCTGCTGATTCAGGCTGCCAATGTAGCCTCATGAGCATTGATAGTTTTGGAAATGAGACACCACAGTTAAAAAGCCAAGCTTATTTTTATTACTGAGCTGACTCAACCCGTTTCATATATGACTATTTCGGGGGGGGGGGGGAAGTAAAGGTAAAGGTAGTCCTCTGTGCAAGCACCGGGTCATTCTTGACCCATGGGGTGATGTCATATCCCGACGTTTAGTAGGAAGACTCTGTTTACGGGGCAGTTTGCCAGTACCTTCCCCAGTCATCTACACTTTACCCCCAGCAAGCCAGGTACTCATTTTACTGACATCGGAAGGCTGAGTCAACCTTGAGCTGGCTACCTGAAACCAACTTCTGTCAGGATCAAACTCAGGTCGTGAGCAGAGCTTGGACTGCAGTGCTGCAGCTTACCACTCTGCGCCACGGGGCTCTTAATTTCGAAAAAGGGATTCTTAAATACTATAGCACAGTGGTCATGAGTCAGAAAAGAAACCTAACCTGAACATTAAAAAAATAGAGATGCCTAACGACAATAGAGCCTTACCTTTGATAAGAGGTGTTTTGAACTGATACTGTAACCTTTAAGGCTTTCATGAAGCTTCTGTAGGCACTGCATGACTTTCCGTTGTTGTTCGTCATTCTTCAGCTCCTTTGTTTTGACTAGAAAATCATAATGTTCTAAAGGTCCATTGCAAACCAACAATGCCTTAGAATTAGCATCTGCTAGAGTGCTACTGGTTGCTTCCTCAGTTGCCTGAACTGCATAAGCTGTAAAATATGAATTGTTTTTCTGTCAGTCGGAAAAAATTCCAATTTTGTTACATAGCATCAACAAAAACAGTAACACTAAGTTTGTTGGAGTAGATTTCCTTACTATAAATCTTGTTTCCCAAGGCCAATTTAGATATTACTTTCTGCCTGTTTATTAGAAATACATACGGTTTAGCTGTCCCCAGTGATGCAATGCATGCAACGATTAGCCTAAACAAGCACAAGTTGTGACCCAATCCAAAGGTAGCCCATTAGATGTTCAGTAAAACTCCTTTTCTTGCTTCTTATCCAGAACTACAAAAGCATTTGTCAGAGTCTTGCATTCCATAATATAAGGCTGGTGGGCTATGTTTGGGTTAATAGGTCACAGCCTTGTTTATATCAGTATATTCAATACAGGCATTTAAATGTTACTTTGCATCAAAGGATCTTTCACACGGGAAAGATATTTTTTGGTGGCAACCGCAAACAGAGAACAACATATAAATTAGCTGTAATTTATATTATGAAAGATAATAGTTACTCCACAACTTTCCTATACAGCTTATTTGCCAATTAATACTACTACTATTAAGAAAGTCTACCTGAATTTTAACTTAAATCATTATCTAGTCTTCAGTTAATAATGTAAACAATTGTTGTATTAAAAATCTGTAAGTGCGTTCCCCTCTTGCTCATCTTTTTCCTTCTCCTTCACCTAGGATGATCTTACTAGACTTTTTGTTCTTATTATATATTTGTAGTATTGGTATAGAAGTGAAACTAATAAGACTGTCATTTTCCAAGTTCATACTTTTACTACCTTCTTCCTGTTTCACCTTCAATCTCACAACTCAAGTTTTTAATATTTATGATTTAATATATTCCATGACAATTTACTATTTATCTTGTAAAAAAACCAAAGATCGAGCTAATAATGTCAAACCTTTCCATTCGGATAATTCAGGTAAATACATTGTCACTTAACGTTTATACTACATACTCAAACCTACTTACCTATTTTAAATAAGAATATGAAAATGTACATAATTGCTCAGAAGTGTAAATATAATCTTTTTACTTGTGCAGCTTCTAATTTAAAAGGTTATATTAACAATGAGAATGTAAGCTTTGTTAATAACAACTGAACTGATTAACATTGATTAAAATATTTCTGATTGCCAAGTGAAGATTTATTGCTTCGCATCAATCCATCATTAATCCAGTAATGTGTTTTTGTTTTATTGGGGGGGGGGGTTGAGATAAAAAAAATGAAACAGGATGTTTCAGATTGGGATTCAACAAACACTTATGCTGTAGAAAATGTTCATCCATATTTGTGACTAACAATTTCGTAAGCATAGATAGTGGAAAGCAAATCTCTAATTTCATTTAACTTGCTTCCATATTGGGGGTAAGTTCCCAGGAGCAGCAGAGTTTAAGATTTATGTAGGAGCAATTACATTATGTCTTGGGTATGATCAGGATTTGGCCACTTTTTTTGTCAAAGCATATTGGATGAGACACCATTAATTTAATCAACTATGAATGCGTGGTGTAGTGGTTAAGAGTGGTGGTTTGGAGTGGTGGACTCTGATCTGGAGAACCGAGTTTGATTCCCCACTTCTCCACATGAGCGGCGGAGGCGAATCTGGTGAATTGGATTTGTTTCCCCACTCCTACACATGAAGCCAGCTGGGTGACCTTCGACTAATCACACTCTCTTAGCTCCACCTACCTCACAGGGTGTCTGTTGTGGGGTGGGGAGGGGAAGGGAAGGTGATTGTGAGCCGGTTTGATTCTTCCATAAGTGGTAGAGAAAGTTGGCATATAAAAACCAACTCTTCTTCTTCTGTACTTGTTTTCATGAGAAGCCAAGGCAACAATGACAGTTAGTCAGGACAGACCTGAAAGCCAGGGTAGTGGTTAGTATTGGACTAGGATCTGGGAGACCTGGGTTTGACTTCCACTCTGCCATGGAAGCTTGCTGGGTGACCTTACCACAATTGTTGTGAGGGAAGGGGAATGATGTAAGACAGTTTGGGTTCCCGTTGGGAAGAACAGTGGGGTATAAATTAAATAAACATATTTAAAGATAATAAAGAAGTGGCATCCTCTTCATATTCATCTCACTTGGCTTTGAGGCACCTATAAAATGCTGACTGAGCCATCTACCCCATTGATGATCTGATGATAAGATTCTTTAGTCATCAACAAATCATAAAGGAGCTGTAGAAAGGAAGTCGGGTAGATGAAGAACAATCCTGGTCAACCCCTGATGCAGGACCAGCTGAAGAGCTGTTTTACAAGAGATTTATACAATTCAGGCAATAGCTAATATAAATGTTGTGACAGTTCACCAGCGCACACCAGTACGCATTCTTTTATGAGAAGGCCTGCTCTAACCCTAATTGTTTTCATAATGGGCTAATCCTTCTAGGGTTTTTAACAAACAGCAAATAGCTGACCAGGATTGGAGGCATGGAGCAGCTAGAGATCACTTCATAGAATAGAATCAGAGATGGAAGGGACCACCAGGGTCATCTAGTCCAACCCCCTGCACAATGCAGGAAATTCACAACTACCCCCCACACACACACCCAGTGACTCCTACTCCATGCCCATAAGATGGCCAAGATGCCCTCCCTCTCATGATCTGCCTAAGGTCATAGAACCAGCAATGGTGACAGATGGCCATCTAGCCTCTGCTTAAAAACCTCCAGGGAAGGAGCACTTACCACCTCCCGAGGAAGTCTGTTCCACTGAGGAACCGCTCTAACTGTTAGATACTGGGGGTGCAACCTTAGTCAAAAGAAGGAATCGTCTGATAAATATAAATTATTGTTCTTATTGAATAACCAGAACCCAGACTTAATCGGGTAGCAGAATTCCTACAACATGCAATAAGCATAAGGGAGCTTGTTTCTTAACTGTGCAAATTTTAAACTTGGGTGTATTTTAACTGTTCTGATTATTCCTTTTCATGCTAATAAAGGTGATGACTGATTGATTGAAAAATAACACAAATTAATCTCAGGGGGTTTACTTCCTGCACTGGGTGATGTGAGCTCAAGAAATCTTGTGCTACAAGAAGCCGGCTAGTCTTTAAAGTGTCATAAGGCTCCCTTTTTTTTTTAGTTTTGCGACAGCAAGCGAACACGGCTACTCTGGAAATTACAAGGAACAGATGCTTCTTAGTTAAACTACTCTCAAACGTCGTTGTCGCCATAGAACAACTTAAGACTTCCCCTTATTTTTTTTATTTTTTTATAATATAAAACAAAACAAACAAATACAATAATAACAAAAAAATTAAAAGAAAATACAAAGAAAATACAAAAGATTATCGATTACAATTATACAAAGTTATAAAGTTCAACAAAGCCAAAATACCCTTTTGCCCCTCCACCCACCTTAAAAAGTGACCCTTCACCTTCCACAGAAGTGTCTAAACAGTTTTAAAAATCGTTAATAATAATAATAATAATAATAATAATATAAAAGTAAATAAACTTGTTTCTATAACTCACTAACTAAAATAGTAAAATCCATTTTTGCCAGTTTGTCCCAATATGTGATGGCCTTTGCCCAAGTTTTTTTGAATTCTTCCATATCTTTTCCGTGTAGGAATTCTGTTAATTTGGCCACCCTCATATACATCCATAGTTTCCCTCTCCAGTCACGAACTGAAGGTTAAGACTTCCCCTTAAAGGCCTCAAGAGACCAAATATCACAAGTCCACAAAGGTCCCTTATGCAGAGATGTAGGCCAAGGTGGTGGGATGGCCGGTGCGTTTTTCTCCTAGGGCAAAAGGAATCCATCACTTGTTAAAGGCGCAGGGGCTCGAGCCCCTGCGCCTTTAACAAGTGATGGATTCCTTTTGCCCTAGGAGAAAAACGTACCGGCCATCCCACCACCTTGGCCTACATCTTTGGAAGGTCTTCTCAGGACTCCGAGATGAGACATCACAGCCCGGTCCGAGCGCTGACCCCACCCCCGGAGGACCACTGGCCAACGCCGCCCCAGAGTCACTGACCTTTCCGCGGGGCGCCGGCCTCGGACCAGCCCGCGACCGTGAGAGCGGCGCGTCGAGCGGCCGCCCGCAGAAAGCAGCGCCCCGTAACCAAGGGCGACACGGGCGGCGCCATCTTGCCGAAGCTCCGCCCAGAACCGACCGTACGGGACAGGAGCGCGCGGAGTCGCCGCGCGACGGCCGCCGCTGTCACCGAGCCGAACCCGGCCGCCCGCTCGGGGAAAACTACGAGCCCCAGAATGCAACGCGCCGATCCAGAATCCGCGATCGACCACAACCGGACGCAACTGCATGCTGGGAAGTGGAGTTTTCGTACCGTAGCGAGCCGACTCGGAGGAGGGAGGCCCGAAGAGTGGTCAATGCGCGTCTCGTGCGGACGCTTTACAAAAGGCGTATAGGCTGCAAGTACAGGGTTTTTTTTTTAAAAAAATTTTTTTTATTGGTTTCTAGTATTGAGTAGGAACACAGGAAAGGAAAAAAGGGTAGGGGAAAACATTAACAAGAAAATACATCTTTTTACCCCCTTAACAAGGTTCAAATTGTCGTCATTATTAACATAATACATTTAATTGTCAACTTCACTTTTATAACGTTTGCAAAATTTTATTATTGTTTTTTGGTTTTAATATATTCATAGAAGATGTGCCATTTGTCTTTATTTGATTTTTGAGTGCCTGTTTGTAATAGTTCTGTTAAGTGTGCCATTGTTATAAATTCATATGCTTTATCGATCCAGAGTTCAATTTTTTGGTATTTTTTCTGTTTTCCACAAAGAGGCTAGGACTATTCTTGCCGCTGTTATCAGATATTTTAGTATGATTTGTTGATCTTTACTGCATTCATCTGGTATTTTACTCAGGAGGAAGAGTTTATTTTACTCAGGAGGCTGCAAGTACAGGTTGTTGTTGGTTTTTTTTTTTTTTTAAATACGTTATCAGTATCGTTAATTGTCTTTATTTATTCTGCGTCTCCTGGCTGTAGAATTGCAGGATTTTAACCCAGCTCTTCCCCCCCGCCCCCATCTGTTCTCCTGCGGCCCTAGGCCTTAATAATGGATCGGGTAAAATGGCTAGGTATCTAGATAACCTAAAGATACCTTCTCAAAGCCGCACTTTTCTGTTAGCTAGGGTTAACGCATTCCCATCTAGGATGCTCTTAGGCCGTTACCTTCAGATCCCTAGACACGAACGCCTATGCACGTGCGGTTTGAATTTGTTGGATACAATTGACCGCATCCTTTTAGATTGCCCCTTCTATGTGACTCTGCGGGATAAACCTGCTTTTTACTTTGCTGCAGTACAAGAGATACAGGAGCAATGAAGCGAAATGCCAATTTCTCTTGAGTGATCCTAAAATTACGGCTACCGTGGCTGAATTTCTTACGGGAGTTCTTCAAGAACAAGAAAAGTTTTATTTATCTCTGTCTTTTGGTATGCCAATAAAGGTTAATGAAATGAAATGAAATATTCTGCGTCGGAGAACTGCAACTCTTCTGTGCCCCGCGACGTTAAAAAACTGGCATCACAGTCTCACAAGTACTCTGGTAGGATTGCTAATTCTGAAATATTCTGCGTCGGAGAACTGCAACTCTTCTGTGCCCCGCGACATTAAAAAACTGGCATCACAGTCTTACAAGTACTCTGGTAGGATTGCTAATTCTGGTTTGGGAAATTCCTGGAGAGTTTGGAGGTGGAGCCCAGGCAGGGTTGGGTTTGGGGGCGGGGAGGGACCTCGGTAGGGTATAATGCCATGGAGTGCGCCCTGTAAAGCACCCGTTTCCCGCAGGGGGACTGATCTTGGCCGTCTCGGGATCAGTAGTAATTCGGCGAGAACGCTAGGCCCCACCTGGAGGCTGACAACCCGTGTACTCTGGCGAGTGTCAGTAAGGGTTAAAAAGTTTATTCAAGGTCACTGGTGGCCCCATTCCTCTACGGTTTCATGTGCTTACTTCCCAATAAGCATGTGTAAGATTGCAGCCATAAAGCCGATTTCCTGAACACAGAAATTCTGAATTGGGCCTTTGATATATTATGGTTAGCATTATTTCCTCTGACTGGTGTTGGCTCTCAGGAGTCGTTTGGATCATCTATTAACTGGAGATGCCAGGATAGGGTCGCCAACCTCCAGGTGAGTCCTGGGGGTCTCCTGGAATTACAACTGCTCTCCAGATTATAGAAGTCCCTTCCCCTGGAGAAAATGGCTGCTTTGCAAGGTGAACTCTATGGGATTATTTTGCAGTAAGGTCCCTCCTTTGCTCAAACCCTGCCTTCCCCAGGGTCTGCCCTAAATCTCCAGGAATTTCCCAACCTAGAGCTAGCAATCCTAGGCACTGAATCTGGGACCTTCTGTTAAAAAGTGCATGTTGTTCCTCTGAGCCAAAGCCCTCCACCATATTGCTTCTAATATCATTAAACACTCAATCCTATGCAATTTAACCAAGATGTAAACCCCTTATTCTATCTGTCATCACATGTGTATTCCACCTTTCCTCTAAGGAACTGAGGGTGGCAGCTGTGATTCTCCCCTTCCCCATTGTATCCTTGTAACAACCCTGTGAGTTAGGTGAGACTAAGAGTGTAACTCTCCCCTGGTCAGGGTCAGTTCAACTCATTGGCTGCCCCAAGTGGCAGAAGTGCAGCATGGGAGGAGGAAGTGACACCCCCACCATTCCTGCTGTTGCTGCCTAACCTCAGCTTCTAGTGATGTGGTGGTTAGTTTGTAGGACTACCATCTGGGAGAACCAGGTTTGAATCCTCATTCTGCCATGGAAGTTTGCTGGGTGACCTTGGGCCAGTCACACACAGCCTCACCTACCTCACAGGGTTGGGTTGTGAGAATAAAATAGAGGAGAGAAAAATGTTGTAAGCCTTTCTGGGTCCCCAATGAGAAGAGAGATGGGGTATAAATTAAGTAAATAACATGCCTCATATTGGATCCAGGCAGAAGGAAGGATGCCACCTCCTGTGACTCCCTCTACACCTCATTGGAGCCAAGATGGCAGCAGAAGAGGCATGTGCTCCCTCTCCACTTTTGCTACCCCAGGTCCAAGGAGGTGCAGAGTGGCTCTACAAGCTGTTGGAGCTGAGTGGCAGCAGCATGAGTGGTGAGGTGGCATGCACCTCCTTCTGTGCCACTCCAAGGCTGGGTTGCATACCCTACCTGAGACCCAGTCTTCACCATGGCCTTCCTGTTGTATTTAGGGTCTTTCTAGATGACAGTACCTCTCCCCTCCACCATGTTTTAAGTAATAATAATTCTGATCCAACACTAGCATCATATTTAGATATGGAACTGAATTTTTTCTCAAAGTTTCTGTTAGGTATAGTTTCTATTATTGGTTTATTTAGTAATGGAAATGACTCATTAATCATTGTCATAATGAAAATGAATAGGAATAATAATGAAATTCATTAATATTCATCTTTTTGGCCAGACAGACTCACAGATAGGAGGAGAGAGAGAATCATAATGAAATTGACAAGGAATCTTTCCAGTCATCACAATCATACTGGTTGGAAGAGATTTTTCTTGATAGGCCTTTCTTTCCACGGTGTGAGTTGGGAAGGGGTTTCTTGATTCTGTATAAGCAGTGGGTCCTGTTTGCTTGTTCTCTGATATTTTGCTGCAATTACTAAATAGGTAGCTTGGGGCTATCACCCATTCCTTTTCCCTTAGTGGTTAGTATAAGGTTAAACTGCTTTAGGGGCAATTTCAGAAGGGCACAGAAGTAACTGCTTTGTTTGACATGTAGTGCAGACTGGGAAGGGTACAAAAATCTTGCTTACCCTCCCTCGGATGCCAGGTAGAAGCGGAATATGTTTTTTAAGGCCTTCGGACATTGAACAGTGCTAGCTGTTAAAGCCCGATACAGTTATAAGGCTTATTTGCATTACCAAAATCATTTCGTTCAAGCCATATTCCAAGTGGAATTATTCACATATTAAAGAGGGGGGAAAGCCAGCTAGCAACAGAAATTCAATCCGTATTTTCCTAATCTTAACAAAGTCCTGCACTTATACAAACTTATGCTCTATTCACCCTTAAGGACTGGCTCCACTCAGGGTAAGATACCTGTTTTTATTGCTTTTGAATGCCTTTGGCTACGTTTAGTTCTTTTCTGCCTTTTATTTATAAACACTATATAAATTCTGGTTTCCTTTTATAATAAATCCACTTCTTTACTTTTTAAATTACAATTCTGTGCATATAACGAAGCACTGGTGGATCACAGGTCAGCAGTGGCATCTAATATGATTAGTATAGGTTTAACCCTTAACTTTGTGATGCAGGCATTTACAGTAGTCCAGTCTCCACAAGAGCTAATATTTTGCTTGTGCCCCCTTCTCCTGGATATCTGGCACCATTTTTTCAATAACATTTTCAAGAATGTGTAATACACAGGCAAAAGAGTAAAACAGAAAGACTGAAACTAGTTCACCAGTTAGGGAATGGATAGAGGAAAAACAAACAGGCCAGGGATGCAGAAGAGGGGTTGGGTGGTAGCTCTGCTCCCAACTGCCCCCTCTGTGGCTTGTGCCCAAGCAGCAGTTTTGTGGTGTTTCAGTGATGGCCAGATGTGGCGACCATGATGCTCATTCTACTGCTGGAGTGGTTCCTTCTAGATATCAGTGCTCTTGCCTGCTGTTTTTTTCTGATCTCCCCCAAAAGCCACACTTTGTCTTGGGAGATGGGCTGCTGCCAAGGGTGCCAGCAAGACTGTCTCCTCTCTCATTGTGCTTTTCGGGTCAAGCGCCTTCCTTCTACTCACCATGAAACCCTGCCTGGCCATTTTAATAATGCACAGAATCAGTTGTCTCCCTTGGAATTCTGCTGTTCTAGAGATAGACAAATATTTTTGATTGGAAAAGGGTGAGAAGACACACCAGAAGAATCATAGCCCCTAATGGGGGTGTCAAAATGTGAGTGTCTGTTCCTCCTGTTCCATGCTATCTGCCTTTCTTGGATTTCCAAATGCAAGCAATGCAACTGGCATTTCACAGGTGCTAAATTCTTCCCTGTGCCTTCTTTGTAACACTGCTGCTTTCCATAGGCGACTAATGTCTGACATGATGTGCTCTGTATGAAAAATGTAATTGCCTACAAAACTGGGATCCTTTTTCCTATCTGCCTGATATTTGTCAGAGAGAAACCGTTGGGTGAAGGGCATCATTTATATTATTGTCTAAAATATTGTTGCCTTGACCTGGTTGGCCCAGACTAGCTTGATCTCATCAGATTTCAGAAGCTAAGCAGGGTCAGTCCTGGTTAGTACTTGGATGAGAGACTACCGAGGAATACCAGGGTCATTATGCAGAGGAAGGCAATGGCAAACCACCTCTGCTTAAACACTTGCCTTGAAAACCCTACTGGGTTGGCCTAAGTTGGCTGCAATTCATAATCAAGTTAAAACTTTTTAGTTGAAATTTATTCAACAGAACTGATGAACTTGATCCAGTGGTACCAGCCCTTCAAAGTCTGGAAAAAAATCTGATAGTTTCCACCAAATTTGCCAGCATAGCTTGATCTATTGTAAATTAGTGAACAACACAGTTGAAGGGCCCACCTCTAGCACCCCCCCTGCTGCCCTCTTGCCTCTTAGTGCCCCCCTAGGTAATCCCACCGCCCCCCAGGAGATGGTACTGTCCACTTTGGGAACCACTGCCTTAGACAGTTTTTGTTTGCATTGTTCTCTAACTCTGTAATCCTGGTAATATGGTAAATGAAACCACTTGTGAGGGGGAGTTCCTTTAAAACATAGAAACTGAAAATTTTATTTCCTGTTGTCTAGAATAACCCTTAAGGATAGGGTTGCCAACCTCCAGGTGGTGGCTGGAGATCTTCCGCTATTACAACTGATCTCCAGATGACAGAGATCAGTTCACCAGGAGAAAATGGCTACTTTGGAAGGTGGACTCCATTCCATTATACACCATTGAAGTCCCTCCCCTTCCCAAACCCCACCTTCCTCAGGCTCCACCCCCAAAATCTCCAGGAATTTCCCAACCTGGAGCTGGCAACCCTACTTAAGGAGCAATCCCAATAAGGTCTACTTAGAAGTAAATTTCATTTTATTCAGTGTGGTTTACCTCCAGGAAAGCATTGCAGCCTTAATCCCTGTGGTAAACTTCTGCACTATATAGAATGAGTTCTGTTTTGCTATGTAATGTGAATGTTTAAGGCTTCCCAAGAAGCATATGAGTCTCTCCATTTATCATTTTAACAGTAAATTTTCTTATGTAAATGTTCTTAATACAGAAAATACAGTTTAAACAGTAATCATGGCAAATTAGTTATAGATATAATTCAGCCAAATTCATGATTTTTCATGTCTAATTGTTTTCAAATAGAGTAAGTTAAACATATGCCTAATTTTTCCACTGCAATCAGTGGGACTTTAAAGTGTTTTACTTTCTTTTGTGTTTCCTTTGTTTTGGCTGAAAATAAAATAAACTTTGTATGTGCAGCTAAAATAAAAATGAAAAAATGTAATGGCTGAACTGGGTCCTATGAGATTTGCAAAACATTTAACATTATTTTGTAATTTGTATGTACATTGTTTAATAATAATATCATCTTTATGGGTTTTAGGAATGAATTTTCTCTTCCCTGTCTCTTTGAGCTTTTATGGGTTTTGACTCACTTTGGATTTGTTAAATATATCAGCACCTGGGCCCATTTAACAAAGAATTCCAGCACAAATCACTTTGAATTGAACAGTCATCTCAAAAAGGCATTGCAATTGTAAGAAGCAATATTTTTAGAAACTCAAACAAGGAAATAAACAACTTCAGTAAAAGTGATTTAAATAACAAATAACTTCTCCTTATAAACAGCTTAGCTCCTTGAGAACAATGAATAAACAAGGAGACAAGAGTCTTTTCCCCCTCTTTGCATTATTAACTCTCATCACGATATGAATGGGTGAAATGTCAGGAATAATTGGAGAAAATCACAGCATAATCTTCGGCAAAAACATCTGATTTATTTAAATTGTCACTACTCATTCTTAATAAATCCTCTCTTTAACCTTTTGATCTGCAATCCTGCAGGCTAAAAACTGTGTGTTTGTGTGCTGTGCTCATATTCCGTCTTCTTGTGTGATATCAACATATTGCATGTGGGATGAAGTAGCAAACACTGTCTCCTGTACCTTTTTTCTTGGGGCTGAAGCAACCCTGGGGCATGCCTCCAATCACAGTATCCGGGAATTCATTTGAGACAAAATTTGTGCTAAATATAGCTATGAAGACTTCTGCAGGAAAGGCTGTGTTGAGAAAATGGGTGCAATCTTGTCTGCTTTCCTTGGAATATACCTTTCCCATAATGCAGGTCCTTCTTTTCAGTTGCAAACAGCAGAGTTTTAATTGTGCATCTGTGAGAATGACATCAGCACGCCTGATCCAGCTGTACAATTATAGCACCAGACAAAAGAGCCAGCATTGTTAAGGGCACAGTCAAATTTCCAGTGTGGGTCAGACTTGTTCTTGATAGCATTCCAAGGTATGAAGTATCTGTTGCTGTATCTCCTTAGTCCAGTGAAAGAGGTGGGGTAAGGGGGGGGACACTTTGTATTTCTGCACATGAAACCGGGTGTTATGATCCATTCTGTTCTACCAAGCAAAGTGTCCTTTATTGCTGCTGGTGAATAATAGGTGGTTCCTTAATCTTCACTAAGGGCCTGTGTGTCTTTGGCTGATTCCACATGGAGACAATTCTCCAAGTATTTATCATTCCTGCTGTGAATACAGAAGCATTTATAGTGGCAATGGAGAATCCACATGGCGGCTTTCCCCACACTTCCCTTGCCTCATCCTCCTGTGGTTGCTGTCCCTCCCCTGCCACCAGAGGGCTTTTCTCAGGCTTTTAAAAATTGGCATTTCCTATTGGGGGAAAATGTTACATTGTTCCCATGATCTGACTTACTTGCTTTAATTTAAAAAGTAAGTCTCTGGCCCTTTTCTTAGTGGAGAAATGATTTACATACCTCCCTGTGTGCATGTGTATAAAGTGCTGTCAAATGACAGCCGATTTATGGCATCCCAGTAGGGTTTTCAAGGCAAGTAGTTAAGCAGAGGTGATTTGCTATTGCCTTCCTCTGCATAATGACCCTGGTATTCCTCGGTTGTCTCCCATCCAAGTATTAACCAGGGCTGACCCTGCTTAGCTCCATCCCCCTACCTAGATATTAACAACAACAACAAAAAACATTGTGGAAGGTCTCTATAGCCACACCTACCTGCTAAGTGGAGGCTAAGATTTCTGGTTGAATTTTTAGGAATCTGAAGTACTGAATAAATGTTGCTTTGGGTTAAGGCTGTCCGCTTATGTGTTGACTTGCTTACCCCCCTGTATGTTTATCACCATTTCAGGTTTCTAGTGTTCTAATGGAGAAACTGTGAGATGACTTAATAGTTTAATAAATAGCGACCACTTATTAGAAAGAAGACCTGACCAGGATAGCTCAGGCTAGCGTGATCTCATCAGATCTCAGAAGCTAAGCAGGGTCAGTCCTGGTTAGTAGTTGGATGAGAGACCACCAAGAAAGTTCAGAGTTTCTATGTAGAGGCAGGCAATGGCAAACCATCCCTGAACATCTCTTGCCTTGAAAACCCTGTGAGATTGCCGTAAGACATCTGCAACTTGATAGCACTTTACATTAGAAGCATTAGAAGGAAGGGCAATCTTGAATTCTTTTTCATTCCTTATTAAAATAACACATCATAACCAAGATAATTTGATGATATAAACAGGCACCCTTAACTTTCTGCCCCTCAATTTAAATTTCCCTCCAGTGAATGTTTTGATTCATATAGATCAAACAGTTTAAGCTTGCCATCAGAGATAGCACGCCACCCGTTTTTATCACTAAACCTAATGTCAAAATCGTGTTATTGGAAATCAGGTGAAAGATGGAGCCAATATTCATCACTTTGAAAGCTACTCACTGTCATAGAAGCCTTCCATATTAATACTAAATTAATAGGGTCTGGCTGCAATTATGCAGTAGTGAAAGACACTCCAGATGTTCAAGCACACTCCGCCCAGCTTGCAAGTGCAGAGCATAGCAATTCTGACTAATGCATGATGTTGGTGATTCATGTTCCAGGATCAAGAACAGGCTTCTAATTCAGGACCTGAAACTGCTGAGTCTGTCTTCAATGAAACAGTATCTTTTGCTCTTTGGGCTGCAAAAATGTCCTGGCCACATTAACCTAGTTGGAATGTGTGTCCCTGGTGGGGATTTACCTGTGGAATAAGCAACTTCTATTCTGATTTACAATGTCAGGAAAGGACACTAGAAGGGGGTTGGAAGAAATCCTTACAAACATCATCCCTAATTTAGAGAAAATGCTGACTTATGTTTTCTGTACATGCAGAAGCATTTTAAATGTATCTTTTTTATGTACTTATAATTTTTTTTCCATTATTTTGATTTGACAGTTTTAGCCATACTACATGTATTCAAATCTTATAGTTCAAGACTGCAAGCTTAAAGAACACTCTTTGACAACTAAGTATTGCACAATTAGATGGGTTTTGTTTAGACATGTTTCTTAAAATTCTGAGGAAAGGCTCTGACATTTGTCACCAGAGTCTGAAAGAATGGTGGAAAGACAGGATTGGTTTAGATTCTTTCCCAGAATATGACTAAGCTGTTTCCTCTGGAAGCCAAGAATCTGAGAACCATTTTATGCAAGCATTGCTGAATGCAGTGCAGTCACTTTTCCAGTGATTTTGGAACAC